>NC_138877.1:1367500-2051250 GCF_965194805.1 Balaenoptera borealis
TAGTGTTTTGTTTTTTCTATTTTTTGGCTGCTCCGGGTCTTAGTTACAGCACATGGGATCTTTGTTGCCACATGTGGGATCTCGTTGCCGCTTGTGGGACCTTTTAGTTGCGGCACGTGGGATCTAGTTCCCTGACCAGGGATCAAACCCAGGCCTCCTGCATTGGGAGTTCGGAGTTTTACCCACTGGACCACCAGGGAAGTCCCTATTTTTAGTTTTCTGAGGAAAACTAACAGCATTTATTGTTTGTAGACTTTTTGAGGATGACCATTCTGACCATTGTGTGGTGACACCTCATTGTAGTTTTGATTTGCATTTCTCTGAAAATTAGCAGTGTTGAGCATCTTTTCATGTGCCTGCTGGCCATCTGTATTTAAATCCTTTATCTCTTATCATCAAATATTTGATTTGCTTTTCACTTTTTAAACTAGTGCAGTCATTTTGAATTATCCCCAGATCCCCTCCACTGCACTGCCCATGGAGAATGAACGTTTTCAGCCCTGGTGTTGACAAGCCCGTGGACCAGACACATGAGGGTGGGAACGAGCGCTGGCTTCGTGCATGCTGGGGGGTGGCTCGGAGCACAGGGCGCTGGGGGCGTCATGGCGGCGCTTCCAGGGGGAGAAGCCCAGCCGAGTGCGACAGGGCCACAGGCAGTGGCTCTTCTTTACTCACGGGTCTGGTCTCTGCGATCAGAACGCTTGTACCTACACGGAGGCGGGGAGCAGTGTAGAGCCACCCCTCCTGTCAGGTGGTGCAGTGCAGTTGACGCTCTGCATCTGGCCCTTCCGGATGAGGAGGGCTGACCATCTGTCCAAGAAGAACGGCCGAAGAAAGAAATGTTAGAGCTTCCTTGTACTGAATCCTTGATTTCTCGCTTCCTTTCAGCTTCCAAAATTCATGTTATTATTTTACAGTTAATAGTATACCTATTTGTCTTGATGCCTTTTCGTGTGTGACCTCTAAAAGTGGATAATTCGTGTTACTTCCCAAAGAAAATCAGAAATTTAACTAGAGACTCAGTTACATAGTGACGTATGTTCAAAGTGTGTGTAACATTCTGATTAGGGCACCACATATTTAATAAAACAGCACTGTATTTTTTTATAGTCCAGAAAAATGTATCTTAATAAGGCTCTTCTGTGTTCCAGATGGCAGACAACAGATTTTGAGTTTCGGCATGGATTTGCAGTTGGAATGGATGAAATTAGAGGATTTTCAAAAACATCTTGATGGGGAAGATGAGAATTTTAAAACAGCCGATGCAATTCCAAGCAGTGAGTAGTTCTGGAATTACGGGGATCCCCTTCATGAATCTAGGTATGTAAAACCTAATTTATCTTTTCTTTCATTTTAGATGTATTGAGGGATGCTGTGAAAAACGGGGATTATATTACTGTGAAGGTTGCACTTAATTCAAGTGAAGAATATAACCTGGACCAAGAGGTAAAGTGTCTATAAAAATCTCATGAAAGGAAGCTGGAAAGTAACTCTTTTAAAATAATTCAGTTTTATTCTTTCTTTTCTTAACTTTTATAAAAGTGATACATGTTCACTTTATAGGATTCAAACATTCTAGAAATGTATAACGTAGAAAATTACAGGGCTTCCCCGGTGGTGCAGTGGTTAAGAATCCACCTGCCAATGCAGGGGACACGGGTTCAAGCCCTGGTCCAGGAAGATCCCACGTGCCACGGAGCAGCTAAGCCCGTGCGCCACAACTACTGAGCCTGCGCTCTAGAGCCTGTGAGCCACAACTACTGAGCCTGTGAGCCACAACTACTGAGCCCACGTGCCGCAACTACTGAGCCCGTGTGCCTAGAGCCCGTGCTCCGCAGCAGGAGAAGCCACTGCGATGAGAAGCCCACGTGCAGCAACAAAGACCCAATGCAGCCAAAAATTAATTAATTAATTATTTTTAAAAAGAAAGAAAATTACAGGTCCCGTAATTCCAACCCCAAATAATAACCATTAGGTTTAGCCGTGATTTGCCTTGTTTTGTCTGTGGTTTAACCTCCGCACTTTGAGGGGAAAGTGACTCCTCGTTTTCATGTCACCATTTGTGTTTCATTGGTAGTTGCCTATTTACAACAACTGCCCATCTTTCTATTGTTTTTTTTGGTTTTGTGTGTGTGTGTGTGTGTGTGTGTGTGGCCGCACGGCGAGGCTTGCAGGATCTAGTTCCCCAACCAGGGATCAAACCCATGCCCCCTGTGGTGGAAGCGCACAGTCTTAACCACTGAGCCACCAGGGAAATCACCCAGCTTTCTGTTGTTGCTGGGTTTTTTCATACTGATTTGTAAAGATTTTAATGGAAGCATATTAACCCTTTCTCTGTTTTTATGTTTTTATTTTTTGAGTCTTATTGCTTGGAGGGATTTTTATTTTTAGGTAGTCATATCTGTTGATCTTTTCCTTTATGGCTTTTGGGTGTCTTACCTTGCTTAGAAAAGATTCTTGTATTTTCTTCTTTAGTTTTCTTGCTTTAATGGTGGATTTGTTAGGTTGAATCCTTTAGGATTGCAGTAAAAAGATTATTGGGATTTTCTTTAAAATCACATGAAATACATAGATTAATTTGGCTCAGAATTGACATTTTTACATTTTGAGTCTTCCATCCAGGAACATGACAACTCTACATTCATTCAGCTCTTCATTTATTCCCATAAGCAAAGTTCTTTGGGCTTTTTTCTTCATATAGTTCTTGTACGTTTATTTTAGATGTATTCATACGTATTTTATAATTTTTAAATCATTTTCCATATATATGCTGTGTACAAGAGACCCACTTCAGACCTGGGGACACATACAGACTGAAAGCGAAGGGACAGAAAAAAGATATTCCATGCAAATGGAAATCATAAGAAAGTTGGAGTAGCAATACTCATATCAGATAAAATAGACTTTAAAATAAAGACAGTTACAAGAGATAAGGAGGGACACTACATAATGATCAAAGGATCAATCCCAGAAAAAGATGTAACAATTATAAATGTTTATGCACCCAACATAGGAGCACCTCAATGCATAAGGCAAATGCTAACAGCCATGAAAGGAGAAATCGACAGTAACACAATAATAGTAGGGAACTTTAACACCCCACTTACACCAATGGACAAATCATCCAAACAGAAAATAAATAAGGAAACACAAGCTTTAAATGACACAATAGACTAGATAGATCTAAGATATTTATAGAACATTCCACCCAAAAGTGGCAGAATACACTTTCTTCTCAAGTGCACACGGAACATTCTCGAGAATAGATAACAGCTTGGGTCACAGATCAAGCCTCGGAAAATTTAAGAAAACTGAAATCATATCAAGCATCTTTTCTGACCACAACGTTAAGAGATTGGAAATCAGTTACAGGAAAAAAACTGTAAAAAACACAAATTCATGGAGGCTAAACACTGTGCTATTAAATAACCAAGAGGTCACAGAAGAAACCAAAGAAGAAATTAGAAATACCTAGAAACAAATGACAAGGAAAACACAATGACCCAAAACCTATGGGATGCAGCAAAAGCACTTCTAAGAGGGAAGTTTATAGCAATTCAATCTCACCTCAAGAAACAAGAAAAATCTCAAATAAACAATCTAACCCTACACTTAAAACGACTAGAGAAAAAAGAATAAAGAAAACCCAAAGTCAGTAGAAGGAAAGAAATCATAAAGATCAGGGCAGAAATAAATGAAATAGAAATGAAGGAAACAATAGCAAAGATCAATAAAACTAGAAGCTGGTCCTTTAAGAAGATAAACAAAATTGATAAACCCTTAGCCAGACTCATCAAGAAAAAAAGGGAGAGGACACAACTCAATAAAATTAGAAATGAAAAAGGAGAAATCACAGCTGACACCACAGAAATACAAAGAGTTATAAGAGACTACCACAAACAACTATATGCCAATAAAATGGACAACCACAAAGAAATGGACAAATTCTTGGAAAGGTACAATTTTCCAAGACTGAAACAAGAAGAATTAGAAAATATAAACCTATCACAAGTAAATGAAATTGAAACTGTATTTTAAAATCTTCCAACAAAAGTCCAGGACCAGATGGCTTCACAGGCGAATTCTGTCAAACATTTAGAGAAGAGCTAACACCCATCCTTCTCAAACTCTTCCAAAAAATTGCAGAGGGAGAAACACTCCCAAATTCATTCTACAAAGCCACCATCACCCTGGTACCAAAACCAGAAACAGGTATCACAAAAAAAGAAAATTATAGACCAATATCACTGATGAACATAGACGTAAAAATCTTGAACAAAATACTAGCAAACAGAACCCAACAACACATGAAAAGGGTCATACACCATGATAAAGTGGGGTTTATCCCAGGGATGCAAGGATTCTTCGATATACGCAAATCAATCAATGCGATACACCACATTAACAAATTAAGGAATAAAAGCCATATGATCATCTCAATAGATGCAGAAAAAGCTTTTGACAAAATTCAACACATATTCATGATAAAAACTCTCCAGAAAATGGGCATAGAGGGAACCTACCTCAACGTAATAAAGGCCATATATGACAGACCCACAGCAAGCATCATACTCAATGGTGAAAACCTGAAAGCATTTCCACTAAGATCAGGAACAAGACCAAGGATGTCCACTCTCACCAGTGTTATTCAACATACTTTTGGAAGTCCTAGCCACAGCAATCAGAGAAGAAAAAGAAATACAAGGAGTACAAATTGGAATAGAAGTAAAACTCATTGTTTGCAAATGGCATGACGCAATACATAAAATATCCTAAAGATGCCACCAGAAAACTACTAGAACTAATCGATGAATTTGGTAAGGTTGCAGGATACAAAATTAATGCACAGAAATCTCTGGCATTCCTATACACCAACAACGAAAAATCAGAGAAATTAAGGAAACAATCCCATTTACCATCGCAACAAAAAGAATAAAATACCTAGGAATAAACCTGCCTGAGGAGGCGAAAGACTTGTACTCAGAAAACTATAAAACACTGATGAAAGAAATCAAAGATGACATAAACAGATGGAGAAATATACCATATTCTTGGATTGGAAGAATCAATATTGTGAAAATGACTGTACTACCCAAAGCAATCTACAGATTCAATGCAATCCCTATCAAACTACCAATGGCATTCTTCACAGAATTAGAACAAAAAAATCTTACAATTCGTATGGAAACACAAAAGACCCCGAATAGCCAAAGCAATCTTGAGAAAGAAAAACGGAGTTGGAGGAATCAGACTCCCTGACTTCAGACTATACCACAAAGCCACAGTAATCAAGACAGTATGATACTTTATACATAAGATGGTGTAACCATCTTATTTTTAATTTATTTTATTTATTATTTATTTTTGGCTGCATTGGATCTTCATTGCTGCGCGCGGGCTTTTCTCTAGTTGCGGTGAGCGGGGGCTACCCTTCGTTGCGGTGCACAGGCTTCTCATTGCGGTGGCTTGTCTCGTTGCGGAGCACGGGCTCTAGGCGTGCAGGCTTCAGTAGTTGTGGCTCGCGGGCTCTAGAGCGCAGGCTCAGTAGTTGTGGTGCATGGGCTTAGTTGCTCCGTGGCATGTGGGATCTTCCCGGACTAGGGCTCGAACCCGTTTTCCCTTGCATTGGTAGGCGGATTCTTAACCACTGCGCCACCAGGGAAGTCCCCTTATTTCAATTTAAGTGGATCCTCTTGAGTCTGTCTAAAGTACTACTGCTAAGAATCATTTTTCTTATATTTGTGTTCCCTCCAATTACTCAGACAGGCAAATTTTGCTAGACTTTCAGATTACAGCTAAATTAATTAGTACTATTGGAATTTGGTTTTATCAAATGTTATTTAATAAATTGTTTGGTTTTCTCATATGGTCATTGCTTGAACTAGTGAGTGGAAATATTTTAGCTAATAGTTACCTTTTTTTCTTTTGTCAGCCTTTTGTAGTTTTATCTCTGTTAAAAGAAGTTTTCTTTAATTTCTCTATTTTGTTACCGACTCTCAGAAACTAACCATATCAATGTCCCGTTTGCCACTTCTGAATTTCCTTCTGTATCCTTAGAGAGAACTCAAACTCTCACTTCCCAACGGTTATGTTTACATAGGCCAACATTTGTCTCATCCAGAAAGCATTCATTTTAGTTTGTAACCAATAGAATGGACTTGTGTGACTTCTCATGGTCATTTCTAGCCTTCTATCTTTGGGCCAACCAAATGAATATAATGAATATATGCGTTTCACCTGTTTTCCCTAAAACACAGGAGACTTTTGAGATAAGTAAGTACCTTTGCCATTTATGTGGCATCAGCGTTCACTGTTCATTTTGTATCAAGCAGAGTGTTGATATGCCTTTAGAAATTAATACGTGGAAGTTGTAAAATTTTATGGTAACACATATGGAAAAATTCTAAAGGTTATTAGTTTCTGATTGTTAGGGTATTTTAGTGAAGAACCTAAGTACGTAGATGCATAAGTCAATGTATTTCAGTGATTTCACATTGAAACATAGTAAATGAAAAAACTTAGTTCTAAAATTTTTCTGATTAAACATTGACATGTTTTTTCATAAACAAAACCAATACAGGATTCAAGCGGGATGACGCTGGTGATGCTCGCGGCAGCTGGGGGGCAGGACGACCTGCTGAGGCTGCTCCTCAGGAAGGGGGCAAAAGTGAACGGTCGGCAGAAGAACGGGACCACCGCGCTCATCCATGCTGCCGAGAAGGTCGGCCACTCAGAAGGCTTTGGTTCGATAGTCTTGGGACCGAGACAGAGTCTGTCTCTGCAGGGAAATGTACCGGTCCTACAGTCACATAACTTTAAATTTTCATAGTTCAGTTCATCTGTAACTTGTCATAAATGGATATGTTTTTATTGACAGTCGTACCTTGTAATTGAATTTGCAAAATCATTTATCTAGTTGGAAGTGATTTATATTGAAAAAGAAATTCTCATTAAGGTATTAATATTGATTTCTTAGATCTTTTAAAAATCTTTTCCAATCTAAATTACGTGTTCCTTTTGGTTAATAATTTAATTAAAATGTTCCCATATATTATCTTATTAAAGGATTGATATGCAGAGTTTCTTATGCTGAAACCAGTGGTTAAACTTGAGGTTGGAGTGTCTGGCACACGGTGCGCGGCTGTGCCAGTGCCTGTGCTGGGGCCGCTCCCCGCAGCCTCCAGCTTTCCCAGGACCCTGCACGGGGGAGCTGTTTATATCGTGTTCACCATCCTGCTTGGGATAGAATCTGAGTACTTTTCCTGGTGGATAAAAATTAAAATAAAATAAAAATCTTAAAACGTCTAGAAATATTACTTGTAAAGAATTTGGGGAATTAAATTTACTTTTTTTTTTTTCTTTAACAGAACTTTTTAACGACAGTGGCTATTCTTTTGGAAGCAGGAGCTTTTGTAAACGTCCAGCAGAGCAATGGTGAGACGGCTCTAATGAAGGTAAATGCCTCCCTTGGAGCAGTCCTCCCCTCAGATGCAACATGGTCCTGCTGGGGTCTCCAGCTGCTGCTGTGCTGGGGCTGCTGTATGATGGGGACAAGACTGTCTGTGGGCCTACAGGTCGCAGCTGAGTGGGAGAACCAGACCCGCAAAGAGGCAGTTACTCAGTGTGATGAGCGACGTGGTGGTAAGAGCCCAGGGAGCTATGAGCTTATGTACAGTGGACGCCAGGCTCAGTAATGTGGATTTGAGCTCAGCCTTGGGATGGACCTGGCAGGTGGCTAAGCCACGTCCTCAAGATCCAGGTCAGCAGGGATGAAACGTGTGAGTGGAAGGGGAGCAGACTGTGCCCTGTGCAGACCTGGGCGTAGAAAAGAGGGATGTGCACGTGTTACTATTTCACACTGGTGACTTCATCTTCTGTGCTTGGAATTGTGGTTTGCACAGTGGGGTGGTTTTGTTTATTTTTGGCTGCGTTGGGTCTTTGTTGCTGCGCACGGGGTTTCTCTAGTTGCGGTGCACAGGCTTCAGTAGTTGTGGCTCGCGGGCTCTAGAGCACAGGCTCAGCAGTTGTGGTGCACAGGCTTAGTTGCTCCGCAGCATGTGGGATCTTCCCAGACCAGGGCTCGAACCCGAGTCCCCTGTATTGGCAGGTGGATTCTTAACCACTGCACCGCCAGGGAAGCCCCATGCAGACAGTTTCAAGTGGAAGGTTGTTGAAGTCCCCCCTCCCTGTGTAGCAGTCTTGCATTTGCTTCTAGGGGACCCCGCCCAGTCCAGCACGTTCCTCTGGCAGCTCCAGGTTTCTGGCCTGAGATGCTGTCCACACGGCAGGTTGTGACCCTGTACCGTGCGTGGAGGCTGAGGCCCACTTGCCTGCTCCCTACATGCAGCTGTGTGAGCTGCTCACCAAGAAGGCGTGCGTCTGTGGTACCTCTTCCCAACCTTCTTTCCCGAGTCTGGAAGGCAGCCTGGTCAGAGCCCCCAGTTGGCGGGTGCCCTGGCCCTGAGTCTGTGCTTGACTGTGCAGTTCTAAAGGCCTGCGTCACCTGCTCCCTCGGCCTTCTTCCACGCTTGGGGGTTAAACCTTGCTCACTGCTGGTGTTTCTGTTTCTTTTTTTTTTTTTTAAGGAATTCCTTTATTTTTTAATTTTTTATTTATTTATTTATTTTTGGCTGTGTTGGGTCTTCGTTTCTGTGCGAGGGCTTTCTCTAGTTGTGGCAAGCGGGGGCCACTCTTCATCGCAGTGCGCGGGCCTCTCACTGTCGCGGCCTCTCTTGTTGCGGAGCACAGACTCCAGACGCGCAGGCTCAGTAATTGTGGCTCACGGGCCTAGTTGCTCCGCGGCATGTGGGATCTTCCCAGACCAGGGCTCGAACCCGTATCCCCTGCATTGGCAGGCAGATTCTCAACCACTGCGCCACCAGGGAAGCCCTCTGTTTCATTTTTGATTCATGGAAATGTTTATTTTGTCCAGGAGCCCTCCTTTTGAATTTCAGTTCTCCTTGTGTATTTCTCCTGAAGTATGTTTAGAGCACAGGTTGCACATGAAAGCATGAATTTAAAACTTCATCTTATTGAGAAATCACCAGGCACATCCTAAACAGCAGATGCCCGCACAGTCTGAAGCATGGCGGGGGTGGGGGGTGTGAGGCGGGGGTGTGAGGCGGGCTCTCCGCATCTGTGCCAGGGAGCTAGGGGCTAACCCTCCCGGCAGCGGGGAGCCATCTGAAGGGCCAGCCTGGAGAAAGACAGAAGCAGAATAAAGGTTGGGTTTCGCTGCATTGTTTGTTTTTAATGTCCCCCGTTACAGTGGGGGGAATGGATTGGTTTGCAGACTTGTAGGGAGGTTCTTAAAATTAAGTGGAATAATAATAGTCTGCACCGAAGTAGTGACAGTGGAGACAGAAGTGGACAGACTGAGCAGTCTTAACGAGGTCAAATTCACAGGACTTAGTAACTGAAGGTGATGGTTGGTCCCCTATTTCTTAAGTTAGAGAACACGGGCAGCACAAATGGAAGATTTTTACACGCAATGGACCTGGAAATGCTTAGGTGTTTTACACGTGGATCTTAAGCTCAGGAGAGAGGTAGGCGGGAAACTCAGATTTGGCTCTGAAAGGGGTCGCCCATTAAGGGTCGGAAAAGGCCAGAGATGGAGGAGGGCCAGGAGGGAGAGGCGTTTGACTATGGTCTGAATTAGGCAGCCCTGTCTGTCCTGCTCACTGAGGAAAAGGACCACAGCACTTGCACTTCCCAGACAGTTTCCGACCCCAATGGTTCTTTTCCCTCCCTTCACGGAGAACCAACTCCCAGCTCAGCGTAGAGAGAGGGACACTGACCACAGTCAAGTAATTATTACTCCTTTATTCCTGACGCAGGCCTGTAAAAGGGGAAATTCAGACATCGTCCGCCTTGTCATTGAATGCGGGGCTGATTGCAACATTCTGTCAAAGCACCAGAACAGTGCGCTGCATTTCGCAAAGCAGTGTAACAATGTGCTGGTGTATGACCTGCTGAAGAATCACTTAGAGACGTAAGTGTGGAGTGAATGTGCCTGGTGCCTATTTGGACACATAATTGGAGTGGCCTGTGTGTAACTGCTCAGAAAAAGATTGTCAAGTACAAGTCCTGACAGGTCTGTGGTCTCAGAAGATGATGAATTTTAAAAGTGGTGTATGAATTATTTTTCTGCAAGTTATTGAGGACTTAGAAACTGTCAAACTTAACGCTATATTAAGAGTATCATCTTAAAATCTTAATTATGCTCTTAACTTGGCTCCCAAACATTTTCTTAAAACCATTTAAACTTTTTAACAGATAATTTTTTAGAGGTTTTAGGTTCCGAGCAAAGTTGAGTAGAAAGTAGAGATTTCCCGTATACCTCCTGCCACCACATGTGCACACCCTCTCCAGGTGGTGTGTCCATTACAGTTGATGGACCTACAGTGACAAGTGCTCATGACCCAGAGCCCCTGGTTCCCCTGAGGTTCCCCTTGGGTGTTGTCCATCCTGTGGGTTTGGACAAACGTAATGACGTGTCCCCACATTGTAGTCTCACTGCCCTAAGCATCGTCTGTGCTCCGCCTGTTCCTCCCAAACTCTGGAAACCACTGATACCTTTCCTGTCTTCTCCAGAATGTCGTTTGGTTGGAATCATACAGTATTTGCCCTTTTCAGATTGGCTTCTTTGTGACAGGCATTTAAGTTTTCTCCATATCTTTACATGGCCTGGTGAGCTCGTTTCTTTTTAGTACTGAATAATAATTACATTGTCTGGAAATTACCACAGTTTACCCGTTCAAGTTCATGCTTTTTCAAATGAATTCTAAATCATTTTATTTTATTGGAAGTTCACGTTAAGTAATTTAGTAGCTTTTTGTTGCTTATTTTGGCCACACGTACGTGACAGGAGCTTCAGGAACAGTAGCGAGTGCAGGCAGGGTGTTTACTGTCCATGTAACAGAGCCCCGGGTCGGCAGCCTTGGGCAGGGACAGCCACTCCTCCCCGCTCCTCCTCACCCACCAAACACAGGACATGACTTGGATCTTCACACCTGAAAGATGGTTATGCCCCTTCCAGATGTAGGATCCATGTTCTAAGCAGAAAATAAGGTAAACTTCAGACAGGAAACAAAAAAGGCAAAGGCCAAAAAGGGAGTGTGTGCCTGGGGACTCTGCCCACGCAGACGGCCTTCGCCCACCCGGGTGGCAGTGACCGGGCGGCCAGCAGGCAGGGCGACCAGCCTGCCTGGTTTGCCCAAGGCTGAGGGCTTCCTGGGACGCTGGGCTTGGTTTTGCATCTGTGATGAAAGGGTTCTTGGGACTCCACACTCCTTGAACCAGAGCATCCTGGGATGGGGGTGGGTTGGTTACCTTCCCAGCAGCGTTGTCTAAAAAGACTTTTGGAATTAGCAGTAATCATTTTATTTGACTGCTTTCTAAACTAAGTACTATAACAAGACTTTTCTGTGTGTGGCAGTTCTTGGGTTTATCTTCTGACAGAATTCTTATTTCTGATTCATTGACTTATCCGAGGAGTGTGTACGGAGCTCTGTCTGCGCGCCGGGCACCACACGGAGGGCAGGGGTGGCCGCGGGGCACAGACTTGCCCACTCGGAGCCTCAACACAGACAGGCATGTGATGTGTCAGGTGTGAGAGCTAAGGAAAAAGAGCAGGGAAGCAGGAGAGAGGCTGCTGCCTTTTTTTTCTTTCTCCCTTTAAGGTTGATCTGGGAAAGCCTCATTGTATTCAACAGTCTGATGATGTTGTAGCTCATGGTTCTTCCCTACACAAACATTAACAGCGTTTACTGTACTTGTTTATTAGACTTTCAAGAGTAGCAGAAGAAACAATAAAGGATTACTTTGAAGCGCGTCTTGCTCTCCTAGAACCAGTTTTCCCAATAGCATGTCATCGTCTCTGTGAGGGCCCAGACTTTTCAATGGATTTCAATTACAGAACCCCACAGAACATACCAGAAGGTAAGCCTGTGTTTTCTCTCATTTTGAAATGTGACATTATAAACTGATTTTCAGGCAGAACTCTTTATTCTTTTAATAAAACCTTAACAAATTCCATTATGTGTAATAATTATGTACAATAGTTAACAGCACTGATGCTCTGGCAGAAAAAAAGAAACGCAGCTGAGACTCACCATCCCAGATGACCCCAAGGGGTCCACACAGCAGCGTGTTAGCACTCGTTTTAAAAGTATGCAAGTTGAGTCTTAATAATTATACTAGTTTTTATTAAAATTGACTTATTAAAATTTAGCTTTCAAGATGATAAGCCCAAAATCAATGTTTTCCCTGAATTTTATTATCACTAATAGTCTTGCCCTTTTAAAGAGACAAAGAAAAATGAATATGTCTTGTCCCATAGTACAGTTTAGTAGCAAGAGATGAGAACTTCAGTTCTGCTTCCTAGTTTCTGCTCATGGCCCCTCCTCCAGGACACGGGTGCTCCGTATACAGAGTGGAGGTGACAGTGTCTCTGCCTAAAAGGTAGGAAACTGGGTTCTGGCTTATTTAAAAAACAAAAAACAAAAAAACAACCCACCCGTTTAAAAAATACGTATTTGTTAATGGAAATTTAGTTGAAGAAAATATAGCTCTACCCGTCAAAGCCAGCCATTCACAACACCTTAGCGATAGTGAACTGTGGTCTTGACAGTCCACGCGGACCGCCTGCACCGCCAGGCACGCGCTGGTGAGCTGAGCCCCTGCACTGGCCGGTCACCCACCTCCACACCTGTGCTTCGGTTCAGCGGGACAGTCCTGGGTTACATACGGCCGGTTTTGCACTCGTACAACGTCTGCATCCACTAGCGGTTTTTTCCAAAGATGCCCTGTCGTCCTCAGATGTGAGATCCTGGTAGATATTCCTGACCCTCGAGACTCAGAGTGTCGTGTCGTCTTTCAGAGCCCCACCCAGACCAGGACTCTCAGCCAACACCTTGGTGAGATCTTGGGTGACTTGCAAGCACTCAAGTTTGAACAAACACTGACCTTGGTCTCTTGAGGGGTGTGTGGCTCTTAAGAACTGAAGAGAAACAATTTATACTGATACCATGCAACAAGCACCAGGAACTTGATTAGGGTCCGTTGTGTCATATTCTGCGTATGGATCGAGTATTTCTGAGTCAGGCTAGAGCTGACGAAGGACGACCATTCCTCTGCTGGATACCACTCACTGTGGTCGGCAGAATAGAAACATGACCTTCGTGAAAGTGTTTTCTAATAGGATTTCACTGCCGACGGCCATCCCCACAGGCTGTCTGACGAGGTTCCACTGCCTTTTCTGCTCTACAGTCACGGGGACACAGCTGCGTTTTCACAGCGGAGCTGAGGGGAAAACAAGAAGAGCCTCTGTGTCTGCTGCGGGCCTTTCCTTCTCCTCTCATCCTCGGTGCTCTGAGCAGGGAAGCTGCATCATAAAACGGAGAGCAAAACCCTGTGTCAAACCTCACATAGCTTGAAAGGAGATAAAAGAGCCAGGGACCTGGTGTGCCCTTTTTTTCCTGGAACCTGAACAAATTTTAAAGCCAGTCATTCTTTGGGGTCTTTTTATGAAGTCTCCTCGTTCACAAGTTTTTAACATCATATTAAAAAACAACTCATGTATCTTTCATATTATCAAAAGTACAGTTTTTGTTCAGAGAATGAATCTTGCAGAATATTTTGCATATTCAAAAGCTTCAAATCTTACCCAAACTTTTTTTTTTCAAAATGAGATTTTTTTTGGCATTATAAGAAAATTCAGAAAAGGCAAAATAGTATGTGGAAGACAGTGGAAAATTCCTCAAACCCACACTCAAAAACCACAGTCCACAGGTTTCGCTTCCATTGACACTTATAAATTCAGTAGGAACTTTTAAATACCACTTAAAAAAATAATAACTTTAGTGTAGAAAAAGCGTATTTAAAAAGCCTGTTGATGAGCTGTCAGTAGCTACTCAGACTAAAAGTAAAAAGGGTTCTGCGGTCTGAAAAGCACTAGATAAACACCAGCAGGTTTTGCACCTGGAGGACCGCTCAAATCTTGCAAACGAGGGCGGGGTACCGGGCCTCCTCCCTCAGGCTCTGCAAAGTGGCCTTGGTGGGTTGGGAATTAAAATCTCTATTTGTATCTCCCCAATTCAGGCTCCGGCGTCCTGCTGTTTATTTTCCACGCAAACTTTTTGGGTAAAGAGGTCATTGCTCGCCTCTGTGGACCGTGTAGTGTACAAGCTGTTGTTTTAAATGATAAATTTCAACTCCCTGTTTTCCTGGTAAGAGTTTCTATAGTTCATTACTGAGGAGTACAGTCTTCTGATCAAAAGCACAGATGACATAAATTCTTCTGTTAACTGTAGTTGTTGGAAATGGCAATAATCCATAATCGTAAATTGTTTTAATTGGTATCTGTGCTTTAAATTATGTTTACCAAGTCTTGGAACTAACGTTTTGAAGATAAATTCTTATGGTACAAGAAACATCCTATTTAAATATTATGCCTTTTAATGCCACTATAATTACAAATGATCACTTAAAGGAAATTTAGGGAATTCAAAAAGGAAGAAAAGCATGCCTGTGCATGGTTCAAAACCGAAATATAAGCACTGAATAGCACTGGTTGTATTTATGCTTAGTTTAATTTTAGGTAATCACAGTATAATTTTGATTTTTATTCATTGTGAACTTTTTGTCTTATAAATTTTTTATTTTTGGCTGCGTTGGGTCTTCGTTGCTGCGCGTGGGCTTCTCATTCCGGTGGCTTCTCATTATGGCGGAGCACGGGCTCTAGGCGCGTGGGCTTCAGTAGTCGTGGCACACGGTCTTAAAGCTGCTTCGTGGCATGTGGGATCTTCCCGGACCAGGGCTCAAACCCGTGCCCCATGCATTGGCAGGCAGATTCTTAACCACTGCGCCACCAGGGAAGCCCCACTGTGAACGTTTTAAAATACAAATATATAATAACTAAACTACTAGTGGCTATGTACATTCTTTAGCATTAAAAATGCCCTTGAAGAATCGTTGCCTATGTTTCCTTTGCCACATATAAAATTCTCTCCTTAGGGTGAATTTAAATTAACTGGTTATGAAGATTTTTTAACGTGCATGCTGTATATGGCTGGATACATTCTAATGCCGAAATTTTTAATCTATATATTGTTTTTCCAGAAAAATGTTCTCTCTTTAACGCAATGGAAAAGTAAAGAAATCACAGCATGTTGTCTTATAAAGAAATTCAAACAAACTTGTATTTTCTTCTACATCATTAGAGTCTTAAAGGTTTCTGGAGTCTGGCTGTGTCTAGATGGAGAAGTCTGTCTGCAAAAATGCTGATCTATCTTTTGGTCTCTTCCCCAGGACAGTCATTTTGTTTACTCGTTCAGCCCTGCCGCAGGCCTCAATAAACTCTTTATAAGGTTGACGGAAGCGCCGTCTGCTAAGGTGAGAATCTCCTTGCATCTGCTGTCACTGCTCAGGTCGTTCCTTCAGGTCACGTTATTAGAGAAGATTTTCAGGAATGTCATGCTGTTCCTGGTGTGCCTGCCTGGGTCTGAAATGGGTTCAACCCTCTTTGATATCCATGGTGTGCAGCAGTCTGGTGATGTTCTGTGCTTTTGATATTTAATTGCCACATGTATGATCACTATCAGGACCAGAACAGTCTGTGTAACAGTACAATTAACGTAGTAACCTAAAAACCCAATTGGACTTTTTAATTAAAATAATGGTAGTCTAACAACCCACACTGATAACCAATTTGACAGTATTGCCAAAGAAGGGAAACAAGTCTTGCCCATGTGTGCTTTTTTTCCCCTCTTCTAACTAACTAACAAAGGGGAACTCTTGAAATATATGCTTTTTTTCTTTCAACAGGTTAAGTTGCTAATAGGTGCATACAGAGTACAGCTGCAATGACCAAAGAATTGGGAGAGAGTTATTCTCAGACCTATTTCTAAACACTCTTCAAAGCAGTTTGGAATTCTGGCACAGCTCACACTTCCAAATTAAAAAAGTTTCTTCTGTAAGCCTCTTGCATTTAAGGCCTGTCACCTGTTACAGTCTGAGAGATGGGGCATGGTGCATCTAACATATAAAACACAGATGTAAGTATTTGTGCCAGTGTTCTGAAATCTAGATATTGTGTCCAGACTGTATGTTTTTCCACAATGTGGAATGGTTCATATGAGGATTATTTAATTAAAACTTTTTTTAACTTGAAATTTTTTACTAGCCCTAGTGAATTTTTGTGTTTACAAAAAAAAAAAAAAAATCCAGTGGGAACGTTAGCACTAAGTTAAGGTGTGAGTTTGCAGCCCTTGAAGTAGGACTAATCTAAGGTGGTAGGCAGGTTCGAGGGAGGAGGTCTGATCTTCCCAACGGGCCACTGACACAGATCCCGAGTAGGTGACAACTTTGTATATTTGCAGTTACCCTTTATTGTTTGAGAAGATAATAAATCAGAATCTGAGATAATAGCAAAAAAAACCAGAAACCAGACATTATGAGCATAAAAGGGGATATTACATGTGAACTTTATCTTTGTTCTTGGAATCCAAGTCATTCTGAACAGCCAGATCTTGTTACTTACTTATTTTGAACACTGGGAATGCCAGCCAGGCTTTGCCACACTCTGCCTCCTGAGAAGGGTGACTGCCCACAGGTCTAATGCTTATATTCTTTCAAGAAATATTTGGCAAACTAATGAATCAAGCTGTCTGGGTTATGGAAATGTATGTATAAAATTGTTAATTTCCAGATCAGTTTTATAATTGCGTGGGTTACAATTTTAATGAAAAAATTTCAGAATGTCACATACGTCATCCCTCATCATCCATGGGGAATTGGTTCCAGGACCCCCCCCTCAGATACCAAGATCCGAGGATGCTCAAGTCCTTGTGTCATATTTGCATTTAACCCCTTGCGTATCCCCCCCATATACTTTAAGTCATGTCTGGATTAATTTACAATACCTAATACAAGGTAAATGCTATGTAGATAGTTGTAAATGCAGTGTAAATTCTATGTAAAGAGTTCCTGGTGTGCAGCAAATTCAAGTTTTGCTTTTTGGAACTTGCTGGAAAATTTTTTTTTTCCCCAGTTATTTTCCATCTGTGGTTTGTTGAGTCTGTGGATGCAGAAACTGTGGATACTAAGAGCTAACCACACACACTGTATAGATTTTTCAGAGTACAACTGCCTTTTCCTAGTTTCCTCAATAAAATACCACAATGGCTGGTCTTTCTAGCTTCTTTCTATCTGAAGTCTCAGGACTTCAAAACAAGGTGGATACGAAATGTATAGTTTAGCTAAACAAGGGCTGGGATTAGACTTTTCAACTATACTGAATGCTGTACTCCTACTGCGTCTAACCTCACAGCCACGAGATCTGTGTCAGCAGCGGTGCACCCTGTCCAATACACGTGAGAGAAATGGGTTTCTAAAGAACATTCCCGTCACCTAAAAAGCAGGCCTAGGTAACGCCTTTACAAGAGCGCTAGGAATATAACCACTGTAGAGCTGTGTGGTTTAATACAGTTCTTTTCACCTGAACTCGCTTCTCTCTATAGCCCTGGGGTGGGGAAATTCTGACCAGGATGACGAGGTCTTGAACTTCTCCACATGATGAGAAGTGGAGCCAATCGCATCAGATACTTAAGTTAATGCTGCTACTTTGATATTTAAGTAAGTGTGAACAATGACTGCCCTGAAAAACAAAGCAGTTCTCAAGCAGCACCTTATCAGAGGTTTGCAGATATGCTAGTACTACCTGTGGAAAGCAAAGCCATCTCCTTGTGGCTTGTGTAGTTACCGGGCACACAGTACAGAATGCCTAAGAGAGCTTCACCCTCTAGGCCACGGGCGGTGTCATAACTTCAAGCGGGACGCATGGCTCTTGATCCAGACTCACTGAAGAGCAGTTAGTACACATTTTTCTACTTCAGTTTTATCTTAAATTGATTGATTAAAAATCATCACTCCTCAGCCATCACTACTTTCCAGTATATACTGAGGTAAGAACATGATGCGTAATTGGGTTATCCAATTAATTTAACTTACTAACCATACCACCCAGATCTGGTCACCACTAATTAGTATGCTGCAGTAGAAAGCACATTACACATCCTTTTGCCTACAATACCCAGTACCAAAGAGCAGTGCCTAGTACCTAATACCAGCCAATAAATGTTGAACTACAGTCGGATGAGGAGTTTGGATTTAGTCCAGGAATACAAGTTACTCAACTTCATACACTATCTTCTCAAGTCATTCCCATCTTAAATTCTTAAATTTGTAGAATGTATTCAGTGGAATGTTAGGAGGTTGCAATTTGAAGCTCAGGTGCTGCTTTTAGAATTCTACTCGGCAGGGTTACACGGAGACCTTTCAGTTACCTTATATGAGAATTTACTAGTTTATTAGTAATTTACTACCGCTGGCAAGGTTTTAGCATCAAGAAAGTTGACAGCAAAAGACCTTTATAAAGCATTAACCATGAAACTCCAGTGTCTTTGCATAAAAACAGGGAAAAACATACAAGTGTAAGGAGGATGATCAGCAAAGACCAGGGAGAAGTAGGACACGGATACAAGAAGAACACCGAGAGGTGGTTTATAAAATGAAAGAAGAATTTAGAAAAATTTGGGACTTCCCTGGTGGTCCAGTGGTTGAGACTCCGCGCTTGCATTGCAGGCGGCGTGGGTTTGATCCCTGGTTGGGGAACTAAGATCCTACATGCTGCGCAGCCAAAAAAAAAAAAATGTATATAAATTTATATGTACAAGAACATATATATGTAAGAATTTAGAAAAATTTAATATTTCATGCAGTTAATATGTTTCATAGCATAATACTGTACAAACCCCTAAAGTTATTTTGACATTCTAAAGCTTTACTAAGTAGGATCAGAAGAAAACTGATGGAATCCATACCACTTCCCTCCATCCTCTGCTCACCTGCAGATGATGATCCTTTCCAACAAAATCTGGGATGTCCAGGCCTGACTGCTCCCTCCTGGTACAGAAGAGCCTTGCTACTGGGCTGGAAAATGGTAGTAACAATGAGGTTCACAATTCGATCAGGACCAAATTAAAACGAAATTGGCAAACAGTCATCCGAGCTCCCAGAGAGCCAGCCCCAGGTGGAATCTACCCGATCAGCTCCGCTGCTCCACCACCCAGTATGTGCCTTGACTTCACGTCCCCGTTATTTGCTTCCCTTCGGCCAAGCTATATGTGTTAGCGAAAACATGATTTTTCTCACTTGAACAAAGCCAAATTTCTTATGAGTAGTTCCTTTCTTGAGGACTGACCCAAACTTCCAGGTTACATGAGGTGATAAAAAAAAACACCCTCCAATGATTTCCATTTATTGGGGGGGGGGGGGGGTGGTTGCTCTGTGACCATAACGTTTGCCAGCATTAGCCAGCAAGTGTGCCAGGGGGACAGTATATAACTTAGGAAAACAACCTGGATGAAAGTGTCATAACTGCTCATGTATCCATAGACTGTTTCTATAGAGTAATAAATTAAAAAATAAAAGATTCTTCTGGCTTGTTTCTCCTGTGTCGTTAAAATAATTTCTCCCGGACTTCCCTGGTGGTGCAGTGGTTAAGAATCCGCCTGCCAATCCAGGGGACACGGGTTCGAGCCCTGGTCTGGGAAGATCCCACATGCTGCGGAGCAATTAAGCCTGTGCGCCACAACTACTGAAGCCCACGTGCCTAGAGCCTGTGCTCTGCAACAAGAGAAGCCACCACAATGAGAAGCCCGCACACTGCAACGAAGAGTAGCCCCCGCTCCCCGCAACTAGAGAAAGCCCGCATGCAGCAACAAAGACCCAACGCAGCCAAAAATAAATAAATTAAAAAAAATTTTTTTTCTCCCACAAAATAACCTGAAAAAAAAAAGACAAACTAATTGTTAGAAAACAGGAAGTAGTAGTGCATATTTTTGTAAAGGAAGAACAAAGAGGTTTCAGTTATAAAGAAAATAATTTACTGGGCTAGAATCACTGATCAGGAAACCTAAAAAATATTCAAGACCTGAATTTGTATATTTGGCCTATAAAACTTTCTACAACTAGTATTTCATTGTGCCTCAGCCCAGAGCAGCACCACATTGTTAAGAAATGAAAATTCCTGGGCCTTTAAACCACAGATTGGGGGCCCAGCAGTCTGTGTTCTGATCCAAGAGATTCTGCTGCATCTTCCAAGTATGAGAACCAATGTTTTAAATAAGATTTCTAAAAGGGGAAACTGTCAAGTTACTTCCTTCTACTAGAATTAAATATATATATCTGGCATTTTATTTAACTTTCATAAAGTTAATCTCTTCCTGGAATGAACAGTTTCTTTTCACTGACCAGAAAATAAGATCTGGAATGAAAAGCAGTTATTTAACTAAAAGAAAAAAAGAAAAACCACAAACAAACAAAAAAAACCCCAGAATACTGTTAACCAAAAGATGGCCACATTGGGCTTCCCTGGTGGTGCAGTGGTTGAGAGTCTGCCTGCCAATGCAGGGGACACGAGTTCGAGCCCTGGTCTGGGAAGATCCCACATGCCACGGAGCAACTAAGCCCGTGTGCCACAACTACTGAGCCTGCGCGTCTGGAGCCTGTGCTCCGCAACAAGAGAGGCTACGATAGTGAGAGGCCCGCGCACCGCGATGAAGAGTGGCCCCCGCTTGCCACAACTAGAGAAAGCCCTCGCACAGAAACGAAGACCCAACACAGCCATAAATAAATAAATAAATTAATTAAAAAAAAAAAAAAAAGACACCAAAGATAATATTTAAAAAAAAAAAAAAGGCCACATGAAACCACAGCTTCACTATCACAGCACAATTCACCTATGTACATTAGGGGTTTTTTTTTTCCTTATTCGTATATTTTGAGATTATTTCTTCAAATTTTATTTAAGTAAGGAACCTACTTAACGAAACACTTGGAAAATTTAATACCAACAAAATGTCCAAAGAATATAAAGTGATTCTCTGTAAACCTATTTCAAAGGGCAATTATAATTTCATCCGTAAAAACCAGAATTACCTGGAGAGCTTTTAAAAATAAAGCATGATAAATTAAAAGGGGGGTTGGGGGGGGCGGAGTTCCTTGGCGGCCCAGTGGTGAGGACTCGGCACTTTCACTGCCATGGCCTGGGTTCAAGCCCTGGTTGGGGAACTGAGATCCCATAAGCTGTGCAGCATGGCCAAAATTTAAAAAATAAACTGTTGGATTCCACCCCACCACACACACACACGCGCGCGCGCGCGCCTGAAGATTTTATTGTTCAGGAGACCAAGTACGTACCTGGGAATCTGCATTTTCAACAAGTTTCCCGGTGACAGTGACGTGGATCCAGGGACCAGCTTTGAGAACCACGACCCAACGTTAATTTTCTAGAGCTGGATAATAGCGCGAGAAACAGCTGTCACATTTTTGTGCCTACGAGACATCAGATACTTTGAAAAGGTGACATTTCCCAAAGGTATGGTACCTATCAGCGCTGCTCACTCAGTCTGGACGCAAACCCCCTGGAACCGTGTGAAACTGGGCGGTCTGATCCGATGAGCCTGTGTGTACCGGGATTCTCATCTCGCGAGCAGCTCTCAGCTCCTGGTTCCCAGGACCACAGCTGGAACAAGAACAGGTTAGAAGCACCATGTAAGGGGGTGGGGAGTTAGGGAAGAAATATACTTAAAATAATACTTTTTGCATCTATTAGGGTGGCAACATACCATCATCACAGTTCTATCATACAGATCACATAGCGTAAATGATTCTAAAGAATTTTATGTCTTTAAGAAATAATGGAAAAAACTTAATAAAATAATGGAAAAACTTATCCTCTAAAAAAGGGTGGAAAGCAGCAAGGGAGAAATGGAGCTAGTGTCCCTAGCTTGAATCTGAATTTATGATATTAAACCATTTTAAGAGTACACACTTTCCAAAGGACCACAAGACTAAAATTTTAGGCTTGGAATCACTAAAGAACAAGAGGGATTTTTTTTTCCTTCGTAAATAAGACCCATGTAACACGTCATTGCTATTCCCAGTCCAGTTTTGCCTGAAGACAAATCAATACACACATTACTACCAGTGGGGATAGACAAGGGCAATTTGGAGCTAAAAATACCCTGAAATCTTCCTCAAAGAAAAGGGCAGTGACGCTGGGAGTTGCATAAGAAGACAGGCAGAGAAGCGGAGGTTTCAACTTTGCCATGAACTATGCAGTGTTATTCCACTAACTCTGACACGGGGACCAGGAAGAAGGGCGGAAGGAGCTGTGACAACAGGTGCTGACCTGAAGGGAGACTCCAGCGTTTCCTGTCTCTCGACTTTGGTTCACCCCGGAAACCAAATTTCAGGTAGCTTCATCCATGTTTTCTTTTCCCCTAGGATTACAATAAAATCAGACTTAGCCCCTTAAAAACAAGTTTCAACGATCAATTAAAAAACACAAGCGATAACTCACTTCCTACAGTCCATGACAGGAATCAAGTTCCCTTAAGACGCCGTTTTAGTCTTTACCTCATCTGATTATGTCCATTCAGTAAGGATTTTCCTTTCAATTCATTTCCTCTAAGAACATCAACTGACTTAAAATTCAGCTCAATTTTGTTTCAGCATCAGAGTAAACAGTGTTAAATCCAAGACGCTGAAAAGTCTCCCTTTTTTATTTTCCATAGGTCCTCTTGTCTGGACGGCTGGTCCCTCAGCACACCACAGCCCAAGACCCTTATAATCCAAGATCCTACATAGGATCCTGATTCCTACCCTATGTACAAAATTTTATTCTGCTTGTACCAAGGCAGGGCACACAAACGTGTCTGCTGTGCTCCATCAGAAGACGACCTGCTTACCTACCGAGAGAGCAGGCACTCCAGATTTTCTGCTGAGGTCCAGGTTTATGTTTATTGTTACCTCATGCCTATGAAATGTGTTTTGTAACATACCTGAAATATCAGCGCAGTAGTACACAATTACAACTGAGAAATAAATACCCAGCTTTGGGCTCAATATTTTTAAAGTGAGGGTACATGACCCAAAGATACTGGAAATAATTATCCTAAATTGGTAGTTTTCAAAACTCATTTGGGTCTCAAATTCACCTGAGAATTGGATGAAGTATGACCCCCCCCCGCCAAAAAGTGCATGCAAAAATTACATACACAAAATTCTGCATGTGAATTAATCAGACTCATAGATTCCACTAATAACGCCACAATGATCCAATAGGATCCATGGTCCCACTTTAAAAACCTTCAATATTTTTTCAAGCAAAGCATGCCATAAATCAACAAAAATTATCTCGCATATTACTTCCATCTGCAACTAGCATTCTTACACTGGTTTTATAACTGTATCACTTATATATACTTTGCCTTTGGTAAAGTTAAGGATGACAAGAAGAATAAATGGAACCATAAATCAAACTGGGCAACTGGATTACTTAATCCTTAAAGACACAATGACACCAGGACTACTAAAAATTTTAACTGTCTTCTCAACTTTTCAAAAATGTGAACCTGAAAGTTTTACAAAGCACTAACTACGCTGAAACCTAAAAAGGTTATCTCCAGAATTGAGGAACTTCTAGTTGCCAAGAGTCTTTAAAAGGGTGGTTTATCTTAATCCTTTAATTTAATAGTAAAGAACTATCACTAGAGTTCTGTTTAAAGAGGTGGTATTATAACTACGTGGCCAGGTTTACTGTGCACTGGGTTGTGACCACCTCTCATCAGACGGTCACGGATGTGCTGATCCACAGCCATGCAGTGACGCTCGTGATGTGGAGTCACGGATCTGGGAGGGCCTAGAAAGGTGATACACTTTCTTATTTTCTGATCCTGAAGAATACCCAAATATGAAAATCAACCAACAACTGCTTTTAAAGAAAACGTTTTCTGTTTTGTTTTTTTTTTTGCTGTGCCACACAGCTTGCAGGACCTTAGTTCCCTGCCCAGGGATCGAACCCAGGCCCGACAGTGAAAGTGCCAAGTCCTAACCACTGGACTGCCAGGGAACTCCTTAAGAAAAGGACTTCAACTGAAATCTTAAGCCATAACTGTAACAAAACTATGTGGCAAAAGTAGTCTGTTTTAAATTAATTTTAGGATAAAACTGGGTAAGAACTGTGTGAGTTAATGTTTGATTTTACCCTCTCATGCCAACACATCTGAAATAGTTGGTAAAAATGAAAAAAGGCTCCTCCAACCACACCCTAAGATTTTTTTCATATAGTCAGAAATGTGAACGGCCAATACCACAGGCACTTTTATGATGACTTTTCTGAAAGAATAAAACATTAAAACTACAGAAGGCACATTCTTAATGGTCAACTACGTACCAATGTACCTAATATCTCATTTTCCACTGAGTACACAAGTCAATCATGAACAAACTACATAGTTTGTATTATGTAATATAAATTATATATAAATAATAGAAGTACACTCTAAGAAATAACTATAAAAGATAAATACTACATAATTCAACAAGTATGGAGGCTGAGGAATACTCTACAAAAGCTCTTCCAATTACAACACATGAATTGTAAAAACCCAAGAAATAGGATTTTAATAATGACTCAAATTGAAAAATACCTTGCCAGAAATCAACCTAAAAGGTAATGATCTCCTCTGGAGCAGACTCCCATGATATCGAACCATAAAGGAACCACATTCTTTATTAGCTTGTTCTGCAGCAGGGCCTCCTTCTGAGAAACAAGTTCTGAAATTTGTAGCTATGGGGGAGGGGACGTCCACATGATCAAAGTCACCATCCGAGATCTTTCAACACACAACAGCGTTCACAACTGAATGTGACCCTCTGCCTTGATGGCAAAGACACAGACCACAATACCGGCTGCTAAAATAATAAATAAACCAAATGCTATTACTACAGGCAATTCACAACAGCCAAAATATGCAGTATACTCTTCACTGAAATAATTTTATTCTTCTGTTACCTAACAGATTCTCTTTAAGCAACAAAGAATGTATCTTCAAAGAATACAGAGAAACAGTTTGTGACTTAAGAGAACAGTATATCAAAAAGATTAAGGCCAAAAATTCAAGTCATCATTTCCCAAGGAAACTTGAAAAAACACCCATGAAAGCTGTAAACCTGTAAAACCCATGCTAATACAACTACATATTCTTCCCTGCTTTTTGATGTAATACAGTGTAATACAACTTCAACTGATGAACAAATAAGAAAATATTGGGGCTTCCCTGGTGGCGTAGTGGTTAAGAATCCGCCTGCCAATGCAGGAGACACGGGTTCAAGCCCTGGTCCAGGAAGATCCCACATGCCACGGAGCAACTAAGCCCATGTGCGCCTCAACTACTGAGTCTGTGCTCTAGAGCCCGCGAGCCACAACTACTGAGCCTGTGCTCTAGAGCCCGCGAGCCACAACTACTGAAGCCCGTGCGCCTAGAGCCTGTGCTCCACAACAAGAGAAGCCACCGCAATGAGAAGCCCGCGCACCGCAACGAAGAGTAGCCCCCGCTTGCCCCAACTAGAGAAAGCCGTGCACAGCAACAAAGACCCAACGCAGCCATAAATAAATAAATAAATAAATTTATTTATTTATTTAAAATATATATATATATATATATATACTTCAAATTGACTTAATTAATTAGAAGGCAAATTTTCTCAACATGTTTAATTTTCACATGACTCTTTCGGGTTGAAAATTTGCAATAAAAATAACAAACTAAGGCTTTGATTTTCTATCACATCCATGGATCTTCCACCCAAGTTATCACAAGTTGCCAGACACCACAAGTTCAATTATGTAATAAATAACTTCCGTCTTTCAGCTGGTATTATACAAAAATCCATAATATGAACATTCGATTTTGGATTCCCAATATCATCTGGCTTTTCAGAATTCTAATAAAGCTACCTAATCTTTTTTTTAAAATATCATAGGTTATACATAGATCGGTGAGTCTTACATCAGCCGGTAGTGAAACCACACAACCTAGTTATAAACAGCAATTAAGAGCATGGTGAATAAGAGAAGGGCAAATGTACTTCACAAGAAAAGGTCTCTGAATGGCCAAAAGTATATGAAAAGGTATTCAACATCAGAAGGTACAGAGAAACGTAAATTAAACCACAGTGATATGCCTCCACACACAATAATGGCGAAGACTGACGTGACTGACAACACTGACGCTGGCAAGGATCCACCACTGCTCAAGGGGTACGAGGCCGAGCTGACTATGGAAAGCTGCTTGGCTGTTTCTAAGAAACATACACATGCCCTACACTCAGCAACTCCACTCCTAGTATTTTCCCCATGAAAAATGAAAAGTGTGATTTGTAGAAGAATGTTCAGAGCAGATTTATTCTTAACAACCCCAAACTGGAAACTGCTCCAAGAATATATCAACAGGAGACTCAACGAAGTGTGGCATGTCCACTCAGGGGTAATAAGACACATGCAACAACATATGTGAATCTCAAAAACACTATGTCCAGTGAAAAAGGCCACAGGCAAAAGTGTATACATTGTAAGATTCTATTAGTATGAAGTTCAGAAACGAAAACTAACATATGATGATCAAACTAGACAAATTGTTGCCCCTGACACAGAATGGACGGACTGGAAAAGAGCACACAAGTTCTAAAGTTTATGAAAACTGAGGCTATCAGTTTGTTTTGCCAAACAAAACTCACAAATTTTGCATAACAGGCAAGTCCAAATTTTTAAAAAGCAAAATTTTAATTATTTTTAAATTAAAGAATCAGAAAAGAATTTATTTTAAAGTTCATGTAGCAACTCAAAATTAAGAAATAAGTACTTAGGGCTTCCCTGGTGGCGCAGTGGTTGGGAGTCTGCCTGCCAATGCAGGGGACACGGGTTCGAGCCCTGGTCTGGGAAGATCCCACATGCCGCGGAGCAACTGGGCCCGTGAGCCACAACTACTGAGCCTGCGCGTCTGGAGCCTGTGCTCCGCAACAAAAGAGGCCACCGCAATGAGAAGCCCGTGCACCACAACAAAGAGTAGTCCCCGCTCACGGCGACTAGAGAAGGCCTGCACAGCAATGAAGACCCAAGGCAGCCAAAAATAAATTAATTTTTTTAAAAAAAGAAGTAAGTATGTAAAATAAGGTCATGTTCAAGTAAATAGGTAAGAATCATCTATCACTGATAAGTATTACATAACACTGAAATCTGGAAAATACTGAAGAAACAAATAAAGACTGAAACTTTTTCTTTTTAGGCACAAGGCACATTTATTTTTTAAAAGTTTCTTCAGCTTTGGGACTTCACTGTTGGTCCAGTGGTTAAGACTCTGTGCTTCCACTGCATGGGGGCACGGGTTCAATCCCTGGTCAGGAAAATAAGATCCCATATGCTGCACGGTGCAGCCAAAAAAAAAAAAAATTCAGCTTTATTGAGGGCAACTAAAATTTTCAGGAGAATAATTTACTGATACTACATGCCATCTTTTTCCGCAAAGGTCATAAATAACATTTACTGTAGTTATCAACGTAAAGTTCAGCAAAGATTCATATAAAATCTAATAAAGTACAAATTGATAATTTTACGAAACATAATTAGTGCCTGTAAGAAAAGTTAACATTAACTCAGTTTCAAAGGCCCAGACCTGTATCTATTTGCCATATCTGCAAGGCAACTGTGATGAGAGAAAAAAGGCCTTGGAAGTGAAAGATACCACTGAAAATTTTCAAACTGAATTCTGTCCCCAGATTCCTACGAAGGCATTTCAAGTTAAACAAACAAACAAAAAGTAAAACTGTTCAAAACAAAAGGAAAAAACCCAGCAGTGTTATCGTCTTACAATCACCTAAGATTTCTCAAGTGCCCTGCCCAAAAGAGTCAAAGAAATCCTGCCTCTGTGGTTCCATAATGAGGTTAAGTTTTAAAAACAAGTTCAACTACATCAACAAAAAACTGCATTTTTAGTTCAAGATGACATGATCATTATGAACTTACATGTTCAGCGTCCACGGTTTTCTGTAAAAGTTCAATATTCCAAGTAAATTATTGCCACATCAAAGAATCCCACAGTAGTTATTTCACGAATTAACCATATTCATATATAATGAAAAGGAACTAGAATGAATTACCAAATGATAATTTGATAATTATCAAATTTATTTTTGATAATAAGTGTATTTTTCAACATATACTTAAAACCACTTAAAAACAGCATCTACTGTTACTTACTTTGAAGATACCATGTAAATCAACAAACTAGGAAAAACATTTCTGGCAGAATCCATTATGCATTCATATGCAGTAAATAACATCACAATGTTGTACTGGGGAGAAACCACTCAAACACCAAACAAGTTTAATGTGAATTGTTGTGAGTTGATCATCTATTTAAATGTACTTAAACGCAGGGTAAAAAACAGGCGCTGCGCTGTCAGTGGTGAGGCCAGGACGCTCCTTTTCCCTGAGCACCTTCTACCAAGCCCTCCTTGCTGGGAGCTGCTTCTGAGTCAGTGTGTCCTAAATGGTATTTACGTGAAAATACGCTGAGGTGGTTAAACATTTTAATGCTTTATTCTGAACACAAGATGCCAACATTTCATCTTAAAAAAGGGACTGAAAAGTCTAAAAATGGGAGAGTTTTTTAAAAAATCTTGTGTCATATTTTAAAAATGCACAGAATTTCCTGGTTACTGATTACCAGAGTTTGAGAAATTAAGACTGTGCAAACCAGATTAACAGAAAACACAAAAACAAGGCATAAAAACCCCATAAAATACAGTCATAAATCTCACTTCTTAACTTTTTGTGTCTCGACATCATTTGAACATGCAACACACCCGCCTCAGCAAAGCTCGGAGGCTGCCCCCTGTCCCACTGCTCGGCCGGGGACCCCGAGCCCCCTCCTCAAAGCCAGACAGGACCTCCCAAGTGGTGTGGGTGCCTCAGAGCCCCCTCTACTCCCTTTTTTAGACCATATATGCTACTTCCCGCTTTCAGTCACCACGAAGGCTTACGAGAACACTCAACTTTGACAAAAAACTGTGTGATATTAAAAAATCTCACTTTGACTTAACTCCAGCGTGAGCCTGGAAAAGCTGCCTGTTCACGGGTTCAACCAAATGCAGTGAGCACGTGCAATGAGAGCCCCTACGCCGTAGGGAATTCACAGCAGCATCCCTCAATACAGTGGTTCAGAATCTCTGAATTCTAACAGAAACAAATGGAATTCAACTGAAACTGTTCACATACTAATGCATGAGCACTCCTACTGCAGTAAAGCAAAAATGAGTAGGCAGGCGTTTAAACTGACTCCCCAGAAAGAAGTATGGAATCAAAGGCACAAAATATAGGGGGCAGGTTCCCGATGAGACAAAACAAAAAGCTGAAACAGGGGCTTCCTTGATGGTGCAGTGGTTAAGAATCCACTTACCAGGACCTCCCTGATGGCTCAGTGGTTGAGAGTCTGCCTGCCAATGCAGGGGACACGGGTTCGAGCCCTGGTCTGGGAAGATCCCACATGCCGCGGAGCAACTAGGCCCGTGAGCCACAACTACTGAGCCTGCGAGTCTGGAGCCTGTGCTCCCAACAAGAGAGGCTGCGATAGTGAGAGGCCCGCACACGGCGATGAAGAGAGGCTCCCGCTTGCCGCAACTAGAGAAAGCCCTCGCACAGAAACGAAGACCCAACACAGCCAAAAATAAATTAATTAATTTAAAAAAAAAAAAAAAAAAAAAGAATCCACTTACCAATGCAGGGGACACGGGTTTGAGCCCTGGTCCGGGAAGATCCCACATGCCGCGGAGCAGCTGAGCCCATGTGCCACAACTACTGAAGCCCGCGTGCCTAGAGCCCATGCTCCACAACGAGAAGCCACTGCAATGAGAAGCCCCCGCAGGGCAACAAAGAGTAGCCCCCGCTCGCCGCAACTAGAGAAAGCCTGCGCACAGCAACGAAGACCCAACGCAGCCAAATATAGAAAGGAAGGAGGGAGGGAAGGAGGGAGGGAGGGAGGGAGGAAGCGAGCTGAAATAACTCTGGGGTTTTGACCACTGTAAATTTGTGTGTGTGTGATCATCTAGCTATATCCAAATGACTGAAAAATAGGAAACTTAAATGGTATCTAGGTTGAAAATCAGACTCAAATTTCTCCTTCCGTTTCCTGGCTACAGTTCAGTGGGGTCCATAGGTAACCTCCCTGTGTGTCTCAGGGGGCACCTGGCCCGAGCTGCCCTGAGCATTAAACAGACACCTTTCATCTATGACCATCAGTGCGGTACCCATCTACTCTCCCTCCTCTTCCGTCTCCCGGTCATTAGTAGCCTTGGGGGACCAAGCCCAGCTACCGTCCGCCTCTCTGGACTGACTGGTCTGGATGGTCTGCCTGCCCCCTGGGGTCTCCTTCAGTCAAGTCCCCGGGAGCAGCCACAAGTCTTTTCTGAACCATAAACCAGGTCGCATCACTGCCCAGCCCAAGCCCTTCCTACGGCTTCTCATTTCATCAAGTGAGCCTTGTGGCCTTGGCACATGCTGCTCTAGTCTTGTGTTCTCAATGGGCCAGAACTGCCCCAAGAGGGAGAAAATGAGTTGGATGGCAAAAATCTTAACTCTTTTTATGTGTAAAGCACAAATACAGTATATAAACAGCTATTTGCGGTGCTGAAGTTTCACTGAATGGGAGGGTTGGGGGCCTCAGTCAGACAAAAATGGGGAAAAAAAGAGGGCTGAGAACACCCTTGGCCTGGTTCACTCCATTCCAGCCACAATCCCTTCCTTGCTAAATGGTACACCCTCAGCTTGAACTGGGCTTGCCTTCAAGTCCAACTTGCCAAGTCTCCTCCTCTTGTCATTCACATCAGCTCAGAAGCCTCCTCCTGCTCAGGGAGGCCTCCCCGACCATCCGAGCTAAAATGGACAAATCTGTCTCCCCGGCCCAGTGATGTGCACTCCCGGCTGTGTCCACGGCCCTGGCCCGGCCACACCACGTGATCTAATAACCACGACGCATGAGGAAACAAAACAACCTTTCCTCTCTGGTTACACCTCGGAGAGAGAACACTTCACAATGACAATGGATACTGGTAAAAGTGACCTGTGACCAAGGGGATTCCAATTTTTCAAACAGCAAACTACACTCATTCAGTCCTTGGGTGTACAAAGTACACATAATTACTACTATCTTAAGAAACAGAAACTTTTTAATTAAAAAAAATCATTTCATTTTGCTATGAAGTGTTCAAATTTATATAATAATTCACTGAATAACAAACCATAATTCTTTGGGAATGAACACAAGTGTTTTTTAATAGTTTATTAATTCTAGGTAAAGCTAACTTAAAATACAGCTTAAGAGACTCCGCCCTTTTTGGTGTGTAAATGAAGTATCTCCCCCTCCAGTATTTCCAAGTAATACAAGATTTAAAATTCAAAGTGAAATTTTAATATGAACAGCAAACGGGAGGGGAAGGATTCTTCTAAAAGAAAGACTTTTCGGTTCTTCCTATTTTTTTTTTTAATTAATTTATTTATTTTTGGCTGTGTTGGGTCTTCGTTTCTGTGCGAGGGCTTTCTCTAGTTGTGGCAAGCGGGGGCCACTCTTCATCACGGTGCGCGGGCCTCTCACTATCGCGACCTCTCTTGTTGCGGAGCACAGGCTCCAGACGCGCAGGCTCAGTAATTGTGGCTCACGGGCCTAGTTGCTCCGCGGCATGTGGGATCTTCCCAGACCAGGGCTCGAACCCGTGTCCCCTGCATTGGCAGGCAGATTCTCAACCACTGCGCCACCAGGGAAGCCCCTTCCTATTCTTGATATTTAAGAAAGGAACTTCAAGTCAGGCACACCAATGTTAATAATGTTCATTCCCATCGCTGAAGAACTGTAGAATTTTTTTTAAATGAAGATTTCTGAATTTGAGTCAAATGCCCTCGTCTATCACAAAGAATACACTGAGCCATTATTAAACTCACGCAGTACCTCTAGTAAGGGAAACTGTTGATACTCACCACGTCATTTAAAACTCTAACGTACAGATAACTCTCCCCAGGACATTAACACAGTTTATTTAATGAAATAGGCATCTACTTATGTAACCTAATATTTAAAACACAAGAATTCTTGCAATTCTCATTAGCCAACTTTACACTTCTTCAAGGCTCTCCCCAGTTCACGCGTGTAATTTCTCTTCCTAAACTTTTACTACTACCTGCAATGATGCCACCAGTTCTTATCCACATCTGGCCTTTACTGACTTTATGCCCTTGGCTGGGGACCGGCGGGAATAACGTTAAGTTCTCACTGTCCACTGTAAGGACAGGCAGCACAGCATCTAAAAAACGTTAAAGGGGCTTCCCTGGTGGCGCAGTGGTTAAGAATCCGCCTGCCAATGAAGGGGACACGGGTTCGAGCCCTGGTCCGGGAAGATCCCACATGCCGTGGAGCAACTAACCCCGTGCGCCACAACTACTGAGCCTGCACTCTAGAGCCCAAGAGCCACAACTACTGAGGCCACATTCCACAACTACTGAAGCCCGCACACCTAGAGCCCGTGCTCAGCAACAACAGAAGCCACCGCAATGAGAGGCCCGCACACCGCAATGAAGAGTAGCCCCCGCTCGCCGCAACTAGAGAAAGCCCACGTGCAGCAACGAAGACCCAACACAGCCAAACATAAATAAGTTTTAAAAATAAAAATAAAAAACATTAAAAACACACATACCCAATGACCAAGTGATTCAACTAGTAGAAATTTTATGCTATAGACATATTCACACACATGCTCTATCCCATGTATCCAACAACATGCTATGAAGCATATAACAGGGGGAAAAACGAAGTATCAATGAAACACTGTCCCCAAAAGATCTGGTAAACATACTTAACAATGACCTACCAGTAAGTATAAGAAGAGTGAGGGATCTCTCTTATACTCACTGATTTAGAACAATATCCAAAACAGAATATTGTGAGGCAAATGGTAAAGTGTGTACAGTGTGCTTACATATGTATTAAGAATGTATACAGGGCTTCCCTGGTGGCGCAGTGGTTGAGAGTCTGCCTGCTGATGCGGGGGACACGGGTTCGAGCCCTGGTCTGGGAAGATCCCACATGCCGCGGAGCAACTGGGCCCGTGAACCACAATTACTGAGCCTGCGCATCTGGAGCCTGTGCTCCGCAACAAGAGAGGCCGCGATAGTGAGAGGCCCGCGCACCGCGATGAAGAGTGGCCCCCACTTGCCGCAACTAGAGAAAGCCCTCGCACAGAAACGAAGACCTAACATAGCAATCAATCAATGAATGAATCAATAAATAAATCTTTAAAAAAAAAAAAAAAAAAAAGAATGTATACAAATATGCCTGGGAATGCACAGAAACTTCCGGAAGGATACATAAGAAATTAGTAACCACAGCTGACCCTGGGTAGAGAAGCTGGGTGATGCGTAGACGGCAAGAAGAAATTTTCACTGTGCACCATCTTTCATTTCCACGTTTGTGTACCAATGCATATTATTCAAAAAATTCAAAACTATATTGAATTAGTTTATGCATCAATAGTGTTTGAAGGCTAGTTGATTTTTATTAGATGTTAATGCTTTCTAAAATACAATTGTGTGCAAAGGATTATTTCTAGATCTCCAAGAAGGGCTTGAATGAGGCTACAGTACAGGGCCTATTTAGGTTAACTTTTAAGCTTGAGGAATAAGAAAATAGGGGTTAATCCACCCCTGGTTTCCACATTGCTTCATGCTGGCCATTAACCAAGTATGAATAAAATGAGTAATTTGTATTAAACGCCCATTTCTATAAAATGCTTTTGTCTGTAATTAATGAATGCGTTGGCGGTATTCTATGAAGCCTTAAAGGCTTCCAGTATGAGACTCAGTCCACCAAAAGCTTCAAGGTTGACCTAAACAGCCATCTACAGATGTGTAAAGGGTGTATCAGCCCCCTAACCTCTATAATTTTTGCACTGGTGAACTATTTGTTTCACACTTTCATTCATCAACTGGGGCTTACTTTGTTGATGACAATCAGAATTCTTGAGCCAAGACCATTTCCTAAGCAGAGTGATTTTACACACTCAGCACCCGTTCTAGACGCCACAAGGACCTGAAGCCCTCAATCCTGACCTTGCTGCTCTGCTCGTACAGGTGGGTAGCACCAAAATTACCTGCCTTGGGGTTCAAAACCAGTCATTCTTGCCTGCTTTCTTCCATGTCACCTCCCCAACATTCAATTAACCACCACATTCTGACCATTTCATAATTCACCGATACATCTTGATTCCTACTCTTCTTCTCCAATCCTTTTCCAGATCTCAACTGGTTGTCCTGCCTGCAGTCTTGAGTACAAAGCCATCCTTCCACAATCTAGTTAAACCTTTATGAAATACAAATCTCAGGACCCTCACTCTCTTGCCAAAAATCTGCTAGTGGTTCTTTATCATGGAGTAAGAGCTGACTAGTTTTCCAGTCTCATTTTCGCTAACTTGTTGCTTCATACACCTTTATTAGCCCCCAGCCTTTGTTCATCATGGGCCCTCTCTGATACCACCTGCTCCTAAAACAAGATGTAACTCATCCTGGAGATGCCACTCGGACATCTCCACCTCCCCAAATCCTTGGACACGCTCATTCAGTAATTCTCCCCTTGTGTTCTGAAGGGTCCTCTAACCCTCCCACCCTAAGCAACAACATTCCCTCTCATTCATCCTTTGCAAATCCTTCCCAATTAGTTTATCTTATTTCCATTTCTCTTCTCCACACTCCCTGTAACAATTTTGGACAGCAGGTTCCGTGTGTAATACATCAAGTCTCCAGGTATACCCAGCTCTGCCACTGAACTGTGCACACAGCAGGTGATGTTTTAAAACGGGTAATGGGATACTAGGTAACCTACTCCAATGAGCCCATCACAACAAAAGATATTCTTTTCTGATAACAAGATTCCAAGACTTATTCCATATTCACACGTGCTTTCTTGAATTTTTCCTTTCTTCTATCTGCTTCCCAATTCATGCAGATGTAACACAAGTCTCAAGTTGATTATTAAAAGGTGCTACCCTGCTGGTGTTCACCCCCCTTTCCTGCACTGTCCTTTAGTTACTGTGCTGGATTCTAACCGAGAGTCAACGCTGCTCAAGAACAGGAGCACCTCGAGTCTACCCCACACTGGCTGCCTTGCTCTTAAAAGCAGCAAATACTTTCTGAATGTAGCTGACAGACCTTCTTCAGAATCAGTGATTCAGAATCACCAGCCACTTTCAGCGTATACTAACCTAGGCTCTTCCCAAATATAACAATAATATATTCCCTTACAATTCATTCGTGGGCCCTATACATTTTTTAAAAATCATTTATTTTATTGAAAAATACAGAATTAACATATATCCAAGTTATCATATGACAGCAACAAAATGTGTACATTAAATTAGCATTTTAATACCTATGTTATTTTTAATGATGTGATAAAATTCCTTTTAAAAAAAGCAACACTCTTTGTAGCACTAGCACCTATGCTGTCTGAGTGGTATGTGTTCACAGGCCATCCAAAAGAAAAGAACTATTAAGGGACAAACAGGAAAAGAATTGCAGTTAACTGTCACAACGAATTCTCCAGTGTTCATTCAACGGTAATCTCACCGAGAACACATACGTTCCAGAAAAGCACTGGAGCCGAAGGGGCCGGTGTCAGTGTCGCCACTGCTGTTCTACCAGCGACAGCTCAGGTGGAAGCAGAAAAAGGAGGCCTCCAGAGGGGAGTCTGGGGTGAGGAGGGAGCCACATAAAGACGGTGATGAAGATTCATGGAAACTGAGGAAATGGTAAAGATAAAGGATGCTGGGGAAACATTTATGAAAAACTTAAATAGTTCAAACACCTAATTAATTGGTCTTAAAAACCAATTCTTTCTACACTATTAAGTATATAGAAAATTTAACCATGGTTCAAATAAATGTATTAAAATATATCTGTATTTCAAATACTACATATTAGCTTATAGAAAAAATTAATTAAAGTCTGTCTAGGGGCTTCCCTGGTGGCGCAGTGGTTGAGAATCCGCCTGCCAATGCAGGGGACACGGGTTCGAGCCCTGGTCTGGGAAGATCCCACATGCCACGGAGCAACTGGGCCCGTGAGCCACAACTACTGAGCCTGCACGTCTAGAGCCTGTGCTCCGCAACAAGAGAGGCCACGATAGTGAGAGGCCCGCGCACCATGATGAAGAGTGGCCCCCGCTCGCCACAACTAGAGAAAGCCCTCGCACAGAAACGAAGACCCAACACAGCCATAAATTAAAAAAAAAAAGTCTGTCTAACTTGACCTGGTTACATTTATTTGACCTCTGACAGAAGTCAGACAATATATACAACAGTAACATGCTGATTATTAACCGAAATGGCACCATAACGTAAACTAGAAAAACTTTTCAAACCTTTCCAAATATTGCATTATACATTTATCTCCCAACTTTTCAGCAGCTCTGAGGTCAAGGAGAGAAAAAAATCTCAAAACAGAAAACTGCTTCTTGCAGGTCCCCAGACGATGGCAACCACACGCTTCCTAACTTGCACACATTAATTTGTATTCACTGTAAAATATCTAGTGAGGAGACTTACAAGAAAATACTATGTTTAGCAAACGAAAGGCAAAAACCAAAATGCAGGAACTAAGTACTATCTTTGATGTAATTAAGAAAAGGGTTAATCTATGTTCTAGAAACATTTTAAAGGCAACCCAGAAAAGCAAACAATGCCTATTTCATACATAATTTTTAAAATCCTTCCAATCCACCCAACTGAACAGTAATAAATGTTAAGCAAAAGACCACAATAATGGAAGCAAACAAGTAAAAACAGGATGGGGTGGAAGGGAGCCGGGAGCCTTAAGGACCCCTCAGAGTACGGAATAACTACACACACTTGAATAGAAATTAACAACACAGAAGACCGAAAAAGAGGAAAGTTTCTTCAAACTACGTATTACGTGCTTTTTTGCCTTCAGTTCACACTCAGTTAGAAACACCTGACTCTCCTGGAGAGAACGCTTCATAACCTGCTCCCCTCCCCCCGTGCCCGGGGGTCCTCCAACACCAAGCTCCGGCGTGCAGCTCAGCCAACACAGGAAACATGCCCGGAGAGCTCTCACGCTGAAAGATTTAAGAGCCCCTTGAGCACTGTTCCAGTGGTGAGACGCTTGTCCTTCTCCACACCACCAACCCCGCCTCCCCTCCCCTCCATCCAACCCAAACCACTCCCTTTACTTTTGCTCTCCTTCCCTCTTTCTCCTCACACTTTCTTTTTAGACATATTTCTATGGAGACACACGTAAGGGTACGTACGTACTCTCCCAAAGTCTATGGAACACTGGGCCTCCCTCACATCCTCTGCTGGCTCTTCTTGCTTTGAGTCTCCACTATGATGACAGCTGTCTAAGAACTTGCATTTCTCCCCCTGGTTTCTCTCACCACCCGCTAGACTTCAAGCACACAGTATGCAGGGACCAATTCCACTTTCTTCATTATTTATGCATAGGCTGAGACAAAAATTGCTCAATAACCGTCTACTGAATGAATAAGCAATCTGGGATTCTTGTCCACACACATTAGCTGGTACTGAAAAACTCAAATCTATGCCATTACTCCCTATTTTCCTCAGACCAGCTCAAGACATGCAAGTGCCAACTGTGCTATGATACTGGGAACACTGATAAAAGATGAATAAAATGCACGCACAACACAAACCAGTGTCATACACTGACAAAGCGACAGGAATGAGGAGGGGTGGCATCTAGCTCTGTGGGGAAAAGTCTCTTCCTTAAGGGACCTTGGGAGACAGAGGAGACACCTCAGTGCTCACTGAGCAACAGACAGAAGGCCGGTGGGGTGGGAAACACACACTGAGAGCAGATCCAGTAAAGCCCTGTGGCCTGTGAGACCAGCTGGGGTTTAATTCAGACGGGAAGTATTGCATTTGAAACAGCAGAGGGACTTTTCAGAAGGAAGCACAAGATACTATGTGCAGAGTGAGTCCAAGAGCGACAGTAAAAGCAGGACCAGACAGGAGGGTATTGTAGTCACCTTCAGTGATAAATGACAGGGCCTTGAGAGGTTGCTGTTTACCAGGTACAGAAGCTTCATACAGTTTTTAAAACCCCGACAAACCACTGTAGGAGCTCAAAACCAAAATATTACAAAACCCAGTGGACATATGTTCCCTCTCCTTAGAGCAGCTACACCCACCCCCAGTCCTGAACACTTACCTTCTGTGCCTCAGCGAAGGGCATCACCACCAGCCCAGCACCCAAACCAGGCGCTACAAGGCCGCCCTGCGTCTCCCCCTCCCACCAAATCATTACAGTCGCCCTCAGTATCTGCAGGGCACTGGTTCCAGGTCCCCCTCAGGTACCCAAACCCAAGGATGTCCAAGTCTCTCCTATAAAACAGCACAGGATCTGAATATAAACTGTGCGCACCCTCCTATGCATTACGGGTCTTCGGATCACTTGCGGTACCAAACACAATGGAAATGTTATATAAACAGCCGCCTGTGGCAAATTCAGGGCTGCTTTTTGGAACTTTCTGGAATTCCCCTCCTCCCCTCCAAATTTTCAATCGACTGTTAGTTGAACCCGTGGATACAGAACCCAGGGACACAAGGGCGACTGTGGTCTGTTAAACATGCTCTACATGTGACATGGTTCTGTCTGGAATCTGAACCACCCTCACAGACACCAAAGATCCTTCCCAGCAGCGTGTGCAGCTGGGGGCGGGGGCTGGGGAGTGCACCGGTGGTCTGTGCGGTCTACCAGCTCTCTATCTACGACCCAGCCACTCCTGCGCTCAGAACTGTCCCGACTCCCACTCCCTCACCTTCTGGGTGAAGTTCAGGCTCCACAGCTTGGAGCAGCCTTCACTTCTCGTCTCTTACCTGCTCACTGACGCCCCAGCCTCGTCCTCACCACCCCACAGCCTTCCCTCCCGCTCCCGCCTAAAAACCTACAATGGGCAAGTACTTACCTTCAAGACTCGCTCAAAAGTGGCCGTCTCAGTGAGATCTTCCCAGCGTGAGTGGGCACTCGCTTCTGGGTTCTCAGAGCATTTCCCAGTTGCTTCATTACTGCCACCTGGTCTAAAGGTTTGCTTACAGCTCCACATATATCCATAAACTCCGAATCCCGAGAGGGCAGGTGCCATATTTTGTTCATTTTTGTGTTCCAGTTAGTAAATACAGAGTCTGTCCTACAGTTGGTGTCATTCATTCACTAAACAAGCATTTAATAAGGACTTGCTAGGAAATGAGGATAAATCACTAAATGATGGATAAGGTCCCTACTTTCTCAGAGCTGACATCCTGGATTAAATTAAGTAAATAAATGAAGATGAAAATTTCACACAAAGTTTTAGGAGAAATCCTGTACGACAATAAAGCTTCTTCAGGACTTGTAATATTAAATATTTTATGAAGAGAGTATCGTAGAAAATAAACAAAAGCAACAAAAGTGAAGGGAGTAAAATGCAGACAATGTGTACAACTACTTCTTGAGAACTGGGAGCTCTGCCCCATCTGCCACTCCCATACAAAACACCAGCTAATCACCCTACAGGAAAGCAATCTCACCCTGACACCTCTTGGTGAGCATATACTTAGCAAACCCTGAAGTTCAACCTCAAGTTATTCATTTTTAAAAGATAAACAGATTCATAATTACAGACCATGTAACAAGATTCGGGGATTAAAATCATGTAAGGAAAAAAATAAAATCTGGCAGTTACTATCCTAGACCAGCATTTCCCAGAAGAAAAATAATGGAAACAAAAGAAAATTTAAATTTCTTAGAAGCTACATTGAAGGCGGAAAAAAGCAACGGATGAAATTAGCTGAATAGTATACTTTATTTAACCAAATATACCCAAAATATTATTTTAACAAGTAGCCATATGAAAAAGTATTGAGATATTTTATTCTTTTCTTCATACTAAGTCTTTGCAATTCTGTGTATATTTTACACATCTAATTCAAATGGTAAATTTTCTATAATACTTATGTGTATTTAGATTTCACTAAAAATGCAAAAGTAAATTCACATACCCAAGTTGTTCCAAACATGCTTAACACCGTATTGATAACGGAATTTAAGGTAATTATAATACAATTTAAACCCCCCAGCCTCACCCATCCTGTGGCGAAGGCCCAGCAGCGACCTGTGGCCGCCACACGAGAGTGGGGCTCCTACAGCCAACGGACTGCACCCCCCAGCCCGCGACAACTCCATTCCATCAACACGGACTACGTCAAAGAAGATGCTGTCCCTTACCTCCTGAGACAGTCATTTTCCAGTCTCCTTATCTAAAGCAGCTGTCATTTTCTCTACCCAGATGACCAGGTGATAAGTTACCTCAATCATCTGTCACTTTGTTTCTCCAGATCTAGAATGCACGTGCCAGGGAGCTGAGGGCTGGTGTGCTTTGGGCACAGCTGCATCTGCAGTGCCCAGACCGCAAGATACCACTGCCAACACGGCAACTGCTGAAACCAGGACTGTTTTACATGTTGCTTAAATTATTTAATATGTGTATTATATGACCTGTAAAAAAAAGAATGACTAGAAACTGGTTGTGACAGGCAGTCTTCCTCCGTATTGTTCAAGTAATTGCAAGATAATTCAAATTATCAGATCTGTATTTTTAACCCAGAGAATTCATCCAGTCATTGGTCTAAAAGATCATAATATGAATACCTTAGCTTACCTTACCTCTAACACTAGAGGCACAAACATTAGGATATGGATTAAATTTACTATTCTTCAAATATAAGCACATTACACTGCAAGGCAGAAATTAAGAATGTGAATATGTATTTTCTATACTGTACTTCCCACCCCCCAAATCTGGAGCAAGAACTTCTGATCACCCTCTTACAAATATTTCACAAGATTTAATGGCTCCAGACAAAGGTCCGTTAAGCATAATACACAGCTAAGAAGCAAAAAAAACAAGGTCTTTTAAATTTTCCTAATAAATCATCATGCATAAATCTAAATAGCAGCAACAGATCATAACCCTTTTATGACTCCCTAGAAGGATAATGGTGGGGTGCTGAATACGGGAGGGTGGAGGCAGCAAGAAGTACAGGGAAATCACAATCTGAGTCAGAAAAATTCACTAATGTATAGACTGGAAACAGAAATGCAAGACAGTTTCCTTCTTCAAAATTTATCATTTTTCTGCCCAAACATAGTTAAGCACCGACTTCTGCAGAGATATAATTCACTGGAGTGTCCAAGTACTGCCACAGGACTTCAAATCATATTTTGGTTGAAGAAAACTAGTAATCAACAGTTAAACAAGAAAAAAAAATGCATCTACAAATCTATCCACATAAATTTGCTTTAGAGGATGGATGAAACAAAGCTTTACTCTCATTATCCTGCATGAGAATTCCTGCTGGAAAATAGGTTAATGAGTCACCTTGGGGTAGAAGCTGAGCCTCCTAAGTCCTGGACTCCCAAGGAGCAAGGAATCTGAATCCTTAATAAAAATGAGGGCAGGGTCTGTGGACGACAGGACTTCCTTGATCACAGATAACATGCCTTCCCAGAGCCACACCCATTTCTGTCTCACAAAAACAGAAAAATGCTTGGTCAAAGTGGATTTCCTGGTGTTAGGGTTAGTCTGTCGGAAGCAGGACAGAGAGGCGCCCAAGAGACAGCTGGGTTACAATAAGAAACAAGTCTCCACACTTGTTCTCTATGCACAGATATTCTTAGCTAACACACACCACAATGTTCTAGAAACTATCTTCCGAGATATTTAGAAGGCTGCAAACCAGGCGATTATTTCTTTGCACTACCACAGTCACAATTTTTTTTGGAGAAACTATTGTCAATATATTAACTATGTGCTCTCATTATGGACCAATTTCATTGTTTCAACGTACTGTATGATTTTGAATAGACTTTCAATCACATATATACGTTAGCATAAATCTTTGTAAAGTCTCACAAGGCAGGTTATAGCTCTTTACAGCTTAAAATTACTTAACAATTTCCACTTACTGAACTCCTCAGTGGGCATTACTTTCTAAAGTGAGTTAACGAAAATCGAAGCTGCAAAGCAAATTACATTTAATAAATATACTCATGGACTTAGAAAATACATTTATCAAATCTTTATCCTCAATCTAGAAAAGCAAAAGACGAGCTCACACAAAGGCCGTCATTTTAATCCATCAACATAGTGTCATATTTATCAGGATGGTAAGCCAAGATCAGGAGTTTTCTAGCACCTTCACCTGTCATCTGGCACACGCATGTTCAAATACACTAACACAAAAACAAATTATTACACCGTTTCATTCTCATACTGGTAAGGAGAGTTGAAAATAAGTTAAGTGAAAAACTTTACAAAATTTTCAGAATGTATTTATATTTCTCTGTGTTCTCTCTTCACTTGAATTAACTAGATTTGTGAACACAACAATAAAGTCCCAGTTCAAAAAGAGCATTATATAATAAACACACATTATGTCTAAGACTCAGCACTCAATAGCCATGACATAGCCTGGTCAAGAATAATGGACTTTTTTGCAGTTCTTGCCAGTTGGCAGTAGCTGGGAAAGCTTGAGAGTGTTTTGGTTTGTCTCAACAATTGGCCAGGTGTCCTACAGAATACGCAACGTACCAGGACAATCATGTATGCCACCACCACCAAAAATCAACCAACCAAAAATGTTACTGTGCCTCTTTAGAGTAACACTTTAAAAGCAGAGGTTCTCAAAGTGAGGTCCCCAGACCCAACGTATCGGTATCACCTGGGAACTTGTTAGAAATGCCCATTATTTAGCCCCACCTGAGACGGGCTGAATCAGAAACTCTGAGGTGCAGCCCAGAAATCTGTGTTTTAATGAGCCCTCCAGGTGATTCTAATGCACACTTATGTGGGAGAACCATCGATTTAGAGGGACATCCATAGCTCCTGTATTTTAATTTAAAGCAGGGATTTTTTTCCCCACTGTTGTATCTCAGCCGTGGAAAGGGTCCAGATGGCACTAGGACCTCTCAGTACAAAATCAGTACAACAAATAAATGAATACAGTGAAATTCTGAATGACACGGCTCCCCAAAAATTCTTTATGACTGAGAAAGTACCATTTTGTAGACAATTACTCCAACTATTACGCTCAGTTTGCTAAACTGTTGGCTCCACAGTTGTTCTGTTTAAGATATTCTAACCACATCCATGAAGATGTTCTAACCAACTCAAAGAGTGAACATTATAGAATAAACAGCCACTGAGCAAGTTACTACTGCCCCCAACACTAAAAAGATCAGAAATTATTAAGAAAGAACCACGTCAAGTTGTTTGCTTTTTCTTAATATATAAAAACGCAAGGCCACACTTGTATCACATTTGATATGAATTTACATTATCTAATAATTTAAATATACCCTGAGGAGAAATTAACTAAAATTATTCTGGCAAAATGTACAATAAAATAAGATGGTTTCTCTATTTTCATGTATTACATAATATGAATAATTTGCAGAAAATAAATTTTTTAAACATACAAAAATAAAAATGTATGTAACTTGGGCCAAACATGGCAAAGATAAACATATGCAAAATCTCATTCACAGAAGTCTGGTTGGCTGACATTTTGCATAAAAGAAGTCAGAACTCCAGGAAGAAAGTGTCTTAGAGATCCAGTCACAAAAATAGGACATGAAACTTTACGGATTTCTGCGGCTACTCATTTAAGTTTTTTATACTACCTCGTATATATAAATTTTCTACCTTAAACCAAGATGTATAACACATAATAAAAATGAATTTGATTTTGTAATGACAATTTCAGAGCTGGAAACAAATTCCAGGTATAAACATCAATTCCAAAACCTTCAACACCACCACCACACTTACATGGACCATTTAAGACATACGAGATCCACTTACATTATAACTGAAGCAATCAATGCAGGGCTCTTGTATTTAATGAGTAACTAAAAACTATTTATTTTTTATACTTTTTAAAAAATAAGGGACTATTAAAAAGAAAAAATCATGTATTCAAACTAAATACACATCTTAATTCTACCTAATCCTAATAATTCAAGTCTTAATTTTTAAACAGAAGTGCCTTGCATGAAATTTGGGTGATTATATTCTATGAAACAGAACTGACATTTTACTTACAAGCAGAATACTGTTTCTTTCGAAATTCATTACTTTAATTCAGAATGACAAATTTAAACAGTAATTCTAACTGAAGATTTTTAAATAAACAGAGTCAACAAAATAAGAGTATCTGTTACAGAGGGAGGAGTTGGTAACTATAACAAGTGATTTGAGCCATAATACAATATACTTGAAAAAGAATTTTTTAAAATGTGTATTATGAACTCTGGCTATATTACTCTAAGAAATGCAGTACCCTTCATCAAAAAAATAAAAGCTTCTCTTACTGAAAATATCATTTAAAAAAAAGTACACACTGCTAATTCCACCAGGTAAATAAAAATATAATCTAATAATAAGTTTCAACCAAAAGGAATACTTAAAGATATTTATAACCTAAACATGGTTTTATACAAAAAGATAAAAAGTCAAATAATATTCCCAAGGGAACACAGCACTCTGGACCTTTAAATATTCAGTCATGTAAGGTTCAAACTTCAACCAGTAATAATGTTATTCAGTAATCAAGGAAACAAAAGAAACTTTCAAAACATTTTTCCTACACTCAGAAGATAGTGCTAGTGATTAAAAAAAGAACTAATACAATATATAATGCATAAATCCTGATTTTAAAGATTAGCAAACTATTTTTAAAAGTTATGATCAGATACTATTAAAAATAGTGAAATTCTTCACCGTTTTCCCAGAGTGACATTCCATAAGTTACTTAACCACGTCCAACTGGGAAACTGCGCATACTTCATTTTACACAGCTGAGAAACCGTACTTTACTCACATTACCACTGCTTCCCATTTTTAAAAATTTAATAGTGAAGGGCGCTGGAAAGGAAATAACGTGTTTGGAAAATATGAAACTACTGTCAATTCATTTAATCCTGATTTATTTATGATGAAATAACCCACGCTGGGCTACACCACTTAAGAGATGGCCTGGCTGCTTACTTTGAAGTAGCACTCCTGCCCCAACTCCACGAGCCCCTGTCTAGGAGTATCTAACCAACTAGGAAGTAAAGACAGGAAAACATTTACAACTGTGGAATCTACGAGTCAGGTATGTGGGTGTTCACTCCCTTATTCTTGAAAATAAGTCTGACTTTAAAATCACTGCTACCCTCTCAAATTTCAGGAATATATTTTAACATATTATTAGATATTGTAACAAAACTCTTATAAAAAAAAAAAACACACCACATTTAAATATCGCACTACTCCCCAGGAAATCTCCTCTGTTTTTCCAAGTAAAGTGTCCCTTTCATTAGTGCCACTTGACACCAAATATCAAATTTTTTAAAGGTTAAACATACATTTGATCACATTCTTTCACAAAACATTTCCCTTCAATCACATATTTATGTTTTCTCTCATCCAGAATCTAAGCTGTAATTATAAACCCAACCCCAAATTATTAATAAGTGACTATTAACCATTCATCATGACATTTAGCAATTACTATAGAGTTTACATATAACACCAAGTTTCTGAAATACTCCACAAGTACGTTTCTGAATAAAATGTGATGGTATGATTTCAATTAGTATTTGGGAAACAAGATCCAATTCAGTTACTGTCATTGCTGATAATCTCTATTTCTATTAAATGGCAATTCCAAGTAAAACAGATATTTTTCTCCATTATTGATATTGTAGGATAAAAAACAAATATTTAATCTCTTCCAATGAACTCTCAGCACTGATTTTAAGCAGAAAAATCCGAAAACTCAATGAAGAATAACAAATTAGGCTTTATGAAATACAAGTGAACCAACAGTTCTTTAAAAACTGGATCTGTCAAGAAGAAAATGAATACATTTATTCTCAAAATAAACAAAAATGGGGAAATTAACAAAATACATTGCTAAAATAAAACAACTGGAAAACGGGTATTCCTTTATTTTGTGCATGTTAATAATAGCATATGAAACCTAAATCCTGCAGACTTTAAATTCAGTGTTTCAAATCATTACACAAAAAGAAACATAATATTGTGATGTTATAATACTAAAATTGTTTCATATTATCTTTTTATGGAAAGAATTATGGGAGCATATATGACAAATTCACACTTATTTAGAAAAGCTAGTACTATTCTTTATTTTTATATTTACTGGTTTTAAGCAAATGACATTCAAATGTCTTCCTTGGTATACTTTTTCACAAGAAAAAACAATGACTGAGCGAGCCACAGAGTTGTTTAACTGGACAAAAACACTAAAAACTGAATAACTAGCAATTCACAGATGCTCCACTTGACTGTCACTCAGAAGCTGACTGTTCCCAGGGTAAACTTGGTAAGAACTGGAACAAGGACTTTCTCGATGCAGGGACAAAGCTGTGTAGAGCTCTGTTCTTGGAGCCAGAGTGAGCCGGACACTAGAAAGTTCAGGAGATTAGGGCATCTCTTTGTGCAATGCTTTCAAATGTTCTTGAATGAATCGTATAGAATTTCACAGCCTTGGCCAAAGATAGCTTGGAATTAACATCAAGGATAAAGTTTCTCCCAATCTTAATTCAGCTTTGACGCAAAATACAACGCTAAACATTACCTAAGGATTATATGAATAAAAATAACAGATGATGGGAAAGGTATATATTTAGGTGCAAGAGACATCACTTAAAAATCATAACTAAAAAAAAAAAAACAAAAAACATAACTGATGTTAAAACTCCCCACACTGCAATTAATGTCACAAATCAGAACAAATCCCACTCCCTGCCAACTCACTCTCACGGAAAACGTGATGAGAATAGTCTTTGATTATTATTTTACAATCTCCATATCATGTTTTCAAAGATTTGCCAAAAACAAAAGAATACTGCAAATTTTAGAAAACAATTCCATCCATACTGTTGTGTCTAAAAATTAGAACATAAAATAGTACAGAAGAAAAGTTTGATACAAAAGCATGCATCTCAATCATGCTTTACACTCAACTGCTTTTACGCAAGAATTTAAATAAGTAACCAAACTTCTTTCTTTCCGAAGTATGCCTTCCAGCAAAAACAGAAACCATGCAAAGATGAGGTAATATTTACATACTGTTCACTTTTAAAAAGCACATTATTCTTCAGAAAAATGCTAAAAGCATGATATACTAACACACTGAAATGTTATGTGAGAAACAACTATGCTATGACCAATGCCTGATGCCTCAGATTTGTGATTTACATTAAATACATGATTCCTCAAATGTAATTCTAAATTAAACATGTCTAACATACAGAATTTTAAATATAACGAGGACTCTGTTTTGGAATAAAAATCCCAATGTGATAAGATGTTTCTCCATACTACTGAAAATCAATCTTCAAAACACATATTTGACAGTAGAGAGATCTGATTCCGATAACACTAGCCATACTCAAGTTAATTCTGTTTTTTAAAATCACCACTTGAACTGTATTCCTGGGAGACAAGCACACCTAGCCTGTCAGACAAGTTTTGCTGGAGAGACTCCTGAGCGACAGAAGAACATTCACAACCCTGCAGAGTCAGGCCACCTTGAACACTTCTAGAAACCAACATGCTCAAGAAATGCTCAATTTCTTCTAGATCACACAGCAAATCCTCACCTAACATCCAACCTAACAGTATTGTTTGATTTTAAAGAAAATTTAAAGGGTAAGATCTAGATATTGACACCAAATAAATAATAGCAGATAAGATTAAAAATAAGACATTATTTTATAAGCAAAAGAGATTTGCCTTCAAACAGGTTTTTTTTTTTCCAAGATTCAAAAGATTTATTTGGAAAAATCAGCACAGGACAAAGATATCCTTAATATTCCTCCTCAGAATATTTGAATATTCAGAATCTACATGAAATGTAGACAGCAACTCTGATTTCACAGGACATCATTAATGGTGCATACAGATGTAATCCCCATACCCGCCCTCCCCAATGTACTACTCTGTCTGCCCCTTAGTGACATCAGTTTTCACTAAGCTTCTATCTTCAGGGCAACTTGCACAAACTAAAAAACAGAAAATCATTTGCATTTTTAAATGGCTGGGATTAGTTAAAGCAACCAAAGTATTACTGTTACAGCAAAGTTTAGTAAAACTATAAGAGAATACCACTAATAACATTTTAAAATTATCCAAGATGATTTCTTTATTGAGATTAACTACATAGAATTCACAGTACTATGGCATACTTATATTTAGCTAAAGTCACAAACACATTTCAACATTCACAATGATGAGTATCATCATTACCATTCTAATCTACAAAGCTTATGAATAAAGAAAAATACAAAAACCTCAAGTTTTACAAAAAAAAAAATTTTAACGTCTACATACAATAACAATAAAACCACTTCTAGGTAACAGGTAAAAGTGTATTGTTTTCCTCTAAGTAGTCAGGAATGAAAGAATGTTTAATACCTACGACGCTTATTAGGGCCTTCAAAGTTGCCCCCTTGGCTTCCTCTACCAAAACCACCAGGACCACCACTACCAGGACCTACACCACTCATCGGTGCTTGCGAGGTCTCAGAACCTGTTCTACTACCCATAGGTGAGCCCATCTGAGACGGTGGTCCTTGCGGAAATCTATCATTGTGCTATATAATACCACATAACACATGTGAAGTCCATTTGGAACACGCCAAATGTAAGTGACAAGAAAAATTGGCAAAATCCCAAGTGGTGGTGTCATGAAGTTCAGCAGAAAGTCCAGCAGAATCAGGATCACACATAGAAGGAAGAAAGGAGCAATTTAATTAGTTACTATGTTCAAAAAATAAAAGAAGCATCTGAATGAAGAGTTACATTTTGCTAATGCTATGTCCCAATTTCATGAAAAAAGAACTGATTTCATGAAGTGAATGCCACCTTAAACCTAATTAGTTATTATTATACTGTTCTGATCTCTCTTTTTTTAATTTTTTTTTTTTTGGCAGCGCCGCACGGCTTGAGGGATCTTAGTTCCCCAACCAGGGATTGAACCCAGGCCCTCAGCAGTGAAAGGGCCAAGTTCTAACCACTGGACGGCCAGGGAATTCCCTCTCTCTTTTTCATTAAAGTTTATACTGCGTGTAACAGCGCCGTGTAATAAAAATACTGTTTTTTTAAAATCAGAGAGACAAAACTAGGGAGCAGCATCACATCGTTTGAAAAAGAAAACATAAAAATTTCAATAGCAGTGCTTTTAACATAGAAAGCATGAGCATAAACACAGAGTTATAATTTCAGTATGAAAACTTCTGAGGTGTTTTTCTGGAAGACTATCACTGGGAAAACAGATTTAGTTTTTAAAAGCTGACAATTAGCATGTACTACTAATAGCAGAATTAACACTTGAATTATGTATTTTGTAAAACTTCATAGTAATAACCACATATATTAATCTCAAAGGTTGAACAGAACTCCCTACATGCAGCAGTAAAATATCACTGTGAAAAAGACTAACGGGGATATTTAAATAAACTTTACCATTTCTGCGGGAGGTATGGAAAAGCAGGCCAGTTACTTTTACTTTTAACTCTCTGGTGATGATTATACGCTACACAAAATTTAACCAAAGTATTTACAAATTTTTACTAGCTCTCAGACATTTTACTACAAAATAAGCCTCCAATGGAGGAAACAGGTACACTGATTAGTATGCAACATCTGACCCGATCACAGTCGATATTACGGCACTGCCTCATTATCTCCCTATGTTAACACTCATTTAAAAAACCTGTTAGCATGTCCAATTTGTCCAAATTCTTAAAGGACTGTATTTAAAGTAAATAAATTATAAAATAATAGAACACCGCATCCATCAGTTCTAAGACGCACATTCACTGCTCACGTCTCTGAGATCAGGGGGGTTTAGAGCTGATGGCAGGTCTGCGTTTAACAGCAGCACCTTTTCTTTCTCAGCAGCAATGGCGCCCCTTCAGTTCCAAGACTGAACTGTCTTTTCCAAATATACGATCAACTAATTTCCCTTTTCTAAATGTTACTTAGGACAACCATTAAAAAGAACCAAATGAGAAAATGTCATAGGAATATAACGTCTCAAATAGTGACAGACTTTAAGGGAAATGAAAAACAGTAGCAGTCTTGCCACTGATTCTCAAATATAATATGAATTACAACTGAAAAATGGTTTTATAATATTTAACCCACACAAAGATATCTTCACACTCTCAAACCAAGAAATGAAATTGTCTACTTTAAATTTAGTATCAAATTTAATTATAATTTGTAAGTCTATAGTAAGAATACAACAATGTAAGTTTAAAATATATTTTAAAACTTTAATGTAAATTTTTTACAGTTAAATTCTCTGAAATTACTCATAAATGATTTTTTTATGAAAAATGACAGAAAACTGTGTTTTCACACATATTGAGGTTTTGTACCCCACCAAAGGTAAGGAGTTCACACAGGAATAAGAACACAATCACAAAATACTTGACCATTACACTGAATGCTGGTAAGAGGTGTATACAAATTAAATTAAAATCACTGTAAAATGACTAGAATTAACATATATATCTGCTATATATTTAAGTACAAAAGCATGCCATGGATCATATTCCTAACTCTTGGGAAACTAAAAAATTGCCTCTCATAAATCACCATCTAACTTCACAAAATTACCTTTTCTTCATTGGATATTGATCTTTACTGACAAAACAAATGATGCCAAATTATGTTAAGTGTGAAGTTACCTTTGGGGCAGAAGTATATATTATTGAATATAATCACAATAATGTTTATGATACATTACCACTGCTCCATTATCTGGCATCATTGGAGTTCCCATATTTGCAGCTCCTTCTGGCCCCATGGCAGGACCAGGACCCATTGGTGGGCCAGGTATAGTTCCTCTGTTGTTCATATTCATACCCATCATTGGAGGAGGACCTTGGTTACCAGCAGGTGCTGGGCTAAACGCATCTACGTAAAACAATCTATACTTAGAGCTGTCCTATCTTAGTTGATAAACATTTAAAATTTAACAATACTTAGGCAATCTATATAACAAGACTATTATCAAAATTTTACTTCCTTGAGAATGGGACACTCAATTATCTACTCTGATAGAGCATTATATTTGCTAAACAAATGTACATAAAACAAATGAGAAAACTATCAATTATTTTTAGCACATTTGAGACTATAAAAGCTTTAAAGTTTTCTTTAAAAAATCAGTATTATTTGCTGTAGTCTGCTTTTTAACCAAATACTCCCTTACGAGTGGTGACAACTTTCTACCAGTTTAAATTAATGGCAAAGGATTAGCACTTAGGAAACCACTTAATTTTCTTATAGTCATGACTAAAAATACTAGCATGTAAATTATATTAAATTGTGAAGGGAGAAACCATGTCCTCATACATACACACACACACAAAGTTTACTGTAAATAAATTCTTGGCTTTTATATAATTACTGAACATCTCCCAAAATTATAGGAGGTACTCTTTTTTAACTTTATATAGAACTATGCAATAGAAACAAACAAAAAAATTGAAATGATTCATCATGACAAAACTTATTTCTAAAAGCAACTGCAACCAAATACAGATAAAATATTAGCACAGCTGTTTGAATTTTTTCAACATGCTGAAATTCTGGAAATGAGAACAATCGGATACTTCAAATTTTTTCATCAAAAGATATGCATCCACCTGCTTCATGTTAACTGCAATAATAATGTTTAAGCTGTAATACATTTATAATGGCCTCAAATACAACATTTTTGGGTATCCTCTTTGAACTTAAAAAATTTTTAAACTACTCATGCTTGTTTATCATTAAAAATTCATGAGAAAGACTGATTCTGAGTTTTCTTCTAGTATTTCATTATCTAGTTAATTTCATGACATTGAGAACTCAATTTCTCAACAACACATATAATAGGAGTGGATGTTTTCATTCACACTCACAACTCTACACAGTACCCAGTGCAGCTCAACCTGCACAGGACCGCGTCCAGGCAGCTGAGAGGAAGCAATCGGACTCCCTGCCGGCCCCCAGCAACAGACTCCTGCTCCTCCTGAACCCAATCCCCAGGACCCCAGCCACTTCCTAGGGAAGGAAGCAGTTCCTTAATGCCCAACAGTTCTTGTTAGTCAATCTACACTTTAACTACACAAGAATACTTCTGTTCCCTTAAGATAGCTATAAATAAAAATTTTTACTAGACTTCCACAACATCTCCCATAAGTGAAATGAGGAAGGGTAGAGACAGTATCCAGGAGGAATGTTACCTCAACTTTCCCCAAAAAGAACAGATCAAGGATTAGGGGTTTTTTTTTTATTCTCTTTTAATAGAACATAATTATCACACCTAACTTATGAGATACGAATATAACTATACAAGTATGGGTATAATAAAATAAATGAAAAATATTTAAAACTATCATTAGTTGAGGTAGACTCTTATTTTTAGTAATTATGGCTGTAATTAGACTAAATTTAAAGATCTAAGGAATGTTAGAATTATCTGGTCCCCTGAAAAGCAGTTTTATAAACTATGTTCCACTTCGTACACACTGGTAACAGACCAGAAAATCTGTCATGTTTAATCCATGCAACTTGACAGGATATGACAATTTACCAACTTAACAGTGACATTCAACTGCATGATAAGGACTTGTAGCTCCACGGATCCGTAACTATCATGAGAATAAAGTCTCACTTTGAATAAAATGTAAAGAGGAGAAAATTAAATGGAGTGGATGGATGTTAGGGGAGCTAATTAAGTGCTCAAATGTAAACATGGTTCTCTGGTGAATAAAATGCCATTAAAATTTTTAATTCTCTTAAATTCCTCACTAAATAAGGAATCTAAAAGTATATTCTCCCATTTCTTCTAATAAAGTTGCTAATCAAGTAAGAAAGTCAGAATGTTTTCATGGTCTCTGAAACATCACAAATGTTTCAAGTTTGGTTCTGATGTTAATGACACACTTAAAATGCTTAAATCCAACTGGATTATATTATACACCAGCCCACAATTTACTTTGAAAAAGACATAAATACTGAACTACCTGTACATTACTAGACCCTCAACTGTGCTTCCTAATTTAGAACTTCTCATGTACTCTTGGTTCACTAACTTTTTTCATGTATCCATTGTACTAACTTCACAATTAAGCTCTTTTGGTTAAGGGTTATGTCTCGTGCTTCCTTTGCATATCAGAGATGCTCAATAACTACTTTCTGGTAGATAAGAAAAGTGACGAAGTAAACAGCAATTGTGTTAAATGATTTAGATTATCTAACTGGCAATGGCAAAGGAACTGGCATGGGGGAGGAGCGCTTGGTCATGGAAAATGCTCGATCCACATATTAGAGGCTTTAAGATGTCTATTCCACACGCTACGTGTACATTCCAAGTACAATCTGGATTTCCTCAGTGGGAGTTAATGTGACGCACACTGGAATGTTAAGGTAATGTGATCTTTACAACAATATGTACATTTGACTTTATATAAAGATTCTAACCTCAGCTTCTGTGGGACAATGTGAAATTAATATATAAAATTTTATTATTTACCTAATTTTCAAATGTATGACAGTTCAAACTTAATAAGACATATGAAAACATCCCATACTTATTTTTCCCTTAGCTTATCTACTTGATACTGCTGCCCTGACAACCTGGTTATACAAGAAATCAATATTAAAGATGCTAATATAGGCACTTTCTTAAAAACTTCACATCAACTCTAAAGATATACATTAGCCTAAATATGCAAGACACATCTCATTTACTTGACAAGTCATAGATGTCTCCGAACAGTGCAGTTCTGTGCACAATACTGTGGGTTAGGGCAAAATAAGTTAAACATTCAGTAGAAGGAATAAAAATAGCCTCAAAGTTACACAAAAAATTATCTTAAAATAGAAATAAAATACTCTCAAAAAGTTTATAGACACTACAACTCAGAAACTATCAAAATTCCAAAATAAAAAAGCCAATTTCAAGGCATGAAATCTGATTTTTAAAAATGCAACAACATAGCTTTATTACACCATGTGATGACTCAACAAGTTTCAGGTCATTTACCAAAACCTGTTTACAGGTTTCTTTTTGTTATATCTATTAAAACATAATACATCTTTTAGCCTAAGAATAAACAAAATAAAAATGTTCTTCCTAGGCATGTACTTTTAATATACTGGTATTTTTTTTCTCATTTAATAAATGTAAGAAATTTCACCACTTACAAATGCTGGTTCCAAATTTCTGTTTGTTACTGATATGTAGATACCACAAATAGCATGTACAGTTCCCTGAAAAATGACAAGTAAGTGACAGAAGGCTTTGCTTCAAATCCCTACCTCCCATGTTTATTGCTCCACGGGGACCCATATCACCCATTCTCATTTCCTGTTCTCTCTGTAAGTAAACATAGTTGTCACAGTCAACCTATCGATCTTAGGACTTTACATTTCCCATCTAAAATCAAAAAGAAAAGAATAAATTGCGACATCATGTTCCATTAAAATTTTTTTTAAATTTCCGACATCATTTACTTAATAAGAACACTGAAAAGAAACTTCAGTCTCCCAGGCTTAATTAATATACTGCAAGTGCTTAGAGCACCCAATTTATATTGCTAAATTATCAGTGAGTCATACAAAAAACCTACTACAGGATATTTTTAATGTTATTCTTCCAAGAGATCATACACACATGCCTAGATGCTAAGAGAAGAAAAATCTAACAATAATAACCACCAGGACCAACTACTTTTCCTTCCCAGGTCTCTGAAGTCTTAAAACAGAAATGACCGTTACCACTTTCGTATTCAAATGTATTCAAACACACAACACAAGCAGCTGTGGGGTACTAAACCAAAAATAAGGTTATAGACAATTTTCATTTTTGAAATATTATAATTCACCTTTGCATTTTTATTCAACTACTCAGGCATTATTTCACCCAGGACCTACAGATATAGCATGAAAGCCTCCACTACACACAAGCAATTATTGAAAGCTCAACATAATATTGCTTCCTTTATTTGAACAAGAATTTTTCTTGGAAACCGAAATAAAAGTGTTATTACACAGTTGGAAAGTTCTGAAACAAAATGCTCTTGAGGTTACCTGTGACATAAAAGGCCATACAAATGTACAAAACGTTTTAAGTTTCAGTACAGAAACTACTTCCTAAAAACCCATTTACCAACAATAGTTATATAGAATTAACTTCAATGAAATCTCGTAATTAAAATTTACACTATTATTTAATGATCTTGTGCAATACCAGACGAGTGTGTTAAATGTAGCAATCATAAAAAACATTGAGGCAAAAGTAGCAATGTCTAAAGCTAAAGAAAGCATCATTTTTCTACTTTTAAAAGCAGTCTTATTAAAATGGGTTGGTTTTAAAATACTAGTGAAAAACACCTATAAAGCTAGAAATAAAGGAAATAAAAGCCTATGATAGATAAATGCCACTAAGCAGCAAATCAACTGCCCATCTAACCTAGCAGATGCCTCAAAAGTTAACCTTTAATGAAGCTACGATACGAGAAAAAAACCACTCACATAATAGCTTCATGAAGAAACGTTTCTCATTGCCTAGAAAACGTAAATACCAAAGCTTTCCCAAAGCTAACTTTTAACTTTCCAAAAAATAAATTTCTTTCATCATAAAACATTTGACTATTAATGGATACTATTACTGACCAGCAAAAAAGCTATTTTATAAAACTGACTACTGATGAAGTCATATAATTTTGCAATTATAGGGAAAATACTATTCTCTCATCACACTTAGCACTATTATCAATAAATTAAACCAAGCTGTCATTTCCTCATCAGCAGAGCCTATTGACAAAGTGTGGACTGTTTGGGCATATCCAAAATCTTCCAGGTACTATTTATATGAGATACTCTGCAAAAAGAGCTGCTTGCACTCCAGCACCAGAGAGTAAAATACATGGATTTTATGGCCCCAACATTTTTTGAGGACAAAGGTGTTAACATATTTTTTGACTTGTCTTAACTATAAAAGACTAGAAAGGCAATATCTAATCGCTAACAGAGGGTAATCATTAGTCTCACTCTTTGAGACTTCAATTTTCAAATCCCCCTTAAATACCCCAACACCCTAGCTTCCTAGTCATATTTTAAGGTTATTCTAACTTTTTATAAACCCGCTACTACATACTTCTATTAAAATGCAAGAGGCAGAAATAATACTTAAGGGTAGTGTTATCAACAGAAATTAAGACAGCACTTCCCATTATAACCTGATGTATCAAATATGCATAAGGAGAATCGCTTGAGTAAGTGCACAGTAACTATGTGCCCACCCCAACAGCAATACACAAATAAGGCCCTCAATTCTCCTACAAATTCTTCTGATATATTTTAAATTAGAACTGATACATGTGTGATATTTTTATAATACAAATTTTAATGATGCTTTATTACTTTACCAAAAATTATTGTGCTTTAATAGACAACTTATATGTAAAAATCTCAAAAGACTGCAGTGCAATATAAAATGATAAAAGCTATGATGAACACTCAATTTTAATTAATTCAATAAATCCTCATAGCAACCCATGATGAAGGTCGACTGTTATCCTATTTTAGAGATCATAAAACTGAGTCATAGACCTGTTCAATAACTTACTCAGGGTCATACATGTAGCAAGTGGTTGAGCTGACCTATAAACTTCTGCCAAAATAGAGTTCACAGAATTTTCTTCTTCACAGGGCACCTTCATTCTTCAAGAATTCCAAGACTAACAAAAGGCAAGATTTTTAATGTATTCTTACCATGTTTATAAGAGGCTGTGCCTTTTGATTAAAAGAATTCTGCACTGTAAAGCAATTATACTCCAATAAAGATGTTAAAAACAAAAACAAAAACAAACAACCAAAAAAAACCAATGTCTACTAGTTAGACACATTTTGCTTCTTTTGTTCAAGTTCATTTCCCAGGAAGCTGAAACCTCTCTCACATTTCACTGCCTTTAAATTGAATAATAAAATGTTAATTTGTATTTTATGGAAAAAAAAAAAAAAGAATTCTGCATATGCATTCTTGAAAGCTGGTCAGTGAAATATGCCTAAATTTACCAAAAAAGAAAGTAAAGTACAACTGATGCCAAAGCCGCATATCAAAGCAGCATTCCACCAACAAAAAGGTTCTCAAGGTGTGGTTCCTGGAGTGAAGAGAGTCCCCAAGACGCATCCAAGACGTGCACAAACTCAAAACTACTTCATTAGAACACAGTTCTAACACTGGTCTAATTGGGCTTTTCACTGAGACACTCGCAGGGATGGTGCAAGAGCAATGATGGGCAAAAATCCTGGTGTTTCAGCACAAACCAAGGCACTGGCATTCAATTTTTACCAGTAATCATTGTACTCTGGACATTACAATACAACTACAGTTAAATGATTTCAATTATGGCTGTCCCAGCCAGAGCATCCAGAAAAGACTGAAGATTAGATTGTAAGAAAATAAAACAGGACTTCCCTGCTGGTGCAGTGGTTAAGAATCTGCCTGCCAATGTGGGGGACACGGGTTCGAGTCCTGGTCTTGGAAGATCCCACATGCCACGGAACAACTAAGCCCATGCGCCACAACTACTGAGCCTGCGCTCAAGAGCCCGTGAGCCGCAACTACTGAGCCCGTGAGCTGCAACTACTGAGTCCGTGTGCTGCAACTACTGAAGCCCATGCGCCTAGAGCCTGTGCTCCACAACAAGAGAAGCCACCACAATGAGAAGCCCGTGCACCCCAACGAAGAGTAGCCCCTGCTCGCCGCAACCAGAGAAAGCCCGTGCGCAGCAACGAAGACCCAACACAGCCAAAAAATAAATAAAGTTTTTAAACAAATAAATCAATAATTTTTAAAAAGAAAACAGAAGCCATGTTTCAAAGAGCTGGATTTTATTTTTTTTTCTTTTTGGCCAAGCCACGGCATGCAGGATCTTAGTTTTCCGACCAGGGATCGAACCCGGGCCCCCCTGCGATATAAGCACACGGTCTTAACCACTAGACCACCAGGGAAGTCCTCAAAGAACTGTAGTACAGGTAGTTATCAGTTTCTAAGACATGGGTCTGAAACAGCTACCAGTTTGGTTCTCGAAGGATCTCTGACTCGTGTTCAGTTACTTCGTCGAGTAGGTCAGGACCCTGTCATGAGACAGGTGGAAGGAATAACCCTGTCCCAATATTTTCTCTGGCAGCAAGTGAGATGTGGAGATCAGGGGAAAATGAAGCACACCAAATGGGTGAGGTCAGTCAAAAACATGGCACAGACTTTCAGTATTCTGACCAGGCCTCAGAGATGTGGCATATCAGTACGTGAAAAAGGGGTCTTGAATTTACGTGGACGGGAAGGTAGACTATGGTGAGTATATGGATAAAAATAATGTGAGATGACAAGCAACAACAACTACAGCTGATAACATTATATTTCCGAGTGACCAGACAAAAGAGAAGGCATAGAATAGACAATTCTTCTTTGGCCACTGTTTGGTATAGTCTCATTTCCAAATCATGATTGTCTTTATAGTTTATAAGGACAAGAATTAAAACACTCTTTTATATGAAAAAAATAATAATAATAATTTCAACTATGAATACCTGGATGAAGCAGTAAAAATGATTAATTTTATTAAATCTCTAACTTTAGGTACGTGTCTTTATTATTCTATGCAACAAAACAGATATATACATTAAGCATTTCTGCTGCATTCTGAATACGGTGGTTATTTCAAAAAAAACCATTCTTACGATTGGGTTGAAAGCTGAATAAGACACATTTTCTTGGAGCAAGATGTTTACTTGAGACAGCATTTGACAGACAAACCGATTAGTGACTTGTGTACCTGGCAGTAATTTCTGATGAGTGGTTGATATTAAGAAGTGTGATTTGTTTTTAACTTTGTATAACAAAATACATTAACATTTGTATGATTTGTGTAACTCAATGGGTCAGTATTTTTCAGCTTGGTACATGACGTTACAAACTCATGCATAGGTAAAAGATCCACTCAAAGGTAAACCAATGGATTCTAATGCAAAAGAGTACTTTTAAGAAAATACTGCTTGTCAAGTTTCACTGCAGTATCAAACAACAATATTCACAATTATCTGAAAAGGTTAAAATATATATACCTCTCACCATTTACTTATCCATGTGAAACCAGATTCTCTTTGTATTTTTTAACCAAAAGAGCATTTTGCAATAGGTGGAATGCAAAAGCAAATATGGGAAGCCAGCCATTTTCTTATAAAGCCAAACACTGAAAAACAGTAAAATACCATTCTTCCCACTACACAAAGTTGAGCATTAAAGAAATTTCAAAAAAAATGTAAAATTAAGGCCACTCTTCCCACTATAACACATTTTCTTTTAAATTTCTCTTTTAATTTCTTACATGGTAAACACTGATATAACCTAAACATAAAGCTCTTTGGGGTCTTCAATAATTTTTAATAGCTTTAAAAAAGGATTTGAAACCAAAAAGTTTGATAACCACTGTTTTTAAATTCCAGTCAATATTTACTCATGAAAATGTAAAGTGGCAGAAATTTTGCACTAATGTAAATTAACTAAACCAGTATACCCCAATGTGCAGAACCTGACATTATTTTATGTATAATACTGATTTTTTTCCTTTAATACTTAGGATATCAATCTGTGACTTTTGAAGATATTTTAGGGTTTTTTAGGTAATCTAATTTAAACAAATATTGACTCTATGTAATTATCAACTGGAACAACATTCTGCAGTCAATGACAAAATGTGCTCACCTCACACACTGATCAGTCTAAGTCCTAACAGCCACCATCATTCTTCTTGAATTCATGAAGTCCTCTCGTGTGTGTCTCTAAAGGAACTTCTAAGGATTATCTAAGGATCACAATGTGCCACGTAGGTTCCATGTCTTAATAAAAAAATGCTAAAAATCCTGATATAAAAATGCTGAAATAAAGCTTTTAAATCTAAAAGAAATATAATTCTAGAGAAACATATAAGTTCTGGCAAGTAACAATATGCAACCTTTTTATCATTAAATATTCCTAGAATTTTTCCAAAAATAAATTACTCTTAGCACTTGGAAATATAGCTTTTCCTTCACTAGAGAAGTTTACATACAAGAATAATAAGACTGTTAGATAGACAGTTTGTTTTCATTGGAGAAAACAAACTGTCAGCATCTGGAAACACTAGGTAACAAACATATTTACAAGTAAAGAATGGAACAAAAATCAATTATGTGAAATATTTTGTAAAAATAGGTATAAAGAAAAATAAAATCACAAAAAAAGTAGGCCACTTTGCCAAGAAATTATCCACTCATTTAAAAAGTGTTAAGTTATGGAAAGGTGTGCATCAAGAAAGTAATCTTCTAATAAACTAAAAAGGGAAACAAGAAATGTTCCTATTAATAGAGCTCAAATAATAGCATGCAAACTTTCCAACATAACCAACAGAGAAAGTGTGGAAGACTGAACATTTTTAATTCAAGTAATAAAAAACCTTTCCAATGTCTTTCCAAGACATTATATCACTCACTGCTATATTGGGGGGGGGGATATTTTAAGTAACATAAGACAATCTTCAAAATATACTATGTATAGTGGGGTTTTCCCTTCAATTTGCATTCCAAAATATCTGCCCCCATGAGTACTGAGGAAATGTTCCTCAGGTTTATGATTGCTTAAGTGAAACTTTACATCACATTTCATTAGGGAACTGCTAATTAAGACAAAAGAGTTACCACAACACATCTATTAGAACGTCCAAAATCCTAAATGGTGACAACAGGAAATGCTGGTGAGGATGTGGAGAAACAGGAATGCTCACACACTGCTGGTGGGAATGCAGACTGGTATGCCCACTTTGGAAGACAATTTAACAGTTTCTTACAAAACTAAACATACTCTTACCATATGATCCCGTAATCACGCCCCTCGTTATTTACCCAAAGGCACTGAAAACTTATGTCCACACAAAAACCTACACACAGATATTTGTAACAACTTTATTCATAACTGACAACCAAGATGTCCTTCATTTGGTGAAAAGATAAACAAACTGTGGTACATCCAGATAATGGATTATTCAATGTTAAAAAGAAATGAGGGGGGGCTTCCCTGGTGGCGCAGTGGTTGAGAATCTGCCTGCCAATGCAGGGGACACGGGTTCGAGCCCTGGTCTGGGAAGATCCCACATGCCGCGGAGCAACTGGGCCCGTGAGCCACAACTGCTGAGCCTGCGCGTCTGGAGCCTGTGCTCCGCAACAAGAGAGGCCGCGATAGTGAGAGGCCCGCGCACCGTGATGAAGAGTGGCCCCCACTTGCCACAACTAGAGAAAGCCCTCGCACAGAAACGAAGACCCAACACAGCCATAAATAAATAAATAAATAAATAAAATTTAAAAAAAAAAAAAAAAAAGAAATGAGGGGCTTCCCTGGTGGAGCAGTGGTTGAGAGTCTGCCTGCCAATGCAGGGGACACGGGTTCGAGCCCTGGTCTGGGAAGATCCCACATGCCGCGGAGCAACTAGGCCCGTGAGCCACAACTACTGAGCCTGCGAGTCTGGAGCCTGTGCTCCGCAACAAGAGAGGCCGCGATGGTGAGAGGCCCGCGCACCGCGATGAAGAGTGGCCCCCGCTTGCCGCAACTAGAGAAAGCCCTCGCACAGAAACGAAGACCCAACACAGCCAAAAATAAATAAATGAATTAAAAAAAAAAAAAAAGAGCTATCAAGCCATGAAAAAACATATAGGAGGGACCTTACTTAAATGCATATTACTAAAAAGCCAATATGAAAAGACTTCATATCGTATGATTCCAACTATATGACATTCTGAAAAAGGCAAAAATACGGAGACAGGAAAAGAATCAGTGGTTGCCAGGGATTATGGGGAGGGAGGAATAATAGGTGGAGCACAGAGAATTTTTAGGGCAGTGAAACTACTCTGTGTGAGACTGAATGGTGGGTACGTGTCATTTGCCATTTGTCAAAACCCAGAGAATGTGCAACACCGAATGTAAACTATGAACTTCTGGTGATGAGGATGTGTCAGACACAAGTGCACCCTGTATGCTGTGGGAATCTGATGTTGGTGGGACTCTGACGTGAGGGCATCTGTACGTATGTGGGGTGAATGGGGTGCGTGGGAAATGTCCCTTCTGCTCAATTTTGCTGTGAACCTAAAACTACTCTAATAAAATTAACTTTTTAAAAACTTTAAAAATGTTTCTTTTTGAATAAATTATATCTTAATTTATATAACAAGTTTTAGTCATGAAATAATAAACATTTCTTACTTGTTAAATATTGAATCAGAAATAGAAGGAACCACAAATACAAGTAGGGGGCTTTATTCTTAGCTTACTGTACTGATTAACCTAAACACAAGCGCCTCTTAAACTACATTCACTCAACAGTGTATTTTTAAAGCCTGGTTCAGGTAACTTTGTAAACAGATTGTTCTGAGGTCACTTTCAAATTCAACTGACCATGTAGCAAAATTAATTGCTACTTTTTAAAACACAGGATGGCTTTCTAATTGAAGATGAATTAAATATAACTACACATAATCTAGCATGCATCAAAACACAGAAGGGAATAAATATTTTAAACAAATCAATTTTTTAAACAAATTTATATTGAGCTTAGAATTTTATTTCTAATTTATATACCTGAGGGACATTTTCAAGTTTAGCCTTTTCAACTGCCATGGCAAACTCCCTCTGAAAAGCTGCTTTTAAAAACTGAAATTAGGGGCTTCCCTGGTGGCGCAGTGGTTGGGAATCTGCCTGCCAATGCAGGGGACACGGGTTCGAGCCCTGGTCTGGGAAGATCCCACATGCCGCGGAGCAACTGGGCCCGTGAGCCACAACTGCTGAGCCTGCGCGTCTGGAGCCTGTGCCCCGCAACAAGAGAGGCCGTGATAGTGAGAGGCCCGCGCACCGCGATGGAGAGTGGCCCCCGCTCGCCGCAACTAGAGAAAGCCCTCGCACAGAAACGAAGACCCAACACAGCCAAAAATAAATATAAAAATAAATTAATTAATTTTAAAAAAAGAAATTAATTAGGAATATATATAATTATTCTTCAAATTTAGCTATTTTATCCCAAACTCTTAAAGAAATCAGCAATCTGAATACCAACTACAACACAGACATAATACTTTTAATTACATCTTACCAATGCACATATAATACTGGTGACTGGTTTGCATTTCTTTACCTATAACCTCTTACTCAGTACATTTCCATATCAAAATCAAAACAACTATTATGACTGGCCAGATCAAGGGATGAAAGATTAAATTAAAGAGTAAATATAAGCTGCACAAGAAGCAATTCCAAATCGGTCCCACCAACAGAAGAAAGCGAACAAAGCACATGTGTTCCAATGTATGAAGAATTAAGTACGTATTTAAAAGAGGAGAGTATCTTTTTCTATTCGTGATACTAGACATAAAACAAGTTATCTTCGCAGTCTACCAGAAGCTTTGAAATCCTGACAAATTATATATTGTTTCTAAGTAGATAACTCAAAGCAACATATTCAAAATATAGTAATATTTAAAATATTTAAATGATAACTAAATACAACTCAAAAAGTTATTTAAAATTTACAGTTATAAGATAAACTACTATACAAGCATTTCTATTGTTTAAAAGCAGGATTTAGAAAAAGCAATAATACGTCAAATTAAGACGTTATATATATCATGAGAATCGTGGCAAATTTATAACCAGAAAAGACAGGATTTGAAACGTGGTGCACAGTGTAGTGGAGGATATCATAAGACAAAGAGGCAAACTCACCCATTTACTTTAAATTACTTGAAATTTTAAACAGAAGTAAATGCATTTCATCAGCAGAGCACACTTACAAACCCAAGTTTTCTACTCCCTGCCACTAGCAGTTTGTTAATAATTACACATGGATACCGATATTCACATTTATCTAGTTTGCTTTGGTAGAAAAATTCTGACATTTCAGGTGATACTACAGAGCTTCATGCCCTCAATATGAAGTACAGAAGATACGGGATACTGATGGGCCTAAAAAAAATTTTTTTTTACATAATCACTGTGTAGGATAACTCCTGTAGGGGGCTCTAAATATTACAACAAGAAATCACAAAGCAGAACTAACAAGTTTTTATGTCTTCCTAGAACCTTCTGTTATTACTTCAAGCTATTTAATAACTGAACAAAATTCCTATTGTTTGCACTGCATGTAGTGGACATTTCAAAAAACATGTTCACTTTAGTTCACTTGTATTCGCCAATCTTGACTCTCCTCTTCTCCGACCCCTCTAAAAAGGTAAACATTACCTAAAAGATCTGACCATTCTCAACCAAGTTAAGATTAGAAGAACTTACCATTTCAAATGAAAAGACAGAGGTATACCTACAACACAGTGGAATAATAAACCAATCACATCAGTTTTTAAAATGCACCCAAAAGAGCCCCAGAACAGTGCAGAGACTACACACTCACTCTCCAGCATACAATTTTCTCTAAACTCTCAGAACTTTTTAGCTGCATCTCTTAACCTACCCCACATAGGTCCTCGGTCCCTAAAATACTCTAAAATCCTCAAAGATGTGACCCTGGGCTTGATTCCCCTCTGTATCCTCTATGAGGCTCAGGACTGTTTTGAACACAGGAAAAACAGGGAACAAATTTTTCCTACTAAAGGGAACCTCCAGTCTTTGTATAAGACTATCTTGAAGGGATAGTCAAGTGGAATCTGCATACTAAAAAGTTACGTGTGCTGAAAACCAAGCACAAAAAATGGTTATTTTACTGTTTAAAATGTACTCTTGGGCTTCCCTGGTGGCGCAGTGGTTAAGAATCCGCCTGCCAATGCAGGGGTCCCAGGTTTGAGCCCTGGTTCGGGAAGATCCCACATGCCGCGGAGCAACGAAGCCTGTGCGCCACAACTACTGAGCCTGTGCTCTAGAGCCCGTGAGCCACAACTACTGAAGCCCGCGTGCCTAGAGCCCGTGCTCCGCAACAAGAGAAGCCATTGCAATAAGAAGCCCGTGCACCGCAACGAAGAGTAGCCCCCGCTTGCCGCAACTAGAGAAAGCCCACGCACAGCAACGAAGACCCAACGCAGCCAAAAATAAATAAATAAATAAATTTAAAATTTACTCTTTACTGTGTGATTCCATTATGAACTCTACAAAAATACATCAATAGGTGTGTTTCAATGTCACCTATGTTTCAAAACTACTGATGCTGAACATCTGAAATGTTAGTAGTAAATAAAAATACTGAGGTTTGGTGGCTCATAAAGAACCCTCAAAACTGTATGATTGAGCTGCATGCTGTCATTTGAAAAAGAAGACATCAAACAACTATTTAACTCTCCCAATTTACATCTCAGTAACTACAATATAACAAATACAAGATTCCTGACCTCAAAAAACTCAAGAGGGCTCAAATATTGGACAACTGTGAGAAAATAATTAGATGGCAATATAAGTACTAAAAAAGAATCATATTAAAAATGATATAGGGGGCTTCCCTGGTGGCGAAGTGGTTGAGAATCTGCCTGCCAATGCAGGGGACACGGGTTCGAGCCCTGGTCTGGGAAGATCCCACATACCACGGAGCAGCTAAGCCCGTGTGCCACAACTACTGAGCCTGCGAGTCTGGAGCCTGTGCTCCGCAACAAGAGAGGCCGCGACAGTGAGAGGCCCGCGCACCGCGATGAAGAGTGGCCCCCGCTCTCAGCAACTAGAGAAAGCCCTTGTACAGAAACGAAGACCCAACACAGCCATAAATAAATAAATAAATAAATAAATTTATTTAAAAAAAAAAAAAAAAGATATAGGATCACACCTGGGGTGAGTAGTCAGGGAAAGTTACGCATGTGCTGAGCATACACACTCCCGAGGAGGGAAAAAGGGATATGGGAATTTTTGTGGAATATGAGCCCCTCTGTAACTCTAATGGGAGGTAAGGCCGAAGAAGACACTAGAGTCATCTAATATGACACAGAAATAATTAAGTCCAACAAAGTGTCCTCTGATGAAGTGGTTAAAGAATATAAAGGACATGGTAACCATTTCAATCTGGATTCATTCAAAAGACTTCTAAACATGAATGATAAAACAGAGGGGGAAAACGCTACTTATAATCGTAATACATGATTAGGGTGACCACACACACATCCTGGTTTGCCTGAGACAGCTTATTTTATGCCTGCTGTTAAAAAAAAAAAGTAATTTTACATAGTACTCACATTCACTTGTCCGAGTTTGGATGAAAATTTTATGCTACCAGAAAACTACTAGAGCTAATCAATGAATCTGGTAAAGTAGCAGAATACAAAATTAATGCACAGAAATCTCTTGCATTCCTATACACTAATGATGAAAAATCTGAAAGGAAACACTCCCATTTACCACTGCAACAAAAAGAATAAAATACCTAGGAATAAACCTACCTAAGGAGACAAAAGACCTGTATGCAGAAAACTATAAGACACTGACGAAAGAAATTAAAGATGATACAAATAGATGGAGAAATATACCACGTTCTTGGATTGGAAGAATCAACACTGTGAAAATGACTATATTACCCAAAGCAACCTACGGATTCAATGCAATCCCTATCAAACTACCAATGGCATTTTTCACAGAACTAGAACAAAAAATTTCACAATTTGTATGGAAACACAAAAGACCCCAAATAGCCAAAGCAATCTTGTGTAAAAGAAAAACGGAGCTGGAGGAATCAGGCTCCCAGACTTCAGACTATACTACAAGGCTACAGTAATCAAGACAGTATGGTACTGGCACAAAAACAGAAATATAGATCAATGGAACAGGATAGAAAGACCAGAGAGAAACCCACGCACATATGGTCACCTTATCTTTGATAAAGGAGGCAAGGATATACAATGGAGAAAAGGCAGCCTCTTCAATAAGTGGTGCTGGGAAAACTGGACAGCTACACGTAAAAGAATGAAATTAGAACACTCCCTAACACCATACACAAAAATAAACTCAAAATGCATCAAAGACCTAAATGTAAGGCCAGACACTATAAAACTCTTAGAGGAAAACATAGGCAGAACACTCTATGACATAAATCACAGCAAGATCTTTTTTGACCCACCTCCTAAAGAAATGGAAATAAAAACAAAAATAAACAAACGGGACCTAATGAAACTTAAAAGCTTTGCACAGCAAAGGAAACCATAAACAACACAAAAAGACAATCTTCAGAATGGGAGAAAATATGTGCAAACGAAGCAACTGCAAAGGATTCAAACTCCAAATTTTACAAGGACATGGAAGCAACCTAAGTGTCCATCGACACATGAAGGGATAAAGAAGATGTGGCACACATATACAATGGAATATTACTCAGCCATAAAAAGAAACAAAATTGAGTTATTTGCAGTGAGGTGGATGGACCTCGAGTCTGTCATACAGAGTGAAGGAAGTCAGAAAGAGAAAAACAAATACTGTATGCTAACGCATAGATATGGAATCTAAAAAAGAAAATGGTTCTGAAGAACCTACAGGCAGGACAGGAATAAAGATGCAGACGTAGAGAATGGACCTGAGGACACGGGGAGGGGGAAGGGTAAGCCGGGACGAAGTGAGAGAGTGGCATGGATATATATGCACTACCAAATGTGAAAAATAGCTAGTGGGAAACAGCCGCATAGCACAGGGAGATCAGCTCAGTGCTCTGTGACCACCTAGAGGGGTGGGATAGGGAGGGTGGGAGGGAGATCCAAGAGTGAGGAGATATGGGGATATATGTATTTGTATAGCTGATTCACTTTGCTATAAAGCAGAAACTAACACACCATTGCAAAGCAATTATACTCCAATAAAGATGTTAAAAAAGAAAAGAAAATTTTAAAGTTTTCCTTACAAATAATTAGATATTAAAATTATTAAATAATCCTTTTGAGAAGTGATCAAAGATTTCAACAGCTGGTTAAAACTGATATTATATCTTCAACACAAATGCCCCAAATCATCAAAATCCTAAGGATCACTTCCTAGAGTATATGTTAGCATTATAAACATGTATCTTTGTTTTCATTTGACGATAAAAGTCTAAGTTCCAATTATGTACCATCCTTAAATATTCAGAAAAGTTCTTCGCTCATTGTAGGAAACCAAATTATTTTAGTAAATAAATAAATGAAAACATATTAATAACAAAAAATTGGGCACAACTAGAGCATTCTATGAGAGGCCACTGCAATATAACTGTTATTATCCATTCTGATTTTTACCATCACGTCCAAACCATCAGAAGCGGGCTGCCATTATACCAGCAATAGGTAATAACCTTCCCACACCTAAATCTGACTCCGAACACTACAGCAAATAATTCTTCAGTTATTTCCATAGGATGATGAAGAGGCTATAAAAACCCCTTGTGAAGTATGTCCTTTGTTCAAATGTGTCAGATATGTAGCCTTCCAAAATAACGCAATCTTCTACTTCAATACAACCAAATTACTTGTTAGAGCTAAATAATTTACTGAAAAAGAGAAGTGATGGCCATGTGAAAACCACAAAATGGCAGCTTCTCTCAAAAACTCACAAACTACTTCAGAAAACGTATCTGTACCTCCTCGTTAGTAAGGGACGACTGGGACCAGCTGGCTCTGGCAGCACCTATTCATGAAAGTTCATGACTGACTAGAGTTTCTGTTCTGAGTTTTGTACAGGGAACATGGGGGGAGGGGTTAGGTTATAATTAAATCAAGGAATGATGATAAGAGAAACAATACCCACTCAAGAAACAAGAAGGCACTGGCATAAAGTTAAACAACAGGCCAATTGTTGCAGTCCTGGTCAAAAGGAGGTAATGCTTTCTGTCTCAACTGACTGAAACAAAGACTTGAGCACTCCACGATATGGGGGTGGGGGGGCCGGCAGTGACCTTTATCAGCTCTTCCCATAACTTCTGCTCTGATTTATACCCATGACTACTAATGAACCTTCTGAATACTAATTTGGATTCTTCAGAACCAAGAACCAAGGTTCTAGGATATGAGGCACTCTGCTCAATAAACCTTCTAAAAAACACTGAAAAAGAACATATAAGTTAATATAATTACATTTTAAGTCACAAACTCTTTATGAGTTTGGTTAACATGAGCCACTTTTTTTTTTTTTTTTTTTTTTTGAGCCACTTTTTATAGATTCCCCCCCAACTCTCAGACTGGCCTGAGATCAGAAGTCGGCAAACTTTTTGGGGAAAGGGCCAGACAGTATTCCAGGCTCTGCTGGCCATACAGTCTTGACACAGCCTCAGAGTTATGTCACCACTAGTCAATGCTGCCATTTTGGGGCAAAGCAGCCATAAACAAAACATAAATACAGCTGTGTTCCAATAAAACTGTTCAGAAAAAAACAGGCAGCGTTCAGATTTGGCCTGGCTTACCCTCATCTGTAGACCTCCAGTCCAGATGAAATATTTTAAAAACTAAAAATTAATGTATCATTTGAGATAATAGTCCCTTCCATATATAGGATGAAAGCCCAACTAAAAGTTGCCACACCAAAATCCCACAGAGCACGATTCACAGAGAATGCTGTGCCATTTATACCGTTAACTGTGTGAATTGTGTCTGCCATGTCCAATGACCCTGAGCTCTCCCTTAAAACTCCCCAGGTCCCAGAAAAAATTCAACTGCTACTACTATTCTCATCTCAACATATGTCTCACTGCAACACATGGCCAGCGGTTTTCGATCTTTGCCAATGAAAATAAGCAAGCTGAAGAGCTTTTTAAAATGCAGATCCCATGGCTCCAACCCAGACCCACTGGATTAGATCTCAGGCATTTTTCTTTTCTACGTTCCACAGATGTGCTGCAAAGATTGAAAACTACAGTATTTAGTCGAAACTGTCAATGGACAACCCATCAGAATCTATTGGGATCACAAATGAATCAATTAAGTAGGACGGAGACCTGTGAACCCACATTTTTTGAAAGCTCCCTGAGTGCTTATGATGCACAACTTGAAACACTACCATGGAAGAGGTGTTACCCTCTTAGCCAGGCTACATCTGCTGTGGTCTCTCTGTTCAATAATCCCAGGAGCTACAAAGGAATACCTCTAAGGAACATGGGTCATATTACTGCCTTGGTATATAATACACATTCGGGTCTTTATGCACGTGTTCATTTCTCGAGGGCCAGTCTCACCTACTTAAACAGGAATAAAATTTATTCCATATAAATTCATGTATATATCTTAAAACAGATATGAAGGGCTATTCTCTTCTTCACTAAAAACCAAACATTAATACTTACCATGCCAGATAAAGAAACTTCTTAAGTTTTAAAACAAAGTAGCATCCAATCTGAGCACTGCCCCAATTTTCCTAATCAAAGTATTTTTATAACTACATGATGCAACTACTAAAGCCAGAATGACATTTAGATATTTTATGACATACTCATTTTTCCAAGAAAGCAAAGTTTACTCCAGGAAACTGCATTTTAAAAATATTCTAATTAAAATCTCCCCTTTACTCCAAACCAAACTGTATCCACAAATAAAGACTAGTACATAGCAGTACTTAAATGTTTAAACTACTGAATCTACAGTAAGTGAAACAACCTAATATTAAAAAGTCACAGGACAATCATAAACAGTCTCACAAATTCTTACTGTAAAAGAATAACCTCTGTGATGTGTTCAAAAGCTGTAAAATTGCGATAAGTAGAAAATTTCAACCTAATAAATACTATCTAGAAAACGGTTCAAATACACTATGGTAAAGATAAACCTAAACGTAATTAAGGCACAGAATAAAAATATATACATTGTTATGGGAGTCAAAAATGTGTTATGCTACAGGAGTGAAAACTAACATGTTTAATCTATAATTACCAGATCTATTACCAAAGAGCAGGACTTCCTCTTAGGAGGAATAAGGTATGAAGTTAAAATGACAGCTTCTAATTGATGAAGAGCTGGCATATCCTTGAAACTCTTAAAAATATATTCACATGTATGTCATAATATTATGATAAATTTGAAAGTTAACCAAAAAAAAAAAACCAAAAACCATGACCAGACATGACGCATCTTTTCTTTTGGGAAGGGCGGGGGCCGCGCTATGCAGCATGTGGGATCTTAGTTCCCCGACCAGGGTTCAAACCTGTGCCCCTTGCATTGGGAGTGAGGAGTCTTAACCCCTGGACCAACAGGGAAGTCCCAGATGCGTCTTTTGTTACATTAAAAAATATATATATTATTCAAGACAAAATAAATATTTATTTTATACTTCAAAGTCCATACTATTAGTTGTGCTGGAATATTCCTAACAGGAAAATTAGAAAGAAACGTGAGGTGGCATCTTAAAACGAACCAAGTAAACCTACATGACTTTTATTACCCAGGCAAGCTGAACACTTACCATTTGATTCCTCCCTTTATAATGAACAGTGAAAAAAGAGAAGCACATAAGAGGGCCTAATTTCAAAGCTTTTAAAAACAAAAACAAACATTAAAATTGTTTAACAATTTTTCCCGAAGACTGTTTTCAAAGTAAATGAAGAATAAGTAATGCAACAATGGCCTCAATGTTTCTTCTATTAACACAAACCAGTCAAGACTAGTACAGAGCTTTTGTTAATATTTCTTTAGTGATTGATTAGTTTATATTAACGAGTATTATGGAGTTAGGAACCAAATAAAACTGATATCAAAATGATGAAAAACTTGTGTCTATTCATAATTTCTAATCTCAAAAAATCTAAAAATAGAACAAAGGCTGTATTTTCCCCTAGATATTTAATTCCATTACTACATACTATGATTCCTTTCCAGAAAATTAAGAACATAGTGACTTTGTGGCCTGAGTATTAATTAAAAAAAAAAGTCACCAACATTCCAGCCCAGGATTCAGCAAACTTTTTCTATAAAGGGCCAAAGAGGATTTTAGGTTTTGTGGGTCAAAAATACTCTGTTTAGTAGTCTTTTTTTTCTTGTCCATCAACCCTTTAAAAATGTAAACACCATTCTCGGCTCTGTGGTAGGGTGGTATGAAAATGGGTGGAGGTTCCAGGCTACAGTTTGCAGACCTCTGCTCCAGCCAAATTAATCTTATGATGCTTCAAATATGCAACACATACTTTAAGTAACTACTTAAAAATATCTTAATATTAAAATATTTGATCATCCAAGTTTTCTAAGAGCATAAACTTGTGAAACAATAAATGATCTATTTTTGAAATGCCAATAAATCTGTCATATTTTTAAATATCTAATTTGTTTATTCTCAAAGTTCCTTGGCTATCTATAAAATTTTACCCACCACTAAAATGATTTTGAAACATTCAAATGTTTTTAAGAATTTGCAGTATTTCAATTTTAAACTGTAGCAACGTTTCTAAATAGTTTTTCAATAGAAAAGTAAAGTCGAAATTATCTGTTGTCCTTCATTAATTATACCTATATTAAATACCACTGAACATATTAAAAAACACTGGTATAAGTTTTTTAAAAACTGTGAAATTTCAAAGAATGAAGAGTTTGCAATCAAGCTTATGATGTAGCCAACTTAAGTTTAACAGAATATATTTTATTTAATCATTTCCTTCTGGTCCCTAAATGATTTACATCATTACACATAGCTACACATTTGCTCCAAGAATATAAAGTTTATGCCAGAAAAATATTAAGAAAGCTAATTCCACCAACTTTACTATAAGCAGGCACTTTAAAAAAAGATATGTTGAGGTACATAAAAGAACTGGGAAGAACTTCCTAATCCTCAATGGAATGAAATAAAATTTCTCTAAGAAATATATCACATGTGGTTTACATCTTGACTGTATTTTAAAATAAAAACACTAGTTACTAGTTTTGAAAATATATGCGCCTGAAAATTTTTTTTAATTCCACATTCTTTTATAACATCATAAAATATCCTCACATTGATAAATCCAACAGACTTATGTTCAAATGTAACTATGAAAAAGGAGAAGACCACCGTTTAAATGTCACTATGCAAGTGCTATGTATCCAAGAGGAAAAGAGAATTGCAATAATGCTAGAAATTATTCAAAAAGAAAATTCACAATGCTTAAAAAATGTACTCAACTAATTTTCTAATGGGATTTTAAAAATCTATTAATTTAAACTTTTAGTGTGACTTATAAATAATAAAAAAATTTCTAACTTAATTTAAATGCCATATAATTTTCATTCAAAGGATATTTACTTGATGGAAGGTGAGATAAAAAGTTCTTGTTGCTATTCTACTTAGGATTTATTTTGCTGTTTGTATTCATTTTAATTTAAAAATTTTTTTAATTTTCCAGGGACAAAAGAACAGGGACAGAGACAGTCAGAAAAAAGACACCAATGATTGGAATTAATACATTTAGCCTCAGAAACTTACTTACTAAAGAATCATGGCTTTTGAACAGCTAGAGGAAAAAAATACTGGTAAGTATTTTTTAGAATGAGTTGTTACGCTGGCATTCATCTAAGGTGAACAATGAGACTCTGTTAATTATTATTAAGACCCTGTGGGTTATAACCTACTTGAAGTATCCTTTTTTGCCCTACCATTTTGCCTCCCCAAAACAAAACCCTGAGTCAGATAACGTCTTTGGAACTAACTCCAGTTTACAAGAAATTCGGGCATAAACAAACTTGTTGAACATCACTGCAGGGATACAGTCAACAAAATCCAGGACGTGAGGTACTCTATATGAGGAGCTGTTTCTTTAAAAAAAAATAAGGAAAAAACGAAAAAGAGGGAGAGAAACCTATAGACTAAAATGACTGGATTTATCAACCGATCTGAAGAAACCAATTACTTTAAAAAAAAAAAAAAAGTAAGACTTGGGCAAACTGGGGCTTTTACTAATTAATATTAAATAACTGGCAATTTTTCAGATATGATAAAGACATTTTTTGAGAGTCCTTATCTTTTAGAGATACATACTGAAATACGAATGAAATCATATGAAGTCAGGGGTTTCATATAAAAAAATCAGGGAAAGTAGGTATACTTAAAGATGAAAAAGATCTGCCAAGTACTGATAACTGTTATGGCTGAGCGATGAGCACACACTACTTCTAATTTTCTATATGTCTACCAAACTAAAGAATTTTTAATATCAATTAATGGTGAAAATCAGTCAAGTGGAGATGATGAATTTATCAAGATTCCTAATTTAGTAGGAATTAAAAGATAAAGTAAAATGGAGAAAAATTTAATATTCATTTCATAAAGCATGATTGTCTTCAGAAACTAATTTTAATTTACTACCTGTAAGAGGTTAAGAAATTTGTTAGTTTAACATAAACATGACAAATTCAGAAATATTAGAAAATATATTACTATATAAAGCAGAATCTAAAGAATTCTAAATATATATCATCCACCTGACAATGTAAAATCATTTTAGTTAACCAGTATTTTACTTACATTTTCCATATAGTTTGGCTTAAAGCCCTCCTGCTGTCGCCTCAGCTCCTCCTGTTCTCTGTGTCGGATCATTTCCTCTTCACGACGACGGTGCTCTTCTTCATGCCTGAGAGATTTTTAAATAAAAACTCAGGGTGGTTGACATATAAGCCATAATACGGTATTTTATTTCAGGTAAAACAAAATCATTTATGTATATCATTTATTTATACATTATGCCAAATCTGTGATAACGAGTGGCTTACCAGATTTACCTTCCTTTTATTTTGCTCTAAACCATTAATAAATCAAACAAACCAATAAAATAATTTATCTAGGGTAAATCAAAAAAGTAAAGTAACAGCATATAACTAGGATAGTTATATGCTTACAGTCAAAAAATCCAGAAACCAAAAGCTCAAACCAGTACTCTATTACTGTACAAAGAGAAAGCCTGGGATTCACCACTGGCACAGCAGAGTTAGTTCTTAAAGACACTCAGAACCTATTCCAATACAAGACACTGCAAAAGACCACACTGCCTAGACAAAAATCCTACTATGTGCAAAAGCAAGCCTTAACAAACGTTCTCTCCCCCATTTCATTAATGCACTGAGGAAAGTATGCACCTCGAGCAGGTGTCTGCATACCACCTGTTTTCGCAAATTAAGTTTTATGGGACAATCATTCCCTCACTGTCTGTGGCTACCTTTGGGCTAGAGCAGTGCTGAACAGCTGAGACACAGACCATATGACATGAAAAGCCTAAAATATTTACCATGTAGCCCTTTCCCAGAAAAAGTATGCCAACCTCTGCCCCAGAGATATCAAGCATGGAACAACAACTACAAAACAAACAAACAAAAAAGATATGTATGTGCAGGATTACTATTAAATCATAATTAGTTACAATATGATTAAGAGGGAAAACCTACAAAATAATATTAAAGTAATAGTCTGACATTATATTGACATTTAAATCAATGCAAACTCAAATATACATGCTCTCCACTCAAAAACAAAAAAGTAATTTAAATAGTGAAGACTATATAATGTTGATGCCCCCTCAGTAGGTCTCATTTTCCAGGCTACTCTTATAAGCACCCTTCTACACCAAGGATAGATACTTCGTTGTTGTTGTTTTGTACACCAAACTCAAGAACCTGAACTAAAAGAAATGGCGGTTTCACCCACAGCCAGCAAGAAAACAGGCTGTTAGGACTTCATATCAGACCATGTGCAAGTAACAAGACAATGTTCCTAAGGTATTTCAAGCAAAATCTAGACTATTTTGAGATATCTAAGTCCCCAGTATACAACTCTATTCAAGGAAACAGAATATTCCAATAAACCGGTTAATCCATTTCTAGTACATTAACACACTCGTAAACTTTATGTTTAAGAAAATACTTTCATGTTCATACACTGCTGAAAATGTACATCGTGACAGCAAAATCTCCCTTATTCAAAAACTCTAAAGCCACATGTGTTTTTCCAACTTTAAAAAGGGTTTATATACTATTATGATATCCCCAGTAGGACCTATTATGATATCCCAGCAGTACCCAATAATCAACACCATTAATACTTCTGTAATAAGACGAACATTCACATTCTACGAATATAACAAAGGTTTGGCATGACCACAAAGTAAAACAGGTCAGGTTTTGCATCAAACAGGCTCATGTCAGATCCTGCCACTAAATGATACTCAAAGCTTTTTGGTCTTCAAGATTGCAACAATGACTTTGTTGAGGACCAACGTGTAGCAAACAATTTTATGTGTGCAAATCCATTTCCAATAAACTAAACAGAAATATCTATACATGTGTGCAAGGATGTATACACACAGATACAAGACTGTACATTAATTAAAGGCAAAAGGTTGAAGACATTCAATTACGAATGAGGGACAAGGAACACAATACAACCATTACAAAGAGGCAGATTTGCATTCACTGACATGAAACAATGTCTAAGGTACAGTGTCAGAAAAAAGGCAAGCAAAACAATAGTATTCCTATTGCTGCATCTAAAAACCATTTGTAAGAGCAGAGGAGAGAGTATGAGAGTTTCTATCACACTGGGGATAATCTGGGGAGACAAGAGCATTGCCCTTTTTCTTTTGTACACATATGTATCATGTGAGTTTTTTAAAACATGTATTGCCATAACATTTTTAATTCAAAAGATATTTTAAACAAAATTTATAATGTACTTCTCCCCACTGTTAGAGCAATTTTTTTCTGATAAAATGTGAGACTACATTTATATCTGGAGAAAAAATATGGTAAAAAGGTGTAAAATCACTTTAAACATTTGCTATTTTTTTCCTTCCATTCCATTGTCTATAAATTCCAGAGTTTCTACTTTATTTTGTGATTACACCACACTGACAATTCCATAATATAAATTTACAGAAAACATATAGGAACATTCCCTACTGTACGTATGTTTGCTTTTAGTTTTTTTCCTTCCACAAGATGCTTTAACAATTATCTTTATATTTATATTTAATGTCTCTTGGATCAAGGATAATTTCCTAGGTTATATTCACAAATGGAACTAATAAGTAAAGAAGCATGACGAATTTTAACACCCTTCATGTTATACTTAATTGGAAACTGACAAAACCTCAATTTTACAATTTATTTTAACTGGAAGCCCACTGACTGTCTCCTATTTGAATAGGACTTTGAAGCCTGCGAGGCTCCAGGCACTAAGCTATGATGCGACCAACATCAAACCGCCCTGCTCTTCGTTCCAGGCCAGCACTACGGCCTCCACACCCACCAAAGGCCTCAGTCCATCTGATGATCTTTATACTTTGTCAAACGACATAAGAAGGGAAAGAATGGATGGACGGGTAGGTGAGTGAGTAGGAGGGAGTAAGGGAAGGAAAGAAGAGAACAAATGAACAAGTACTAAGTGGGCCAGTTACAGCCGGAACCAGCCCATCTAAGCCCTGTCCACCTTCACTGCCACAGCCTCTGAAGAAGTGACCCAAGAAAACCTAACTTATTTGTAGCATTGAAATGAAAACCAGAAAATTTTGTATACTCCAAATTATTTAATTTCTTTCAAATATATTTTCTTAAGCAGTTTTTTCAGTCTTCCAACTAAGGTAAACAAAAAGGCCGTGTCCAGACTCTCTGGCTGTCTCACGTGGTAGCCGCCTGAGTCAGACCAACCTCTGCAGACTAACTGCTACACTTTTATTTGCTTTGTGCTGCAAGGGCAGGATATATTTCACAATTATTAGTAAAGTAACTTCCTAGACACTATTTTTTTCCTTTCCTTCACACATGCTGCAAAATTACTCAATTTTAACACATTATTTACATTTCTTAAATCAAGAAACAATTCTTACAATTAATTTCAAAACAAACTCCACAGGCACAGGTAAAGATTAACAGATTTATCACTGGCTGTATCTGCTAGAATACAGCCAACCATAAAAGTTACCCATCAAATTATCACCTAATTGGTGAGATATCTTTATTGTTAGTACACACTTATCTGAATTCCAAATTGAATCCGATATACCTCTGCAATATTAAATAAGATTAATGAAAGACCATTCGGTGAAAAATTACCAGGTACATAGAATACTTACCATGTCAAGCAACCAATATTTCGCTTATTATGAGACAAGTAACCTATTAAAAATTCCAGTAAGTACTGCGTTCTATTTTGTGCGCTTCGCTTTCTTTTTAATAATCTGATCATATTCTAACTAATGTCTGCCTCCCTCCCACATAACCTAAGTGCCACACCAGCAGAGCTTGTGTCTTTTGTTTTCCACTGTATCCCCAGTACCTAGAGTCCTCTTTTTCATTTTTTCATTTCCAACTAATTTTAAACTTACAGAAAAGTTGCAAAAATAGCAGAGTCCCTATATCTCCCTCATGCAGCATCCCCTAATATTAACATCTTCCATAACCATAGTACAATTATGAAAACCAGGAATTCACACTGGTACACTGCTACAGTTCAATTCTAGGTCTTACTCAGATTTCACCAGTTTCCCCACTATGTCCTTCTTCTGTTCCAGGACCCAATCCAGAATCTCACATTGCATTTAGTTATTATTTCTCTTTAGTCTCCTCGAGTCTGTAACACTTCAGTGTTTCTTGCTCTTTCATGACCTTGACACTTCTAAAGAGAACTGATTATTTTGTACAGTGTCCTTCAATTTAGGTTTGTCTTAAGTTTTCTCACGACTAGCGTAAGGTTATGAACCTTTGGCAAGAAAACCACAGAAATGACAATGTATACTTCTGGGTGCATCATATCAAGGGGTTCCTGGTGTCCATGTCTTCTTATTAAGGGTGATATGAACCTAAACACTTGGTAATGGTGGTATCTGCTGGGCTTCTCCACTTTAAATTTACTATGTTTCCATTTGTACCTCATACAAATTTGAGACTCCACATATCCTGTATCCCAAGTTTTGTGCAACAACCTTAGCACCTACTGGGAAATCTTGAATGAAACAACTACAGGCGTGCCTCATTTTACTGCCCTTCCCAAATACTGCATATTGCTTTTGCACACTGAAGTTTTGTGCCAACCCTGTGTTGTCAGATGGTTAGCATTTTTTAGCAAGAAAGTATTTTTAATTAAGATACACATATTGTTTTTTAAGACATCATGTTATTGCATACTTAAAACACTACGGTATAGTATAAAGGTAACTTTTATATGCACTGCGAAACAAAAAACCTCACTTTATTGCAATATATTGTGGTGGTCTGGAACCAAACCCACAGTATCTCCAAGGTGTGCCTGTATTACTGCAGTATTCACCCATTGGTAATTTTTCTCTCAGACTCCTTTCACATTTATTATTTGGAATTCTACTTCTAACAACTAAGGAAGAGCTGTCCATTCTCCCCATTTATTTACTTACTCATTAAATAACTTCTATCAGCACACACTCATGGATATTTACTTTATTCAACAGGGTAAAATCTAATACTATCATTTTTTATTTTGTTGTTGAAATTGTTCCAACTTCGGCCCTTAGGAGCGCCTTCAGTCTGGCTCCTGTGTTCTCTCAACACGCCCTAGCCTTGTTCAAGTACTTCGCTTCTCTCTGACCCAAGATTTGTCAGGCTCATCTTGGACTTTTCAATCCTGGAATCAACCACTTCTCCAAAAAGCCCTGGTTCCCTTTATTGGAGAATGGTGCTCAGAAACAAAAATCTGGGCATTAGATGAGCTCATTGTTCCTGAGGCATCACTGCTTCTGGATGGACAGGGCTAGGAAATATGTATATGTATACAAACCAATGTATATATACATGTCTATATTTCTGTATCTGTCTAGATTAAATGCCACTCAGTTCATACTGATACTTAGATTCCCCATTAAACATCACAGGAGTCATTTTAATTTTAGCCTTTCTCCCTTCTTTCTTTCTCCAACAATGAAAAACCTGGTTCATATTGATCTGTACTAATATATTCACTTAAAAAAGTATATACATTATTTTCAATAAAGTCTTGATCAAAGAGAGAAAAAAAGTATATACATAAAGTAGTTTCAGAATTGCAAACCTATATCCCTATGAGAAATACATTTACTAACTAGATTACAGAATTTATATATTGTTCTTGCCACTAGCCTATAGTATTCAATCAAGATACGGTTTTCCAAAGTTATTTAGGTTCCTTATTTTCTTCCCCATCTCCTTCCAGTGTGACAATGCTATCCATCTATATATAATATAGTTAAGTTCATCTGTTACATTTTTATACCCAACTTTGGGTTCTCCCACATTGATTGTTTTTTCTTGGTTTGTTTTTGTTTTTCTTTTTGTTGACTGAAGTACAGTTGATTTACAATGTTAGTTTCAGGTGTACAGCAAAGTGATTGAGTTATACATATATATTCTTTTTCATATTCTTTTCCATTATGGCTTATTACAGGATATTGAATATAGCTCCCTGTGCTATGCAGTAGGACCTTGTTGTTTATCCATTCCATACATAGTAGTTTGCACCCCACATTGTTTAGTTTTAATTACTTATTATTTTAGCACACTAGTATAGGGCACTAATTTTAAAAGCCTACTTGTCAAGGATAAATGTAAGAGAAGAAAGCCGGATTCAGGTAGGTTTATGTTAGGGGAAAGGAGGTTTCCTTTTCTTTGTACAAGTAGAAGAGACTTTAACACATTTACATGAAGTGGAAAGAAGCAACAAGAAAGAAACTGAAAAAGGTCCCTCGTGTAAGAAGTTCATGGCGGGAGTTATTTACACCAGTGGTTCTCAAACTTTAGGATGCACCAGAGTCACCTGGAGGATTTACCAAAGCACAGGTGAATCAGCTTATGATTCAGTAGTTCAGAGGGAAGGCTTCAGACTTTCTAACAATCTCCTAGGTTAGAATGCTGATGCTTCCTGCCAAGTACCATAAATTGAGAATAAGTAGGTTAGAGTAAAATCAGAGTAGTACCAAGACAGAAATACACAAACGTTGGTATAATCAGGTACAAAGTTGGAAAAAATACACTAAAATATACGGTCTAGTACCTATCACCTGACTGTAAAGACACTTCAAACTCATTAACAGTTTTTCACTTTATTTCCCATGAGCACCTAACTTCCTGTCACAAGCACTTACTACTTTTATAGCACTTCCAAAACAAAATTTTAAGTCTGCTTTAATCTATCATAGCTTTGTTTATAACAATTCCTAATTATGACTTTTGAAACTTGTAAGAGTAATACTTATCTCATATTTTACAACTGAATACTGCAGGTACAAGAAAAGCTGTTAATTTTTGTTTCTACATCTTGGATCAACTACTCCCTTAAACTTCCTTACTTAACCTAAAAGATTTTAAGTTGCCCATCACAGTTCTCTATTATGTACTGAGATCTTTAATGCCCATACCCTTTTTACCATGGATTCCAGATATCTTTTTTAAACATATTATCACAAGTACAAAAATGCTTAACGGCATTCATAGTAGTATTATACACATGAAAAAATTAAAACTAAGATCAACGCAAATATATCCATCTCTGGAAAAATGGCCCGGTAAATCACGGTGCATTCTTACAGTAAATTATACGAACTAATGCCTAAGCCCTTTATGTAAGTTCACACTGTCTGTAAAGTGTCCATAATCAGCTATAAAAATCACAGAATAACAAAGATTTATGTTATCTTCTGGAATAATTCCCTAAATGTGGTCAGAAACGGACACTTTTGGGTTTTTTCCCCTGTATTTTCCAAGTTATATAACTTGTTGATAACAGGCATTGGGAGTTTTATTCATAACATACACAATGAAACCTACATATATTCACGTATATGTTATAACGATGTTCTTTACCTCAGTTGTATTTGCTTCCGTTTTTGCAGCTCTTGGTTTCTGAGCTCTTCTAAGCGTCTGAGTTCCTCTTGACGCCTCATTAAATCTACAAGATATTGATTACAGATTAATATTTTTAGCTTCCCCTTCTGTATTTTTATATTCATAAGCATATAGATTCTCTATGACTGGCAACAGATGTAGCAACTTATTCATACTCATGCACCTAGCTTCTCTTTTTGTCTATCACATCATTTTACAATGAAAGATTATAAGCTGTGTAATAAATTAGTATCACTTCTGGGCCCATTTCTTCATGTGTATGAAGAAAATAATAAATCTATCCTTGTATTAAGAAATTAAAATGGGTAGTAACTGTTTTAACACAGGGCCTGGAACATATTAAAAATAGAATAGTAGCTACATTTTCATTTACATAGTTTTAAACAAATTAGAATTTTTTTCAGCAGCAAGCTCAAAGCCCAAAAAGATGCCTTGGGAACCATCAGCAGAGGGCATGTAAGAACCAGACCAAACAGTACGAATAATGAGATAGGACATGGCATAAAACTCAAAAACATCCCTCCCAACACTATCAGCAGGTTTCCTCCTGCATCAAGTCTGTGTCGTATCAAGGAGGGCAATGAGGAGACAGTTCCTGAAAGCGGAAAAGGGCTGAACACTGATATGAACAAGACCACTTTAAACAGGACAGGCATTCCCACTGTCACCAACCCATGTCACATCATCAAGAACAGGGGTTCCACAGCAGAATAAGATAATGAAAGATACATTTGTTTTGCACATCTGAGAAGCAGTGTATAAACTTCCCAAGTATTAAAACTCTTTGTACTATCTTACCAAATTACATGTGCACGCATGCATAAAATATATATATACACATATACAGATATATGAATACCCTGAATAACCCAAGTATTGGTTGTTTTTATTTTCTTTTTCTATAATCATGTTACCTGAAATTTCTAAAATGAACATAAATTATCTTAATTGAATGTTTCTTAATAAATTGCTATATTCAGAATTCATTTAACATAATACTTAACAGTTAAAGTTAACATTTCATGTGCCAGTAACTCTGAACATCTTAACCATGACAACATAGGCATCATAATTATAACAAGGTATTATCCTCCCTACAGATTGAGTTATGTATTAATTATGTCAAATAAAAAAGATCCAGACAGATTATAAATGTGCTCTAGCCATCCAGCCACTACATGGTTCAACTGGGATGTAGAGCCAAATCTATCCTTATTCCAAAGCTCTTTCCAAAATGCCAGCATTGCAAACCTGGCTGTTCAGCCTCAACTGAGAAACTTAAAAATAAATTTTTTTTTAAGATTTTGGGACTCTGCTCAGGAAAGTCTGCTTTGGTATATGGGATAGGAACCAGGCGATTCTGATAACATGCCAGTTGAGAAAACATTTAGCTATCTTAAAACCCAAACATGACTACAATTAAGTTCAAACATTTTTACCATTAGCTGTCAACTTGACTGCTCATTAGAATTACTTAAGTACCTTTTAACCACAGACCAATTAAATCAAAATCTCTTGGGATGTGGACCAGATATGAGGTTTTTTTTTTTTGAAGCTCCCTAGATGACTCCATTCTGCAACCAACATTGAGACCCCATAACTATCATACAATTTCTACAGCTGGCGAGACTTGTAAAGACCAAAAATATACAATCTACTTATATTCCTAAGGGAAAATGCTTCAATAAGCCAAAGCATGGGAAGTATCTTACTATCGTTAATTACCCAAGAAAGTCAATACAGTGCATCCTGTAACAGTTTTATTATTGATTTTGTAGGTTAGCTGTTCTTAAATCAGGGACACATATAGTAATAAATGTAAAATTACATTTTCTTCCATGAAAAGGAATAAGAAAAGAACATGAATGTTTTCTGACAATTGGATCTTCTCCTTTTAAGCGGGGCCAGTTAAGACAGGTGCTTTAACCTCTCAGATCGTGCTTTCTCACCAGTAACATGGGTATAATAATTAGCTCAAAGGATGTGACAATCAAACTATCAGATAAGCACATGATCTAACAGTAATGAGGAGCACGATCAACTTAAAACAAAACTACCATTTTACATCTTCCACATTATTTCCTTTAAACTGCTAATATCCAGAGTTCCTGAAATTTCATTAAAGCTTATATGTGTATACTGCCATGATAATATTCTTCTGGGGGAAAATATTACCCAAAAAACATGTAACCTGAGGTGCTTTTTATCCTTTAACCCAGTAAATCACACTCATAGGAATTTTTCTTATTAATCCAGGGAATTCCCTGGCAGTCCAGTGGTTAGGACTTGGTGCTTTCACTGCAGGGGCCCAGGTTCAACCCTGTCGGGGAACTAAGATCCTGCAAGTCGCACGCGGCCAAAAAAAAAAAATCCAAAGATCCACAAACATAAAATATCAGTTGCAGCACTACTCACTACTAGACCAAATAACATTTAAAACTGCGTACCTAACAAACATAAAAGACATAAAACTGTATCTATAATTTCAATATATCATAAATACGGGTATACAGCAAAAAGGGAATAGAGGGGAATATGGACAAATTTTAAGTCTGATTTGCTAGACTGTAGGAAAGTGTTCTCTCAATGTAATATCCTTCAAGTCATGAAGACTAAACGTATGCTCTCTGATCTAACACAGCTCCTTCCTAGAAATATAAGAACCGAATCTATAGATTGAAAGGGCACATCTGGTCCCAAGAAAAGTATGATCATGTACAATAAGATACATCTGGAATATAAGACTGGACAGATGGAAAGATGTAATAAAACAAGTATAGTAAAATGTTAGTAACAAAATCTAAGTATTACATACCTTAAAATTCTTTGAACTTTTTTTTTTTTTTTTTTTTAGCCACACCATGTGGCTTGTGGGATCTTAGTTTCCCAACCAGGGATCGAACATATGCCCTCTGGAATGGAAGCACAGAGTCCTAACAACTGGACCACAAAGCATTTCCCCTCTTTCAACTTTTTTATGTGTAAAATTTCTCATAAAATGTTTGGGAGGAAAACATATCCTGGATAAGTTACTGAACCTTAAAAGAATTCATATGGAAGCCTGTTAAAAGGATCAAGTCACAAGGAGGGAAAAAAATCCAGGCTTATCTCAGACTTTCCCACAGAAACATACTATCAAGTACTTAAGAAAGGGGAGAAAGATGCATGAATTTTACGCCATTCAAGAGAGGGTTTAAAGTACAAGATCATGAGGACTTCTCTGGCGGCGCAGTGGTTGAGAATCTGTCTGCCAATGCAGGGGACACAGGTTTGAGCCCTGGTCCGGGAAGATCCCACATGCCGCGGAGCAACTAAGCCCGTGCGCCACAACTACTGAGCCTGCACTCTAGAGCTCACAAGCCACAACTATTGAAGCCCGCACGCCTAGAGCCCACGCTCGGCAATAAGGGAAGCCACCGCAGCGAGAAGCTTGTGCACCGCAACGAAGAGTAGCCCCCGCTCGCAGCAACTAGAGAAAGCCCGCGCACAGGAACAAAGACCCTACGCAGCCAAAAATAAATTAATTTTTTTAAGAAGTACAAGACCATGGATGTTTTAGAAGATGCAGGAACATTGTTTCTGTGAACCTTCTGACAGAAATCACAAGGATAAACATCAGAGAATCGAGTGATGAACAGAAAAGTCATGATTCAACGTATTTAAAATAGGGCTGAGAGAATTATGTGAGAAACATGTGAGAACTACGGTTAAGGAACATTAAAAGGAAAACAGGGTCTCAAAGACACATCTGCACTTCCACTGTCCGTTGCACTATTCACAATAGCCAAGGTAATGGAAACAAACTAATGTCTATCAACAAATGAATGGATAAAGATGTGGTGTGTACATACAGATACATAATGTACACACACACAAAATGCAGTATAGAGATACAGACACACATACTGGAATATTATTCAGCCATCAGAAAAGGAAATCCTGCCATTTTCAGCAACATGGATGGACCTTGAGGACATTATGCTCAGTGAAATAAGCCACACAGATAAAGAAATATACTGCACAGTAAGTTATATGTGGAATCTAAAAAAAGTCAAACTCATAGAAACAAGAGAGTGTAAATGTTGTTGCTGGGAGGTGGGAGAAATAGGAAGAGGTTGGTAAAGGGTTCAAACTTTCAGATATAAGATGAATAAAGCCTGAGGTCTAATGTATAACATGGTGGCTATACTTGATAACACGGTATTCTATAATTCAAAGTTGCTAAGAGAGTAGAGCTTAAATGTTCTCGAAAGAAAGAGAGAGAGAGAGAGAGAGAAGGAAGGAAGGAAAGAAGGAAGGAAGGAAGGAAGGAAAGGGGGGGAGGGAGGGAAGGAGGAAGGAAGGAGATAAAAGATAAATAAAAAGTTTTTACACTTTAAAAAAAAAAAAGAAAAAACTAAACATTAAGTCCATGTCAAAAATCCAAACAAATCAGAAGCAAAATAAATAAAAGTTGAGAGGAAAAGGGAAAAGAGGAGCAAATATGCCAATTTCCTTTTTCTTTTTGCCTTTGGTAATCAAGAATCAAAAGATATCATTTAGGGCTCCCCTGGTGGCACAGTGGTTAAGAACCTGCCTGCCAATGCAGGGGAGACGGGTTCGAGCCCTGGTCTGGGAAGATCCCACATGCCACGGAGCAACTAAGCCCGTGCGCCACAAATACTGAGCCTGCGCCCTAGAGCCCGCGAGCCACAACTACTGAAGCCCGGGTGCCTAGAGCCCGTGCTCTGCAACAAGAGAAGCCACTGCAATGAGAAGCCCGCGCACCGCAATGAAGAGTAGCCCTTGCTCGCCGCAACTGGAGAAAGCCCACGTGCAGCCACGAAGACCCAACACAGCCAAAAATAATAAATAAATAAAATAAATAAATTGTTTTAAAAAAGATATTTAAAGAAACTATACTTCTATTATTTATCAGTACAAAAAGATACGTAAAATATAAAATCCAGTGATAGAGGAGGACAGAGTAATAGCAAAATGAATGGCAGTTAATATTATCTATTGAGAGTTATACAATTACAGTAACAAAGGTAATACAAAAACAACCATAACGAAAATTCAGGAACTGCCTCCTATACTGATGATCAAAAACAGATAGTGAAGCAAAAAAATAACCTGTATTAAGTATAATGGGATTTGGATCTAGAAAGGACTACATAAACAGCAGTAAAATAGAAATGAAGCAACTGTTAAAAGGAACTGGTGTGTCCAGTAAGAATCAACATTTACAAAAATTTGCTAAGATATATACATATTCACTGCAGCATTGTTTTTACTAACAGGCTGGAAAGAGAACTAGACATCAATTAAAAGAGGATGAGCAAAACTAATTATAGCCATTTAACAGAGTATCGTTCAGCCATTTAAAAAATGAAGCAGATCTATATGTACACACTTATACAGAAAATAAAATAGCAAGGAGCAAAAAAGATAAAAAGGATCTTCTTGGTTATAAATAAATACACACACACACATCTACTGACATATGCATGATTTTTTTTTTCATTAAAGGATACAGAAGAAACTTAAAATACAGAGGAAACAGTGACTCCTATAAGAAAGCAGAAGGCGGGGCCAGGGAAAAGGACAGTTTTCTGTGCTGTCTGAGCTTTCCATTTCCATGATAGGTCAACTAGAGAGCCCTGTGTCTCTGCAGAGCCAAAGAACTAAGATTACTTCAAGTTGCTCCCCAACCTGAATACACCCTTCAAAGCGCTGGATAAAACATAAAACTGTAGAACAAAAGAGAAGATTGTAAATTTTTTTTTTTAATTTTTAAACAAACTAACACTGAAACGAATTTATCACCTGCAGACTTTTGCTGAAATACAGGATGTACTTCAGGAGAAGTAAACCTAGAAGCAAGGACTAAGATACACTACGCAATGTGCTTTTCTAATATTATAAAACAAAAACTTAACATGGGTTATAAATAAGCACACAAAAAGCAATAAAATGAAAGCTCATAGGAAATAACTACAAAATTACTTGGCTTCGAAAGTCAAAACTCCCTTAGGGGTGAGGCAAAGTTTTCTAAGAGCTCACAAGAGCTCTACGAGGCCTAAAGAAATGTTGTTCTTTGTCATCACTACATCCTCAGTACCTCACATGGTGTCTTCTACAACCAACATTCAATATGGGTTCAAGTAATGACTGTTATACTACTGCCTGTTAGTAGCAACAACAAATATCTTTCAGCACAAATGCTTACACATCTAATCAGTGTTTTTCCTAACTATGGCATGACCATAGATAGCAGGAAAATAAAGTGGCAAAGTGCATGGCAGGCTAAGAGCTGAGAACAATTCATACTGGACAGAAGTGCTAGAGCAACCATGAGGCCCGGGAAATTAAAATTTTTTAAATTTCCCAGTTGATTCTGGTGTGTAGCCGATTTTTTTTCTTGGCCATGAGGGGCGGCATGAGGGATCTTAGTTCCCCGACCAGGTATTGAACCCCGGCCCCCTGTAGTGGAAGAGCAGACTCTTAACCACTGGACCACCAGGGAAGTCCCTGGCCAAATTTTTGAATCATAAAATCTAAGGCTGGATATGAAGCTCTCTCTTCCAGGTCTAAGCAGCCTATGATTCTAAAACTTTCTCTTAGATAACAATTTTCAAATTTCTGCAAGAGACCTAGTATAAACATAACTAGTTTAAACACATTAGTATATGATATGAATGAGTTCAATTTTATTAGAAAAAGAGTGTTATACAGTTTATAGAAACGCTAGGTTTAGGGTCCAAATGAAACCAGAAATGTCTGACTAGTTTCTAGTGTTTGCTGAGTTTGTTTTAACTTATTTGGCATCAATGCGGTTATTCAGTGACTTGACTGTAATTGCTCAATTGCTCGATAAACATTTACTGAACAGTTAAAAAAAACACACACACACACAAAAAAAACTAACCTGGATTTTACCCAAAAGAAAATGAGAATCTACCAAAAAGATTCAGAGATGAATGATGATCAAATTTTCACCTTTTAAAGAAATACTGGCTCTAGTATAAAGAATACTTTAGGGACTTCCCTGGTGGCAGAGTGGTTAAGAATCCGCCTGCCAATGCACCAACTACTGAGCCTGTGCTCTAGAGCCCGCAAGCCACAACTACTGAGCCCACGTGCCACAACTACTGAAGCCTGCGCGCCTAGAGCCCATGCTCCGCAACAAGAGAAGCCAACGCAATGAGAAGCCTGCGCACCACAATGAAGAGTAGCTCCCACTCATCACAACTAGGGAAAGCCCATGTGCAGCAACGAAGACCCAATGCAGCCATAAATAAATAAATAAATAAATTTATTTTAAAAAAAAGAAGAAGCCTGCTGCAGAAATCGGGCAGCTGTCTACGGCGCCGTGATCTCTGGAGGCAGCCAAGAGAAGGTACATAGAACTTTACTGAAGTGCTAAGTTAAAAAAACAAGTGCAAAAACTTTAAGAGCAAAATAGAAAGCAATCAGATGCTTTATTTTAAGAAATACAAAATTTGGGGAATTCCCTGGGGGTCCAGTGGTTATGACTGCGTGCTTCCACTGCAGGGGGCACCGGCTGGATCCCTGGTCAGGGAAAGAAGATCCCACAAGCTGCGCAGCATGGCCAAAATAAATGAATAAAAATTTTTTAAAAGAAGAAATACAAAATTTTACGGATAATGGAAAAGATGAGTGATAGGAAGAACCAGAAAAAGTTATTTGGAGAATTAACAGGAAAGAAGAAAGGGGAGAGATAAACAATATAGACAGGGATAAAAAGAAACCTAGAGGGCTTCCCTGGTGGCGCAGTGGTTGAGAATCTGCCTGCCAATGCAGGGGACACGGGTTTGAGCCCTGGTCTGGGAAGATCCCACATGCCGCGGAGCAACTAGGCCCGTGAGCCACAATTACTGAGCCTGCGCGTCTGGAGCCTGTGCTCGGCAACGAGAGGCCGCGATAGTGAGAGGTCCGCGCACCGCGATGAAGAGTGGCCCCCGCTTGCCACAACTAGAGAAAGCCCTCGCACAGAAACGAAGACCCAACACAGCCATACATACATACATACATACATAAATAAAAAGAATGTAAGCAGACAAGAATAGCATTAAAAAAATAAAAAATAAAGAAACCTAGAAACAGGAATGGGAAGAAGTAAGCTTCTGAGATATATTTAAGCAGCTTGTCATGTTAGGTATCTGACCAATGAATGCGAGTAAATGTTATGTTATGCATAACACCTGTTATGAGTGCTCTTAAAAATTCAGTTAGCTCTGCCTCAAGTGTTTAAAATGTTCTTGCCAAATACTCAGAATTTAGTATTCCTGAATTCCCATACCCATCAGCACACATGAATCTTTTTCATCTCTGAGAATCATTATTCTCAAGGAATATCCATCTGTAATCTTTTGACATGTAGTAAGAATCTTAAATAGCCAGCATTTGCCATAATTCTTCTTTCCACCAAACAAAATCTTGATATGTGACTTTATGCCACAACTACATACCAAGAATCACCCCACTGGGCTTCTCTTTGCCAGCAGAAGCATGTACTCGCTTCTGGCAAAAGTTAACAACCTTAATCACCTCCAACAATACTACTTATGTAGGTAACTTATTTTTAATAAGTTTTTTTCCTAAGGAAGTTCTCTCAGAAAAGTGAAATGTTTCTTTCTAGCATTTTCAGTTTCAACTGTCTCTAAACCCCTAACTAGCGACTTAGTGATAGGTGTCAACGGGGACACCTACACGGAAACGCGTCTTACCTTGCCGCATGAGCATCAGCTGGTGCTCGTGCCGGGCCGCTTCCATTTCCGCCTCCAGTTTCTCTTTGGCTTCTCGGATGTTTCTATCAACCTGCTCACGCTGCTGCTTCTCCATTTCATCCAGAGCCTTCCATCGAGATGCATACTCAAATTCAAACGTCCCAGGCTGAGCAAAACGCGGTGGCTGTTCTCTTTCCCTAAATTTACAAGGAAAGACATACAGAAATGTTATGTTTCAAAGGTAAAATGACATGTAAGAACAACAAACACTACCATTCACTGAGCTCTTACAAGTTCATGGCTCTGTTGACAAGTACCCTCCGTGAAATATATCACAGCAACATTGTCAAACAGGTTTTAACAAGCCTAAGTTTGAGAAACTGCCCAAAGATGCCCAACTAATTAGTAAGTAAGGGCACCAGGATTCAAACCTAGGCAATCAGATGCTACAATCTGCACTCCCCTAATTATCACCTCCAATAAGGCCTTCCTGGTTTTCACTCAACAATTTTATATAAGGCAGCCTGCAACATACAACCCAAATGTCCCTTAAGTTAATTGGCTGAAGTCAGATTTTTCTCTCTAAAAGTATAACTTTTAGGGATAGTAATACAAGCAGATAGTTAACTGAGTGTTATGTACCAGGTTCATTGGCTAGGCCAAAAACTACAGGCCTAATTTACTACAGTTGGCTTAATACTTGTTTGCCTTGCTAGACTATAAACTCATTGAGTACATGAAATTTCTGTTAACCACTGTAACTAAGTTCCTAGCACATATCTAGCACATTGTACACATTTAGTATTTATTTCTTTGAATGAATGAATAAATGACCGAAAAAATTTAAGACCTGTGAATGTACCTGACAGTCAAAGAAATTCTTCAGTTATTCAAAAGTACTGATAAGAACACAATTCTCACTCATCAATAAAAGTACAGATGGCTTGCAATCACAAATTTTAACTTTTATTTTGGGGTGGGGAGGGGAAGATGGTGGATGGGACAAAGTTGGGAGATAAAGGGAGAGGTGGTCACAGAGGGGAAAGTGTAGTAACAAGAAACAGCTGTGGGACTTCCCTGGTGGCGCAGTGGTGAAGAATCCTCCTGCCAATGCAGGGACCATGGGATCGAGCCCTGGTCCAGGAAGACCCCACGTGCCGTGGAGCAACTAAACCCATGCACCACAGCTACTGAGCCTGCGCTCTAGAGCCTGCAAGCCACAGCTACTGAAGCCCACATGCCTAGAGCCCGTGCTCTGCAACAAGAGAAGCCACCACCATGGAAGCCTGCACACTGCAACGAAGAGCAGCCCCCGCTCGCCGCAACTAGAGAAAGCCCGTGTGCAGCAACAAAGAACCAATGCAGCCAAAGATAAGTAAATAAATTTATGTAAAAAATAATAATAGGCACCCGTATTTGTCATTTAAATCAACTACAAGGAAAAATATCCATCTGCACTAAAATCAAAGAATGCTAATTAAAACATGCATAAAATGTCATTTTGAGCCTCAACTATCAAATCTTAAAATCATAACATCCATCTTCTGTCAGGATGAAGAAAAATACTTTTATACATACACCCATAAGTATAAACTGGTATAATATTTGGGGAGAACCATCTGGCAGTATTAATCACAGTTAAATATGCATACCCTTTGATCTAAGCCATCATACCTCACTTTCTTGGTTTTAAATGGTATTTCTCATTACTTAATATGTTTTATAATCTTTGGTTCATTAATTATTGTATAGCCCCGCCACTAGAAACGTAAGCATTGTGAGGGCAAAAACAGTTCTAAGTTGCACTGGCAGCACCAAGAACAGTGCCTAGCACAAAGGCGTTGCAATATTTGTTGAACTCATGCATGCAAATATTACAGGGTTTTTGTTTTTTTCTTTTTGGCCGCTCCATGCAGCATGTGGGATCTTAGTTCCCCAACCAGAGATGATCAAACCCACACCTCCTGCTTTGGAAGCACGGAGTCTTAACCACTAGACCGCCAGGGAAGTCCATTACAGTTTTATTTACTATAATAAACGAGTGACTGGTTAAGAACAATACAACATATTCATACAGGCAACTTATGCAAAAATATCTGAATCACACTGAGTGAAAAGTAATTGGAAAAGAATAACATATAACATTTTGAAAACAGGCTATTTTTCTTTTTCATCTTTAAGAAAATTCTTACTCTTTGCCAAGTTATTTAACTAGAACCTTCTCCACTCCACCCCTGCCGAAAAGTCTCCTAACTCATGGCACTTCCCTGGTGGTCCAGTGGTTAAGACTCCACCTTGCAGTGCAGGGGACGCCGGTTCGATCCGTGGTCAGGGAACTAGGCTTCCACATGCCGCGGGGCAAGAAGCCCACGTGCCACAACTAGAGAGCCTGCGTGCCGCAACTAGAGAGCCCACACACTCTGGAGCCCACGGGCTCTGGAGCCCGGGCACCACAACTATAAAGAAGCCTGCGCACCGCAACGAAAGACCCCACGTGCCGCTACTAAGACCCAAGCAGCCATAAATAAAAAAATAAATAAATAAATAAATAAATATTTCAAAAAGTCTCCTAACTCTTAATTCATAATACACCTGAAGCATACTAAATACAGAAATTTTCATATCTAAAATTCTTTGTTGGGGCTTCCCCGGTGGTGCAATGGATAAGACTCCGTGCTCCCAATGCAGGGGGCCCGGGTTCAATCCCTGGTCAGGGAACTGGATCCCACATGCATGCCACAACTAAGAGTTCACATGCCACAACTAAGGAGCCCACGTGACGTAACTAAGGAGCTAGCGAGCCGCAACTAAGGAGCCCGCCTGCCACAACTAAAGATCCCACATGCTGCAACTAAGGAGCTGCCGAGCCACAACTAAAAGAGCCCATGAGCCGCAACTAAGGAGCCCACCTGCCACAACTAAGAGCCAGTGCAACCAAATAAATAATAAATATAAAAAAAAAAATTCATTGTTTCTCTGGCATAAATACTACTGACAGTATCCTCTTACCTACCCCATCCATGCCCCAGTTGTAAAAGTTGAGACTTCAAAGTCAAGTTAACATTTTACCAATATACACAAGAAAACTAGCATTCCATGTAGACCAGCCCACTCTATTAACCAGACTGTAGGACTAAACAGCACACCTTACAATCCAACAATACTCAATTACAAATGTGAAGTAATAAATACCCTTGAGAGCACATATGTAAATTATCTTTATTAGTAAAATCTTACTTATGATACTGCTGAGTTTTCTGCATTAGCTTCTCTGGCAAGCCATCTTCATCATCAAACTGCTCCATGGGCTCCACAATGACCGGACGAGGGGTCCTGGACAGGCAAAAAGCATTAATAAGAATTAACACAGTATCAAGAATTAATGTCCTCCTAGAAATCTTTTATACTCACTCCAAGATACATACTTGGAAAATTTCTTTCCTGAGAAAAATGTCTCAAATCGGTCAACAACATTGGCTGCACAGACACAGGTGAATGTCCAAGTCAAAGATGAGTGCTTATTTTTAGAGCATGGAGTCTATTCAAGGTGACAGAAAAATACATCAACCATGAAGATGCGTGAGCACCGCAGTTAACTTTTACAAAGCACGATGCAGAAGAGCAAGTACCCGACTCTCATCCTGTGTGTGTCGTCCTCATCCCCCCATCCCATCGCCTCAAATTCCCACCACCGCCCACCTGCCAGCCTCCCTCTGTGTCCAACTGGTTTTGTAAGGAAAAGTCTTTCTAAAACCTAAAATGAGACCTAAAAGATTATCAGCCAAGAAAAAGGGAAAGAGGGGGGGCCAGAAGCAACACATTCAAGGAGGAAATGGGGTGGGGGGACAAGAAGAGTGGATGATGACAGATCTGACCTGGAAACCCTCCTTTACTGTTTTCCAAAGGAAGGGAAAGCTCACTGAGGAAAGACAAGAGAAGTAACTGGAGTACATGATATACTGATATTAAAATTTTCCTTGCTACCAGTCTCTCACCATGCAAACAGACTAAAATCTATTTATACTGTCTTCTGAACAGAGATGCTTCAGAGAGAAAAAAGTCACGGTTAATTTCTGAGGTGTTAACAGAGGAGCTAGAGAGGTGAAGGGGCTTTCGAGGTTCAGAATGCTTCCCTTTACAAATAAAGGTCCAGAGATTAAGAGACTAAATCCTCCACTGTAGGGAAAGGAAAGATATAAAACAGTTATTTATAAAGTTATTCCTGGGCTAATGAAGACATTTTAGAGAGAAAATGAATTAGAAGCAGATGTGGAATACCTTGGGGTGATGAAGACAACGAGATTAGAAACCTCAGATAAAATGCGTGGGAACCCTAAAGAAAAGGGACTCACAGGCCTCATTCTCCAGGGTGAGACCTCGTGTCCAACATGTAAAAACAGAAACATAATAAAGAATAAGTAAACACAGCCTCCAAGAGTACACACAACCCAGTGAGGTGTGAGAAAGCAGTCAAGAATTCCTGAGCCCACCCAGCCCACAGGAGGACCTAGTACTCTAAGAGGACCCAAAGGGGCCCAGGGACAAAATGAAGAAGATGCACTACATGGACCACTTAAACCAATGGAAGCCATGGCAGGGCCACAAACATTCCAAGAGTAATAGAGCCAAGTAAGAACTACACCTGAACCGAGGCCAGCAACGACAGACACCTGCACCCTCCACTTCAACACCACAAGGCCACCACCACCCTAGAGAAAACTCAGAAGAGACCTCAAGAGGAAAATGTGCTGGGGCTTCCCCAGTGGCACAGTGGTTAAGAATCCACCTACCAATGCAGGGGACACAGGTTCGAGCCCCAGTCTGGGAAGATCCCACGTGCCACGGAGCAACTAGGCCCTTGCATCCCAACTACTGAGCCTGTGAGCCACAACTACTGAGCCCGCGTGCCACAACTACTGAGCCCGCGTGCCACAACTACTGAGTCCGCGTGCCACAACTACTGAAGTCCACACGCCTAGAACCTGTGCTCCACAACAAAAGAAGCCACCACAATGAGAAGCCTGTGCACCACAACGAACAGTAGCCCCCACTCGTCGCAACTAGAGAAAGCCCGCAGGCAGCAACGAAGACCCAACGCAGCCAAAAATAAATAAATAAAATTTAAAAAATAATAATAATGCCAATGTCATAACACTGAGATTTTTGTCATTTGGGGAGCTAAAACAGATAAAAGGAAATAATAGAAGTAAATAAATTCAATGTGTGATTTTTGATTGCAAAAAATAAGTTATAAAACACATTACTAGGCAATGGGAAAACATAATATTCAAGTAAAATTAAATTTTAATATTCAATATTAAATAACAATATTGGATAAACATTGTTTCCTCAGTGTGACAATTATATTGTGGCTTTATTCATAGAAGATACATGCCAAGTACTGTAATCAGGGGTCAAGTATGTTATCCATTGCTGACTCTTAAATAAATTAGCAAAGAAAAAAACAAATTTGTACATATAGTGAAAAAACTATGACAAAATGCTAACAATCAGTGAATGTAGATAACATTTATATTAACATTAAAGGATTGTTTTAAAGGGAAAATATCTTTCTCTAAACTGAAATTAAAACAAGACACTTTTGGGGCTTCCCTGGTGGCGCAGTGGTTGAGAGTCTGCCTGCCAATGCAGGGGACACGGGTTCAAGCCCTGGTCTGGGAGGATCCCACATGCCGCGGAGCAACTGGGCCCGTGAGCCACAACTACTGAGCCTGCGCATCTAGAGCCTGTGTTCCGCAACAAGAGGCCACGATGGTGAGAGGCACACGCACCGCGATGAAGAGTGGCCCCCACTTGCCGCAACTAGAGAAAGCCCTCGCACAGAAACGAAGACCCAACACAGCCATAAATAAATAAATAAATAAAATTAAAAAAAAAAAAAGTTAAGGATGTACCTCACATATCTTATTAAAAAAAAAAAAAAAAACAAGACACTTTTTCCTCCTTCTAAGGAAGCAACTCCAACATCATCTTTAGGGTATCAGTTGGAAAACAGTAAGAACAGACCACTATATCTTCATTTAAGTTAACCTGCAATGATCTTTAAAAAAACAAACAAACAAAAAAAAAGGGAAAGGGAAAAAAATTTGAAAAGTGAGCACCTATCATTATGCCTCCTCAATTCCTGTGAGCTCCAGGCATGAGCACCTCTGCTGCTCTAGGTGTGATTCTAATGTTTAAAGATGTGGGCATACCTTTATTATCATAGGTGAAGCTTTTTAATTTCCCCTTTTTTCTATTTTCCTGCCTCTTTTGTAATTTCAAAACAGCACAGATATATAATTTACACATACTTTTGCATACTGTGTGGTAATCATTATATATACTGTGTACAAGGCCATTTACCTAAAGCCATGTGTAGTATACAACATTTTATGACAATTTAAAGGTATTTTCAAGAAAAATTTTGATTACATAAGATGTCTACATTTAGAAACTATATCCCTATGATACCACTCCTATAAATCACTTGTATTACCTCAGATATCTGAGATACAGTCAGTCCATCAGTAAATATTTGATTACCTAACAGGTACCAAGACTGCAGTTGGGGCTAGGGATACAATGATAAACAATCCCTGAAAGTCTTCTCAGAGACCCACCGCCTCCAAAAAAATGAGTAAACAAAAGAACCATTTTAAGACCTAAGAAGAAAAAACGATGCTGTCAGAAAGAATAACAGAGGGGCCACTTTAGATAACGCAGTCCAGAAAATCCTCTCCATAAAGCGACACTTCAGCTGAGACCAACTATTCGAACAGCAGGGAGAAGAGCATCCTGAGCTCCATGAGAATGTTTAACAACAAAGGACCTGAGCAAGGAGAGTCTACAGAAAGAAGAAACCACTCCACCTGCAGCACAGTATAAGAAGCAAGGGAGGACTTCCCCGGTGGCGCAGTGGTTGAGAATCTGCTTGCCAATGCAGGGGACACGGGTTCGAGCCCTGGTCTGGGAAGATCCCACATGCCGCGGAGCAACTAGGCCCGTGAGCCACAATTACTGAGCCTGCGCGTCTGGAGCCTGTGCTCCGCAACAAGAGAGGCCGCGATAGTGAGAGGCCCGCGCACCGCGATGAAGAGTGGCCCCCACTTGCCGCAACTAGGGAAAGCCCTCGCACAGAAACGAAGACCCAACACAGCCATAAATAAATAAATAAATAAATAAATAAAATTTTAAAAAAAAGCAAGGGAGAGACTTCCCTGGCGGCACAGTGGTTACGAATCCGCCTGCCAACGCAGGGAACGTGGGTTTGATCCATGGTCCTGAAGATAAGATCCCACATGCCGCAGAGCAACTAGGCCTGTGTGCCACAACTACTGAGCCCACGCGCCTAGAGCCTCTGCTCTGCAAGAAGAGAAGCCACAGCAAAGAGAAGCCCGCGCACCACAATGAAGAGTAGCCCCCGCTCCCCGCAACTAAAGAAAGCCCATGCACCGCAACGAAAACCCAATGCAGCCATAAATAAATAAATTTACTTAAAAAAAAAAAAAGAAGCAAGGGATTTGGCATCAGACTAAACTCCACCATTTATTTGCTGTGCAATCTTAAGCAAATTACTTAACATCTCTGGGCCAATTTTCTCACCTGAAAAATGGAACAAATAATAACCAGTGTAGTTCTGGAAATCCATGAAATAAGACACATAAAATGTTCAACACCTTGCCCATTCCCTCAAAATTGTTTATAAATTATTCTAAAAGCTACCTGTAAGAAACAGTTAAATATTTACCAATGCCTGGCTATGACTTTAAAAAACAGCAATTAATCAAAGCCTGCAGTGGAAAAAACATACTAACCACACACCTTGCCTACTGCTTTAGTCCTTGCCTTCCTTCACTCTTTAAGTAACTATTACAAGCTTACTATGTGGCCAAGAAATATCAGAATACAAATGTTAGGATTATAGTGTTAAGCCAGACAAAGTCCCTGCCCTAGTGGAGCTTATATTCTACCGCAGAGAAAGACATGCAAGTTAACACTAAGTGCTATGAAGAAAAATAAATTGGAAAGTAAAGCATCAGGCTATTTTAAGATAAAACAGTCAGCTTCCCTGAGGAGATAACATCTTAGCGAAATGTGAATAAAATGCAAGAGCAAGGCCTGTGATGATCTGGAGAGAGAGCATCTCTAAGGAAAGGGAACAAGACCCAAGTCTCTGAGAGAACAAGTTGGCAGAGCTGTAATTCATGCTACATCTGCTATAAAACAGTTTTAGCACAAATGCTTAACTGTCAAAAACAAACTGAAAAATGCTTTACAAATCACCAAACGAAGCTCCTTGGGGCCAGGAAACAATTTTTTTTACATTGTCTTTGTATCCAATTCCCCAAATCCTAAAATATTTGAATGATCCCAATCAACAGCACAAGTGCCAGAGGTGGGCACAGTATCAGATAAAAGAAATCAATTCAGTAATCAACTAAGGAACTTTTACACCAAATTCAGTCTGAAGACTAAGTAAGAATGCATATCCAGAGCTTTCCTGTGGGCAAACTGAAAGGAAAGACATGTTAATATGGCAACAGGTTTAATGACCATCATAATTACTTTAAAATATTTTTAAGTAAATGGAGAGATACATCACATTCATGGATTGGTAAAGGTTGATAGAACATGTTAATGTTCCCCAGAATGATCTGTAAACTCAAAGCAATTCCAATCAAAAGCCCAGCAGATTATAAACAGAAACTAACACACCATTGTAAAGCAATTATACTCCAATAAAGATGTTTAAAAAAAAAAAAAGGCCCAGCAGAATTTTTTTTAATTGACAAGCTGATTTTAAAACCAGTAAGGATATACAAAGAAATGATAATAAACAGAACAATTTTGCAAAAAGAATGAAGTTGGATGATACTATCTGACTTCAAAGCTTAGAATAAGGTAATTAAGAAAGTACAGTACTGGTGTAATAGACATACTGATCAATTAAACAGAAAAGAGTACAGATTTTTTTTCCAGTTTTTTGATAAAGGTAAAAGGTAACAAAGGGGAAATCATAATCTTTTCAATTAATAGTGCCAGAACACCCAGATATCTATGACAAATAAATAAACTGTTACCTCCCATCATACTCAATACGAATCACAGGTTTAAATAAAAAGCTATAAAATTTCTCCAGAAAACATGAGAAAGCTTTGCTACCTGAGGAAAGGCAAAGATATCATACAAGGATTCAAAAAGAACAAAGCATGAAAGAAAATAAATTAATAAACTGGACTTCACAAAATATAAAAACTTCTGCCTTTGAAAAACACTATTTAAAAAATTAAAAAGCAAACCACAGACTGGGAGAAATAGTCTTAATACAGACCTGTACCCAGATTTGTTAATAATGTAAGACAAACAAGTCAATTAAAAAACAGGCAAAAAAATGTCAACAGACATTTCACAAAACACACAAAAATAGCCAAAAAGCACATGAAAAGATGCTCATCATTGGTCATTAGGAAAATAAAACTTAAACCACAATGAGACACCACTACACTCACTAGAATATCTAAAAGGCTGAAAATACGAAGTGCTGGTGAGGACATGATCAACTAGAACTCTCTCAGTCATTGCTGGTGGGAATGTAAAATGGTACAAACATTTTGGAAAACACTTTGGCAGTTTCCTATAAAGCTGAACATATGGTCATTTACTCCTAAGTATTACCCAAGCCACATGAAAGCATAATGTTCACAAGAAGCTTTGTACACAAATGTTCATAACAGCTTTATTCACAATGGCCAGTAGTTGGAAGCAACTTGAACATCCACCCACAGGTCACCGGACAAAGTTGTAACTCAGCCATAAAAAGGAACAAAATACTGATCCAGTGATATGGATGAAATCTCATAAACATGCTAAGCAAAACAAATCAGACATGAAAGAATACACACTATTTAATTTCATTTCTATGAAATACAAGAAAAGACAAAACTAATTTATAATAACAAAAAGATCAAGAGCGGTCTAGGCAGGGATAAGATGCTCTAGGCAGGGATAAGAGGTGGGGAGTCACTGCAAAAGGACACAAAGGAACTTTTGTTGGATGCTGGAAATGTTCTATATCTTGACTGTGTAGGTTACATGACTACATACATACATTTTTAAAAACTCACTGAGCTCTACATGCAAAATTGGGTGCATTTTAACACATGTAAATTATACTTCAAAGTTGATTAAAATGTCATTCATTCATTAAACGTAACATTTTGCTTTGCACACAATAGACGTTCAGTAAGTTGAACAAAAATTGTAATACAAAACATTCCTGAGATTCATGTAGAATGGATCAGTACACTGAAGTCTGAAAAAAGTATGACTCCTGACGGTACATAAATATACCCTATTTGTATTCACTGAGTATTTACTCAACACCTACTTACCACATGCCAAGGCAACATAGAGAATGCACTACAAATAAAGAAGTGAGAACAGAGAGAAGCCCATGTGTAACTGTATAGAAGAATGACAAGACGTTTAAACTCACGTTGTTAGCAAGAATGCCCCATCACCACATCTCTCTAGAGCCTTTCGTGCAGGAGGTTTTGCTGCGAATTCCACAAAGCCTTTTCCCGTAGCTCTACCACGGTCATCCACGACAACCACAGCTTTCTCTACTGGACCAAACTGGGAAAATGCTTGCTCTAGAAGCTCATTGGAGACAACCGGAGAGAGGTTCTTGACAGTTAAGGCTGCTCCATGTGTAGCAAAACGAATTCGGAGAGGTCTACTCTTCAAAATGGTGCCATCCAGCTCTGCTTTTGCAATTTCAGCCAGTGTTCTGGACTCCTTTTTAGGAAGAAAAAAATCACCTTTTAAAAATTACAGTAACAAAAAATTTTAAATAGTGGTTTGTTTCTAGGGAGGAGAGCTGGGCAGCTTTAGAAAATGACTGATAAGGTCATTTTGTTTTTGTGTCTTTCAATGATGGTATCACATGCATTTTATTAATATTTTAAAGATATTAATTTTCAACATTTTAAGTAGAAAGTTCCAACCTCAATGTCGTGTAAAAAGTCATCACTTAAAGATGATCTACTCATAAACAAATTACCAGCTATTAAATATTCAAAGTAGTATCTTTGATAAATCTCCTACATGTATTAAAAGAAACACATAATTACTTTTTGAGACCGATTACCAGTTACTAGAAACTATTACTGAAAATATATTAATTCTCTATACACTCCATGGTTCTGATATTTGTATCTTAATAAAGCATACCACCTCTCCAATGCCAGACAAATCCCTTTCCATTTTTATTTCCATTTCTCTTTTATATTATCTGTAAAAAACTACTATCAGGTGTTATTAATCACCTCTTCTGAAATACTTTCATGGGCCACACATTTCTCACCACTTCAGTGAGAGAAGCAAACACACATTCATGGGCTGTAAGGGTTCTCTCCCAAAAAAAGAGTTCTCTCCATTATACAGAAAAGTGCACATACACTTATTATAAACTAGAAAATATGTTCATTGCTGAAACTACAAGTTAAGAGAACTTCCTTCTTGAAGAATTCAAAGTTGGTATAAAACATAGGCATCTAAAACAACAAACTAGTAAACTTACTACAAGTATGTTCTTTTTGTGCTGTGAAAACTTCCCTGCAAAAACTGAAAGAGGCTTTATATGCATTTGTGAGAAAAGTACAAATGTACTTTCTTATGAAAAGTCTTAAGGTCACAATAGCTTTTTATTCAATCCCTAAAATGTTCACAACAGTTTTAAATTACTGCACTTAAGCAAAAATCTACCTACAGAACTAATTTTACAAAGACAAATGAACCTAACCTTTTTATAGATATTCAAAATGGCCATTTTGTTTATTACTCTTAACTTAGTAACAGTAGTAGTAGTACCAGCAAACATTTCACGAATATCTAACAAGGGATATGTCCTTTGCAGCTAAGATGTCAGGTAATCCAGCAACTCTGAGAGGCAGATTTTAGGAATAGAGTCTTGAATTAAAATGCTGCCATACATATAACTGCGAATGGGAAGAAACGTGAGGAAATTTCATGGGGTGATGATAACATCTTGATCTAAAATCATGAAATCATACAGTTAAAATTTGTGCATTTCATTATATGTAGATTTCAAATACCTTAAAAAACAATATTGGACTCTAGTTAATGATAAGCATGCTGAAGTGTTTAAGATTCATGGACTGATGGACGGATGGAGATAAGAGATAAAGAGATATGTGAAAAAAAACACAGCAAAATTTAATTGTAGAATCTAGGCATTAAGTGTATGAATGTTCATTTCTATACTCTGAAATTATTCATAACAGTATGTTTGTGGGCAGGGGAATAGAGAGAGCCTGGTGAGGACTTTGTAAAACTGTCAAGTGTTTCTAGAGGGCATCTCCTGTTCAGATTCAGTCAGACATAGTGACAATGTCACGTATCTTCTTTTTTTCAGGATGAGCAAGAAATCTCCATTTTTATGTTAAATCAAGTACTTTTTTACTGTTGGCAACAAATTCAATTTTTAATATTTTCTGGCCAAATAAAATGTTTATGCTGTCAGGAATTTTCAATGCCACAGTCCATCTTCAAAGTTTATACTTTTTATGGTTTTAAATGGTTCTACATCAGGGTTCCCCAATCTCAGCACTAGTGGCATTAGGGGCAAGATAATTCTTATTGTGGAGGGCTGTCCCGTGCATTGTAGGATGTTTACGCTAGTAGAACCACCCCCCAGTTTGACCACCAAAAATGTCTCCAGACATTGCCAAATGTCCCCTGGGAAGCAAAACCACTCCATGTGAGAACCACTGCTCCAAATGTGTACCAAAGTAACTGTAAAGTCAATTAAAATTATGTATTTGAAATGAATCAAAGATTTCTTTACTTCATAGCTCCCAATGACAATAAGATAACTTTTATTAAGTGGTTACTACATGCCAGCCATTCATTCCTCCCCCCATATATATACATATACACACACGTGTGTGTGCACTATCTTTCATTATCCTTACCAACAATCTAGTAAAGTGCGTTTTGTTACTATCCTCACTTCGCATATGGGGAAACAGGCTTATAAAGGTTCAAAGTAACTTGTCCAAGATCACACACAAATGCTGATTTCAATCTATACAAAATTCACAACCTCCATCACCATAAATACAGCCTTCCAGCTGGTATCCCTGCATCACTCTTCATAAAACGTAAAACTACAGGTTCTTAACTGAAAGGAATACAAAAAACAAACAAAAAGAAACTTACATGACTACCCCAAAACAGAGACTGCTTCAACTAGCGTCTAATGATTTCCACTGGCTCCACTTTCACTTTCCAACAGCTCTTTCCAAAGCACATGATCTTTTCTCCCATTGTTTACTAATGGTGAAAATTCCCCACCGCAAGAGTACTAATAAGTTAATAAGTATAAGGAAATACACTGACGCAAAATGAAAAAATCCTTGTGGTCATTCAGTAAAGTTGCTTAAGTAGCCTGCAGTACATTCATAGTGTGAAATACAATGTGGTCATTAAAAAGAATCTAGTGCCATGAAAAGATGTTGAAGATGTTTATATTAAATGAAAAACTCAAAGCACAATAAAATGTGTATGGTACAATTTGATTTTTATGGAAAAATTACACAATGTTTAACAGTGATCATGTTTAGTAAATGTACTAAGGTAGGGAAGATCTGCTAATGTTAGAGTTGTAATTAAGAGAATGTCCCTGAAATAAAAGATGACTTCAAACTATATGCTGGGCAGGCCCATTACATTCTCTGCTACGTCTCCTCTAATATTTGAACGTTCTATAAGAAGCACATATCATTTCATAATTAAACATAAAAAAGCTAGAGGAGGGGGTTTAGTCCCCAATGACTGACTAAAAGTAAATTCAGTTGATTTTAATTCTTTAATTAGAACAATGGTTCTCAAACTTTAACAAGTATCAGAATAACATCGAAGGGTGGTTAAATCTCAAAATTGCTGGGCCCCAACCCCAAATTTTCTGATTCAGTAGATCAAGGGTGAGGCCCTAGAATTTGCTTTTCTAAGAAATTCCCAGTGAACAATTTTTGAGATGGTTTAGGGTCAGCACTGCTAGCATGAATGGCAGGGAAAATAATTTAAGTGGACTTCTGCTTACACTAGGAAGAGATCCGAAGTTACTGGACGGGGACCAACCACACTTCTGTGAATCACTGCTCCAGAAATCTGGTTTACTAAAGCTAAAAGTAGGGGAAAATAAAAGCAGAAACCAAGTTCCAGTCACACTAATGACAGTTTTAACTACAGTAAACTTGCTTTAAAATGAACTACAACTTTTCAGTTAATTTATCCAATCTAAATTGTCAGTAACCATCCAAAACCTAAAAAGCAGAGTCTGGGTCTAAAATTCCACAAAATGTGTCCAAATTACACACAGTCTTTCTCATCGCTCATGTACCATGGACTCACAATCTGGGTTAGAACCTCACGAGTAGCTGCCACTTAAATTCTTTTCCCCACCATTACATACACCATCTCAAAAATGTTGCCTCACCTCATCAATTAACTGGAAAACTACAATTAACTAGAAATAAATTATACATTAACTACTAAACAAGTAAAAAGAATTCCTAAAAACACAAATCAGATCAAATTATACCACTATTTTAGAGCCACTACACCACCAGTACACACTATAGCCACCATACCATTACTTATATTCAGATCAGGTATGCACTATGATTTTTCTAAGTAGAAAAAAATACATAATAACTCAGAAATATTTAAAGCTCTTAAATCTACCTGTTAAACACAGAGTTCGGATTAAACAGTAAAATTATCCATGAAGTAAATCTCATAAACTAAATTCTAATTTCCAACTGACAAATTTTTAACATTCCTACACAAAAATTTAGGGTGATGGAGTCTAGAGGAGCATATCTCAAAGGAGCGGACAACAGCAGCCCTTCTCACCTCCCCATTTCATAATTCCATAATTTTTTTAAAGAAAAGAAAAGCGAGGGCTTCCCTGGTGGCGCAGTGGTTGAGAATCTGCCTGCCAATGCAGGGGACACGGGTTCGAGCCCTGGTCTGGGAAGATCCCACATGCCACGGAGCAACTAGGCCCGTGAGCCACAATTACTGAGCCTGCGCGTCTGGAGCCTGTGCTCCGCAACAAGAGAGGCCGCGATAGTGAAAGGTTCGCGCACCGCGATGAAGAGTGGCCCCCGCTTGCCACAACTAGAGAAAGCCCTCGCACAGAAACGAAGACCCAACACAGCCAAAAATAAAATAAATAAATAAATAAAGGGAAGGAGCAAGCTTTAAAAAAAAAAAAAAAAGCGAGGACCTGTATTTTCCAATATAGTAGCCACAAACCACATGTGGCTATTTAAATTAAGAATAAAAATACAGTGTGAAAAAAAATAAAAAATAAAAATGGGGAAACTGAGAAAAAAATTACAAAAAAAAATTAATTAATTAAGAATAAATAAAATTTAAAAGTCAACTCCTCGGCCACAACAGCCACATTGCAAGTGTTGAACACTCACATACGGCCAGTGGCTATTCTACTGGACAGTGCAGACACACTGAGGGAGGAAGAATTTTTAGTAGCTTTAAAATTAGCAAGGAAAAAGATTTTTCCACATCAAAAAAGAAATGTTTATTGGCTTAAGTATAAGGCTTCCAAAACAGGGAAATGCAGCCTTACCATTCTTCCTCCAGAATGTCGACTTCAAATAGAACAAGATGGTGCCAGAGGCCAAAGATTGTGAAAATGTTAAATAACACCCTTCTGGAAAGTTTACTAAAAGTTGCCTATAATACGTTATTGTAGAAGTCTAAAACCCTAACTTCCTTTAAGATAAATTTTGGATTTACGTTAAAAATAATTTTAGCAAGTGAAAGGCTGTTTCTCTAATGTCCAAAGAATAATTAAACATACTTATAATTTTATGTTCAAAATGCCAATTACTAAACTTGAATTTTAAGAAAATGTCTAACCCTTCTCTTGAAGCCATTTAGATCTTCAAATGTTCTAACACTAGTGTCACTGAATTATAATCAGTTTTCTCTACATATTAAAATTTTGCCTTTGTCTACTCACGGAGAGAACTCGATTTGGAAAGTTTAAGTTCCAAAAAGAAAGCTTCGGGAAACTGCAATGAACATAAAATTTGAGGATCAAACTAGAAAGACAACAGACACAAAACCCACTTATTTATATAAGACGTTCTCCCTCTAAGAAAGATATTCTGTTGGGGGAAAAAAAATCCATCTAAACACGAATTACATTAACTTTGTATAAGCGACACTGCGAGCACAAAGCACACAGAAAAACCTAATAAAGTAGCTCTTTTGTCCTGTAAGTGTAAACTCACTGCTCAAATTTCTTTTAAAGATAATTAGGGAGGCACAGTTTATGCATGATGTCGGAAAACCTATTAAGGTTCAGACTCAAAAGGGGTAAAATATGTGCTATTCTAGTATCACAATGTATAAGCGAGACATAAAATAGCGGTAAGTCCTCGTGGGAAGCACCCTCACACGAGGCACGCGCTGAGGGGAGGAGAGGGGAAGCGAGGGGAGGGGAGGCGAGGGGAAGCGAGGGGAGGGGAGGCGAGGGGAAGCGAGGGGAGGCGAGGGGAAGCGAGGGGAGGGGAGGCGAGGGGAGGCGAGGGGAGGCGAGGGGAGAGGAGGAGAGGGGAGAGGAGGGAAGGGGAGGGGAAGCGAGGGGAGGGGAAGCGAGGGGAGGGGAGGCGAGGGGAGAGGAGGGAAGGGGAGGGGAAGCGAGGGGAGGCGAGGCGAGGGGAGGCGAGGGGAAGGGAGGCGAGGGGAGGGGGGACGAGGGGGGACGAGGGGAGGAGGGGGAGGAGGGAGGAGGGGGAAGGGGGGAGGAGGGAGGGGGAAGGGGGGGAGGAGGGAGGGGGAAGGGGGGAGGAGGGAGGGGGGAGGGGAGGGACGACCTCTCGGCCCCCGGGGCCCCGCGCCCCGCCCCCGGCCGCCCCTCACCAGGCGGATGAAGCCGAAGCCGCGGTCGCGGTTGATGAACACCTCGCTGGGCTCGCCGTAGCGCTCGAACAGCCGCTTGAAGTCGTCCTCGGTGATGTCCGTGGGCAGGTTCCCCACGAAGAGGCGGCAGCGCTGCGTGTACGTCTTCTCACCCGGCTTGAGGAAGCTCTTGATGTCGATGGTGAAGCCGCCCTCCTCGGCCGGCCGGTCCTCGGCGGGCACGGCGGGCGCGGGCGGCTCGCCGGGAAGGGCGAGCGCCATGGCCGCCGGCTCGCCCTCGCCGGCCGCCGACTCCAGAGCGCGGAGGCGCGCCGGGTTCTTCTCGATGCGCACTTGCTTCAGGTTTCCTCTCAGCATCATCTCAGCGCGTGCCCCCCAGGACCCGGCCTAGAGCTCGACCTGCGTGTCGATGTCCGCGCACAGAACCGGGGTCGGGAAGGACGCGCTCGAGGACGCTGCCAGCCCGCCGCCCGCACTCACGCCCCGGCCGCTCGCCCAAGATGGCGCCGCCACAACCGCGGTGGGAAGGAGAGACGCCGCACAAGCCCCGCCCCTCCGCCGAAGCCGCGCCGGTGCCAACGCGCCTGCGTACTGCTGCGCCCACGGGGCCCTGGTGGCGCGCGCATGCGCACCGCTCTGCGCGCGTCCCTGTTCGCAGCCTTCCCACGGCTGAGAGGAAGGCAGATCCCTAACTCCGTAGGTAACAGTGATGTTGGAAGTTGCAGCAGTGTGTGAAAACGCAGTGATTCGGGAAATATCCACATTCTCTTAGATGCCCAGCTCAGTTTTCAATGACAGCAGAAAGTGAAAACTTGCAGATTTTATACATAGCATTGAATAACGAGGTATTTCCCAGTGATTGAAACAAGTAAAAACACATTTCTGCCCTTTTCAAGAGCAAGTTTTTATTATATTTCCTAGTGAAAAATCCAATTCTATAACATAATTGTGGTGTTGATTATTCACCTCAGAGAAGGACTCCGTGAACACCTATGGACCACACCCTAGGACAGGGTCATCAAACGTTTTCTGCAAAGCGCCAGATGGCAAATATTTTAAGATCTTCAAGCCATAATCTGGGTCGGCCAAACTACTCAGTTCTGCCCAGTACAGCTCCTGGCACGTGGTAGGTCTTCATTGAGTATTAAAAAGAAATGAATTCACAGTCACTTTACAAAACCGTTCAGCAGTTTCTCGCGAACTTAAACAAATGCTTACTTTAGAACAGCAATCCCTCTCCTATTCATCCAACTGAAATGAGAACTTGTGTTCACACAAAAACCTGCATGAAAATGTTCATAGGGCTTTATTTGTAATCAACGAAAACTGGAAACAACCCAAATGTCCAACTGGTGAATAGACTAACAGTGGTACATTCATATAATAGAATATATTCAGCAGTAAAAAGGAATAAACTCCTGATAGACGCAATAATGTGACTCAAAGGCTACATACCGAATATATGACGTTCTGGAAAACTAGCTACAGAACACAGATCAGTGGTTGCCAGGAGCTGGGAGGTAGGGAGGGGTTGACTAAGTAGAGATACAGAGAAGTTTTTGGAAAGGTAGAAGTACATCTTGGGACTTCCCTGGCAGACCAGTGCTTAGGACTCCACGCTTTCATTGCCGTGGCCCCGGGTTCAATCCCTGGTTGGGGAACTGAGATCCTCCCCACCTCACTCACAGCTGATATTGTCAAATTTATTAATTTCTCCAAAAAAAAAGGCACAGTAAATGAAATTGTCTCATTCTATCAGCACCAAATCAACCAACCTAATTCCATATGTAGCTACACGCGCTGCCTTCCCTCCTGTTACAATGAATGAATGGTCAAAAATCCCCTCTTAGGCCAAACCACTGGATGGCAGGTTTCAAGTTCTTTGCTTCTGCAGTTACCTAATCCCCTTCCAAGTGCTTAGTTACTTGATCTGTACGGAACTATTCCCATCAGCAAAAGAAACTGTTGATAAAACTTTCATCTTGGGAAAAAAAAAAAAGGAAAGAAAAGGAAAAAACCTTCTCTACACCACACGTTGTCCTTTAGCTACTGTTTCTTTAGTCAAGAAAGAAAGGAAGGAAACAAGAGTTGTCTGTTTTCTGTCTCAATTTGCTCATCCTTGATTTCTTCTTCAGCCACACTGATCAGATGTCTATCCCACATTCCATGCCTCTGAAACCTCTCATGTCACCATGGGAGACAGCTTCCACTTTGACCAGATGCAGCAGTCATATCACAGATCTTTCAGCAGCATTTGATGTTGTAGATCTGGGCCTGAGTTTTTTCATGTGTAATGTGGGAAGAATACCTTCTTTACAGAGTTATTGTGCCTATTAAATGAATTAAAGTATAGTCTTTGGAAAATAATCTGGCATCATAAATACAAGTACTATTATCGATCGCTTCCCTCCTACCTTCTTGAAACACTATTCTACCTTCTGCACTACGATGTTCCCTGATATTCTCACAGCCACTGGCCACTCCTTACTCTCTCTGTCTTTCCTGGGAATCTTCACTTGAGAACGTTGGAGAACCACAGGTCCAAGTCCTCCTCTCCTCTTCTGCTACACTCATTCCCTAGGTCAGACCGTCCACACCAGGGTGCCTCAGAAGCATTGGAGCAGGTTTTTTAAACCTCAACACTGTTGATATTTTGGACCAAATAATCATTTTTTGTGAGGAGATGTTTAGCAGCATCACTGGCTACTACCCAGTAGATGCCAGTAACACCCCACTCGCAGTGGTTACAAACCAAAATGTGCTGGGAATTATTCTAATTGCTTTACACTTACTAATCATCACAACAATCTTTTAAGGTATGTACTATTAATATCATCTTTTTTCTAAGACTTTATTTTTTGGAGCTGTTTTCAGTTCCCTGCAAAATTAAAGGGACGGTACAGAGATTTCCCACGCATTCCCTGCCCTCCACCTGCACAGTCTCCCCACTATCAACATCCCCACCACTTGGGACATTTGTTACATTTATTGACCCTACACTGACACGTCATCATCGCCCAGAGTCAAGAGTTTACATTAGGGTCACTCTTGGTGTTGTACAGACTCTGTGGGTCTGAAAAAATGTATAATGATGTGTATCCAGCATTGTAGTATCCCACGTAGTATTTTCACTGCCCTAAATCTCCTCTGTTCTCCACTTATTCATCCCTCTCCCCATCCAACCCCTGTTAACCCCTGATTTCTTCACTGTCTCCATAGCTTTGCCTTTCCAGAACATTTCTATGTAGCCTTTTCAGTCTGTCTTCTTCCACTAAATAATATGCATTTAAAGTATTCTATGTCTTTTCCTGATCTTATAGATCACTTCTTTCTAATGTTAAATAATATTACACTGTCTGGATGTACAACAGTTTATTTATCCATTCACCTACTGAAGGACAACTTGGTTGTTTCAAGTCTGGCAATTATGAATAAAGCTGCTATAAACATCTGTGTCTGGGGCTTCCCTGGTGACACAGTAGTTAAGAATTCACCTGATAATGCAGGGGACACGGGTTCGAGCCCTGGTCTGGGAAGATCCCACATGCCGCGGAGCAACTAAGCCCGTGCGCCACAACTGCTGAGCCTGCGTGCTACAGTTACTGAAGCCCACGCGCCTAGAGCCCGTGCTCTGCAACAAGAGAAGCCACCGCAATGAGAAGCCCGCGCACTGCAACAAAGAGTAGCCCCTGCTCGCTGCAACTAGAGAAAGCCCGCACGCAGCAACGAAGACCCAATGCAGCCAAAAATAAATTAATTAATTAAATTATAAACAACAACAACAACAACATCTGTGTGCAGGTTTTTGTGTGGACTTTTAATATTTCCATCCTCTGGGTAAATACTAGCAGCGAGATTGCTGGATCATATGGTAAGGGTTTGGTTTTTGAGAAACAGCCAAAGTGTCTTCCTAAGTGGCTGCACCATTTTGCGTTCCCATCAGCAATGAGTGAGAGTTCCTTTTGCTCCATATCCTCCAGCATTTGGTGGTGTCAGTGTTCCAGATTTTGGCCATTCTAGCAGGGGTACAGTGGTATATCATTTTTATTTGAGTTTGCATTTCCCTGATAACATACAACATGGAGCATCTTTTCATATGCTCATTTGCCATCTACATCTTTGCTGAAGTGTCTGTTAAGGTCGTTGGCCCATTTCTTAACCAGGTGTTTTCTTATTGTTGAATTGTAAGAGTTCTTTGTAAATTTTAGATAACAGTCCTTTATCAGATGTGTCTTTGGCAAATATTTTCCCCCAACCTATGGCTTGTCTTGGCTTGTCTTTTTATTCTTGTGACATTGTCTTTCACAGAACGGAAGCTTTTAATTTTAACGAAGTTCAGCTTATCAATTCTTTCTTTCACGGATTGTGCCTTTGGCGTATCTAAGAAGTCAGCACCAAAGCAAAAGCCATCTAAACTTTCTCCAGTTTTTCTTCTAGGAATTTTATAGTTCTACATTTTACATTTAGGTCTGTGGTCCATTTTGAGTTAACTTTTTGAAGGATGTAAGGTTTGTATCTAGATACAGTGTTTTACATATGGATGTCCAGTCATTCCAGCACCATTTGTTGAAAAGACAATCTTTGCTCCATTGTATTACATTTGCTCCTTTGTCAAAGATCAGTTGATCTATACCCATGAGGGTCTATTTCTGGACTCTATTCTGTTCCATGGATCTCTTTTTCTTTTGCCAGTGCCACACTGTCTTGATTACTGTAACTTTATGGTAAGTCTAGTAGTCAGGTAGCATCAGTCCTCCAACTTTCTTCTTCAGTATTGTGTTGACTATTCTGAATCTTTTCCCTCTCCACGTAAACTTAAGAATCGGTTTTTGTCCATATCGACAAAATAACTTGCTAGGATTTTGATTGGGATGCCATTGAATCTATGGATCAAGTTAGGGAGAACTGACATCTTGACAATATTGTCTTCCTATTCATGAACATGGACTATCTCTCCATTTACTTAGTTAGTCTTTGATTTCATTCATAAGAGATTTGTAGTTTTCCTCATATAGATCTTGTAGATAATTTGTTACATTTATATCTAAGTATTCATTTGTTTTGGATGGCAATGTAAGTGGTATTGTGTTTGTAATTCCAAATTCCACATGTTCATTGCTGGTGTGTAAAAACATTACTGACTTTTGTGTATTAACCTTGTATCCTGCAATCATCCATTTACTTTTTTTTTTTTTTTTTGGCCATACCACGTGGCTTGTGGGGTCTTAGTTCCCTGACCAGGGATAGAACCCGAGTCCCCTGCATTGACAGCATGGAGTCTTTTTTTTTTTTTTTTTTAATTTATTTATGGCTGTGTTGGGTCTTCGTTTCTGTGCGAGGGCTTTCTCTAGTTGCGGCGAGCGGGGGCCACTCTTCATCGCGGTGCGCGGGCCTCTCACTGTCGCGGCCTCTCTTGTTGCGGAGCACAGGCTCCAGACGCGCAGGCTCAGTAACTGTGGCTCACAGGCCAGCTGCTCCGCGGCATGTGGGATCCTCCCAGACCAGGGCTCGAACCCGTGTCCCCTGCATTGGCAGGCAGATTCTCAACCACTGCGCCACCAGGGAAGCCCTATATTTATATTTTTTAATTGAAGTATAGTTGATTCACAATGTTATGCTAATTACTGCTGTACAGCAATGTGACTTAATTATACATATAATACATTCATTTTCATTCTTTTCCATTATGGTGTATCATGTTCCTATTTTTGTAGACCACACTTTCTGCCTTTTGTGGTTTTAACTATGCATTTTATAATTTCATTTTCTCTCCTTCTTAGCATATCAGTTGTACTTATTTTTCTACTTTTTTAAGTGGTTGTCCTAGAGTTTGCAATATACATTTATTTACAACTAATCCAAGACCACTTTCAAATAACATTGATAACTTCACAGGTAGTGCAATTTGTAATAGTAAAATAATCCTGATTCCTCCCTCCCATCCCTTGTATCATTTCAGTCATTCATTTCATCCATATACAAGCATATATATGTATAATTTAATATATTGTTGCTATTATTATCTTGAACAAAGTTATCTGTTAGATCAATTAAGAATAAGAAAAATAAAAGTTTTTATTTTATATTCACATTCCTTCTCCAGTGCTTAGTTTCTTTATATAAATCTGAGTATCTGACATATATTATTTTCTTTCTCTGTAAAGCACATCTTTCAACATTTCTTACAAAGCAGATCCAGTAGCAACAAATTCCCTCAATTTATCTTTGTCTGAAAAAGTCTTTATTTTTCCTTCGCTTTTGAAGGATAAGATTGCAGGGAACAGAATTCTACAATGGTGTTTTTTTTCCTCAACACTTTAAATATTTCACTCCACTCTCTCTTGTTTGCCTTGTTTCTGAGGAGAAGTCAAATGTAATTATAATCTTTGTTCCTCTATTGTTAAGGTGTTTTCTTGCTCTGGCTTCTTTCAGGATTTTTTCCTTTAATTTTCTGTCGTTTGAACACGACATGCCCACGTGTAGTTTGTTTTTGTGTTTATCCTGCTTGGAGCTCTCTGAGCTTCATGGATCTGTGGTTTGGTATCTGACATTAATTTGGGAAATTCTCAGTCATTATTGTTTCAAATATTTCTCCTGTTCCTTTCTTTCTTCTTCCTCTGGTGTTCCCATGACTTGCATTTACACTTCCACAGTTCTTGGATATTCTCTTCTGTTCCCCCCTGACCTCCCTCCTTGTTTCATTGCTTTTCAGTTTTGGAGGATCTTTTGGGTTTGCTTTTGTTGTTGTTTTTATTTTTATTTTTTATAGATTTATTTATTTATTTATGGCTGCCGTTGGGTCTTCGTTGCAGCGCACGGGCTTCTCACTGCGGTGGCTTCTCTTGTTGCGGAGCACGGGCTCTAGGCATGTGGGCTCAGTAGTTGTGGCTCGCGGACTCCAGAGCGCAGGCTCAGTAGCTGTGGCGCACGGGCTTAGTTGCTCCGCGGCATGTGGGATCTTCCCAGACCAGGGTTCGAACCCATGTCCCCTGCACCGGCAGGTGGATTCTTAACCGCTGCACCACCAGGGACGCCCCGGAGTTGTTTTAAGGTCAGTTCGATAAGGCCGCAGGCACGGGCCCCGTCTTCTCTCCCGGCTCCCGCAGGTGCCCCCCAAGCGTCCCCACCTCCTCCGCTCCCACCACCCGCAGGCGGGGCTCGGCCCGCGGTCTGTGCGCCAGTGCCCGCGCCCTGCGGCCCAGGAGAGGCACCAGGAGGAGGGGTGATGCACCTGGGCCCGGCTCCTGGAGCCCCATCTGCGCGATGGGCGGCGGCGCAGAGGCTGGATCAGGGCCGGGGCTTCCAGGGTGGGGTGCGCCCTCGCCCCGAGAGCCCCGCGGGAGCCTCGGGCGGGGACCCTGCCCTGTGAAAGCCTCCACGTGCCCACAGCGGCGGCACTAGGAGGCCCTGACCAGACAACGTCCTTCTCTGCAAAGGGAGTGACAATCTGGGCCACCAGGGAAGCCCGCGACTTACGGATAAGCAGAGTTTCACCCACAGAAGGAGGAGGAGGCAGGACCATAGAGTTTTTAAACTTTGATCGGAGCTATTTAGCGGAAGAACACAAAGAGATGCAGTCATTTTTCAGTTCAAGGATGTAATACGAATCTGCGGAGAGTGAAAGCACAGGCCACACCTGCACTGATACAGGAAGAAGCTCTTGGCCTGCAAGCCTGCGGTTCTTGGTCATGCCTTCCGCCTGTCAATGGTGCCTAGATGATCTCACCTGATGTAACCAAGATTGAGAGCTACGGGCCTCCCCAAAGCCTGTCAGCACTGCCAATTACCTTCTTTCTTGAGGGGAATTTGTGCATTTAAGGATACCTAAATCGTTTCCTGAAACTTATCAATTATGAACACATAGCAGGGTTCTGCTTGCAAATAAATATGCAAACAAAAATAAGGGAGGTGAGGAAGGTCAAACCAGGTAAAGAGACGATTTACACAAAACCTGGAGTCGTAACAGGGTCTGCCTCTCGGGGAAACAGGAAGTTTAGAAAGCCAAGTCCCTGGAGGGATGGGTAGGAAGGAATTACAGGTGAAGCTGGTCGAGGCTGCTGGGGCCCAATAGTAAGTGTCCTTGTGCCAAGGCGAAAGCTGGTGTGTCCTCTCGAAACCCCACGCGTGTTAAAGTCCTGACCACAAGGACCGCAGAATGCGACTGCACTTGGAGATGATATTTTAAAGAGGTAGTTAAGTTTAAATGCCTTCATTAGGTGGGCCCCAATCTGATATGACTGGTATCCTTATGCGAATAAGAGTTTGGGGACTTCCCTGGTGGTCCAGTGGTTAGGACTCAGCACTCTCACTGCCGTGGGCCAGGGTTCAATCCCTGGTGGGGGAACTAAGATTCCGCAAGCCACGTGGCATATCCACCCCCCCAAAAAAAGTAAATGGATGAAAGAAGATGGCCTGTAACTTTTCTTTCTTGTATTATGCTTGTCAGGTTTTGTTATTTCTTTGATATTCGTTCAGTATCTTTGTCAGGATATTTTTGGCCTTGTAAAACAAGTTGTGAAGTGCCCTTTTCTTTCTATTTTCTGGGAGTTTATGTTCAAGATGGGTATTGTCTCTTCCCTAGGGAAGATTTCACCAGAGAAGGAATCTGAGCCTGCAGTTTTCTTTGTGATAAGTCTTGTAATTTCAGAGTCAACTTCTTAAACAGAGACAAGCCATTCAGATTTTCTATTTTTTCTTGGGACAGATTTGGTAAGTTGTTTCTCAAGTGATTAGTCTATCACATCAAATTTGTCAAACTCTTTGACCTGTTGGTCACAATACTTTCTTACTTTTTAGTGTCCATAGGATCTCCAGTGGTTCTTCATATTGGTTATTTTTCTCTTTTTTGCTCCCTTGGTAAGTTTCAATAGTGAAACTGAGTAGGACCCTGTGCGGCTTTCCTGGGTATAAGCCTCTCCATGTTCCCCACCTTTCGTTTGTAGGAAAAGCTTTGATCTCCTAGGTCTTCCCTGAGTTCCAAAGAGCAGACTCAAGCAGCTAATAATTAGAGAAGTGAGAAAATGCAGAAACAAGTAATAGTAGCTTGAACAACAGTTGAGCCATAAATCAGTTGCAGGACCTCCAGTTCCTCCTCAAGGGATGTAGGTAACAATCTGAGCAGAGCCTTCAGTCATTTCACAGAAACCAGGGCCCTGCCGCATGGAAACTGCTTAACAAAGTCAGAGACCCAGGCAAACTGGAGCCAGACTGACAGAAATCTGTGTGTTAAGACCCAACCAATCAGAAGAACCATGAGCTGATCACACACTTAAGACCCTTACCCTAATTTTAGTCTTTAAAAACCCTTGCCCTGAAGCCACCAGGGAATTCGGGGCATTCGAGGGCTAGCTGCCAGGTCTCCTTGCTGGTGCCTTGCAAATAAATGCTACTTTCCTTCCCCACAAGCCGGGTCAGTGGATTGACTGCTGTGCCTCGGGCGGGCGACCCGAGTTTGGTTTGGTAAACTGGAGGTTTACAGTTCTATTAATTTGTAAGCACGTGGCTTATGAAAGTCTTTTTAACACGCGTGTGAGTGAGCTGTTAGTCGCATTTCCCGGGTTTTAGGTTTCCCTTGCTCTATCTGTAGGCATGAACTGGAATAACTGCTCTTCACTCCAAATGTGACTTCCAGGGCAGTGATTCATAACCATCTACTCTCCAAGCTTAAAAGCTCAGCTGCTGGGACTTCCCTGGCGGTCCAGTGGTTAAGACTCCACGCTTCCACTGCAGGGGGCACGGGTTCGATCCCTGGTTGGGGAGCTAAGATCCGGCATGCTGTGCGACGTGGCCAGGAAAAAAAAAACAAAACACAACTCAGCTGCTTAAAAAAAAAATCAGTCATAAGCTTTTGAAAACCTTCTCTAGTCCAGAATATCACATCACTATTTTCCCAAACTAACTTCTCACTTTCTCAAAAACAAAGACTTGGGTATGTGGCTCAGATTATTCTTTCAACTCTAGTTAACTTCTCAAATTCTTAATTTCATCCTAACATGGTCACACTTTATAGTTCAACATTATGAGAGATATGCTCCACTTCTCAAATTCTGTACTTCACGTTGTCTTTATCCACCACCTCTTTCCCTACGGTCTACCACTGATGCCAAGGAGCTGGAGTTTCAAACTGAAAGCAACGGGGAACTTCAGAGCTTTGAAACAGAAGTGATACGACCTAAAATGATACAGCATCACTCCCTCCACCGAACTTGACTGAGCTCTTTGATCCAATTACTCATTCACTTCTCCATCCTGTACAGCTAACTGTAACTTATACATACACAGTGGCTATTAGCAACTCTTACTTGACTGACTACAGTACTGAGTAAGGGAGGGATGGAGGATCACAGGAAGAAAATGGCTCAAGGTAAGAGTCTTTTCTTTTTTCTTTATTTTTAAATTAATTATTTATAATAAATTTTGGCCGCGTTGGGTCTTCGTTGCTGCATGCGGGCTTTCTCTAGTTGCAGGGAGCAGGGGCTACTCTTTGTTGCTGTGTGCGGGCTTCTCATTGTGGTGTCTTCTCTTGTTGTGGAGCACAGGCTATAGGCACGCAGGCTTCAGTAGTTGTGGCTCACGGGCTCTACAGTGCAGGCTCAGTAGTTGTGGTGCACAGGCTTAGTTGCTCTGCAGCATGTGGGATCTTCCTGGACCAGGGGTTGAACCCGTGTCCCCTGCATTGGCAGGTGGATTCTTAACCACTGCGCCACCAGGGAAGCCCCAATGTAAGAGTCTTGAAGACAGCAATTTTGAAAATCTGAGGTTTATGAAAAAAATTCAGTTGTGCTCTGTGAGATGACAAAACCAATAAATTGCCATTTCTTGAGGACTGTTATTCTGAACTGCCCTTCCTAATTTTTGATATTAAATTTGTAGTAGGAGATAATTTTTTTCTAATGCCTTTTCTCAGTGAAATTAAAATGATGGAAACAGACCCTGGGTATGTCCAGATCAGAGGTGACAAATCCTGCAGCAGAGGAGTGGGGGACGGTAAGCAGGACTTTCATTTACTGTTTTCTTTCTTCCTTCTTTAAGGTGAGTCCATACTAATTTTACAATGTGAAAAAAAGAGCTAGATAAGGAAAAAGAAACTAAATGATTCACCAGGCTAGAGAGATTTACTTTTATCATCTTCTGAATTTACAGTTGACTTTTTCTTCAATATCTCATTATGAAAAATTTCATACACATCAAAAAGTTGGAAGAAATTTACAGTGAACACGGATAAACCCAGCACCTACATCTTTTGAATTTTTCACATTTAACTCATTACCACGTGCCTCATAGGTGTGCCTGCAGTATGCTGAAGAAATGAAAGAAGTTAAAAGTTGAGGATCTAATTTTGTTTTCTCAATGGATAAAGTGGCCACTGGTTGATTTCATTAGTTTGCTCAGATACCCAAGCGTCTATCTAAGACAATCACATGACAAATCTGTCATTTGATTAACAGGTAAGTGTTCATGAAATAATGGGCACACAAACCATTTGCAGAGGGACTTCAGAACTGGATAGGCTCGGAGTATCCCCGCAGGCCTGTGGAGGAGGCTGGATTTTGGAAACACCCCGGAGCCCCATTCAGGCCCAAATATGAAAGACTGAAATGGTCCAGCTGTCAGAAAACAAAACGGTTATAAACTAATGAGAATGATCTTCCTGGTTATTCCCCAAACACTTTTCTGCGCTGGCCTCCCCTAGAGTCTGCAAGCGCTCCCGTGTTGGCCCCACCAAGGACACATCTTGATCTGCTCAGGCACCGCTCACAGGAAAAGCCTTGAGACAAGTGTATGTAAGGATGGGATACACAACAGAACTGCTGTCAGAAACAAGAAACAAAGGGAGAATTAGTAAATACAAGGTGAAGGGAACACTGATTAACCACTTGAAAAAACTGACACCCTTGATTTTCTTAAGTGTATTTTTCCTTTAGATGAAAAGAAAAAAATGCCACAACACAAAAAGGTTAACTTACTATATTTTTATTTTAATATTTCTTATATTTGTACCAACATAAAAATAGGTATACACTCTTTATGCTTATAGTTTTTACATGACAATAAAAGCTAAAACATTTACAAATTAAGTTAAAACAAAACAAAACCAATAAAACACAAATTCACCACTTTAATCTATTTAACATAACAAATGATGCTGCTTTGCTCAAATAATAAAATAACATTTTGCCCAAATGAAATAAACCATAAGTATTTGGTTTAATAGCAAAAAGCTGCAGTTTCAGATCCCCGTTCTGTTTCTGAGTAACAATGCTTGTTCACATAAGTACCTTGTTCGACTGGTACTGATAAATTCAAGTCTTTCCCTCCTTCTTTCAGAGTATTAGCCACACCAGTCAAATGTCAGTCCTGAAGTGCCCATTTTAAAAGGTGTGAATTGAAAAACTGAAAAGATCAACAATTGCCTTCACTGAAATCGGCATTAATCACTACAAATCCAATTAGCTTTAGAAGCTGGAGCAGAAACCATCTTTACTAGCTACTTGCTATGATACTTACTGCTAATGAGCTGATGAATCACTCCGTCTGGGAGCCTCAGCACGAGGCACCTGACTGTCAGGGTACAGGTCTGAGTAAGTGTGTGACCTCATCATGTCAGATCGGGTCTAAGGTGTACAACAGCTTCACACCCTCCTTTCCCACTTTCTCCTGTAATCTATGTTCCACAGTTTTACTTTTGTTCAAATCAGATTTTAATTTTGAATATTTAACACTATTGTTGATGTGCATTTCACTCTCCTCATGTTTGCTAAGAATATGGGATAAATGCTGCCAATCTTTGCACCCATTCTCATTCTTTAGTTGATTTTTTCCTTCCCCAAAGAGTCTGCAATACAGACAAAACACAGAATCTTTCGAGATCGAATAAAGTAACCAGGATCTAGTGGTTTTTTCACCATTTGGAAGAATTCTTGTATAGTAAGTTTCTGAAAACTTCCTCCCAGTACTGTCCTTTGGAAAATTAAAATTTCTCACTTGAGGTGGATCATTTTCAACTAGAGTGTCCCTTTCTTTAATACTCAAAACTCGGGGCCATGTACCTGGATCTGCAGAAAGCACAGCTGGTATAATGGAGTCTTCTGATTGTTTCTCTTCCAGTTGCTCTTGAAATTTATCAGCTATGGTTGACACAGAAGGAGGTAAATTCACATCCTGTTGGACCAATGATGTATCTTGGCTACATTCTGCTGAAACTTGTAGTTCTGAAGTCTTTTCCTTTTTCACTGGTATTCTTTCTATTTTTTCCAAAAGTATATTCAATGACCCATACAATTCTCTTTCATTTTCTTCTCTAACAGCATTCCTTTTCCTGTTTTCTGATGCTAGCACTTTTTTTGAGTTTGTTTCCATCATCTGAGGAAAAATAGATTACAATTTTAAATTATTAACACTGAAAAAAATTAATGTATATACAAATGCCCAATAAGCACATGAAAAAGATGCTTATCATTAATCATCAAAGAACTACAAATCAATACCACCACATACCCGTTCACACCCACTAGGATGGCTACAATGAAAAGAGAGATGATGACAAGCATTACCAGACGTGTGGAAACACCGGAACCTCCTCAGGCGCTGGTGGCAACGTAAAATGGTGCTGCTGCCGGGGAACACAGGGGCAACTCCTCAAAGTTAACAACAATGCAAAAATGAAGACATATGTCCGCACAAAGACTTGCACAAAGTGTTCACAGCAACACTAGTCACAGTAGCCAAAAAGGAGAAATAACAATGTGGTATTATCCATACAATGGATTATTTGGGAATAAAAGTTAAGTGCAGTAAAGATATATGCTATGACTTGGATGCACCTTGAAAACAGTATGACATGTGAAAGTCCGTCACAAGGTGCCACACAGTGTATGACTCCATCCCATGAAAAGACACATTAGCTCTTCTGGAGTCAGTAAAACAAAAATGCAAAAACACAGTCAAAATAACACAGGTGCATACACTGTGAAGGGCATCCTGCTAGCTGTAACATTTTAGTACAGGGTACAACTTGACCACGGTATACAACGGAGCTCAAGGAACTAAGAGCATTGTTCTGATTCAGTCCCGAACGCAGACACAGCGCTGAGCGAAGAGGAGCAGGAGTGACACGATCAGGTCTGTGCTCTAGAAAGACTGCTCTGATGGCACAGCGTCTCCGGTGCTCAGGAAGGCCAGCGTACAGAGAGACCAGGAGGCTGTGGGGGCAGTTTGGGCAAGAGGGGATGGCGGGCACATCGAGGGTGTGGTGCTGGAGACAGCACCGGGAGAGGGTAGGGAATAGAATCTGGGTTAGCTGGTAACTGAGCGGCTCTGGGGACAAAGACAGAGGAGCAAATATAACCAGAAGTTTCTGCCGGGATGGGGGAAGTTTCTGACCGGATGGGGCTGTTTACTGATTTGGGAAACAAAGAAGGAAAGCAGGTTTGGAGTTTCAGTTTTAGACACAGAGTTTGAGATATCTGTGGAACATTCACATGGAAATTAGATGGATGTACTAGTGTGAAACTGAAGGAATAAGATCTATATTCTGGAAGTCATCAAAATATGTATTAATTGAAACTATGGGATTGGATAAGACTATACCAGAAAAGCATATTTAAGAAGAAACAGAACGCCAAGGACTGTTAGTGTTATTTTTTTTTTTAACATTACCAAACCCAAGCCTTGGGCTTCTTTCTTTCCTTCCTGAGTTTCTCAGCAGTGAGTAGGCAGTCAAGTTGTTATAATTCCCCGCACATCTAAGACTCATCATTCTGGAGATCACTAAATTGAATCCAATGTAGATCCTAGCCTCAGGGAACTCATGGCCTACGTATAATTAAATGTTGGTATCAGATGCACTAGAGCATATATACTATATACATTTTTTTGGCCACACCACGTGGCTTGCGGGATCTTAGTTCCCCATGTTAATTAAGGTTTCAAGTGTGAGGTCAAATCTAGCTGTGTGACTTTGGGTAAGACACTTCTCTGAAATTCAGTATCTTTAACATATTTCAAAGGTTTTATTTATTTGAAATTGAATATACACTTAATAAAGAACATCAACTAATTATACCTGGCTAATTAAAACAAATTAAACTAATTAACACCCCTTTCCCAGAAGTTAACTACTTTCAACATTTTTAGCTGATTCTTTTCGTGTTCACTTCCAAATATCAAAATAACATGTTTGTATTGCTTTTACTGATTTTCCTCCCAGTTTTAGGCATCACTATTGACTTCTCAATGAGGAAGATGCAAATTTAGTTCTCCTTCTCACTGTGCCTATCACACACACTCACCCTCCAGCTGCCTACTCATCCTTTTTCAACTCTGGCACCACTGATACTTGGCTTTGTTGTGAAGGCCTGTCTGGCCCCCACTCAGTGATGCCAGGAGCACTCTCCCAGTTGTGATAAAAAAAAAATGTTGGAAGACCTTGACAAATGTCCCCAGGGGGACAAAATCACCCCCCATTAGGTCAGTGGCCAAGACCCAGATTCCATCTTTACACTGATGACTGTGCATGCTATTCTGAGATAAGCCACTAACTGCAAGATTTCAGTTTTTCCTTAAGGTCCTCATATATCACCAAGGCTTTCTATCGTGAAGGCCTGCCACTAACCACTTATAAACACTAACGTGGTAGGGGGAAAGCACCTTTACAAAACTTCTGTATTAAACAGAAATATCATTCCTGTACTTGCCAACTGCTTATGAGCTATGTGCGTGACTGACACATACATGGTAGAAGAGACAAAGACACTTTTGGGGGGGATCAGAGTGGCAGGCAGGATAGTTATTCCAGCAATTCTGAATATGTGGCTGCTGCCTGTTTTGACTATGTTCATTTTCCCATTTGCACCTCCCTCTGGTGTTCGTTTAGAAAGTAAAGACTGATAAGCTATGAGCCATCCTTACGTTCTTCAGAGGGTAAGCAGTGTATCTGTCTGAAGTTTATGAACTCATTGTTCTTAACTGAGCAACAGCACAGAGCCTAAGCAGGTACAGGTCAACCATCCACAAACACATACACACCCACGTACAAATATGATGACCTAAGATAGTTATTTATTACCAGAGAGCATTTTTTAATTTAACCTTTTATACCCAAAATATTGTCATTCAACATGTAATCAATATAAATTTTTTTTGAATTTTATTTATTTATTTTTTAAAAAATTAATTAATTTATTTATGGCTGCGTTGGGTCTTCGTTTCTGTGCGAGGGCTTTCTCTAGTTGCGGCGAGCGGGGGCCACTCTTCATCACGGTGCGCAGGCCTCTCACTGTCGTGGCCTCTCTTGTTGCGGAGCACAGGCTCCAGATGCGCAGGCTCAATAGTTGTGGCTCACAGGCCTAGTTGCTCCACGGCATGTGGGATCTTCCCAGACCAGGGCTCGAACCCGTGTCCCCTGCGTTTGCAGGCAGATTCTCAACCACCGCGCCACCAGGGAAGCCCTGAATTTTATTTATTTTTTATACAGCAGGTTCTTATTAGTTATCTATTTTATACATGTTAGTGTATATATGTCAATCCCAATCTCCCAATTCATCCCACCACCACCACCCCTGCCACTTTCGCCCCTTGGTGTCCATACGTTTGTTCTCTACATCTGTGTCTCTTATTTCTGCCCTGCAAACTGGTTCATTTGTACCATTTTTCTAGGTTCCACATATATGCGTTAATATACGATATTTGTTTTTCTCTTTCTGACTTACTTCACTCTGTATGACAGTCTCTAGATCCATCCACGTCTCTACAAATGACCCAATTTCGTTCCTTTTTATGGCTGAGTAATATTCCACTGCATATAGGTACCACATCTTCTTTATCCATTCGTCTGTCGATGGGCATTTAGGTTGCTTCCATGATCTGGCTACTGTACATAGTGCTGCAATGAACACTGGGGTGCATGTGTCTCTTTGAATTATGGTTTTCTCTGGTTTATGCCCAGTAGTGGGATTGCTGGGTATTTTTAGTTTTTTAAGGAACCTCCATACTGTTCTCCATAGTGGCTATATCAATTTACATTCCCACCAACAGTGCAAGAGGGTTCCCTTTTCTCCACACCCTCTCCAGCATCTGTTGTTTGTAGATTTTCTGATGATGCCCATTCTAACTGGTGTTGAGGTGATACCTCATTGTAGTTTTGATTTGCATTTCTCTAATAATCAGTGATGCTGAGAAGCTTTTCATGTGCCTCTTGGCCATCTGTATGTCTTCTCTGGACAAATGTCATTTAGGTCTTCTGCCCAGTTTTTGATTGGGTTGTTTAATATTGAGCTGCATGAGCTGTTTATATATTCTGGAGATTAATCCTTTGTCCATTGATTCGTGCACAATATTGCAAATAAAATTTCTCCCATTCTGAGGGCTGTCTTTTCATCTTGTTTATAAAAGCTTCTGCACAGCAAAAGAAACTAAGTTTCATTAGGTCCCATTTGTTTATTTTTGTTTTTATTTCCATTACTCTGGGAGGTGGGTCAAAAAAGATCTTGCTGTGATTTATGTCAAAGAGTATTCTTCCTATGTTTTCCTCTAAGAGTTTTATAGTGTCTGGCCTTACATTTAGGTATTTAATCCATTTTGATTTTATTTCTGTGTATGGTGTTAGGGAGTGTTCTAATTTCATTCTTTTACATGTAGTTGTCCAGTTTGCCCGGCACCACTTATCGAAGAGGTTGTCTTTTCTCCATTGTATATTCTTGCCTCCTTTATCAAAGATAAGGTGACCATATGTGTGTGGATTTATCTCTGGGCTTTCTATCCTGTTCCATTGATCTATATTTCTGTTTTTGTGCCAGTACCATACTGTCTTGATTACTGTAGCTTTGTAGTATAGTCTGAAGTCAGACAGCCTGATTCCTCCAGCTCCGTTTTTTTTTTCCCCTCAAGACTGCTTTGGCTATTCGGGGTCTTTTGTGTCTCCATATAAATTTTAAGATTTTTTGTTACAGTTTTGTAAAAAATGCCACTGGTAATTTGATAGGGATTACATTGAATCTGTAGATTGCTTTGGGGAGTATAGTCATTTTCACAATATTGATTCTTCCAATCCAAGAACATGGTATATCTCTCCATCTGTTTGTATCATGTTTAATTTCTTTCATCAGAGTCTTATACTCTTCTGCCTACAGATCTTTTGTCTCCTTAGGTAGGTTTATTTCTAGGTATTTTATTCTTTTTGTTGCAATGGTGAATGGGATTGTTTCCTTAATTTCTCTTTCTGATCTTTTGTTGTTAGTGTATAGGAATGCAAGAGATTTCTGTGCATTAAATTTGTATCCTGCAACTTTACCAAATTCATTGATTAGCTCTAGTAGTTTTCTGGTGGCATCCTCAGGATTCTCTATGTATAGTATCATGTCATCTGCAAACAGTGACAGTTCTACTTCTTCTTTTCTGATTTGTATTCCTTTTATTTCTTTTTCTTCTCTGACTACTATGGCTAGGACTACCAAAACTATGTTGAATAACAGTGGCGAGAGCGGACATCCTTGTCTTTTTCCTAATCTTAGAGGAAATGCTTCCAGTTTTTCACCATTGAGAATGATGTTTGCTGTGGGTTTGTCGTATATGGCCTTTATCATGTTGAGGTAGGTTCCCTCTATGCCCACTTTCTGGACAGTTTTTAACATAAATGGGTGTTGACTTTCGTCAAAAGCTTTTCTGCATCTTTTGAGATGATCATACGATTTTTATTCTTCAATTTGTTAATATGCTGTATCACATTGATTTGCGTATACTGAAGAATCCTTGCATCCCTGGGATAAATCCCACTTGATCATGGTGTATGATCCTATTAGTGTGTTATTGGATTCTGTTTGCAAGTATTTTGTTGAGGATTTCTGTATCTATATTCATCAGTGATATTGGTCTGTAATTTTCTTTTTTTGTGTTATCTTTGTCTGGTCTTGGTAGCAGAGTGATGGTGGCCTTATAGAATGAGTTTGGGAGTGGTCCTTCCTCTGCAATTTTCTGGAAGAGTTTGAGAAAGATGGGTGTTAGCTCTTATCTAAATGTTTGATAGAATTCACCTGTGATGGGCTTCCCTGGTGGCACAGTGGTTGAGAATCTGCCTGCCAATGCAGGGGACACGGGTTCGAGCCCTGGTGTGGGAAGATCCCACATGCCACGGAGCAACTGGGCCCGTGAGCCACAATTACTGAGCCTGCGCTTCTGGAGCCTGTGCTCCGCAACAAGAGAGGCCGCGATAGTGAGAGGCCTGCGCACCACGATGAAGAGTGGCCCCCGCTTGCCACAACTAGAGAAAGCCCTCGCACAGAAACGAAGACCCAAAACAGCCATAAATAAATAAATTAATTAATTAAAAAAAAAAGACATGAAAAGATGCTCAACATTATAAAAAAAAAAAAAAAGAATTCACCTGTGAAGCCATCTGGTCCTGGACTTTTGGTTGTTGGAAGATTTTTTTTAAATTAATTAATTAATTAATTTATTTATTTATGGCTGTGTTGGGTCTTCGTTTCTGTGCAGGGGCTTTCTCCAGTTGCGGCAAGAGGGGGCCACTCTTCATCGCGGTGCGCGGGCCTCTCACTATCGCGGCCTCTCTTATTGCGGAGCACAGGCTCCAGATGCGCAGGCTCAGTAATTGTGGCTCACGGGCCTAGCTGCTCCGTGGCATGTGGGATCTTCCCAGACCAGGGCTCGAACCCGTGTCCCCTGCATTGGCAGGCAGATTCTCAACCACTGCGCCACCAGGGAAGCCCGGTTGTTGGAAGATTTTTAATCACAGTTTCAATTTCATTACTTGTGATTGGTCTGTTCATATTTTCTATTTCTTCCTGGTTCAGTCTTGGAAGGTTATACCTTTCTAAGAATTTGTCCATTTCTTCCAGGTTATCCATTTTATTGACATAGAGTTACTTGTAGTAATCTCTTAGGATGCTTTGTATTTCTGCGGTGTCTGTTGTAACTTCTCCTTTTTCATTTCTAATTTTATTGATTTGAGTCCTCTCCCTCTTTTTCTTGATGAGTCTGGCTAAAGGTTTATCAATTTTGTTTATCTTCTCAAAGAGCCAGCTTTTAGTTTTATTGATCTTTGCTATTGTTTTGTTTCTATGTCATTTATTCTGCTCTGATCTTTTTTTTTTTTTTTTAAAGAAATTCACGTTCTTTTTTTTAAATTTATTTATTTATTTATTTATGACTGTGTTGAGTCTTCGTTTCTTTGCGAGGGCTTTCTCTAGTTGCGGCAAGTGGGGACCACTCCTCATCGCGGTGCGCGGGCCTCTCACCATCGCGGCCTCTCTTGTTGCGGAGCACAGGCTCACAGGCTCCAGACGCGCAGGCTCAGTAATTGTGGCTCACGGGCCCAGTTGCTCCGTGGCATGTGGGATCTTCCCAGACCAGGGCTCGAACCCGTGTCCCCTGCATTGGCAGGCAGATTCTCAACCACTGCGCCACCAGGGAAGCCCTCTGCTCTGATCTTTTATGATTTCTTTCCTTCTACTAATTTTGGGTTTTGTTTGTTCTTCTTTCTCTAGTTCCTTTAGGTGTAAGGTTAGATTGTTTTAGATTTTTCTTGTTTCTTGAGATAGGCTTGTATTGCTATAAACTTTCCTCTTAGAACTGCTTTTGCTGCATCCCATAGGCTTTGGATCGTCGTGTTTTCATTGTAATTTGTCTCTAGGTATTTTTTTTATTTCCTCTTTGATTTCTTTAGTGATCTCTTGGTTATTTAGAAACATATCGTTTAGCCTCCAATGTGTTTGTTTTTTACGTTTTTATCCCTGTAATTGATTTCTAATCTCATAGCGCTGCCGTCGGAAAAGATGCTTGATGTGATTTCAATTTTCTTAAATTTAGCAAGGCTTGATTTGTGACCCAAGGTGTGATCTATCCTGGAGAACATTCTGTGTGCACTTGAGAAGAAAGTGTAATCTGCTGTTTTTGGTTGGAATGTCCTATAAATATCAATTAAATCTATCTGGTCTACTGTGTCATTTAAAGCTTGTGTTTCCTTATTAATTTTCTGTCTGGATGATCTGTCCATTGGTGTAAGTGAGGTGTTAAAGCCCCCCACTATTATTGTGTTACTGTCGATTTCCTCTTTTATAGCTGTTAGCAGTTGCCTTATGTATTGAGGTGCTCCTATGTTGGGTGCATATATATTTATAATTGTTATAAATTCTGTTTGGATTGATCCCTTGATCATTATGTAGTGTCCTTCCTTGTCTCTTGTAACATTCTTTATTTTAAAGTCTATTTTATCTGATATGAGTATTGCTACTCCAGCTTTTTTTGATTTCCATTTGCATGGAGTATCTTTTTCCATCTCCTCACTTTCAGTCTGTATGTGTCCCTAGGTCTGAAGTGGGTCTCTTGTAGACAGTATATATATGGGTCTTGTTTTTGTAACCATTCAGTGAGCCTGTGTCTTTTGGTTGGAGCATTTAACCCATTCACGTTTAAGGTAATCATCAATATGGATGTTCCTATGACCATTTTCTTAATTGTTATGGGTTTGTTTTTGTAGGTCCTTTTCTTCTCCTGTATTTCCCACTTAGAGAAGTTCCTTTGGCATTTGCTGTAGAGCTGGTTTGATGGTGCTGAATTCTCTTAGCTTTTGCTTGTCTGTAAAGCTTTTGATTTCTCCATCAAATCTAAATGAGATCCTTGCCGGGTAGAGTAATCTTGGTTGTAGGTTCTTCCCTTTCATCACTTTAAACGTATCATGCCACTCCCTTCTGGCTTGTAGAGTTTCTGCTGAGAAATCAGCTGTTAACCTTATGGGAGTTCCCTTGTATGTTATTTGTCGTTTTTCCCTTGTTGCTGTCAATAATTTTTCTTTGTCTTTAATTTTTGTCAGTTTGATTACTATGTGTCTCGGCGTGTTTCTCCTTGGGTTTATCCTGCCTGGGACTCTCTGCGCTTCCTGGACTTGGGTGGCTATTTCCTTTCCCATATTAGGGAAGTTTTTGACTATAATCTCTTCAAATATCTTCTCGGGTTCTTCCTCTCTCTCTTCTCCTTCTGGGACCCCCCTATAATGCGAATGTTGTTGCGTTGAATGTTGACCCAGAGGTCTCTTAGGCTGCCTTCATTTCTTTTTTATTTATTTATTTATTTATTTATTTTTGGCTGTGTTGGGTCTTCGTTTCTGTGCGAGGGCTTTCTCTAGTTGTGGCAAGCGGAGGCCACTCTTCATCGCGGTGCGCGGGCCTCTATCGCGGCCTCTCCCGTTGCAGAGCACAGGCTCCCGACGCGCAGGCTCAGTAGTTGTGGCTCACGGGCCTAGCTGCTCTGCGGCATGTGGGATCTTCCCAGACCAGGGCTCGAACCCATGTGCCCTGCATTGGCAGGCAGATTCTCAACCGCTGCGCCACCAGGGAAGCCCTGCCTTCATTTCTTTACATTCTTTTTTCTTTATTCTGTTCCACAGCAGTGAATTCCACCATTCTGTCTTCCAGGTCACCTACCCATTCTTCTGCCTCAGTTATTCTGCTACCGATTCCTTCTAGTGTATTTTTCATTTCAGTTATTGTATTGTTCATCTCTGTTTGTTGTTCTTTAATTCTTCTAGGTGTTTGTTCTTTAATGCTTCTAGGTCTTTGTTAAGTATTTCTTGCATCTTCTCAATCTTTGCCTCCCTTCTTTTTCTGAGGTCCTGGATCATCTTCACTATCATTATTCTGAATTCTTTTTCTGGAAGGTTGCTATCTCCACTTCATTTAGTTGTTTTTCTGGGGTTTTATCTTGTTCCTTCATCTGGTACAAAGTCCTCTGCCTTTTCATGTTGTTTATCTTTCTGTGAATGTGGCTTTCCTTCCAGAGGCTGCAGAATTGTAGTTCTTCTTGCTTCTGCTGTCTGCCCTCAAGCAAAAGGTATTTTTGACATGTAGTCTTTTGAAAAGATAACGTTACTGCAATCTTCTATAAGCTGCACCCAAAGGCTTTGTTAAATATGAAGCATAATATATACAAAGATAATAAAGATAACATAAATAAGCCTTCCTTGCAAAAACTAAAAAATCAACTATGGGTATCCCCACTATTTCCCCTACTGTGCAATAAGCCTCGCACTTCTGAGTTACTTTTCCCTAAAAGCTAACTAACCATTTAAACTCTCATCCAGTGAAATGGGGTTAAGAAAATTCCTGGTTTTACATTGAGGATCCATGTTAAATTAATTTTTTTTAATTTAATTTTTGTGTGGGATAATCTGAGGTCTGGCTTATTTATGTCCATACCAAAAAAAAATAATTGTCCCAGCACCATCTGCTGAAAAAATCTTGCTTTTCCCATCCAAATGATTTTGTACTTTCTTCTAAAATCAGCTGACTATATTTGTGTGGTTCTGTTTCTGGCCTGCCTATTCTATTGATCTATTTGTTTATCTTTATATGCCAATACCATAACACCTTGATTACTATGGCTTTTTAATGTCTTTTTTCCCAGGTTTACTGAAGTATAACTGATAAAGAAAAACTGTACAAATTTACGGTGTATGATGCGATGTTTTGAGGTTTTTAATGTCTTGAAATCAGGAAGATGATACTTCCTTAATCCCTACCTCACACCATACACAAAATTAACTTGAGATGGATCACAGATGTAAACATAAAATCTAAAACTAAAAAGCTTATAGAAAACAACATAAGTAAATATCTTCATAACCTTGGTAGGCAGAGCCCCTAAACAAGACACAAAAAGTACTAATCAGAAAGGCAAATAGTAAATTGGACTTTATCAAAATTTAAAACTTGGGCTTTTCAAAAACAACATTAGGAAAACGAAAATACAAAACACTGTCCAGGAGAAAAATCTTCCAAATACATTTATTTTACAAAAGATATGTATCCAGAATATATATAAACAATTCCTACAACTCAATAATAGAAAGACAATCCAATAAAAAAAGTGAGCTAAAACTTGAATAGATACTTTACAAAAGAAGATATATGAGTGATGAGAAAGGAACAGTAGTTATCAGGAAATTAAAACCACAATGAGGGCTTCCCTGGTGGCGCAGTGGTTGAGAATCTGCCTGCCGGTGCAGGGGACACGGGTTCGAGCCCTGGTCTGGGAGGATCCCACATGCTGCTGAGCAACTGGGCCCGTGAGCCACAATTACTGAGCCTGCGCGTCTGGAGCCTGTGCTCTGCAACAAAAGAGGCCCACGCACCGCAATGAAGAGTGGCCCCCACTTGCCACAACTAGAGAAAGCCCTCGCACAGAAACGAAGACCCAACATAGTAATCAATCAATCAATCAATCAATAAATCTTTAAAAAAAAAAACTCATTAAAAAAGAATTACCTGTTTATATTCGTTAGCACAACTTTGGCAGCAAAATCTCATCTGCTGACCTTCAATGACTAGGAGATTGTTTCCAGCACCTTTGCTGGGCAGGTACTCCCCACACTGCTCACAGCAATTCATCACTAGACCATTGGCCAACCTGTACTTGTTAAAGCACTGGTTACTGCACAGCTTATGTGTTACATTGTTAACGCTGACTTCATGCCGAATCTAAAAACAAAAACCAATTTATTAAATAAATGAACTGGATTAGCACCATAAATGAGATACCTAGTTTTTTCAACAGAAATAAAGAACCTTTAGTAATTTCTCAGTGGAAGAAACATTCAGGTAAAAGACTTAAAAAAAGCACATTTCACTATTCTTTCATTTTCATCTTTGATTTCTTTGTAAAATCGTGCTTTGATCTTATAAAAGGAAAAATAAGATTCACAGAACAAAAAGCAACAAAATCAGACATTTAATTACAGGGGCTTCCCTGGTGGTGCAGTGGTTGAGAATCCGCCTGCCAATGCAGGGGACATGGGTTCGAGCCCTGGTCCGGGAAGATCCCACATGCTGTGGAGCAACTGAGACCTTGCACCACAACTATTGAGCTTGCACTCCAGAGCCTGCGGGCCACAACTACTGAGCCCGCGTGCTGCAATTACTGACACCCTCGTGCCTAGAGCCCCTGCTCTGCAACAAGAGAAGCCACCACAATGAGAAGCCTGTGCACCGCAACGAAGAGTAGCCCCCACTTGCCACAACTAGAGAAAGCCTGCGTGCAGCAACGAAGACCCAACACAGCCAGAAACAAATTAAAAAAATAAATTTATTAAAAAAAAATTACAGGAAATGAATTGGTTAGCAGGTTTTGATATGACCTGCTTAAAAATAAGTGGATTGGTAATTTGTAGGTATTATAAACTTCACTGCCCTAGAAAACTGGGGTAGGGGGTGGGCGAAGGGAACCAGTATCACCCACATTCAGGATGGAGTCTGTGTATACCTAAGTTCTTGCTTTGCTCAGCTCTACGGGAGCTGAGAGAAAATTGTGTCTGGGATTTACACGGCTTCAGGGTAATCCAGACCGAATTCAGTCACCGAGGACCATGTTAAGCGGTGACTCCCTGGATGCCTGGGAAGATGGCAGTACCGCCGAAGAAATGTGAAGTGACCTCCATACTTTCACTCCACCTGTTCTACGCGTTCTTGTAGGACTGGCTGTTTCCTTCATGTCCTGAACCTACATTTTCATTTAGTGTGGCTAATAAGAACGAAATCCACCATAAAACTATTGCTCTCTTTATGAGTACATTCAGTTCCACAGAAATGGATGATTACCCCCCATACTATGGGATGGGACATTTGTTATGAGACAATTCTAACATATGCTTATTCTTCCCTTCAACTTCACTGAGTCGATTCAAGACTCATCCATTAGGCCGATGGCAGAACATATAATAGCACCTAAAAGTTAAAATTATCGCTGTTAACCTAGATAATAACTTAGGATATAAAATCACAGACCTCTGTTAGTTTACTGCAGACTGTACATCTTGATTTATTCAGAACTCTTTTTCGAAGATTCTGGTTATCTTCATAGGGAGACGAAGATGTACTACAAAATTTTTGGAAGGATTCACTTGACTCCCCTTGAGGAACAAGAGTAGCCTTTTTTGCAGGTGCACCTCTGAAACACAAGGGATAGACACAATTTAAGAACACTGCATTCTTTTTTTCTGGCCATGCTGAGTGGCTCAGTTCCCCCACCAGGGACTGAACCTGGGCCACGGCAGTGAAAGCCTGGAATCTTAATCACTAGGCCACCAGGGAACGCCCTAAGAACACTGCATTTTAATAAAAGTCAAATATATATGAACAGTAATTGACATTTTTCATTTTCTCATGATTTAATCCTAAGAATCAATTATAATTTTTGGATCTAGAAAAATCCTCATTTTGGTTTAACTGCTAAGAGTTCCTAAATAATATGGAAAGATATTCAGAGATAAAAATATTCTGTTGTCACAGATTATGACCTTTAGAACCTTGCCACAGGTTATGACTTCTAGAAGCATTCAAAAAGGGTGTTAGCAACCGGGTAGAACCAAGGTAGAGGATGGGGAAGGCGGTGAGGCAAAGGCAGTGGTGGGATAGGGTTGATTTATTTCTATATCTAAACTCTATTTTCCTGCCAAGAGTAAGTACAATACAAATGACCCACAGCTCTGACATATGCTAGGATAACTCAAGCTACATAAACTTGAAGAAACCTGTGCATCAATTCTATCCATGAATCTTCCGCAACTCTCTAAGTACATTCAGGACACAAATTCATACTGCCAGTATCCAATCATATGGAACCATATTGAAAGGTACAGCTTACTTTTTACATGTCACATTGCGTTTCTTTGGAGTACGCTTATGAGAGAAGGAAGAGAGGCAGGTGGTAGAACAGAAGAGGTGAGCTGATCCTTTTCGCTGATACGCTGTCTGTCCCTTCTGTAAAGGCTTTTTGCAGTTTGCACAAGTGATTTTAGCTGGTTTAGTGGGTTGCTGTTGGGCAGAAGGCTGGAAGATCTGTTTAGGAAGCGAGCCCACTGGTGATAAAGAATCCACCCCTGGCTGTTTCTGATTACGGGGAAAGGATGCTGACTGGGAGATCCAAGAATCTTAAAAAGAAAACACATAAGAAAAGTCATGGAACAGTTAAAAACTCCCATCAGAAAAATATTTAAAATTTTCATCTTGCACAAGTCTAAGAGAAGAGTGAGGAAGCCTTGCTGTACAACCCCAGGGGGACTCTCCCCTTTGTACTCTAAGTGACTGATGCTCTATTGTGCCAACACTGGAAATGGCGGCCCCGGAATTGTGCAATGCGGTAGCCAGCATCTCCAAGTCAGACCCTCTGTGCTAGAGATTGTACAAGCAATTTAAACTAGGTACTGGTAGTCTCAGCTACAAATCACAATGATACCCAACCTATCAGCGTTATGAAGACTAAATGAGAGGGACTTCCCTGGAGGTCCAGTGGTTAGGACTCTGCGCTTTCACTGCCATGGCCCAGGTTCAATCCCTGGTCGGGGAACTAAGATCCCACAAGCCGTGCAGCAGGGGAAAAAAAAAACAAAACTACATGAGATAATGCATGTAGTAAAGCATTATGTTCTGTACACAGGGTACTTCCTAAGGTACTTTTTCTTTTCTAAGAGAAAAATATTAACACATTATAAAATAAAGCGAATATACAAATATAAAGATTATAATCTGGTATATGATACCCATTTTCATAACAGCTTTACACCTAACATTTTTTCTTTTTTTAAATGATTATTTATTTATTTATTTATGGCTGTGTTGGGTCTTCGTTTCTGTGTGAGGGCTTTCTCTAGTTGCGGTGAGCGGGGGCCACTCTTCATCGCGGTGCGCGGGCCTCTCACCATCGTGGCCTCTCCTGTTACGGAGCACAGGCTCCAGATGCGCAGGCTCAGCAGTTGTGGCTTATGGGCCCAGCCGCTCCGCGGCATATGGGATCCTCCCAGACCAGGGCTCGAACCCGTGTCCCCTGCATCGGCAGGCAGACTCTCAACCACTGCGCCACCAGGGAAGCCCAACACACCTAACATTTTATTATGAAAAATTTAAAGCATATAAAGCTGAAAGAATTTTACTGTGAAAAATATGTCCATCATATAGATTCTATACTATTTTACTTTTTGCTTTATCATGTTTTCTATTTATTCACCCCGCTAAATAATCTATCTCCTCTATGTATTTCAAGTAATTTGTAGATATTAGTGCACTTCCCTCCAAAATACTTCCAAGTACATGTAATTTAGACATAGCATTTTAAGACAACTCTGTCTACAATTACCTGCCAGCCTTCTAGACTATTTCCCAGGCATTAGTGTAGGTGGTGGATTACGCAGGAGACCCAGCTTTCCTACCTTCACACGGGACTCCATCGTATATTACTGTTAGCTTCAAAATGGTACAATATTATGTACAGGTAATAGTGCCTCTCAAACCCTAACATGCATACACGATCACTTGGGAATCTTGTTTAAACAGAGATTCTAAATCAGTAAGTCTAGGGAGGGGCCTGAGATTCTGCATTTCTAACTACCTCTTGAGTAATGGTGAAGCTTTGAGAAACAAGGCCGAAGAGTACTGAATTATTGTCATCTCTCTTCAAAAATAGTTTTTGTTGTTAGGTAAAGGTCTATGGCCCTTCCACCTATTATAGCTCTAAACACCTCTCATAATACTACCAACACTAACAACTCTGTTTTCACTTCTAAATTCCTACCCACTGCTGCTTCTAATTTTGTCCTTTTCCAGATATTTTTATCTTAACAGGCAAAAACAAAACAGAACAAGTAACCAAAGGAATTCTTTCACTCCGCAGGAAGATACGCTGGCAAATATGAAGTATATTCCATAAAGTTTTGTTTTTGTTTTTATTTTGGCCACGTCACGCAGCTTGTGGGATCTTAGTTCTCTGACCAGGGATTGACCCTGGCCCCTCAGCAGTGAAAGTGTGAAGTCCTAACCACTGGACCACCAGGGAATTCTCTGGGCTTTTTAATTTTGTACACTTATCCATACTTAAAGGGGATAGAGTTATATATAATTATGTAAAGTGAGACATCAACTATACTGCTCAATAGATTCTGCAGTTTTTTTTCACTTTAGCATTGATGCATACATAAATAGAGCAAATGTTTTCTTTGTTTATACTGCAACTATTTAATGTCTCCTAATTTCAAAGTTTCTTATTTCATCAAATTCTTATTTTATTTATCATGTTAGTGTCTACAGGCCAAATAAAACAGGGTTCCCAACCCCTGGGCCTGGGACCAGTAGCAGTCCAAACGAGCACAGCTTCACCTGCCACCCCCCATCCCCCCATCGCTCGCATCACCTCCCGGACCATCCCCCACCCCCCACCGTCCGTGGAAAAACTGTCTTCCACGAAACCAGTCCCTGGCGCCAAAAAGATTGGGGACCGCTGAAATAAAAGGTCTCTCAACCAAATTCTTCCATGCTCTATCCCCAGAATAAATTTTAAGAGAAGGGGCCCAGAAGGATTTAATCCAAATCCCTCCTTATATACAAGGAAAATTAAGGCCTAGAAGCTAGAGGTGATTTGCCCAGAATTCCAGTAAGTACCAGATCCACTATTTGAGTTTTAGATATTCTTTTTTATTTTATTTATTTATTTACTTATTTTTTGGCTGCATCAGGTCCTAGTTGCGGTGTGTGGGCTCTCTAGTTGCGGCGCGCAGGCTCCAGAGCCCGCAGGCTCAGTTGCCCCATGGCATGTGGGATCTTAGTTCCCCGACCAGGGATCAAAGAGGCGCCTCCTGCAACGTGAGACGGATTCTCAACCACTGGACCACCAGGGAAGTCCCAAGTTTTAGAGATTCTTGACTTCTTCCTGCATCTAAACTCTTCTGCCTAAAGAACAACCTTTTAGTATTTCTTTAGAGTTGGTCTGCTAGTGAAGTTACTTCAGTGTCTCAGTGGGGTTTTTAGTTGTTAAAGAGTAACACATACACATGAAGTTTATAATCTTAAGTGCACAGCTCAATGACTGTCTTCACAATGAATATGTACTTCTATGACCACCACCCAGATAAACACACAGAAAACTTCCAGGATCCTCATGTCTTTTCCACTCAGTCACTCCCCTCCTTTCCCACAAGCCATCCCTATCCTCACTTTAAAGATAAGTTTTGCCTTATTGTTAACTTCGCATATGAAATCATGTAGTATGTACCCTCGTCTCAACATCTCATCTGTTTCATTCACACTGAAGGTAGTTGTTCATCTGTTTCCATTGTTGAGTATTCCATTGTGTGGCTGATACTATTTATCACTCTACTGCTGATGGACATTTGGATTGCTTCCAATTTTTTTTTGGTGGGGGGACATCAAGGGTTTATTGGGTAGGGGCTATTGGGTTTATTGCCCACAGCAAAAGTTCCTGGAGCAACACCCCACTGTGTATGACAGACAGGAGGCAGGACATGGGAGCAGTCTTTGCTACTCAGGGGAGAAGGAGGCTACCATCTACAGGCGGATGATTGCTTCCAATTTTTGACTATGATTTCTCTACATGTCTCTTAATGGTCTCTTGGATATTTATCCTGCTCAGAATTTGTAAAGGTTCTCGAATTCAAGGGTTGATGTTTTTCTCCATTTTAGAAAATCCTCAGTTACATCTCTTCTGCCTCATTTCTTTCTTCCTCTTTCTGGGACATTAATTACATGTCCTTTTCATCAAATGTCCTAAGTCTCTTACATTCTTTTCTGTATTTCCCCCCTTTTGGTTCTGACTCCGTCTAGATAATACTCTGATACATATTCCAGTTCATTCACACTCTCTTCAGCTGTGCCAAACCTGCAGTTAAAATGTAGACTGTCTGATACTCCTAGTACCTGCAACCCTTGTGCGTTCACTTCTATTGTCTGCTTTTTCTCTTATTTCATTATATGGCCTGCCTCCTCATATCCCTAATAGTTTTACATGAAAAACTGAAAAAAAAAAAAAATTGACAATCTGGAGTATGTTAGCATCCCCAATCCAAAGGTCGATGTATATATTTTTTAAATCAGTGTCCTTCTTTGTGGGCCCCTGTGAGTCTGTTGAAAGTTCCCCTTAGATTCTTAGCAGCCTTTTCTGGAACTGAACACATACCCATTAGAGAAAAGCAACCCCAAGTAAGAGATGACTCCTCTGAGGCTCCTTCTCAGATATGAGAAACCTCATTTTTTCAGTGTATTTGTAGCTCTGTGATGCTTTCGATATTTTATATGTTTTGTCTCCCTCCCCCCCATTATTCTCTGCAGGAGGGACAGGGATTATTAGTCTAAAGTCTATTATTATCAGAAGCAGAACTTCCTAGAATCAGTATCATGGCCAGAAATGTTTACAATCCAACAAAAATACAACACAGATGCAAAAACAATTTCTAAGTCTGAGTATTTTCTTTGATGAAATTTTGCTGTTTACATAAAGATACATGATGGCTGAAGAACTTTCACTGAAATGCAGTCTACCCTAAAGGTTAATGAAAAGATTAAATGACTCAAAGGTCCATTCTAATGGACACGATCTTATTTTCGTAAGATATTACACAGTTTTATTTGTACTTTATGCAGAACCATAATTTTATAGGATAAAATTTGAACCCTTAAGCCCTAGATTCAAATATAACTCAACTCCAGAAATCCTCATCTTGCTCTTATTTTTTTTCTTTTTTCTGTGCTGGAAAACCTTCATTCTGTAGATGTGGGAAGCAAACAGCAACTAAAGTAAGACACTCTGGGGGAGCCCTGACTCTAAATAATAACAACAATTACAATAGTAATACAATGGTCACCATCTTACTCTGTAAGTCTTCTGGTAAAATTGGTTAATTTTACAAAAGCTGACAGCAAGCAAAAACAAAATTTAGGGTTAATACTAAAATTAGACAGCTTTCACTATGCTACATCCAACTTAAACAAAGAGTGAAAAGAGCAACGACAAGAAGACAGTCCTTTTTGACAAGTGACTCCATCTTTCAGAAAGCTTCAGAGACATCTTCACCATCACTCTTTACCTGACAAATCTGTAGACCCTCTTTTTAGAATTCTGGACCAAATGGTATTATTTAAAGGATAGGGCTTCCTTGGTGGCGCAGTGGTTAAGAATCCGCCTGCCAATGCAGGGGACATGGGTTCAAGCCCTGGTCTGGGAAGATCTCACATGCCGTGGAGCAACTAAGCCCGTGCGCCACAACTACTGAGCCTGAGCTCTAGAGCCTGCGAGCCACAACTACTGAATCCCACGCGCCTAGAGCCCGTGCTCCACAACAAGAGAAGCCACCGCAATGAGAAGCCCGTGCACAGCAACGAAGACCCAACTCAGCCATAAATAAATTTATTTATTTTTTAAAAATAATAATAAAATAAATAAAGGATATAGTTCTGTAACTTTTTCCCCCCGAAACAGAACTTTAGAGAACCCAGGAACACTGTAAATTCATCCATACTTCATAGATAACAGAAATTCATTGCCACAGCACAAACAAAATAGTTTAAATAGATAAATAAATTTGAAGTAGTTAAGAACGTCTTCAAATATATGAATGAATGTCAGGGGAGTCCTTTAATGCTTCTTGTCTGTTACTTTTTAAAATCATTGATACCTCATGGCATGAAAAAATTATCACTGTAATATAAAATACAGTTTTGAATTAATGAGATAAAGGGATGACAAGAATAAAAATACATCCAAGAGTAGTCAAAACTACTATCAAACAACTTTTGCTAGTCTCAATTATGTCCACAATTTGAGTGAAGTAACAGTATAGCATCTAACTACAGTATGCTTTTTTACAGTTAAGTATCAGTCTATGTGCTATGCTTTTAAATTGAAAAGCATGTTACTGATCCACTTCACCATTCAATACACAACTTCAATTTACTCCAGAAGGTGAAAAATGGTCAAGGCTGAAACATAAAAGAAATACATGGCAAGCCTTCTGGTTCTAACTTCACTTACATACATAAGATGTAATTCATGCTTGCAAAAATATACATGTAAAATTTAGGAAATAATTACAAAACAAAAAATAAGAGTGAAAGAAACAAACCAATTACATTGCAATAAAAGATTTTAAAAAGAAGAGTGAAAGAAACAGATCCAAAAGAATGATTTTCAATGGACATTATTTCAAGTCTTCAACATCATCTTCAACCGCTTTTAAGCTTAACACATCATTCAATATAGAAATCACAATTTTTTAATATTATTTCTCAGGTTTCACTCAATCAATAAACAAAAGATGTACATAGTAATACGTAGATGACAGACATGAATGAACAAATTCATAAAAAGTCTGCAAAAGTATTTTTAAAAGTTCAATGATGTATATACATTAAGAGGATATCACCTCTAAATGATCAGTTTAGCAAACATTAATAATACTCCTACCCCTGAGGAGAGCTTACAGTATTAAAACAACAACAAAAAACATAATTTTTTGGTGAGGACCATTCTGTATTAACCATGAAAAGCTTTAAAAATACGTTGACATTTGACTTAGCAATTTCACCTACAGAAACTTTTCACTAGAAAATGTGTGACAAACTTAGAGATATTCATGAGAAACCTGTTTATAACTGCAAAGACTAGACACAAGCTATTAAATAAATTATGAACATAAAAAGCTTATTATATTTGACATAAGCGAATACGCTAAATGATGAAATGTCAAATGCTCCCCCTCCACCCCAAGTCAAGAACAAGACAACAGAAGGCGCTTTCACTGCTGAGTGCTTGGGGTTCAATCCCTGGTTAGGGAACTAAGATCTTGCAAGCCGCAAGGCATGGCCAATGAAAAAAAGAACAAGACAAAACTTTACACTCTGATCACTTCTATTCAACATTACATAAGAAATAAAAGGGGATCTGCCAGGCCAAACTATTTCCATAATAAAACTAAGATTATTTGCCTTTTTCATCGTGTTGGCATCTGCACTAATGGTGCAGAAGCAATGATGGGTAAAACTGCTGGCAGTGGAACCAAACTGTACTAGTAAAATTTTCTTCACTATCAGGCACTTGCACAAAAGAAAGAAAAAGTAGCACCTGTACTTCTGTTGTTCTTCCAACAACAACTGGTCAACACAATTCTGATGCTAACCACCTGGAGACAGCACCAGCCCCCATTCTGAAGGCACAGTCCACAGCAAGACTGCCCTCACTTTACACGCCACCTGGACTTCTGGCCAACTGGCTGTAAATCTGGGAGGTTCCTAAGGCCCCTTCAGATTTGATAATTTGCTAGAAAGATTCAGAGAATTCAGGAAAGCTCTATACTTATGATCAGTTTTATTTAAAGGATACAAATCAGGACCAGCCAAATGAAGAGACATACGGGGTGAGGAAGGGTCCCAATGCCAGAGCTTCTGTGCCCTCTCTCTGAGGAAGCGGGTAGCGTCACCCACCCGGCACAGGTGAGTTTTTACTGGGTTTCATCGTGTGGGTGTGACTGGTGGGATTATTCGCTGCATGTGACTGGACTCAATCCCAGCCTCTCTCTCCTCCATGGAGGCTGGGCTGGCTCAAAGGCCCAACACTCAAGTCACACAGTTGGTCTTTCCAGTGACCCTCAGCCTTAATCACTAGTTATTAGGAATCTGGTAAATTTCAAGGATTTATTCTCTCTCCCAAGAACCAGGGACAAAGGCCAGTGAAATTATTTATTATGCAACAGAAGTCCTTGGTGAAAAGGTAAAAATTAGTATTAATTTTACTAAATTTCAGCCTCTGACTACATCTTAATACTCTGTATGATGAACAGGGAAGCATCCAGAAGCCACTTCTGTTTCATACCAAAGAACAATGAGAAAGAGTGGAAAAGCACTTGTAAAACTGTTGCATCGCAAGCTGAACTAGCCTTAAAGGAATGACAAAACAAACTGGTTATTGACATTTTCTTAAAATAAGCCTTTCACTTCAAAAAAATAACAGTATTTATTGCCAATGAGAAAATATGAGCTTTCGAGTGAAAATCAGAATCTTTGAAAACCTGCATCCACCACTGCTAGCGTGACAGCTTTCTAAGGTGTCAACATTTAGAAGACCTAGGTAACTCAGTGAATCAACACTTTCCAAATAACCAAAGCACAATGTTACCAAATCATACAAAGGTAAAATTCATTCAAAGATAAATGAATTTTAATGTAATAAAGTATGAAAAGTTCATTATATAGTTTCAGATTTCACACTGTAAGAACTTTTAAGAAACTACCACTTATCAAGTTTTGGTGCTGTGTCAAAAGGAAAAGGAAAAAACTATCCATAATTAACTAAAAAGGCTACTAAAATATTGCTCCATTCTACAACCACATATGTACGTGAGGCCAGATTTTCTTCTTATACTTCAAACAAAAGAAAATATTGTAACACATTCAATGTAGAAATAGATTTGAGGAGCTAGATATACCTTGCTGTCTTCTATTAAGCCAGACTTCAAAAAGATTTGTGTAACTGTAATACGTCACTTTTCACTAAATTTCTTTAGTGAAAGTAGTTATCTTTCATCAAAAATATGTCACATAATAATTATTGTTAAATGAATAAATACCTTTTAAATTTAAGTTTTAATTTCTAATATGATAACAGATTAAAAACAAAACAAAAAACTTTGGGATCCTCAATCATTTCCAAGAGTGAAACTGAGACCAAAAAGTTTGAGAACAACTGTCCTACAGAAATAATAAACAATATAAACAAAGACATTTAGTGTGTGGAGTTTCAATAGTGAAAAATGAAAAGCCATATAAATGCTTAAAAAGTAGAGGAATAAATATCTCAGACAAAGGAATATTTTATACTCACTGAAACTTCTATTTTTAAAATGACATAACATACTAAAATTTAGATTAAATAAATCAAGAGAACACAAAACTAAATACAATATGCTCTAAATTCTATTTTTAGAACCACAGAGGCAAAAGACTGAAAGCAAACAAACCAAAATTTTAAGTTGTCAGTCACTTCTACTTAGTGAGGTAGGTGACAGATACTATTTTCTTATTTCTAACTATGATTTCCTTCAAATGTTCTGTAATATTCTCATAACCAGAGAAAAAAATTAATTTAAAAAAATTTTTTAAGAAAAAAAAAATACTAGCATTCCATTAAAACAACAAGTGATTCGGTTCTTAGCTCTAATTACTTTCCAGTCCTTTCCTAAAATTCTAAGTTGGCTGATAGCTAAAAGCACTAAAATGACCCCAAACAAACAAACACCAAAAAAAAAAAAAAAAAAAAAAAAAAAACTGAAAAAACAAACAGCACACCAAGTCATGAAAAATCTGCAAAAAAGATTTGCTAAATTTTAAATAACTTTCATTATATTTTACCAGAACACAACTGGCTTCATAAGAGTCTTAAAAATACAGGTCTCTGATTTGGGACTTTCCTGGCGGTCCAGTGGTTAAGACTCAGTGCTTCCACTGCAGGGGTTCAATCCCTGGTCAGCGAACTAAGATCCTGCATGCCGCGTGGTGCGGCCAAAAAATAGGGGAAAAAAACAAATCTCTGATTTAAAGGTAAGAAAGTTTTCCAAATTTAAAATGAAGCAACTAATAAAGTGCTGATTTAAAACCAAAAATCAGAGACAAGCAGTCTAAAGGTAAACACGTGAAAAGCAAAAATTGAAAGGTCAGGTTATGTAATTACAAATTAAATAAAATTTAATTGTCATGTAATATTACTTTAATCCTTTAGTTCACTATCCATCTTTTTATTCTATGACTTTTACATTAAAATAAAGATGCTAGTAAACAAAGATGGAGGTAGTAGATATGGGAGTTTTCAATTAAAACACTTCACAGGGCTTCCCTGGTGGCGCAGTGGTTGAGAATCTGCCTGCCAATGCAGGGGACACGGGTTTGAGCCCTGGTCTGGGAAGATCCCACATGCCGCGGAGCAACTAGGCCCGTGAGCCACAATTACTGAGCCTGCGCATCTGGAGCCTGTGCTCCGCAACAAGAGAGGCCGCGATAATGAGAGGCCGGCGCACCGCGATGAAGAGTGGCCCCCACTTGCCGCAACTAGAGAAAGCCCTCGCACAGAAACAAAGACCCAACACAGCCATAAATAAATAAATAAATAGATAAATAAACCCAAAGTTTAAAAAAAAAAAACACTTCACATATAAATCACATTGGGTAAAATAGAGTAGACTGCACAGTTTTATTTAGCAAAAAATTCTATTTTAATACGAAAGTTAACAAAAAATATTTCACATATAGAATAAAATAGATATAGGTACTAAAAGTAACAGCCAAAAGATTATTTACTTAGGGTGGAAAGAAAATATTTAGTATCACTTACTGCTTACCAGGACTATGATGAGCTGTAAATCCTCCGTTCTGAAATACGTCTCCTGCCACATTCATTCTACCAGGATTAAAAGGTCCTACTGCAGTCTTGGTCTGTGAAGTTAAAGACGGGGTGTATGTTTGCATATTAACACCAAAGTTACTCGACTGCAGTCCGTTAGCGACATCTCCCAAGCTGGTATTCTATAGTGATGTTATATTTGTAATCATTAAGTTCATATCTCGCCCATCATTCAGAGCTTAATACCTGTTTCTAAGGTTGTAACATTAGTAATATGAATTTCAGAGTCCATTCTGTAGTGATAACACAATTACCCATTCCAGCATTTACCTTACTTCTTGAAAGACTGGAAGTGGAGAAATCCAAATCTTTGGTTCTGTTTTTACTTCCAGGGAGTGCCCATTCAATAAAACTAGAAGAAATTGTCTTTTCCCTTCCATTTGTTTCCATGTCCTCTTCATCATCAATGACAATTGTCTCACTTATACTTCCCTTCTGAGAAGCCAAATCTCTTGAGGAAGGAAGAATTATGGAATAATTTCCTTGTAGCTTTTCATTTCTTGATGCAGCAAATATAAAATTTCTTTGATCAGCTATTACTGGAGCAGAACTTGAAGGAGGTCGTATAGATTCAATAAATACAACATCATCATCATCATCCTCCACTGACGAGTTTCTGGATCTATTAACTAAAGGACTAGCTGGGTCACCAAATGCTACATCCATGAAACTAGCTGCCATGGCTTTATTCCCTAATAAAACAGGAGTCTGTTCAGTCAAGTCTAATCCTCCCGCTGAACATTTATCTATGCCAAAAAACCTATGACAGAGAGAGAAAAGAAAAACAAGTTCTAGTATACTATGATCATTGCATTTTATTGCAATTAAATAGCACAAGTGAAATTTTAAATTACTTTATGTGATTTTATCTAAGTCCTTCCTTGAAACAGAAAATTGTTCAAAATAATTCCATCAATTACCAATAACTCAGGGTCCAAATACAATCACTATACTAAATATACTTTTATCTACTAAAATGACTATGATATCGTCCAAACTCTATTTCCCTAGGGTCTTCTGTCATTGTTTTTCAAATTCTCTGCTTCCAACATTAAACGTTTCTGAATCTTTATTTTTTTTGTCCTTGTTGAGGAATCACCAGACACTATGCTATAGGTTTTTTATACAAAATTCTGAAAAACCCATGATGTAGATATAATTTAATTCATTTTACAGATCAGGAAACGAATCTGGGTAAGGCCAAATAGGACTCAAAACTCAGGGCTCCAAATTCTTAGGCTCCAAATTCTTAGCCACTTTGTGTTTTATTCAGCAAACACCTCTGTGTACCTACTATGCACTAGAGAATGACAAACGAAAAGGATCCAGCAGAGACATAGTTGGAAGAATCTGGAGAGGTGACCGACCAATGAAGCACAGCTCTGAAAGCAGATGAGAGAAGAGGAGGAGGAGGATGCGTGCATAGCTGGTAGTGAAACTGATCATGAACAAAAGTCACCTTTATCTCAAAAGTGAGAGGGGAAAAGGTAAGTGTATGGCTGTCCCTTGGTATCCACGAGGGGACTGGTCCCAGGATATCCATGGATGCTCAAGTCCCACAGTTAGCCCTCCGAATCCAAGGTTCCATATCCGCAGATTCAACCAACCCTGGATTGTGCAGTACTATAGTATTTACTGAAAAAAATCTATGTATAAGTGGATCCGTGCAGTCCAAACCCATGCTGTTCAAGGTTTTGTCCAGTTGTAATTAGAACGTATATAAGTATGTAGAAATAATAGATGGAAAGCTGAGGTAAGTTTACACATGCTGGCTTCAATTTTCTTAGAGGCTCAAGACAGTGAAGGAGGTAGGATCTGTATGGGTGTTGAATAATAAAGAAAAGTCACTCATACAGCAGTCATCATTCAATTTTAAACATCTCATATTGAAATATGCTAAGTAACATTCTATTCTAAAATTTTCCCAACTAATTTTAAGTGATAGTACTTACAGTCATACAATCGGTAATGTTTATTCTTAATAGGTACTATGGCGTTAAATATAGCAATTCAGTAAATGCTTATAAAGGTGAGGCAGGAACTATTCTTTTTCCCATTTTATCCATCAGGAAACTAAGACTCAGAAGATAAGAAGATTAAGTAATCCGCCTGGCCCGCTCAAGTCTCCACTGCTGGAAAGGGTAGAGTCAGGACTCAAATCCAAGAAATCTGACTCTATAATCTATTTCATAGCCACTACATTATATGCAATTACTGTATACAATTTTTTAAAAAATTACTTGTTTTATTAAGATGAGTGAATTCATTAAAACAAAATCAACATTCAAATAACTCTAGTTCAAAGATAAAGAAATAACAAATCTAAGGAACCAGTTTAAAAGGGTTATAAAGGAAATACAAAAATTAGGATCATGGTTAACACTCATCCAGTAAGCTTATTATGTGGTTGATTTTCAGAGAAAAGAGGCAATAATTCAGCCTAAACTGAATTATGAAATATAAGAGCTGTTATATACGAATTCTCTCAGTCCTTTCTGTATTTGAATAAACCTAGAACAGAAAAGAACAATTTTTGGAAAAGAGCTATAGCTCACTCCACAGTACCCTCTGGTGGCTGTTAGGTCCTATCTTAATCTTCCCAAAGAAAGTAACAGAAAGAGCATTCTTTATGCTCAGCTCATTGTAGTCATCTATTTCTGACAAAAGATTAAGTATTCACCTATTTTCAAATTCCAGATTGTAAAAAAATTAAAACCTAACCCTAACCACTATTAAAAGTCATTGTGTATACAATTTAACCATCACTTTCTTAATTCCATAAACATAAGACTACAAAAAAGTTTTAACCATTTCTATAATATTATCTAAAAAGAGAAAAAGTTAGAGTTTAGCTAAGACACTGAGCAAATTACCTCACTTCATTAAGTTTTACTTTTCTAAACTATAAACTGCCAATGGGGATAAAAAGGACTCTGAGGTTTTAACTGCGATAAGTTAACTTGCAAGTCCCTAGTCTCTCTCTGCCTGTACATATTACAGAGTGCAAAAAATGTTAAATTCCTCTCCATTGAGAGGGTATTCAGGCAAATACTTTGCCTACACCTTAGGATTTCAACAAGTGCCTAGTTAATCTTAAATATTTACCTAGTCTTCCTGTGGTATCTTATTCATCTACAACTATTTAATGTTTAATTGATCTTCAGTTTGATGCAATGAAAATTAATATAAAATCAAAGGAAAATCCACACAGAGAAGTGCAGAATCTAATGGGCGTTCCCTGGTGGCCTAGTGGTTAGGATTCCAGGCTTTCATTGCTGTGGCCCAGGGTTCAATCCCTGGTCGGGAAACTGAGATCCCACAAGCCTTGCAGCGCAGCCAAAAAAAAAAAAAAAAAAAAAATTGTCCTAAGAACAGAAAGTTAGGCTGAAACCCGAGCAAGACTCTTAAACGCAAACTATCTCTAGGTTGTGGGTAACAACCCTGCAAAGTTAAGAAGGTATTTAATTACGGGTAAAGACAAGAGTTAACACTAAAACAAAGACACAAATAAGGGCAGTTTGCCCTATTGTGTTTACTTTTAGTAACAACTCATAGCAGTTTTTATTTCCTAAAGGTTGCTACAATTATCTTTTTTTTCAAAAATTATGGTAAAATATATACAACATAAAATGCCATTTTAATCATTTTTAAGTGTGCAGTTCAGTGTTAGTTTTTTAAATACGGTTTTTTAAAGTTGCAAAAATTTCTGCTGAATTCTTAAGTTATAACTGAGTATCATGAATTTTCCTGAGATCACCTTCTATTAAAAAAAAACCAATTGAATAATTTAGTAGCCATTCAATATTCAATTATGTTTGTGTACAATTAAGTAAAACTTACATATTAAAACGAATCAGTTAAAAAAACAGCTGCTAAAATAGAAATGGTGAGATATTAATATGACAAGATTAGTACGTGATGAGAACGGTAAACTAACCTGCTCATGAGTCTTCAAATGTTAAAATCACCAAGAAAATATTTTTAATTATTTAATTATTGCTTCAAATGTTCATTTTTTGGCCACCTATAAGCACACCTATATTTTTGCGACTCTATAAAAGATAAAGGATGTATGCTATAAAAACTTGTTGAACACTAATGAGTTCTAGGACACGTTCTACGGCACCTCTGGACTTACACTGTCACAGAACAGCTCTTTCTTAATATTAAAATATTTTTATATTTACATAAAAATAACATCAATTCCAAAGCCAGCTTCATGATAGTGAGATATACTACAAGCATTCTCATTTAAAATCAGAAACAAAATAAAGGTGTATGATGATTCTGGAGGTTTTACTCACAAATGTAATGAAACAGGAAAAAAGAAAAATCAAATGAACAGTTATGACAAACAGCAAGAGAATTACTTAAGTGTCTAAGTACAAAACTACTATCTAGAAATCAATAGTCTGGTAGGGATTAAGACTGTAGACTGATCACACACAACTAACTTCAATCACTTCTAAAACCCCCATAACAACAGTAAAGTTCCTACTGACAAGGAAAGGAAAAACAAAGAGAAGAAACAAAAGGAACAAAATTTGATAAGCTAAAGAGCAGGTGGATAAGCTGTTAACCAACTCTGCCTGAGACAGCCAACCTCTAAAATCCTGATGGAAAAGGCTGAGAAACATCCTGACTTACGCTGCAGAATCTTCACGAGGCTCAAAGCCTGTAAGGGAGCAGGTGGCTAAAACAGGAGGATGTGAAACCCCAAAACCCTTCCCTCCCTCCCTCCATTTTGGTGATGTCTTTCCCCACCCTGGCCCAAGCTCTAGACTTTTATTCTTTGGAGAGGAGAGAACATAAGGTCTTTGTCTCAGGTTCACCAGGCACTGGTGAATGCTTCAATAGCATGCATATGAAATGCCCCTCTCTCTCCCTTGATTTCCAGAGAGCTGGCATCCAGACTTCTATCTTCCAAGCAGCAGACTATTCCCTGGAAAACCTCTTTCTCCGAAACACTCCTTTCTGTGGAATTAGGAACCCAAAAAAAGGAAAGACCTAAAAATAACGACTTTAGAGATTCTCCATCAATTGGCCAAAAAAGAACCATCCTACAGTGAAGCTCCAAGCTGAAAGTTCCATTCACTCTTCCAATCTATTCTCCATTTCCCAATTCTTAATCATGAGTAGACCTGTCAAGAATTATGAACTATCTGGAAAAAGCTTCTCATAAGAAAAATAGTTGTTAAAAGAGAAAAAAAAAAACAAAAAACAAAGGAAAGAGAAAAATGCAGGAAAAAGAAAACAGAGAATGAAAACCCACAAACTATCAGTACTCTAGATAGATACATGACAAGCAAAAGACCATATAAAACTAATATGTCTAGTATAAAAAAGAGCTTTTGGAAATGAAAAGCTTAGCAGAAATGGAAAGCTCAGTAAAAGGGTTGAAAGATAAAGCGGAAGAAATATCAGGAAACAAAACAAAGATAAGAATTGCAGCCACCATTAACAATGTGTGTGTGTGTGTGTGTGTGTGTGTGTGTGTGTCCCACATAACTTATGGGCTAGGCGATTTACAATTTTCATAGCAATCGGGAAGACAGACACAATTTACTCACTTATAAAATGTGCATAATAAAAATGTATTTAATTGAATAAGATGTGCATTTATTGACTCTTATTTAGTTTGCACTTGCCAAAGTAATAAGAGAGCAGAGATGTAAACCCCAATTTGGCTGGCACTAAACCTAGCCCTTTGCACACTGCGTTCAACCATGCTAGGAACACGCTGCTGAGAAAAATGGCTTTTCTAAGTGGTAACACCTGAGTCAGTGACTTGATCTCCTGCCAGTCTTTTAGTCCCCGCTAGTTCCCTTTCCCTATGAAGGTCCCTCATAGCTCTAGCATCCTACCCACATCCCTTCATCTCACAAAACTATCAAGTAACGTGAAATATCACCACTTCAGATATCCTATGAACATGACCCAGTTGAAACAATATCCATTCCTAAAAGCTGTCTAACTAATGAAGTGTGCTGTGACGCGTAACAGCCTACGTGCAAAGCCAAGTTTGTCAAGGATTTACAAGGGCAGAGGGAAGGCAGGAACACTACTATGAGAGATGCACTAATCATAGGTTTCTTTTTGATGACCAGTGGAAAACTGATCCGAAAGGGCAAAACAGGCAGGACCTAACACTATACAGAATCCCAGATAATACATGGAGAATAAGATTTAGAAAAAAAAAAAAAATCATCATTTTCAGACTCTTAATAAAATTATTGATTCAGGCAAGGATTGGTGTTAAAGCCATTAACTGAACAGCTAACAGAGCACTAGACATTTTATTGTACCAAAGTGAACAGCACATAGGTTACTTCTCAGTAACAAGAAAACAACACATTAACTTCATAATGGAGGCTGTCACTACCAATTCCGTGGTCAGTCTCAGAATCACGGCTAGGGTGAGAACTAGATTATCTCCTCTTTTTTTTTTTTTGAAAGACTATCTCCTGACGTGACCCTGGCTAGAGGGCTGTCAGGGTGCGTAAACACAAATCTTCCTCAAAGAGACGACAAACGCACACAGAAGTATCGCCTCCATCGACCTGACAACAGCACATTCACTAATTTTTCTTAATCCAGCGATGAAGAAAAAAATTATTTCTATCCATAAGCCAAAAAAAAAAAAAAAAAGCTAACCAGAAAGATTGAAAACGGAGCTACCTTTAACTCTTGTTTTAGAACCCTGGAGAATACCAGCGGTGTAAAATGTCAGCGCCCGCTCCCAGCGCGTTCCCAGGGATCACCCTGGCCTGGCTCTGGCGACAGGGCCCGCCCCAGAAACCCGCTCTTCGCCTGCAAGGTAAGAGAAAGGCAAGCGCCACGGAGGCGCACCCTGGCACGGCGCTCACGGTACTCGACAGAAACGCGGGGACAACTACTCACGGTGGCGACGCGGTCCTCCTCAGCTTCGGACACACGTCCACCAGACTGGCCTGAAGGCGATTCCTGGTCCTAGAATGAAGAGCGACAAATGATTTAGTCCTAGCCGAGCTGGACGTAGCACCGGCTCATAACCACCAGCGAGACGGAGCAAAGGGACAAGAGGTCAAGGCGTCTCCGCGCTCTCCCCCCCTCCCCCACCGTAATGCCGCCGAGACGCCAGGTACAAACAGCAAGGCCCCGCCACGACCACACGAGACTACACGGTCCCTACGAACAACAGGAGGGAGGCGGAGGGCGAGCGCAGCCTGGACGCCAGCGGGGAATCCTATCCCCCGATTCTGCCCACCCTCCGCCGTCCCCGTCGCGCCGGGACCCACTCGCGGGCAGCTCGCGTCGCCGCGGGGCGGAAACCCCCGCACTGGCCCGAAGCCCGAGACCTGCCCGCTCCGCGTCCGCCATTAGAAACTCGCCCAGATAAACTGTGACGAGAAGACGCGGCGCGCCGCGGCCCCGGCGGCAGAGGAGGGGACCGGCGCGGGCGGCCCGCGCCCTCACCGCCAAACTTGGGGACCTCGCGCCGTCGCCGCCGCCGGGACGGTGCGAGCGCGGCCTCGAGCGCCCACGGAGGCGCCCCTCCCCCCTGCCGCCGGCCCCCGCCGCGGGCGGCCCCTAGCGACCCCCGCCGCCGCCGCCGCCGCCGGCGGCCGCCTCACCCGGCCCTCGCGGCCGCGCCCGCACTCCCGCAGCCCGCGGGCCGCCCGCCAAGGCGCCTGGGACATCAGCGGAGCCGCCGGCAGCCCGAGGCCCCGACGCGGTAGCGGCGACGGCGGCCGCGCCGCGGGGCGCTTGTCCCGGGTCGGTGGGAGGCTCCGGGGGCCGCCCTCACCCATCTCCGCCTCCCAGGGCCTGGGCCTCCGCCTCCGCCTCCGCCTCCGCCTCCGGAGGCTGAGCCGCTCCCGGCCACCCCCACTGTCGGCGGTCCTGGGCTGGAGACTCGGCGGGGACAAGCCTCACCCGCTTCTGGCTGCGGCTCCGCGGAACGAACCTCCCCGCCCCCAGCCCTCCCCCCCCTTGGGCAACAACCGCAACTCCGCTCCGTCCAGTCCCGGCTTCAGCACGGTTGAGGAGGCGGACGCTGCGGCCCCGGCGTCGCGGCGCGGCCCGGCAGGCCCCGCCCCCACGCCCTCCCTGGGGGCAGGAGAGGGCGGGCCGGGCGGCTCGGGCCCGCACATTGGCTGCGCCCACCTGCCTCCAGGACCCCCCCCTCGAGGGGGTGGTCCGACGCCCTGTCCATCAGGCGCAGGCCACACCCCCGCACCTCTATTCCACCCCCACCTCCTCCTTCCCCGGCCCCACTCCGGCCCGGCCCGTGAGAGTCAGGTCGCAGACTCGCGTGCCCGCCGCACCCCCCTCGGCTTGGCCACGGGCGGCCCGAGGGCCTGAGCCGGGCCGCCTGCCCCCGCAGCGGCTGCGAGCGACGCCGCCCGAGGATCGCCGCGGCCTTGATGTCCCCCACGCCCTCCCTGTCCAGTGTCTGGGAGCCCCGTGAGGGCCGAGCGGGCAGGGGCTGCGGCGACTGGGGTGGGAGCCGGGGGCCCAGAGGCCGGCGGCGGGGGAACCCGCGCGCTCCGAAAACTGGAAGCGCTCTCCCTCGCCTCAGCCCGGTGGGGAGGCGTCCCTCGCTCCCGTCATGGCTGCGGGAGGAGACGACGTCCTCCATCTTGTCGGGGCCGCGGGGGGAACTGGGGGCAACTCCGACTCGTCCCGGGAAGCCTGGGCTGAGCCCCGCCGCCCGGCCGCGGGGACGGCGCCCTCTGCCGGCTCTGCACCTGGCCCCGGCCGGCGCGACGGGGCCCATCCCGGATGCCGCTCCCGGCTCGCGTAGGAGGCGAGCGGTGAGGCCGCCCTGGCGGCCGTTGGTGGGACTGCAGCCGACGCTGTTGGTTTTAATAGAAGTTGGTGAAATACCGTATGACCATGATATCTGGAAATACGGCTAACGTGATTTTCCTTCTTTTTTAAAAACAGATTGAGCCCCCTTTGATTATTTCTTCTGGAGAATAGTAAAGGCACAGGTTTACTGAGTGACAGACACAGATCAACGAAGACAAAAGCACTGTGAATGGATTGATGAGAGTCCCGTGTAATCTAAGTCCTGTGGTACTTACTGTACCACAAGACCATCTTGACTCAGAAAATGCAGAAACACCCTTCATGATAAAACCACTCAACTAACTAGGAAGAGAAGGAAACTACCACCACAGAATAAAAGTCATGTATGAAAAACCTCAGCTAACATTCTCGATGGTAAAAGACTGAAAGCTTTTCCTCTAGGAACGGGAACAAGGCAAGCATGCCACTTTCACCACTACTATTAAACATAGTACTGGAAGTTCTAACCAGAGCAATTAGGTAAGAAAAAGAAAGGAAAGATATCCAAATTGAAAAGGAAGAAGTAAAATGATCTCTCTTTGCAGATCATATAATCTTACATACACAAAACCCTAAAGACTCCACAGAAAAGCTTTTAGAACTAACAAATGGGGACTTGCCTGGTGGTCCATTGGTAAAGGATCCACCTTACAAAGCACGGATCGTGGGTTCCACCCCTGGTCAGGGAACTAAGATCCCACATGCCGAGGGGCAACTAAGCCTGCATGCCACAACTACTGAGCTGGCGCGCCTCAACTAGAGAGCCTGTGTGCCACAAACTACAGAGCCCATGTGCCTTGGAGCCTGCAGGCCACAACTAGAGAGAAGCCTGTGCCCCGCAATGAAGAGCCTGCATGCGGCAACAAAAGATCCCGCATGCCTCAACGAAGATCCCATGTGCCGCAACTAAGACCCAATGCAGCCAAAAATAAATAATTTTTAAAAACTAATAAATGAATTCAGCAGAGTAACAGAATACGAACTCAAAACCCAAAAATCAGTTGCATTTCTGTACACTAACAGTGAACAACCTGAAAAGGATATTAAGAAAACAATTCCAGGGAGTTCCCTGGTGGTCCAGTGGTTAGGACTTGACGCTTTCACTGCGGTCGCCCGGGTTCAATCCTGGGTCAGGGAACTAAGATTCCGCAGCGGCACGTTGCAGCCAAAACAAAAACAACAAAAAAATAATTCCGTTTACAGTAGCATCAAAAAGAATAAAATACCTAACTAACATAACCAAGTAGATGAAAGACTTATGCAATGAAAACTACGAAACATTGCTGAAGTAAATTTAAAAAGACATAAATAAGTAGACATCCTATGGTCACGGATTGGAAGACTTAATATTGTTAAGATGTCAGTATTACCCAAAGCAATCTGTAGATTTAATGCAATCCTTATCAAAATCTCAGAGACATTTTTACAGAAATAGAAAAATCCATTCTGAAATTCATACGGAGTCTCAAGGGACTCCAAAGTGTCAAGACAATCTTGGAAAAAAAGAAAGCTGGATGACTGACACTTCCTGACTTCAAAATTTACTGTAAAAGTTCAGTAATCAGACTTCCCTCGTGGCGCAGTGGTTAAGAACCCACCTGCCAATGCAGGGGACACGGGTTCGAGCCCTGGTCCGGGAAGATCCCACATGCTGCGGAGCAACTAAGCCCGTGCTCCACAACTACTGAGCCTGTGCTCTAGAGCCCAAGAGCCACAACTACTGAGGCCTGCTTGCCTAGGGCCCGTGCTCCGCAGCAAGAGAAACCACCGCAATGAGAAGCCCGTGCACCACAATGAAGAGTAACCCCCACTCTCCGCAACTAGAGAAAGCCTGCACGCAGCAATGAAAGATCTTGCATGCCTCAACGAAGATCCCACGTGCTGCAACTAAGACCCAACACAGCCAAAAATAAATAAAATAAAAAATTTTTTAGAAATGACACAAATGAACCTATCTATGAAACAGAAATAGAATCACAGACATAGAGAACAGACTGGTGGTTGCCAAGGGGGAGGGGGTTGAGGGAGGGATAGAGTGGGAGGTTGGTGTTAACAGATGTAAGCTTTTATATATAGAATGGATAAACAACAAGGTCCTACTGTATAGCACAGAGAACTATATTCAATATCCTGTGATAAACCATAATGGAAAAGAATATTTAAAAAAATATATATATATATGTATAACTGAATCACCTTGCTGTACAGAGTAATTAACAAAACATTGTAAATCAACATACTTCAATTAAAAAAGCAAAAAACAGTGTGACTCTGGCACAAAGTTAGACATATAGAACAATGCAACAGAATCCAGAAATAAACTCAGGCATACATTGTCAATGATTTTTGACAAGGGTGCCAAGACCATTCAATGACAAAAGAAGAGTGTTTACAATAAAAGGTGCTGGGAAAACCAGATATTCACATGCAGAAAAATGAAGCTAGACCCTTACCCGACAACACATAGAAAATTAGCTCAAAATGGATCAAAGACCTAAATGTAGGAGCTAAAATTCTTAGAAAAAAACATTGTGTAAAAGCTTCACAATATTGATTTGGCAATCATTTTTTGGATATGACACCAAAGACACAGGTAACAAAAGATAAAGCAAATTGGACTTCATGAAAATTAAATTTGGGGGGCATCACAAGACACTATCAACAGAGTAAAAAGGCAACCCACAGAAAGAGAGAAAATATTTGCAAATCATGTATCTGTGAGGGATTAATATCCAGAATATATAGAGAACTCCTGAAACTCAGTAGCAAAAAACAACCCAATTATAAATGGGCAAAGGACATAAATAGACGTTTCTCCAAAGAAGATATACAAGTTGCCAATAGCACATGATAGGCTGCTCAATATCACTAATCACTAGAGCACTGTAAATCAAAACTACAAGGAAGAATGTCAGCGTTCAATTTCTGATTCCACATCTAAGGCACTTGGAAGTTGCCACTTTGTCCTAAAAACAAATGAAAAGCTAAATAGACTGAAAAATCGACAACTCTTCCAGGATAAGTGAGTTGAGGACACAAGGCAAACCACATCCCTCAGGAGTGGAGGAACAGACCGTCCAACACAGGGAGTCCTGGTTGGCCAGAGCAAGACCGGGAGTGGAACTGCCCATGCGAACCAGTGCTATGGTCGGAAAACCTGAAGAGTGGCTGGAGGCTCAGTGTGGATAATTTTTTTTTAATATTTATTTATTTTAATTTTTGGCTGCATGGACTCTCTAGTTGTGGCGCGCGGGCTTAGTTGCCCGGCGGCATGTGGGATCTTAGTTCCCCGAAAGAACCTGTGTCCCCTGTGTTGGAAGGCGGCTTCTTAACCACTGGACCACCAGGGAAGTCCCTCAGTGCGGATAATTTTGAGAGTTAAAAAGCTGAAGAGGACCCAGTCGGGGAGCGGGGGCGGGTACAGTTCTGTGAGTTTTACATCCAGGAGCTTGACCAGGTTCTTACAGTAAATATCAGGAAAAATCCCTTCTTGCTTCCTGCAGTGGGCAGGAAAAGGGAACCGTTTTGAAGCCAGAGCACACCGTTCTTTTCAACAACCTGCCCTCAGGAGAAACTATGTAACCAGAGCCTAACCTGACCTGGGGGAAGGGAAACACCCAGCTTCAGCCCCCTCTGGCCTCTCACCTGAGAGAAGGCAAATATCCAACTCACCCCCACCCTGGCCATCCTCTCCCGGGAAATGGTGAAGAAATAAACAACAGAGAAACGCTTGTGAAGTTCACAGGCTCCCTAAGACCAAGACCCAGTCATAGGGCTTTGGATGGCTTCCCCTCTCTCCCCACCTCATTACGAAGGGCCTAATCACAGCAGTTCCTTTCACCCAGCATATTATGTCTGGCAATCAAGACATATAAGGCATACCAAAAGGCAAAAGACAGGGGTAGGGACTTCCCTGGTGGTCCAGTGGTTAAGACTCCGTGCTCCCAGACGTAGAGAACGGACTTGAGGACAAGGGGAGTGGGAAGGGTAAGCTAGGACGAAGCAAGAGAGTGGCATGGACTTATATATACTACCAAATGTAAAATAGATAGCTAGTGGGAAGAAGCCGCAAAGCACAGGGAGATCAGCTCGGTGCTTTGTGACCACCTAGAGGGGTGGGATAGGGAGGGTGGGAGGGAGACGCAAGAGGGAGGAGATATGAGGATATATGTGTGTGTATAGCTGATTCACTTTGTTATAAAGCAGAAACTAACACATCATTGTAAAGCAATTATACTCCAATAAAGATGTTAAAAAAAAAAAAAAAAAGACTCCGTGCTCCCAGTGGGGGCCGGGGTTCAATCCCTGGTCAGGGGACTAGATCCCACATGCCACAATTAAGATCCCGAAGGCCGCAACTAAGACCAGGCGCAGCCAAATAAATAAATATTGGGGAAAAAAAAAAAAAAGATGGGGTAAAGAAGGGCATTAATTAATAAAAGAGTCGATTTTCCAAGAAGACTTACAGCCCTTAAAGTGTACATTCTTCTCAAGCTCATATGGGTAGATCACTTTCTGGGTCATTGAACACACCTTAAATTTAAAAGGATAGAAATTCTACAGTGTCTGATCTTAGACCACAGTGTAATTAACCTAGAATTAAATAACAGAAAGATAACTGGAAAATCCCAAAACAAACGGGGACTAAACAACACACTTTTAGATAACACGAGTCAAAGAAGAAATCCCAAAAGAAACTAAAGTATTTTGAACTAAATGAAAATGGAAATACAGCTTACCAAAATTTGTGGGATACAGTGAACGTAGTACATAGAGTGAAATTTATAGCACTGAATGCATATGCTGGAAAAGAAGAAAGATCTAAAATTAGTCAACTAAGTTTCCATCTAAGGAAACTAGAAAAAGAAAAGCAGATTAAATAAAAAGTAAGCAGAAAACAAGAAATAATAAGAATTAGAGCAGAAACCAATTAAATTTGGGCATAGCCTACTTGAAATAGACCAATTCCTTGAAAGACACAACCTGCCAAAACTCACACACGGAGAGACAACCTGAATGCTGTGTAATTAAAAAAAAAAACTTGAATAAAAAGTTTTTAAAAAGTACACATGAGCCAACTTTAAATGGGTCTCACTAACTGTAGTAGACTGAATTATGTCTCCCAAAGATATCAGTTTCTAAACCCTGCAATCTGTAAATGTTTCTTTATATGGCAAAGGTTTGCAAATGTAATTGAATTAAGGGTCTTGAATTAGGCAGATTATGGGAGAATCAGTGTGGGCCCTAAATGCAGTCACATATATCCTTATAAGAGGGATCCTTGTAAGATCTGACACACAGAGAGAAGAAAGCAACGTGACCATGGAGGTAAACGTTGGAATGCTGTGGCTCCAAGTTAAGGTGCGTGGTAGCCGCCGGAAGCTGGAAATGGTAAGGAATGGATTTGGGCTAGAACCTGCAGAGGGAATGCAGCCCTGCCAACACCTCGCTTTTGGCCCGGTTAAACTGATTTTGGACTTCTGTTATCCAAAACTAAGAAATTATATATTTTTTAATTTAAAAAAATGCAATGATTATTCCCCCGTGTCTTTGGGTTGGAAACCCAGGTAGGACTTAGCTGAGTCCTCTGCTTCGGGGTCTCACGAGGCTGCAGTTAAGGGATTGGGGGGCGGGGGGGCTGCATTCTCACCTGTAGGCGTGACTGGGGAAGACCCCACTTCCAAGGTCATTCAGGCATTTACAGCATTCATTTTCCGAAGGCTGTCTGACTGAGGGCCCCAGGTTTTTGCTGGCTGTCAGCTAGAAGCTGTCTGGAAATCCCGGAGGTGGCCCACGAGTCCTGGACATGTAGGTTCCACCCAAATAAGGGCTCATTTCACTGAGCCAGCAAAGAGAATATCTCTGCAGTCTGCTAAGTGGGGTCCTTATATAATGCAGCCTAATTAAGAGGGTAATATCCATCACCTCTGCCATGTGCCGCTGGTGAGGCTCGAGTCACACTAAAATCGTTTTCCACTAAAAACCCCAGGCTCCCTGGAGAAATGACTGCATCAGGTGTGGGGCAGGAAATGTATCAGATGATCCTGGAACATCTTGTCATAACAGAGAGCAAGGAAACATGAAGGATGACTCAGATCATAGCGAAAGGGCTTAGGAGCAAAGCTGAAATGACCAGGGTGACACATTATGACCATCAATAAATGATAACTACAGAGGATTAAAACCATCATGTATGTTTCAATCCCTGAATTAATCACGTGCTCATCCTAATAAAATAATCCCTTTGAAGGATAATTGTAAAATACTTCATCATCTTGAAAACTGGTAACTAAAGAGAAATAATTGATTTTTTTTTTTTTGCTGTAGAAACTGTATCTCAGAATTAGGAAATTACTAATACAAAGATTCTCTCTATAGATATTCCAACTAATAAAGTAGTATAAAAATTTATAAACTGTAACAGGTGTGTAGTGAACGGAGGTCTGGCCTTTACCCTCAGCTCTTGGGAGGTGATCTCTTGGTCTATGAAATAAGGGGAGTCTTTGTCTGCCTGGAGCTTTGGCCACCAGACAGTCTGAGAGTGTGATTTAGGATGGGGGCTTTGGCTGTGCCACATCTGTTCCAAGCTCAGGAGGAAGTGGAGACAGAGGATCAGCCCAGCCACCAGAAAGGGCTGGAGACTAGAAGTTAATTCTGCCTACAGGGGCAGAGTGTGATTGATGGCTAATAAAAACGTGGACACCAGGAGTGTGGTGAGCTGCCTGGTTGGCTATACTGTGTGCACACATCACACCCGCGGGCGGGGAGGCAATGCCCCCCATGTTCCCACATGGGGAGAACAACCAGAGATCTGCCTTTGGACCCCCGCACTTCGCCCTGGGTGGATTTCACCTGTATCCTTTCTCTGTAACACACCGTGACTATAATAACTTCCTGTGAGTCCGTCACGAGCCACCACATCTGAGGGGGGCTGGGAAGCGCGGGAAGCGAGGACGGTCTGCAGAGCTCCTGCCCTCGAGGTGTGACTCACTCCTAGAACAGGAGGCTGGGTGGCAGGAACTGGCTGGCGAGGAGGGACGAGACCAGAGTGACAGCGTGAGGAGCGGCTGCCACCTTCAAGGCTAAGCGGAGCCCCCAGGAAGACCCCTCACCCGCAGGGTCTGTAGGGTGTGGTGTGACCATAACTCTCAAGAGTGTCGGAGAATGCTTGTTAGGGCGGCACCAGCAGAACTTTCTGGAAATCTACTCACTGGCACTTAACTAGAATTCCTGATGCTGTGTCCAGGTAACTGACTGAGGTCTCCTCCCTGGAGCTTGCTGGGATTCACTCGGGTTCAGCGGGTCACTCCTCCTTTGGGGTTGGCGCCAGGGAAGATGCTGCCTCCGTCCCCTGCAGCCTCGACCCCGCAGAAGCTGGAGCCCGTGGGGACGGACCCGGGGAGGCCCCGGGCTGCAGGCGGCCTCGCGTGCAGCGCGGGGTCTGGAGGTCAAACATCCGGCCGGTGCGAGTCCTTTCCTTCCTGCAGTGCGCTCTCCCGCGCCCCCTGCCGGCCGCCTCGGCGTCGTGCCGGCTGGAGGAGAAAAAACACCGAAGGACCCAAATCCATTTCACCCGGGAGGCAAAAGGGTGAATTTGGAGCTGAGAGGCCATCAGTCCTAACCAACCCGGGTGACATCATCCTGGCCCGCCCGCTGTCACCGCTGCCTGGTGGCCTCCTCAGCCACGGAGGCTGACCGCCAGGCCATGGCCTACACCTCCTGCCACAGGGGTTGCCTTAATTTAACTCTCTTCCAATTAGACATGATTCTTATCACACTTTTAATTCATGCAGTGCATGATTATTTATATTTTCCAGCATATATACACATATGTTTTCTTCCTATTTTCTTCTCCTTTTTTTTTTTTTCTTTTATGCACATGTTCTTTCTCTACCATGCTTCCTGAATGCCATTTTTCGGTTCTTGTTTAAAATTCCTGCTTGTTGAAATATCGCATGTATTCGTTCTTTCAGTGAGGGGCAATGAGGGGGAAACCGCACAGCCTCTGTCATGGGAAGTGTGTGTTTGCTCTCACTCTTGAAACGTCGTTTAAGTAGATATAGAGGTCTAAGTCGACCATTGTTTTTCCTCAGCACATTAAAAATACTATTGCATTATATTCAGATATGTATTGTACCTAATGAGAAGTTTATAATTATTATAATTTGACTTTTTTGTATAAACACTTTAATTTCTCTTTTGGAAATTTTTTTGTGTCTTAGATATTCTGTCACTTTACTATGATTTTTGCTGTGAGGACTTCTTTTAATTATCTTGTGCAGAACTAAGTATGCTTTTTCATTCTGGAAATTCATATCTTTCTTTAATACTGGAAAATTCTCAACTATTTTAAAAAATATTGCCTCACCCTACTTATCCCTAATTTTTCCTTTTGGATCTCTTACATAGACACATAAAAACTTTCTTAAAAATTTTTTTTATTGTGGTAAAATACACATGACATAAAATTTACCTTTTTATTTTTTTGGCCTCGCCCTCAGCAGTGAAAGTGTGGAGTCCTAACCACTTGACAGCCTGGGAATTCCCATAATTTACCATTTTTAAGTGTACAGTTCAATGGTATTAAGTACATTCATATTGTTATGAAACCATCACCACCATCCAGCCCCGTATTTCACTTTGTAAAACTGAAACTCTACCCCCCGTTAAACACCATCTGTCCGTTCTCCCCTCCCCCAGCTCCTGGTAACCACCATTTACTTTCTGTCTCTATGATTTTTGACATATAAGTGGAATTATACAGTATTTGACTTTTTGTAACTGGCTTACTTCACCTAGCATAATGTCCTCAAGGTACATCCATGCCTTGCTCTTTACTTTTTCTTGCTAATTTCTCTGGCAATTTGGGAAAAGAATAGTCTCTTCAACAAGTGATTCTTGGACTACTGGATATCTATATGGAAAGCAATGAAATGTGTACATTTTTACAAGTGGTTTATATATAAAAATTAACTCGAAAAACACATTAACTCAAAATGGATTAATAACCTAAATAAAAGAGCTAAAACTATAAAACTTTCAGAAGAAAACATAGGGTAAACCTTCATGACCTTGGTAGATCTTCATGACCCAAACCTGAGCAATGAAAGATTAAATAACTTGAACCTCATCAAAATTAAAAAAACTTGTGTATCAAAGGCAATTGTCAAGAAAGTGAAAAGACAACCTACAGAATGCAAGAAAATACTTGCAAATCATATATCTAATAAGGTCTAGTATCCAGAATATATGAAGAACTCTTACAATTCAACAACCAATAGGCCCTCATATCTATCAAAGGTGACCAATTTTTTTACAAGAAATATCATAAAAGGCTCATGGTTTTAAGCATATCTGATGTGTTTCAGTCTATGGAAATTATTTTATTTACTGCTCAGATTGCCTTATCTTTGTCAAGTGGGAGCCTCTTCAATTTAGCTTTCAAGTACTTTAAACATAACACGACTAGGGTCCTCACTACCTCGGGTGACGAGATGCTCCAGGCTCACGGTATACATTTCCCACCCAAGACCTGGAATCAGTCATCCAGTCCTTGCACTTCAATAGACAAAGCCGGGAAACCTGTCTCCATCTATACTCCCTCTCCTGCAAAGAGGAAACACTTCTTGAGTTCATACCAATACTGTCAATTCAAATTTAGAACTAAAGGTGTTCACTTAACCTATTCTATTGTAGATCTGTGCCTTCTTTTTTCACACTGAAAATTTCATTCTCAAGGACATTAGGAGTGATATAATTAGAAACTTCTCTTATGCTGTAGCCCATAATATGCATAAAACAGACTTAGAATAATAACAACACTAACACCAACATAATTACTGACAGCAGTTTTCAAAAACGTGTTTGGGGTTTCCCTGGTGTGCAGTGGTTAAGAATCTGCCTGCCAATGCAGGGGACATGGGTTCGAGCCCTGGTCCAGGAAGATCCCACATGCCGCGGAGCAACTAAGCCCGTGCACCACAACTACTGAGCCTGTGCTCTAGAGCCTGCGAGCCACAACTACTGAAGCTCACGTGCCTAGAGCCTGTGCTCCGCAACAAGAGAAACCACCGCAATGAGAAGCCCGCACACCGCAACGAAGAGTAGCCCCCCGCTCACCGCAACTAGAGAAAGCCCATGCACAGCAACAAAGACCCAATGCAGCCAAAAATAAATAAACAAAACAAACAAAAAAAAAGAATCTCTGGTGACAATCAGTTTTCTTTCATTTCTTGTACTTTGGACCCCAAAGAATATTTTCTTTTTCATTTCTTTTTTAAAAAGTCTAACAATTAAAAAAATATGTTTCCGATTTTTTTATGGAAACGGAAGCGTAGAGCTCGGAGCCCATGTCCCTGGAAAGCGTTAAATTTCTCCTTTCTAAGTCAGTGCAACGCGGTCCACCTTTCTCCACCTTCCGGTGTGGGCGTCACTACGAACCTTAAATCCCAGCAGCCGGCCCTCCGCCCCGCGTAAATCCAGACGTCGCCGTTACAGGATAGACCTCTAAAGACTCATGTTGTCTGAGGAAGAAGCCTGGAAGAGGAGGAAGAGGAAAGAACTGGAGTCTGCAATGGCTCTTTCTCAGGAACAGTTGATGTTCAAGGATGTGGCCATAGAATTCTCTCAGGAGAAGTGGGAATGCCTGGACCCTGCTCAGAGGGCCTTGTACAGTGACGTGATGTTGGAGACCTACAGGAACCTGGTCTCCCTGGGTTTTTTTTGCAGAACCTTCAGAGTTTTCTACATATTAAATTATGTCATTTGTCAACAGAGAGAAAAAGTAATGCTTACTTTTTCTATTTGGATACCTTTTATCTCTTTTTCTGCCTCTTTGTTCTTGCTAGGACTTGCAGTAATATGTTTTTAGAAATAGTGATGGCAGGTATTCTCAACTTGTTCCTGATTTTAGAGGAAAAGCTTTAAGTTATTCACCACTGAGTATGATGTTAGCTGTAGGTTGTTAATATATGTCCTTTATTATGTTGAGGTAACTTTTTTGTATTTCTAGTTTATTGAGTGTTTTTATCATGAAATGCTGTTGACTTTTGTCAGCTGCTTTTTCTGCATCAATTGAGATGATCATATCGTCTTTTTCTTTCATATGTTGAACCATCCTTATATTTCAAAATTATATGCCATTAGTCATGGTATATAATAATTTTAATGTTGTGTTTATTTTAGTTTACTATTTTATTGATGATATTTCCATCATTATTCATAAGCGACTTTAGTCTCAGATTATCTTGTAGTGTCTTTGTCTGACTTTGGTCTTTGAGTAATTCTGACCTGAGAGAGAGTTTGGAACTGTTTCATTTTCTTCAATTTTGGGGGGATGGATTTAAGGAAGGTTGGTCTTAACTGTTTTTAAATTTTGCATAGAATTCTGCAGTGAAGTTATTTGGCTTTCCTATGTTGAATGGTTTTTGATTAGTGACTTATCTCCTTACAGATTATAGGTTTGTTTAGATTTTTAATTTCATCATGCTTCTGTCTTGGCAGGTTGTGTTTCTCCTAGAATTTATCCATTTCTTCTAGGTTATCTAAAATTAGGCATAGAACTGTGTTAGTATTTTCTTCTAGTTTTTTTGATTTCTGTAGAATCAGTTTCAGTCTGTTGTAATGTACCCTCTTTGATTTCTGATTTAATAATTTTGGTCTTATCTCTTTTTTTGATATTCAGTGTCAATAAGAGTTTGTCAATTTTGTTATTCTTATCAGAAAACCAACTTGTAGTGTTGTTATTTTCTGTAGTTTTTATTCTGTATTTCATTTATATCTAATCTAATTCTTTTTCCTAACCTTCTGATACCTTAGGCGTATGTACTTCTAAGATCTTTCCCTTTTGTTCTTTTTTTTTTAAATTTAAAAAATATACATCGTAAGCCAGTACCTCTTTTGTGTATTTATTGTATTTTCTCTTTCCCTGCTTTTTTTGGAATTTAATTAAATTATAACATGGTGTAAATTTAAAAAAAAAAAAAAAAAATATGTTTCCATGTACGTCATTCAGGGTCAGTTTTCCCAGATGCAGAGTGTTGTCCTTTCAATTTTTAAATTTTGGTACAAAATTTTCTTGAATTATATATATATATATATTTTAAAATAAATTTATTTAAAGTTTATTTATTTATTTTGGCTGCGTTGGGTCTTCATTGCTGCGCACGGGCTCTTCTCTAGTTGTGGTGCGTGGGGGCTATGCTTCATTGCGGTGCGCGGGCTTCTCATTGCGGTGGCTTCTCTTGTTGTGGAGCACGGGCTCTAGGCACGCAAACTTCAGTAGTTGTGGCATGTAGGCTCAGTAGTTGTGGCTCCCAGGCTTTAGAGCACAGGCTCAGTAGTTGTGGCACACGGGCTTAGTTGCTCCGTGGCATGTGGGATCTTCCTGGACCAGGGCTGGAACCCGTGTCCCCTGCATTGGCAGGCGGATTCTTAACCACCGCGCCACGAGAGAAGGTCCTGAAGTGATTCTTTTCTGAATTATGTTACTTCATCCCTGATTTTCTCTGGTTCTTATTTACATGTTTTTTCAATTCTTTATAATTTTTAATGTCTTTTAACTAGTTTTGAAACACTAGGCCATTGTTTCCGTCTGTTTTGTAAGCATGTCTTCCTTTTATTTTCTTTAGGGAACTTATCTGGTTTCTTACTCTCTATTTTTAAAAAATATTAATCTTATATAAGATTCAGCATGGATCTGTTTCAGTTATTTATTTTTACATTATAGTAGTTTCCCAAACTTTAAGATGGGAGGTGTAATTTGTTTTCCTGACTTTACAGCTCTATGGCTCCATCTTCTGTTGCCTTTATGAAAAGTTAAAAAATAAAAGGCCGCTGACCTGAGACTAAATAAAAGGACTGCCTCCCAATCCACCCTGTTTTATCTGGACTCTCTTTTTCATTTTCCTCCTTAGTTCCTGAGCTGCTTAAATCTTTAACACTCCTAGAAAGAGAGACTAGGCTGGTTAGTTTTGAGAGTTTGGGGTGGCAGTCTCTTTCAGCACCTTTGTATCTTACTGACAACACGTTGCACAAACCGCTGGTGTTTCAGATTCTGCTCTCAAGTTGGCTCACAGGCCTTCCTGGGAATACCGATTGGTCATTTGGGGATTTGACTTTTCTCTGGTGTTGTTTCTTCTCTTTGCTTCCTCTGGCACAGATGCTGATACCATTTACCTCTTGCAGCATTAGGTGGTTTGTTGCTGTATGCTCATGTTTCGGATATCTTGGGATTGCTGTACCATCTAATTTTGTTGTAGATATCATCCGAGGATTTTTTTTTCATCCTAGTTGTTCTGTGTGAGCTTTTTTTAAAAAAAAACAAAAAAAAAAACAGAAAAATACTAACATTTTCTCTAAACCAAAAGAGATATGGTTATATTTTCGGAGCTTGAGCAGTCTTTGTCATTAAGTTCATAGCATGAAATTTACTTGTCATCTTTTCATGGGATGTCAACAGCTGTCAACAGGATATCAGTATTTTTAATCTTGTTAGGGTTTTGTTTGTTTAAGGTCACGCCATTTGGCATGGGATCTTAGTTCCCCAACAAGGGATTAAACCTGTGCCCCCGGCAGTGGAAGCGCAGAGTCTTAACCACTGGACCGCCAGGAAAGTCCCTTGTTAGGGTTGTTTTGACCTAACGAGGTTAGAAATATGCACAGGACTACACCTAAAACTGTCAAACTTCATGAAGAGATGTGGCCATAGCATTTAAATGAGAATATCTATTTCCCTTGATTTAGATATTCCTGCTTGGAACCTATCTTATAGGAACTGGAGCTTCAATATCAAGAAATATATACACAAAGATATAAAAGCACATCACTTGCAGTGCTAAAAAGTTGGGAAAAAACCCTGTCAGTCCATAATTGGGGAATAGATTATTTGTAGAACATTTGCACTGTGGATTAGTCGTTCAGCTATCAAAATGAATTAGAGCTTTATCAATTAACCTGGAGAGATGTCCATAATCTATTTTGTTTAGGAAAATCTTCCAAAATTGGAAACAAAAAAAGGTGATTACATAACTTAATATCTGGCTCTAGCACTTTCTAACGAGCTAGCCTGAGTGTCTTCTACTTCTGGAAATATAACAATTTGCTGTTTACAAATGATGAGGGGCCACGTGCCACAACTACTGAAGCCCGCACGCCTAAAGCCCGTGCTCTGCAACAAGAGAAGCCACCGCAATAAGAAGCCCGCGCACCATAAGGAAGAGCAGCCCCTGCTCGCCGCAACTAGAGAAAGCCCACGTGCAGCAATGAAGACCCAAAGCAGCCACAAAAAAAAATAATAATAACCTGGGAATTCCCTGGTGGTCCAGGGATTAGGACTCCGGGCTTTTACTGCCGAGGGCCTGGGTTCAATCCCTGGTCAGGGAACTAAGATCCCGCAAGCCACGTGGCGCGTTCCCCAGCCCCCCCCCCACCCCGCACCAAAAAAAAGGTTAACTTGTAAAAAACTAGTAAGATGTGTGCCATGGACTGAATTGTGTCCCCCACCAAGTTCTGTTGAAGCCCTGACCCCCCGTGTGACTGTGTTTGGAGGTGGGGCCTCTAAGGAGGGAATGAAGGTGAGGTGAGGTCACTGGGCGGGGCCTCGGTCCGGTAGACCTGGTGGCCTCACAAGAGCAGGAAGGGGCAAGAGAGCAAGGAGGCCTGGTGTGGACACGGTGAGAAGGCAGCCACTGCAAGCCAGGAGGACAGACTTCACCATGCACCCATCCTGATGGCATCCTGGTCTTTGGCTTCCAGCTTCCAAAACTATGAACAAATAAATTTCTGTTGTGTTAGCCACCCAGACTGTGGTCTTCGGTTTCAGCAGCCTGAGCTGGATAATACAATGTGATAAATTTTTCCTGACTAGTAAAGACTATAACCCCGAAGGTTCTGGTTTTATTTTGCTATAGCATATTAATGCTGATTTTACATATAATCTAGCAGTCATATGACAGCATCCCTTTTATCACTGTTCATAGAAATCCACATTAATGATTCAAGTAAAATTTTGACAGATGCTCAGTATTATTTGTGTGGAAATTTTATCTTCTCTAATTTGAGAAATAGGTGGTGTTTTTGCCCTTTTAAAAAATTTGTGGTAAAATATATTTAACTTAAGATTTGCCACTTTCATCATGTGAAGTGTACAGTGCAGTGGTATTAATTACATCCACAATGTTGTGCAGTCATCACCACCATCCATTTCCAAATTCTTCATCATCCCAAAGAGAAACCCAACACCGACTTAGCAATAACTCTCAGTTTTGTTCTTCCCCCGTCCCTGGTAACCATGATTTTCCTTTCTGTCTCGACGAATGTGACTATTCTAGGTGGTCCATGTGACTCGACTCGTGAAATACTTGTCCTTTTGTGTCTGGCTTGTTTCACTGAGCACATGTTCAAGGTTCGTGTTGTAACATGTACAGAACTGCCTTCCCTTTTGTGGCTGAAAAATATTCCATCGTGTGGATGGACCACATTTTGTTTATCCATCAACTACTCATGGACCTTAGGGTCGTTTCTGCCTTCTGTGAATAATATTGTAACTTAGTGTCCAACTATCTCTTTAAATCCCTGTTTTCAATTCTTCTGGATACATACCTGGGAGGTCAATGACTGGGCCACAGGGTAATTCTATGTCTAGCTTTTGAGGAACCACCGTGTGTGTGTTTGTTGATGAACTTTATTTCTCAGAGCAGTTTTAGGTTCACAGCACAAGTGAGCAGAAAATACAGACATTTCCTGTGTGCTCCCTGAGCCCACAAGCCTTCTGCACTATGGACACCGTGAAACAAAGTGGGACATTTGTTACAACCAGTAAACCTACACTGACACATCCTCATCCCCAGAGTCTACAGTGTACACTTGGGGTCATTCCTGGTGTTGCACGTTCTGTGGGTTTTGGTGCCTGTATAATGACACGTATCCACCATTAGAGTAAAGCAGAAGAGTTTCACTGCCCTAGAAGTCCTCTGTGCTCCACCTGGCAGCCACTGATCTTTTCACTGTCTCCATAGTTTTGTCTTTTCCAGAAGGTCACATGGTTGGAATCACACTGCGTGTGGTTTTTCAGATCAGCTTCTCTCACTTAGCAATATGCACTTAGGTTTTCTCCATGTCTTTTCATGGTTTCATAGCTCATTTCTTTTCAGCACTGAGAACATTCCACAGTATGGATGTACCACAGTTTGTTTGTCCACTCACCTACTGAAGGACAAGTTTTCAGCTTTAGCAACTATGAATAAAGCTGCTATAAATGTTTTTGTGCAGGTTTCTGTGTGGACATAAGTTTTCAACTCATTTGGGTAAATGCCAAGGAGAGCATTTGTTGGGTCCTATGATAAAAGTGTAGTTAGCTCTGTACAAACTGCAGTCAGAAACTGAATATGCTGAAGTTGTAAACCCCAAAGTGAGGGTGTTAGAAGGTGGGGCTTTGGAAGGTGATTAGGTCATGAGGATGGGGCCCTCGTGAAGGGGATCACTGTCCCCACAGAAGAGACCCCATCTGCCCTGTGAGGACACAGTGAGAAGACCTCTGGCTTTGATCAGGAAGGGCCGCCCCCAAACACCATATCTGCTGGTGCCTTGATCTTGGATCTTTCAGCCTCAAGAACCGGGAGAAAAAAAATTTGTGTTGTTTATAATTCTACTTTATTCTCTTGCAGCAGCAGGAAAAGACTAAGACAACTGCCAGGCTGTCTTCCACAGCAGGTGTGCCGTTGGCATCCCAACAGGCCACGGGCGAGGGTTCCTGTAGCTCCACATCCTCACCAGCGTTTGGTGGCATTTGGGGTCATCAGTGTTCTGGATTTTGGCCGTTCTCACAGGTGTATAGTGGTATCTCATTGTTGTTTTCTTTCTTTTTTTTTTTTTTTTTTTTACCAAGGGGATCCATGTTTCTGTTTGTTTCTCTTTTGGCTGTGCCACGTGGCTTGCGGGATCTTAGTTCCCCGACCAGGGATTGAACCCAGGCCCTCAGCAGTGAAAGCGCAAAGTCCTAACCACTGGACTGCCAGGGAAGTCCCCTATTTTAATCATTTTTAACTGCACAGTTCACGGGTACTAGGTACCGCCGTATTCTTGTGTGACCATCATCACAATCCACCTCCAGAACTTTTTCTTCATTCCAAACAGAAACTCTGTCCCTACTGAGCGATGACAGACCGTTCCCTCCACCCCAGCCCGGGTCACCTCTATTCTACTTTGTGTCTCTACAAAGTAGGACGGCAGGCATTTTTATTTCTGTATGTGTCAACAAACATTTATAAACTCTACTGGGAATTACTGCTCATTACAGGACACCCTCAAACACAGTAACCACTGGAGTGCTCCAGGAGAGCTAGCTGTCACTGTTGCAATGTTTGTGCAGAATTTTGTACTTTCCAAACCAAAGTAAAAAACACTGAAAAGTAGCACTAGATTTGCTGTAAAGCTCTCCTTCCTGAAAGACAGTTAGTATCTCCAGCTTTTGACAGGTGGTCCCCTCATCTCGGTGTAAATGGGGGGACTCCATGTGATCAGAAATCTGCTGCTTCTGGAGCAAAAGGACATGAACCACATGGAAGCTACTTGGCATTTCCCTGTTCTCCTCGTTGGTCACAAAAGACACTGTGATTGTCACATTATTTTCTGTTGCAGACACTACTGGACACTCATAAAGGTTTTCTTTCTTGCTCCATAAATGAGGTACCAGGTCACCAGAATGGCCAGCAGGAGCCATGTAGCCTGCCAGGGTCTGGCCATGGTCCCTCAGCTGGGAAGAAACAGGAAGGGTCCCCTCCTTGCCCTTCAAGGGGCCAAGGAGGTGGGAATTTTTATATTTTGTTGATTAGTGTATCCCGAGCTCCTACAAAAGTGCCTAACACAGTCAATAAATTGAATCAATTAAAGAAGAAAAGCCATACAATCATTTCAACGGATTAAAAAGAAATATTTTGGGGAATTCCCTGGTGGTCCAGTGGTTAAGACTCTGAGCTTCCACTGCAGGGGGCACGGGTTTGATCCTTGGTCAAGGAACTAAGATCCCACATGCCATGTGGCCAAAAAAAAGAAAGAAAAAAAAAAGCCATTATAGCAAAGTTGCAGGATACAAGGTCATTTGCTATCCTACATGTCGGCAGTGAACAGGTGGAATTTTAAATTAAAAACAAAATACCACTTACATTAGCACCCTCCAAAATTAAACACTTAGGGGGTGGAGTCAAGACGGCAGTGTGGGAAGACGCGGAGTTAGGTCTCCCCACAACTAGGGTGTCTGCCGGCCGCTGGTGGGGGACTCTGACCCCCAAGGATATGGGAGGAACCCCCAAGTAAACTGGTAGGACGCAGGGGGACCGAGGGTGGAGGAGAAGTGGAAGCCAGACAAGGTCAGCGCCCCTGAGGCCAGGGAGATCAGGAGAGGCAGGCAGGAGGGACCCTCCCAGACCCCAGACCGGAGGAGAGGAGAGGAGGGCATCTGCGCTTGAGCCCAGGAAGCCTGCTGGGCTCCCAGGTGAGGTCCCTGCCCTCTGAGACCAGGGTGGGGGGGCACGCCTGGGCCCTTCTGTTCCTTGAGCCTAAGCCCCAGCCCCCATAGTTCCCAGGGCCTTCTCCAGCCTTGTGGGTCCTGAGCATTGGCCCCGCCCACTGCCCAAACCTTGCCCTTCCTTAGGCCCCGCCCTCCACAGCCAAGGCCTTCCTCCCCACCATTTTTTTTTCTTTTTTTCCTTTCCCTCCTCCTCTTTTTTACTATTGTGGTACTGATGTACCTTCAGGTTGTTGATTCATCTATATTTTTATTTTTACATTCTTTCTAACATATCTGTTAGTTTCCTAGTCTAATTTTGTTTTTTTACTTTGTTATTTTTCTCTCTTTTTTTTTTTTTTTTTTTGCCGCCCCACGTGGCTTGCAGGATCTTGATTCATGAGCCCGAGGCTGGGGGGAAGTTCCTGTGGTGGGAGCTCCGAGTCCAAACCACTGGACTAACAGAGAACCTCAGACCCCAGGGAATATTCATCAGAGTGAGGTCTCACAGAGTTCCTCATCTCAGCACCAAGACCCAGCTCTACCCAATAGCCTACAAACTTCAGTGTTGGAAGCCTCAGGCCAAACAAACAGTAAAACAGGAACACAATCCCACTCATTAAAAAAAAAAAGAGATGGCAAAAAAATATGTCACAGATGAAAGAGCAAGATAAAAACTTACAAGACCAAATAAATGAAGAGGAAATAGGCAATCTACCTGAAAAAGAATTCAGAGTAATGATAGTAAAGATGATTCAGAATCTCGGAAGTAGAATGGAAGCACAGACTGAGAAAATACAAGAAATGTTTAACAAAGATCTAGAAGAACTAAAGAACAAACAAACAAAGATGAACAACACAATAACTGAAATTAAAATTACTCTAGGGCTTCCCTAGTGGTGCAGTGGTTAAGAATCTGCCTGCCAATGCAGGGGACATGGGTTCAAGCCCTGGTCCAGGAAGATCTCACATGCTGTGGAGCAACTAAGCCCATGCACCACAACTACTGAGCCTGCACTCTAGAGCCCGCAAGCCACAACTACTGAGCCTGCATGCCACAAATACTGAAGCCCGTGTGCCTAGAGCCTGTGTTCCACAACAAGAGAAGCCACTTCAATGAGAAGCCCGTGCACCACAGTGAAGAGTAACCCCCACTCGCCGCAACTAGAGGAAGCCTGTGCACAGCAACGAAGACCAAATGCAGCCATAAATAAATAAATAAATAAATAAATAAATAAATAAATAAAAATACTCTAGAAGGAATCAATATCAGAATAACTGAGGCAGAAGAATGAATAAGTGAGTTGGAAGACAGAATGGTGGAAATAACTGCCGAGGAGCAGAATAAAGAAAAAAAGAATGAAAAGAATTGAGGACAATCTCAGAGACCTCTGGGACAATACTAAACGCACCAACATTTGAATTATAGGGGTCTCAGAAGAAGAAGAGAAAAAGAAATGGTCTGAGAAAATATTTGAAGAGATTATAGTTGAAAACTTCCCTAACATGGGAAAGGAAATAGTCACCCAAGTCCAGGAAACAAAGAGAGTCCCATACAGGATAAACCCTAGGAACAACACACCAAGACACATATTAATCAAACTAACAAAAATTAAGTTCAAAGAAAAAATATTAAAAGCAGCAAGGGAAAAACAAAAAATAACATACAAAGTAATCACCATAAGGTTAGCAGCTGATTTCTCAGTGGAAACTCTGCAGGCCAGAAGGGAGTGGCAGGATATACCTAAAGTGATGAAAGAGGAAAATCTACAACCAAGATTGCTCTACCCAGCAAGGATCTCATTCAGGTTCGATGGAGAAGTCAAAAGCTTTTCAGACAAACAAGAGCTAAGAGAATTCAGCACCACCAAACCAGCTTTACAACAAATGCTAAAGAAACTTCTCTAAGTGGAAAACACAAGAGAAGAAAAAGACCCACAAAAACAAACCCAAAACAATTAAGAAAATGGTAATAATAACATACATATCGATAATAACCTTGAATGTAAATGGATTAAATGCCCCAACCAAAAGACACAAACTGGCTGAATTGATACAAAAACAAGACCCATCTATATGCTGTCTACAAGAGACCCACTTCAGACCTAGGGACACATACAGACTGAAGGAGAAGGGATGGAAAAAGATATTCCATGCAAATGGAAATCAAAAGAAAGCTGCAGTAGCAATACTCATATCAGATAAAATAGACTTTAAAATAAAGACTGTTACAAGAGATAAGGAGGGACACTACATAATGATCAAAGGATCAATCCAAGAAGATGATATAACAATTTTAAATGTTTATGCACCTAACATAGGAGCATCCTAAAACATGAGGCAAATGCTAACAACCATGAAAGGAGAAATCGACAGTAATACAATAAGAGTAGGGGACTTTAACACCCCACTTACACCAATGGACATATCATCCAAACAGAAAATAAATAAGGAAACACAAGCTTTAAATGACACAATAGACCAGATAGATCTAATAGATATTTATAGAACATTCCACCCAAAAGTGGCAGAATACACTTTCTTCTCAAGTGGACATGGAACATTCTCCAGGACAGATCACATCTTGGGTCACAAATCAAGCCTCGGAAAATTTAAGAAAATTGAAATTGTATCAAGCATCTTTTCTGACCACAATGCTATGAGATTGGAAATCAATTACAGGAAAATAACTGCAAAAAACACAAATATATGGAGGCTAAATAGTGCACTACTAAATAACCAAGAGATCACTGAAGAAATCAAAGAAGAAATAAAAAAATACATAGAAACAAATGACAATGAAAACAGGAAGACCCAAAACCTATGGGATGCAGCAAAAGCAGTTCTAAGAGGGAAGTTTATAGCAATTCAATCTCACCTCAAGAAACAAGAAAAATCGCAAATAAACAATCTAATCCTACACTTAAAACAACTAGAGAAAGAAGAACAAATAAAACCCAAACTCAGTAGAAGGAAAGAAATCATAAAGATCAGAGCAGAAATAAATGAAATAGAAATGAAAAACAATAGCAAAGATCAATAAAACTAAAAGCTGTTTCTTTGAGAAGATAAACAAAATTGATAAACCCTTAGTGAGACTCATCAAGAAAAAAAGGGAGAGGACACAAATCAATAAAATTAGAAATGAAAAAGGAGAAATCACAACTGATACTGCAGAAAAACAAAGGATTATAGGAGACTACTACAAACAACTATATGCCAATAAAATGGACAATCACGAAGAAATGGACAAATTCTTGGAAAGGTACAATTTTCCAAGACTGAACCAGGAAGAATTATAAAATATAACCAGACCTATCACAAGTAATGAAATTGAAACCGTAATTAAAAATCTTCCAACAAACAAAAGTCCAGGACCAGATGGCTTCATGGGAGAAGTCTATCAAACCTTTAGGGAAGAGCTAACACTGATCCTTCTCAAACTCTTCCAAAAAATTGCAGAGGGAGGAAGGAACACTCCCAGATTCATTCTACAAAGCCACCACCACCCTGATACCAAAACCAGAAAAAGATATCACAAAAAAAGAAAATTATAGACCAATATCACTGATGAACATAGATGCAAAAATCCTGAACAAAATACTAGCAAACAGAATCCAACAGCACATTAAAAGAATCATACACCATGATTAAGTGGGATTTATCCCAGGGAGGCAAGGATTCTTCAATATACGCAAAGCAATCAATGTGATACACCACATTAACAAATTAAGGAATAAAAAACATATGATCTTCTCAAAAGATGCGGGAAAAGCTTTTGACAAAATTCAGCACCCATTTATGATAAAAACTCTCCAGAAAATGGGCATAGAGGGAATCTACCTCAACATAATAAAGGCCATAATATGACAAACCCACAGTGAGCATCATACTCAGTGGTGAAAAACTGAAAGCATTTCCACTAGGATCAGGAACAAGACAAGGATGTCCACTCTCACCACTATTATTCAACATAGTTTTGGAAGTCCTAGCCACAGCAATCAGAGAAGAAAAAGAAATAAAAGGAATATAAATTGGAAAAGAAGAAGTAAAACTGTCACTTTTTGCAGATGACATGATACTATACATAGAAAATCCTAGAGATGTCACCAGAAAACTACTAGAATTAATCAATGAATTTGGTAAGGTTGCAGGATACAAAATTAATGCACAGAAATCTCTGGCATTCCTATACACCAACAACAAAAAATCAGAAAGAGAAATTAAGCAAACACTCCCATTTACCATTGCAACAAAAAGAATAAAATACCTAGGAAATAAACCTGCCAGAGGAGGCAAAAGACTTGTACTCAGAAAACTATAAAACACTGATGAAAGAAATCAAAGATGACATAAACAGATGGAGAGATATACCATGCTCTTGGATTGGAACAATCAATATTGTGAAAATGACTATACTACCCAAAGCAATCTACAGATTCAATGCAATCCCTATCAAACTACCAATGGCATTCTTCACAGAATTAGAACAAAAAAATCTTACAATTCATATGGAAACACAAAAGACTCCGAATAGCTAAAGCAATCTTGAGAAAGAGAAACAGAGCTGGAGGAATCAGGCTCCCTGACTTCAAACTATACCACAAAGCTACAGTAATCAAGACAGCATGGGGCTTCCCTGGTGGCGCAGTGGTTGAGAGTCTGCCTGCCAATGCAGGGGACACGGGTTCGAGCCCTGGTCTGGGAGGATCCCACATGCCGCGGAGCAACTGGGCCCGTGAGCCACAATTACTGAGCCTGAGCGTCTGGAGCCTGTGCTCCGCAACAAGAGAGGCCACGATAGTGAGAGGCCCGCGCACCGCGATGAAGAGTGGCCCCCACTTGCCACAACTAGAGAAAGCCCTCGCACAGAAACGAAGACCCAATTTAGCCATAAATAAATTTTAAAAAATTAAAAAAAAAAAAAAAGACAGCATGGTACTGGCACAAAAACAGAAATATAGATAAATGGTACAGGATAGAATGCCCAGAGATAAACCCACGCACATATGGGCACCTAATTTATGACAAAGGCAGTAAGAACATACAATGGAGAAAAGACAGCCTCTTCAATAAGTGGTGCTGGGAAAACTGGACAGCTACATGTAAAAGAATGAAATTAGAACACTCCCTAACACCATACACAAAAATAAACTCCAAATGGATTAAAGACCTAAATGTAAGACCAGACACTATAAAACTCTTAGAGGAAAACATAGGAAAAACACTCTTTGACATAAACCACAGCAAGATCTTTTTTGACCCACCTCCTAGAGTAACAGAAATAGAAACAAAACTAAACAAATGGGACTTAATTAAACTTAAAAGCTTTTGCACAGCAAAGGAAACCATAAACAAGACAAAAAGACAACCCTCAGAATGGGAGAAAATATTTGCAAATGAAACAACAGACAAAGGATTAATCTCCAAAATTTACAAACAGCTCATGGAGCTCACTCTCAAAAAACAAACAATCCAGTTAAAAAATGGGCAGAAGACCTAAACAGACATTTCACCAAGGAAGACATACAGATGGCCAAGAGGCACATGAAAAGATGCTCAACATCACTAATTATTAGAGAAATGCAAATCAGAACTACAATGAGGTATCACCTCATGCCAGTCAGAATGGCCATTATCAAAAAAGCTAGAAACAATAAATGCTGGAAAGGGTGTGGTGAAAAGGGAACCCTCCTGCACTGTTGGTAGGAATGTAAACTGATACAACCACTATGGGAAACAGTATGTAGGTTCCTTAAAAAAACTAAAAACAGAACTACCATATGACCCAGCAATCCCACTGCTGGGTATATACCCTGAGAAAACCATAATTCAAAATGAGACATGCACCACAGTTTTCATTGCAGCAATATTTACAATAACCAGGACATGGAACCAACCTAGATGTCTATCAACAGATGAATAGATGCAGAATATGTGGCACATATATACAATGGAATATTACTCAGCCATAAAAAGAAATGAAATTGAGTTATTTGTAGTGAGGTGGATGGACCTAGAGTCTGTCATACAGAGTGAAGTAAGTCAGAAAGAGAAAAACAAATACTGTATGCTAATGCATATATATGGAATCTAAAAAAAAAAAAAGGAACTGATGAACCTAGCTGCAGGGCAGGAATAAAGGGGTAGACATAAAGAATGGACTTGAGGACATGGGGTGGGAGGGCGAAGCTGGGGCGAAGTGAGAGTAGCGTCGACATATATACACTACCAAATGTAAAACAGTTGGCTGGTGGGAAGCAGCAGCATAGCACAGGGAGATCAGCTTGCTGCTTTGCGATGACCTAGAGGGGTGGGATAGGAAGGATGGGAGGGAGGCTCAAGAGGGAGGGGATATGGCGACATGTATATGCATATGGCTGATTCGCTTTGTTGTGCAACAGAAATTAACACGGTATTGTGAAGCAATTATACTCCAATAAAGATCTATTTAAAAAAACCCAAAAAACAAAAAAACAAAATTAAATACTTACATATAAATTTAACAAAATATGTACAAGATCTGTATGAGGAAAACTACAAACCTCTAATAAATGAAATCAGAGAAGAACTAAATAAATGGAGAGATAGTCCATGTTCACTGATAGAAAGACTCAATATTGTCACCATGTCAGTCTTCCAACTTGATCTATAGATTCAATGGCATCCCAACCAACATCCCAGCAAATTATTTTGTCGATATGGACAAACTGATTTTTAAGTTTATGAGGAGAGGGAAAAGACCTAGAAGAGTCAACACAATACTGAAGAAGAACAAAGTTGGAGGACTGATGCTACCTCACTACCAGAGTTACCATAAGTTTACAGTAATCAAGACACTGTGGTATTGGTGAAAGAATAGACAAATAGATCAATGGAAAAGAATAGACAGCCCAGAAATAGACCCTCATGGGTATAGATCAACTGATCTTTGACAAAGGAGCAAAGACAATACAATGGAGCAAAGATAATCCCTTCAACAGAGGGTGCTCAAATAACTGGACATCCACATACAAAAAAAAGAAAAGAATCTAGACACAGAACTTACACTCTTCACAAAAATTAAATCAACATAGATCACAGGCCTAAATGTAAAATGCCAAACTATAAAACTTCTAGGAGATAACATAGCAGAAACCTCAGCTGACCTTGGGTATGGAAATGACTCTTTAGATATAACACCAAAGGCACCGTCCTTGAGAGACATCAAGGATAATGTGGATTCCATTAAAATGAAAAACTTGTGCTCTGGGAAAGACAATGGCAGGAGAACAAGAAGACAAGCCACAGACTGGGAGAAAATATTTGCAAACGGTATGTCTCATAAAGGACTGTTATCCAAGATATACAAAGGACTCTTAAAAACAGAACAATAAGAAAACACACAACCTATCTGACACATTGTAAATCAACTATACTTAAAAAACAAAACAAAACAGGGGTTTCCCTTGTGGTCCATTGGTTAAGAACCCACCTTCCAATGCAAGAGACACAGGTTTGATCCCTGGTCTGGGAAGACCCCACATGCCACAGAGCAACTAAGCCCACGTGTCACAACTACTGAGCCTGCACTCTAGAGCCTGCGAGCCACAACTACTGAAGCCTGCATGCCTAGAGCCCGTGCTCTGCAACTAGAGAAGCCACCGCAAGGAGAAGCCCGCGCACCGCAATGAAGAGTAGCCCCCACGTGCAGCAATGAAGACCCAATGCAGCCAAAAATAAAATAAAATAATAAAATATAATAATAATAAATAAATAAATAAAGGGACTTCCCTGGTGGTCCAGTGGTTAAGAATCTGCCTTCCAATGTAGGGGACACAGGTTCAAGCCCTGGTCAAGGAACTAAGATCCCACATGCTGCAGGGAAACTAAGCCTGAGCACCGCAACTACTGAGCCTGTGAGCCACAACTAGAGAGAAGCACATGCGCCTCAAGGAAGAGCCCATGCGCTGCAACTAAGACCCAATGCAGCCAAAAATAAATAAATAAATAAAATATTTTTTTAAAAAAGAAAGAAAATACACAACCTGATTTAAAAAATGGGCCAAAGACCTTAACAGACACCTCATCAAAGAAGATATTCAGATGGCAAATAAGCATATGAGAAGATGCTCCACATTATATGTCATTATGGGAATGCAAATAAAGACAGCAATAAGATACCACCCCTACTAGAATGGCCAAAATCTGGAACACTGACAACACCGAATGCTGAGGGTGTGGAGCAGGAAGAACTCTCACTCACTGCTGGTGGGAACGCAAAACGGTGCAGCCACTTTTTTGTTTTTAATAAATTTATTTATTTATTTATTTACTTATTTTTGGCTGCGTTGGGTCTTTGTTGCTGCGCGTGGGCTTTCCTCAGTTCTGGCGAGCAGGGACTACTCTTCGTTGTGGTGCACGAGCTTCTTACTGTGCTGGCTTCTCTTGTTGTGCAGCACGGGCTCTAAGCGTGCGGGCTTCAGTAGTTGTGGTGTGTAGGCTTCAGTAGTTGTGGCGCACGGGCTTAGTTGTTCCGCAGCATGTGGGATCTCCCTGGACCAGGGCTCGAACCCGGGTCCCCTGCATTGGCAGACGGATTCTCAACCACTGCACCACCAGGGAAGCCCCAGTGCAGCCACTTTGGAAGACAGTTCAGCAGTTTCTAAAAAACTAAACCTACTCTTACCATATGATCCGGTAACCATGCTCCTTGGTATTGATCCAAATGAGCTGAAAACTTACGTCCATGCAAAAACCTGCACACAGATGTTTATAGCAGCTTCATTCATAATTGCCAAACTTGAAACAACTAACATGTCCTTCAGTAGGTGAGTGGATAAATAAATTGTGGTGCATCCAGACAATGTAATATTAGTGTGAAAAAGAAATGAGCTACGATGTCATGAAAAGGCATGGAGGAAACTTAAATGTAAATTATGAAGTGAAAGAACCCAATCTGAGAAGGCTTCATGCAATATGATTCCACCATTATGACATTCTGAAAAAGGCAAGGTTATGGAGACAACAAAAAGAAAAGATCAGTGGTTGCCAGGGGTTGTGTGGGGAGAGGGATGAATAACCAGAGCATGGAAGACTTTTAGGGCAGTGAAAATACTCTGTGTGATACTATAATTTTACGTGTTTATAAACCCATAGAATGTACAACTCCAAGAATGAACCCTATGGTAAACTATGGGTTTAGGGTGATTATGATGTGTCAATGTAGGTTCATCAACTGTAACAAATGTACCCCTACAGTGGGAAATGTTGGTATCCGTGGATGATACACGTGGCGGGGGCGGGTCTACGGGAACTCTCTGTGCCTTCCTCTTAATTTTGCTGTAAACCTAAAGCTGCCATGAAAAAATAAAGGCCTAAAAAAGAAGAAAGTTTCTCAACCTAGTAAAGGGTTTATTATTCAGAGTTTGATGCAGACAACAGGTGCCCTTCAGGTATTCTAATCAGGAGAGGATTGTTACGTACGTGTATTTGTCTCCCCACACCCATTCTCCACTTTCTTCCATCTTGCCCTCTGATCTGCGAAGGTGAACGTGCATGGACCACACCACACAGGCTCCTGTGCCCTCTGACCTCCAGTTGAGTCTGGAAGGAAACTGGAGGGAAGAATCATGTTGCTAGATAAGATATGGATGTCCAGTTAAACTTGGATTTCAGGTAAACAATGAATAATTTTTTAGTGTAAGTGTGCACCAGGCAAAGTTTGGAACACATTTATGCTAAAATATCATTTGTTGTTTAACTGAAACTCAAAATGAGCTAGGTGTCTTGTTTTCTGTTTGCTAAACTTGACAACCCTAGGGAGGAAGGAGAGTGAAGTGGAAACATCCCCGTGGGGTCACTGTGGTTCGGCTGAGTCCCTTGACCAAAGGCCACAGTTCCACCTCGAAGCCTCTCGTTCAGCTTTCTCCCTCCGGGTCGGGTACAGCCCTGCTGGCCTCCTCAGGGCACACTCGGTCCCTGGCTCTACATGACACTCTCCTCCGTGGTTTCCCTCCACCTTGTAGTTTCCCTTCATCCTTTAAAATAGTACTTTTATTAAAATGTCATCCAGTTACTGAATGTCTTATGAGGACGCTCACTGATACAGGATTCAGTACTAGGAACTAGGTGCTTTTAACATCACGAAGGGTTGGAGGAGTGGAAACTAGGCTGTGATGGCTAATTTAACGTACCAGCTTCTCTGGATTATGGGGTGCCCAGATATTTGGTTACACGTTATTCTGAGTGTGTCTTGAAGGGTGTTTCTGGACAAGGTTGGTATTAGAACCGGCAGTCTGAGTACAGCAGATAGCGCCCCCCCTCCAAGTGAAGGTGGCCCCCCACCCCCCGTGAAGCTGGGGCTCAGTCAAGACACTGAAGGCCCGGCTAGAATACAAAGGCTGAGTGAGGGAGGGTTCCATCTCCGCCTGACTGTCTTCAGCCTGGGATGCTGGCCCTCACCTGTCTTGGGATTAGGACTCAGAGTGGAACTTACACCATCTCTCTGTTCCCAGGCCGCAGATTTGGACTAGATTTAGACCATGACCTCCCCTCTTCTCAGGCCTTGGGACGAGGCTGCAGCTGTCCTGTCGGCTGTCTCTGGCTGCCAGCTTGCCGAGTGCAGACAGTCACGGAGCCATTTCCTTAAGGTCTCTCTGTCTCTGTTTCTCTCCACCTGCCCTATTGGTTCTGTTTCTCTGGAGAACCCTGACGAATAGATTGTGGTGCCAAGAGTGGCTCTAGACGAGCCGAGTATTAAGGATGAGTTTTCGGAATTGGCCTGGAGTTTCTGGAATTGGCCCCTAATCTAATTATATAAAGATGCTAATGACCCTAGTTCCAGTAGTAAACAGCTTACTAATAGTCCATGGTGTGATCTGGCGATCGAGACGCACAAAATATATCCATCGGATACTCCTAATAGATCGCTTGTAAGAAGCAAGGAGGCAGATGACTGTGAATATGATATTTGTGAGCATTTTCTTCCTCTGCAATCTCTTCTATTTTTATTTATTTATTTTTTATTAATTGATATTGAGTACAGTTGCTCTACAATGTTGTGTTACTTTCTGCTGTGCAGCAAAGTGAATCAGTTACAGGTACACATATATCCACTCTATTTTGGACGTCCTTCCCTTCTAGGTCACCACAGAGCACTGAGTAGAGTTCCCTATGCTATGCAGTAGGTTCTCATTACTTACCTATTTTACACATAGCAGTGTGTATATGTCAATCCCAATCTCCCAATTCATCCCACCTCCCTTCCCCCCTTGGTAACTGTAAGTTTGTTTCCGACATCTGTGACTCTTTCTGCTTTGCAAGTAAGTTCATTTGTACCATTTTCCTAGATTCCACAAATAAGCAATATTATATGATATTCGTTTTTCTCTTTCTGACTTGCTTCACTCTGTATGACAATCTCTAGGTCCATCCATGCTGCTGCAAATGGCATTGTTTTCTTCTTTTTTTATGGCTGAGTAATATTCCACTGTATATATGTGCCACATCTTCTTTATCCATTCCTCTGTTGATGGATATTTAGGTTGCTTCCATGTCCTGGCTACTGTAAATATTTGCAAGCATTTTGGAAAAACTAATGAACATAATGAGATCGACTAGTTGCTGGACAAAGTAGTGGAAGAAAAGGATGAGCTCAGGTACTCAGACTCCCAGCTCAAGTGTTGTATAATGACCCGAAGGTGGCTGTGTCTTCCCTGAAGGAGACTCTTATCTCTTGTAGCGCCAGGGCTGAAGTGGCTGAAAACAAAAAAGCACAGTCTCCTGCTGTGATTTACAGTGAGTCACAAGGCGAACTGCCAGTCCCACCGTGTGTTTGCTGTGGAGGTGAGGGTGCTGCTTTGCGAGCAGGGGATTCTGCGAGGTGGAGGGAGGGGGGTTGGGGGGGGAAGACCCTGGGGAAGGTGGGGACACTGAGCCCCGAGTTCTGATGAGTCTTTTTGACAGGTGGAGAGCCCCACCCCCCGTGGAAGTAGCCCCCCGGCCCCCCTCCCCTTCCCAGGTGGAGTCGGGCTCTTCGCCCCTGCCTGGCCTGAGGCAGTTCGCAGGGGGTTCCCCTCAGGAGCCACCGCCTCGGCCACCCTAGCCCCGTGACTCGCTAGTCATGTGCCAACGGGTACCTAAAGGGGGGGCACGAAGTGCGGCCCCTGAGGAGGCGTACTGCGCTCCAAAGAACTCCTTGAGTCTCTAATTTTTACAGCCAGGAGTCTGGGGGAAGGGTGGGGACGGACACTGAGAGCTGGGAGAACGGTGGAGGGAATGTGAGTCCAGATCAGGCTAATTTATTGATTCGAGCGCACGAAGCAGAGAGTCTGCACTGAATGTTGCCGCCTGGGAGTTGGAAAACGGTATCTGGTTGGTTGGCTGAAACGTGGACCAAAAGTTGCCCAAATCGTGAGCTGGAAATAGCAGAACTGCCTTAGTTTAATGAAGAGGCAGGGAGACAAAGGCTTAGGGAGCTTCAAATGTTAAGAGTGGATTTGTCTTTTAAGACTTACTCACCAGCACTGGGAAGGTCCAGAACACCTACCTTTCACTAACACTGGGAGAAATACATTTGTGAGGGGAGAGCTGGCACCCTTGAAGAGCTCCGTGGTCACTCTTCTCTGTCGGCCGGACCTTCCAGTGGGAACTGCAGTCATGCTTTGGGAAACCGAAATGCCAGGGAATAACTGGATCCCAGGTGGGAGGGGCCCACTGCCAAAGGCTAGTTGACTGTGTTCCTACAGATAAGATAGATAGGAAGCCTATTACATCCTTACTTTATGTGTAGAATCAGAAAATTTCTAGGTCAGTTGAATGAAAGTCTCACCTGAATCAGAAAATCAGGGCATCATGGCCCATCAATCAGTTCCCACACTTGAGCTAGTTTACAGGTTCAGAGCCCTTGAATGAACAAGAGGACAGGTCCTCAGAGCAAGGTTCCCAGGGCACTGCCCGAAATTCATGCTGTTAATCTTCCTCCCAGCCTTCACCAAAGGCACAGATGGCCTTTTACCAGCTTCACTGTGCTTTGGGGAAAAGGAAATGATCAGACTTTTCAGGGACTACTGGACACTGGCTTTGAATGGACACTGATTTCAGGAGACCCTATGTCCCTGTGGCCCCCCAGTCAGAGTAGGGGCTTGTGGAGGTCAGGTGATCAATGGAGGTTTAGCTCACGTCTTTCACACAGTGAGCCCCGTGGGTCCCCAAACACATCCTGTGTTTTTCTCCCAGTTCCACAATGCATAATTGGAATAGACATACTCAGCAGCTGGCTGTACCCCTTTACTTGTTCCCGGACTTGTGGAGTGAGAGCTTAGAGGTGAGAAAGAACACGTCCCTGTCCATAAGGCCCACCAGGAGCAGTTTGCTCTCAGCTGGCAAAGCTGGCAATTAGACCTTCACTGTCCTACCTCGGGTGATATCAACTCTCCAGCCCTGTGTCAGAGTTTAGTTCACAGGGGTCTTGATCACATTTGTAAGTGTACAATACATTATTGTGAAGGAGCTCTTTATATATTCTGGCTATGAATCCCTTATCAGATACATGGCTTATAAATATTTTCTCCCATTCCATAGGTTGACTTTTCACCCTGTTGATTGTTTCTTTTTTCCTTTTTTTTTTTGTTGCTTGTTTCCTTTGCTGTTTTTAAATTTATTTATTTATTTATTTATGGCTGTGTTGGGCCTTCGTTTCTGTGCCAGGGCTTTCTCTAGTTGTGGCAAGCGGGGGCCACTCTTCATCGTGGTGCGTGGGCCTCTCACTATCGCGGCCTCTCTTGTTGCAGAGCACAGGCTCCAGACGTGCAGGTTCAGCAATTGTGGCTCATGGGCCCAGTTGCTCCACGGCATGCGGGATCTTCCCAGATCAGGGCTCGAACCCGTGTCCCCTGCATTGGCAGGCAGATTCTCAACCACTGCGCCACCAGGGAAGCCCCTCCTTTGCTGTTTTTAATTTTGATATAGTCCTATTGTCTAATTTTGCTCCTGTTACCTGTGTTTTTGGTGTCATATCCAAGAAATCATTGCCAAATCCAATGTCATGAAGCTATCCCCCTACGTTTTATTCTAAGTGTTTTATAGTTTTAGCACTTCATCTGAGGTCTTTGATCCATTTCAAGTTAATTTTTATATACGGTGTAAGGTAAGAATCCAACTTCAAAAGAAAAAGAAGTGGAGGTATCACATGTCCTGACTTCAAAACATGCCACAAAGCTACAGTCATCAAAACAGTGTGGTCCTGACATAAACACAGACTTGTAGACCAATGGAATGAATAGAGAACCCAGAAAAGAACCCTCAAGTACATGGTCAAATGGTCTTTGATAACAGTGCAAAGGTCCAAAATGTAGTTGCTTATGCTAAGCCCCATGTCACAAAACTGAGACTTAATTATAGTTTTAGTTGTCTTACTTAGATTATTACTACTTAAGTAATCTGCCGTATAGACCCCTTCCATCCCCTAAAGGAAAGTAACTTTGTAATAACCAACATGATTTTTGCAGTTTCGCCTCATATAATTTCCCTGTTCCTGCTCCCTTCTGCCTATAAAAGCCTTTCGTTTTGTACAGCTTCTTTTTTTTTTTTTTTTTTTTGCCGCACTTTGCGGCTTGTGGGATTTTAGTTCCCTGACGAGGGATTAAACCTGGGCCCTTGGCAGTGAGGGTGTAGAGTCCTAACCACTTGACCACCAGAGATTTTTAAAAAATATTTATTTATTTATTTGGCTGTGCTGGGTCTTAGTTGCAGCACATGGGATCTTTAGTTGTGGATGCAGACTCTTAGTTGCGGCATCCAGGATCTAGTTCCCTGACCAGGGATTGAACCCGGGCCCCCTGCACTGGGAGCACAGAGTCTTAACCACTGGATCACCTGGGAAGTTCCCTCTGTACAGCTTCTTGAAACTCCTTTCTATCTGCCAGATTGGATGCTGCCAAATTTGAATCGATTTTTGCTCAAATAAACTCTTTAAAAATTTTAATATGCCTCAGTTTACCTTTTAACAGTCTCTTCAACAAATGGTATTGGAAAAACTGGATATCAACATGTGAAGGAAAGAAGCTGGACCTCTACCTTACCCCATATACAAAAATTAATTCAAAATGGATTAAAGACCTAAATGTAAGACCTCAAACTTATAAAACTCCTAGAAGAAAACAGGGGAAAAGCTTCATGGTATTTGATTTGGCAATGATTTCTTGGACATGACACCAAAAGCACAGGCAACAGAAGCAAAAATAGAAAAATGAGACCACATCAAACTTTAAAACTTCTGCAGAGCAAAGGAAACAATCAACAGAGTGAAAGGCAATTTACATAATGGGAGAAAATATTTGCAAACCGTATATCTGATAAGGAATATATAGAACTTCACAATAATATAGTGTATACTTTAAAATTTAAGAGAGTAGATCTCGTGTTAAGTGTTCTTAATATAACAAAATAAATTTGGAACTCTCATGCAGTATTTTTGGGAATGTAAAAGAGTGCAGCCACTATGGAAAACGGTATGGAGGATCCTCAAAAAATTAAAAATTTAATTAGCGTATGATCCAGCAATCCCACTTCAGGGTATAAATTCAAAATAATTGAAAACATAGCAGCATTGGGACTTCCCTGGTGGCATAGTGGTTGAGAGTCCGCCTGCCAGTGCAGGGGACATGGGTTCAACCCCTGGTCCGGGAAGAACCCACATGCCGTGGAGCAACTAAACCTGTGTACCACAACTACTGAGTCTGTGCTCTAGAGCCCGAGAGCCACAACTACTGAGCCTGAAAGCCACAACTACTGAGCCCACGTGCCACAACTACTGAAGCCCGCATGCCTAGAGCCCATGCTCCGCAACAAGAGATGCCACTGCAATGAGAAGCCCACACACTGCAATGAAGAGTAGTCCCCGGTCACCGCAACTAGAGAGAGCCCGTGTGCAGCAACGAAGACCCAACACAGCCAAAAAAAAAAAAGAAAAAGAAAAAAAAGAAAACATAGCAGCATTATTCACAATAGCCAAGAGATGGAGGCAACACAAAGGTCCACCAGTGGATGACTGGATAAACAAAATGTTGTACTGTATATACATACAATGAAATATCATTCAGCCTTAAAAAAAGGAAATCTTGTCACATGTTACAATATGGATGACTTGAGGACATTATGCTCAGTGAAATAAGCAAGTCACAAAAGACAAATACTATATGATTCTACTTATATGAGGTACCTAGAATAGTCACAATGTTAGGAACAGAAAGTAGAATCATGGTTGTCAGTGAGTTTGGAGAGAGGGAAAAAGAAAATTGTTCAATAGATACAGTTTCAGTTTTGCAAGATGAAAAAGTTCTAGAGATTTGTTGCAGAAAATGTGCATATAGTTAACACTATTGTAGCATACATTTTTTAAATGGTTATGATGGTGTTTCTTAACCACATAAAATAAAAAATAATAATAAAAGAAAAAAAGAATCCAACTTCATTCTTTTTCATGTTGACATCCAGTTTTGACATCATCATTTATTGATAAGGTGGTCCTTTTCCCATTGAATAGTCTTGGCGCCCTTCTTGAAAGTCATTCGAAACTGAATCCAGCAGTATATTAAAAGGATTATAGGGAATTCCCTGGCAGCCCAGTGGTTAGGACTCTGCACTTTCACTGCTTAGGGCATGAGTTCAGGGAACAAAGATCCCGTATGTTGCGCTGCGTAGCCAAAAAAAAAAAAAAAAAAAAGAAAAAGGATTATACAGGATGAGCAAGTGGGATTTATTCCTGGAATGCAAGGAAGTTCCAATATACAAAAACTGATCAATGTAATATACTCTATTAACAGAATGAAGGGAAAAAAGAAAAAAACACATGATAATCTCAAATGATGCCAAAAAAGCATGTGGCAAAATGAGCAGCTTTTCATGACAAAAACACAAAATACACTAAGAATAGAAGGAAACGATCTCAAAATAATAAAGTCCATATATGAAAAATCAACAACTCAATGGTGAAAAATTTAAAGCTTTTCCCCTAAGAACAAAAATAAGATGAGGATTCAGTTTCCTCCACTTTTATTCAGCATAGCGTTGGAGGCAAGAATAAGAAAAAAAAGGCATCCAGACTGGAAAAGAAGTAAAACAATCTTTGTTCATAGATAACACAATTTTATATGAAATAAGCCCTAAAGATTCCATGGGGGGAAAAAAACAACTGTTAAGGCTAATTCAGTAAAATTTCAAGATACAAAATCAACACACAAAAATCAATTGCATTTCTAAACATTAAAAATGAGCAGGGAATTCCCCGGCAGTCCAGTGGCTAGGACTCCATGCTTCCATTGCAACCGGTTTGATCCCTGGTTGGGAACTAAGATCCTCACACCAGCATGACCAAAAAAAAGAAAAAAAGGAACAATCTGAAAAAGAAATTAAGAAATCAATTTCATTTATAAGATCATAAAAAATAATAAAATACTTAGGAATAAATTTAACCAAGGAGGTAAAAGACATTTTCACTGAAAACTACACAACATTGCTGAAAAAATTTAAAAAGACACAAACAAATGGAAAGATGTTTTCATCTTCCAGTCTTCAGCAAATGGTGGTGGCAAAACCAGATATTCACATGCAAAAGAATGAAGTTGGATCCTTACCTAATACCATATACGAAGTTTGACTCAAAGAGGATCAAAGACTTAAATGTAAGAGATAAAATTATAAATCTGTTAGAAAAAAAACATAGGGCTAAATATTTATGACCTTGAATTTGGCAATGATTTCTTGTACATGACACCAAAGGCACAGGCAACAAAAGAAAACATAGACAAATCAAACTTCATAAAAAAGTAAGCTTTTGCACATCAAAGGACTCTATCAACAGAGTAAAAAGGCAACCCACAGAGTGGGAGAAAATATTTGCAAATCACATATCTGATAAGGGATTATAATCTGCAATATATAGAGAACTCCTAAAATTCAACAACAGGGAAACAGTCGAATTAAAAAATGGGCAAAGGACTTGAATAGACATTTCTACAAAGAAGATGTACAAATGGCCAACAAGCACATGAAAAATGCTCAACAACACTCACTATGAGGGAAATGCACATGAAAACCACATGAGATACCACCTTTCACATCTATTAAGAAAACTAGAGGAAATTCCCTGGCGATCCAGTGGTTAGGACTCTGCGCTTCCACTGAAGGGGGCAGGGGTTCAATCCCTGGGGGTTGGGGGGGTGGGAAATAAGATCCCACAAGCCACGCGATGCAGCAAAAAAGAAAAAGAAAAAAAAATTACAAATATGTGGAAATTAAACACCACACTCTTGGGACTTCCCTGGTGGTGCAGTGGTTGAGAGTCCGCCTGCCAATTCAGGGGACATGGGTTCGAGCCCTGGTCCGGGAAGATCCCACATGCAGCGGAGCAACTAAGCCCGTGCGTCACAACTACTGAGCCTGCGCTCTAGAGGCTGCGAGCCACAACTACTGAAGCCCACGTGCCACAACTACTGAAGCCCGTGTGCCTAGAGCCTGTGCTCCGCAACAAGAGAAGCCACCACAGTGAGAAGCTCATGCACCACAACGAAGAGTAGCCCCTGCTTGCTGCAACTAGAGAAAGCCCGCACGCAGCAACGAAGAACCAATGCAGCCAAAAATAAATAAATAAATTTATAAAAAACAAACAAACAAAAAACACCACACTCTTAAAGGGTCAAAGGGTCACAGAAGGACTCACAAGGGAAATTAGAATATACACTGAGACAAATAAAAATAAAGACACAACACACCAAAACTTATAGAATACAGCAAAAGCAGTGATAAGAGGAAACCTTATAGCCCTAAATGCCTATAGTAAAAACGAACAGAGGTCTGAAATCACTAACCTAATTATATGCCATAAGTAACTAGAAAAAGAAGACCAAACGAACCCCAAACTTAGCAGAAGGAAGGACATAGCAAAGATTAGAGAAGAGATCAATGAAATAGAGAATAGAAAAACAACAGGGAAATCAAAAAACCCAAAAGTTGGTTCCTTGAAAAGATCAACAAACTTGACAAATGGTTAGATAATTTACTAAACAAAAAAGAGAGAAGACATGGGACTTCCCTGGTGGTCTAGTGGTTAAGACACCATACTTCTAATGCAGGGCATGTGGTGGGTTCGATCCCTGGTCGGGGAACTAAGTTTGGGGAACTAAGATCCCATGTGCGTCAAGGTGCAGCCAAATAAATAAATAAACAAATAAATCTCCTTCAATAAGATTTTTTTTTAAATGGAGAAGATAAACTACTAAAATCAGAGATGGAAATGGGGACATTACTATTGATTTTAAGAAATTAAAAAGAATTTGGGCTTCCCTGGTGGTACAGTGGTTGAGAATCTGCCTGCTAATGCAGGGGACACGGGTTCGAGCCCTGGTCTGGGAAAATCCCACGTGCCACGGAGCAGCTGGGCCCGTGAGCCACAATTACTGAGCCTGCGCATCTGGAGCCTGTGCCCCGCAACGAGAGAGGCCACGATGGTGAGAGGCCCGCGCACCACGATGAAGAGTGGCCCCCACTTGCCACAACTAGAGAAAGCCCTCGCACAGAAACGAAGACCCAACACAACCAAAAATAAAATTAATTAATTAATTAATTAAAAAAAAAAAGAATTATAAGAGTATCATACAAACAATTGTACACCAACAAGGTGGATAACTTAGATGAAATGAATAAATTCCTAGAAATACACAATCTATGACAACTGAATCATGAAGAAATAGAAAATCTGATTAGATCTCCTAATAGAGTGATTGACTCAGTAATCAAAAACCTTGCAATAAAAAAAAGCCCAGGACCAGATGTCTTTACTGGTGATTTCCACCAAACATTTTTTTTAATATATTTATTTTATTAATTTATTTGTTTGCTTGTTTATTTATTTATTTTTTGGCTGCGTTGGGTCTTCGTTGCTGTGCGCGGGTTTTCTCTAGTTGCGGCGAGTGGGGGCTACTCTTCATTGAGGTGCACGGGCTTCTCCTTGCGGTGGCTTCTCTTGTTGTGGAGCACAGGCTCTAGGCGCGTGAGCTTCAGTAGTTGTGTCACGTGGGCTTCAGTAGTTGTGGCTCGCGGGCTCTAGAGCACAGGCTCAGTAGTTGTGGTACATGGACTTAGTTGTTCCGATGCATGTGGGATCTTCCCGGACCAGGGCTTGAACCCATGTCCCCTGCACTGGCAGGCAGATTCTTAACCACTGAGCCACCAGGTAAGCCCCTCCACCAAACATTTAAAGAAGAAATAACATCGATCCTTATCAAACCCTTCCAAAAAATTGAAGAGAAGGAAACACTTCTTAATTCATTCTATGAGGCTACCATAATCTGATATCAAAGCCAGACAAGGACACTACAAGAAAAGAAAACTAAAGTTCAATATTCTTTATGAACATTGATGCAAAAATACTCAATACTAGCAAACTGAATTCGGATTTAAAGTTTTTAAAATTTTAAAATCAAAAGAATGAAGAGAAAAAAGCACTCCATCATCTCAATTGATGCAGAAAAAGCACTTGACAAAATTCAAGATCTCTTTATGATAAAAATAGTTGACAAGGACACTTCCCTGTTGGTCCAGTGGTTAAGACTCTGCGCTCCCAATGCAGGGGGCCCGGGTTCAATCCGTGGTCAGGGAACTAGATCCTGCATGCCGCAACTAAAAGAGGCCACATTCCTCAACAAAGATCGCACATGCAGCAACTAAGACCTGGTGCAGCCAAAAAAGAAAAAATGTTGATAAACTAGGAGTAGAAGGAAACTACCTCAACATAATAAAAGTCATTCATGAAAACCCCACAGCTAAATGGGGTTTTAACCCATCATACTCAAAACTTTTCCTCTCAAATCAGGAACAAGGCTTACAGACCGATTCAGGAAAGTAGTAGGACACAAAATCACACAAAAAAATCAGTTACTTTTCTATACACTAATAATAAGCAAACAAAAAAGGAAATTAAGAAACATAATTCCATTCACAAGAGCATCAAAGACAAATACAATGCTAAGGAATTAGGAATTAACTTAACCAAGGAGATGAAAGACATACAATGAAAACTACATAATATTGCTGTGAGAAATTAAAGCAGACCCAAATAAATGGAAACATATCCTGTGTTCATTGGAAGACAATATTGTTAATGACAATATCACCCAAAGTGGTCTACAGGCTCGATGCAATCTCCATCAAAATCCCAACAATGATTTTGCAGAAATAGAAAATCCATCCTGGGACCTCCCTGGCAGTCCAGTGGTTAAGATGCTACACTTCCATTGCAGCGGGTACAGGTTCGACCCCTGGTGGGGGAACTAAGATCCTGCATGCCACGTGGCCAAAAAAAAAAAAAAAAAAAAGGAAAAGAAAAAGAAAATCCATCCTAAAATTCATATGGAATCTCCAGGGATCCCAAAGCCAAAGTCATCTTGAAAAAGAAGAAAGCTGGAGGACTCACAGCTCCTAATTTCAAAACTTACTGTAAACTATAGTAATTAAAGCAGTGTGGTACTGGCTTAAAGACAGACCTATAAACAGTGGAATAAATAGCCCAGAAATAAGCCCTCCCCAGTGCTGTCAAGTGATTTACAGGGGTGCCAAGACCACCCCAGTAATATTTTAACAAAATTTTTATGACAAAATTCTTCCAAAATTGATTTTAGTGGTGAGGGAAGCCAGCATCCTATGCTAGTTCCCCATCTTAACAGAAACACAGGTATGATTTATTGTCTTTTTCTAGCTCCTTTGCATCAAGAAAGCAGCAAGTTCAACTGCAGGCAATTTCTGATCACCCAAATGCTGATCTCTGCAACGCAAATTATTTTTGTCCATTTTGAGACACTCCTGGTTAACAAGATGCTAGCTTACTTCATTTCCTCAGGGGTTGTAGTATCTCCCCACAGTAGTTAGAGAGGATATCAGAGGAGGGAATGACATCTCAGCTGTCAAGTGAAATCCCTTCTACATCAAGTTTCTTACCCCTGGGACCAAAGTCATGCTGCTTCCAGCCTAGCCATAAATAATGGCTGCTAGCGTGAGGTTTTCCTCATCAACTCTCTGGGCCAGAGTCGCTGCTCAGTAAACTGCTGCAATTTTCCTAATGTAGGATACAGAGGAACGACCTAGGAAGGGTTATCAAGTAGTATACAAGTCTAGATGGTTTGTTCTAGAGTTCCTTTTCATTGAAATAAAAAATGACTATTAGCAACACCAATTAGCTATGTGAACGGCAAGGGTTTTAACCTCTCTGTAACCCTTTTCAGCTTCTATGTCACTAATCAAAATACATTATGAGGAGGGTTTCAAAAGAGTCTTTAAAATTCTAAGCATGATTTGTACTTGTTAGATGGAATGAGGGCCTCTCTAGCCAGCAAGAATAAAGTTTTTGAAAATCTGTGTCTCTTCTACGCCTTTTAATTAATTCTCAAAGTCCAACGTGTAAAGGATATAACATAGAAGAACTTCTCTGTAATGCTATTTTCTAAAGAGTAAACTTTATCACGAAGACGGTGTGTTTCAGATTTTTCCAGAATTAATGGATTGTGTCATATGTAATTTTTCCCATAAAATAACCTCATCGCACCGATCTTAGAACATTTAGTGGTTTTGGTACATATAATATTTTATTCTTGTCTGCTCATTTAATCATGGATTGTCCTATTTAGAGCCTTATTTTTGCAGATAAGGGATTTTCTAAGTCAAGAAAAGGCATGCAATTTTTTCAAAAGAAGAGAAAGAACTTAAAAGCATTGATGAGTAGTCAGTCAAGTAAGAGAGGTTTACAGTTTCTTACCTAGTATCTACTAATTGCTATAATTCTCAGATTTACTAGGAAAGGTTTTTTTTTTTGGCTGAGCAGCATATAGGATCTTAGTTCCCCAGCCAGGGATCGAACCCTCGCCCCCAGCAGTAGAAGCCTGGAGTCCTAACCACCTGGGAAGTCTCGGAAACCATTCTTTTAATGGTTTTAATTCTTTTAATTCTCTGAAACCACTCTTTTAATTAATAAATTTATTTATTTATTTTGGCCGCACCGGGTCTTGGTTGCGGCATGCGTACTCTTAGTTGTGGCGTGCGGGATCTAGTTCCCCAACCAGGGATGAAACCTGGCTCCTTGCATTGGGAGCTCGAGGTTTTACCCACCGGATCACCAGGGAAGTCGCCCCTGAAACCATTCTTTTGACATGCATCTTAACTATCCAGGGCCAGTATCCTGTTTTCTCCCTCCTGAATCCCCTCAGGGCACACCTTGGGATGGGAGTGGGGATGCCATCCCTGAGGGCTTTATGACCACAACATCCTTTGTTTACTGATAGGACATATTTTGTCCACATGACCCAAGTTAATATTCCGCTTTGACAAAAGAAAAAATGCATTTGGATTAGCTTTAAAAAGTTTTCTCATAAATATTTGATTTAGTACATAAAACCTAATACATATCTGAATTTTTGAAAATTAGTCTATATCTGTTTCTGTAGATTAGAGTCCTAAAGTTAGAATGAGCGATCATTGCTCATTTCAGCAGCACATGTACTAAAATTGGAACGGTACAGAGACGATTAGCATGGCCCCCGTGCAAGGATGACATGCAAATTTGTGAAGCGTTCCATATTTTTTTTAATTTTCAAAAAAAATTTTAAAAAAGAATGAGATCATAGTATATGCAAATTTTAACTCTAACAGATATTTGTATTCATCTACCAGTTTGTATTCCAACTATTAGTACATGAGTGTAACTCTTTTTCTCATACTTCATCAGCACTGGTTGTTAACAGTTTTTATTGTTATTTAAGAAGCAAAAAATTGTTAAGAAGTTAAAAATTGTAAGATTTTTGTTTCAGGATGCCTACTGCAGCTAAATTTGTGATTGTAAAAAAACTGAAAATACCCTAAGCAGTAATTAATATACAAATAATTACAAATTAGGGAATATACTTTTTGCAGAATATCTACTATTAGCCATGAAGGAGGTGGAACTACAGGGTATTTCTCCCTAACTTCCGCAGTTCACATCCCGTGTGCCAGGACAATACTAAGTTCTTCACGTATATCAAAGCTTCCAACTCTCATTACAACCCCATGTGGTCAGTACTATCATCACACCTAACTTGTGTTTAAAACAAAATTCAACTAAGTTTGGAGAGCTAATTGGCTTTACTCAAAGATTCATGAAGCGGGCAGCATCCCTTCTAGCAGATAGAAGGGCCCTCCAAGGAGCTGTACAGAATGGAAGGTTTTTATAAGCTGGAGGGTGGGGCAAGGAAGTCATTAGCAAAAGAAAAGAAAGGGTTATTTGGGGCCAGGACATCATTTTTTGGGATAAAGGACTGGGCAAGGGTTTTGTCATGCAGACTGCCTCTCCTTCCTCTTGGTTGGGGGCAGGGGGAGGGGTGGGGGTGAGGATGGGATTACTTCATTGGTGCCAACCAGAAAATTCCAAACTGTCTGGTTAAGATTACATTTCTGGGGAAGGTTGAAACTGTAATTAGATTAGGCGTTAAATCTAGGCTTTAGCACAAGTGATGCCATTTTGGGCCTATGGATTTTTCCTTTAACGATTACAAATGAGGGAACCAAGGCAGTACCACATAGCAATACTGTAGACTACTAAGCAGCAATCAAAAAGGATTAGGTGGGGGGCTTCCCTGGTGGCGCAGTGGTTAAGAACCCGCCTGCCAATGCAGGAGACACGGGTTCGAGCCCTGGTCCGGGAAGATCTCACATGCCGCGGAGCAACTAAGCCCGTGCGCCGCAACCACTGAGCCTGCGCTCTAGAGCCCGCGAGCCACAATTACTGAGCCCACGTGCCACAGCTACTGAAGCCAGCCTGCCTAGAGCCCTTGCTCCCAACAAAAGAATCCACCACAATGAGAAGCCCGAGCACTGCAAGGAAGAGTAGACCCCGCCGCAACTAGAGAGAAAAGCACGTACAAAGACCCAATGCAGCCAAAAATAAATAGATAAATAAATTTATATATAAAAAAAAGGATTAGGTGGACCTACTTGTACTGATCTGGAACATGTCTGTACCATATCATTAACTGAAAAAGCCAATGTGAGAGTGATAAATAATACGATTCCATTTTATATTTTAAGAGTATAAATGTTTATGTAAACATACCTGTGTAAGCATAGAATCAAATACAGAATATTATTATATTAATAATTTGGACTTGAAAGATTTGTGAAGAGGGTTCCGATTGATGTCTTAATGTCTAATTTACCTAATTTTAAAGGAAAGAAAGAAAAAACAGGAGGAAGGAAAAGAAAGAAGTAAAATAAAGAAGTGAAATAGGGTTCATCCTAGGGACCTCCCTGGCGGTCGAGTGGTTAAGACTCCACACTTCCAATGCAGGGGGCGCGGGTTCGATCCCTGGTGGATCCCACATGCTTCGTGCTCAAAAAAAAAAAAAAAAAAAAAGTGTTCATCCTTAATGGTAAGCCAAAATTGGGTGCCACCATGATTAAGCAGCTTTTTTCTTCCACGCAGTGATGGAGAGAAGAAAATTATTAACCTACTCAGAATTTGGAAGCGATTCAAAGCAAACATGTCCCCTTAGTTTATTTAAACAAAGTCATTAAGTTTTCTCCAACTGTCTGATTATTACACGATCTGATATTTGCTACATTACACACTGGTCACTACCACACCAGCTTCCTCCCCATTCCCCACTTGCAATACTAACTGGCCTCCAGATTTTTTTCTGAAAACAACAAAAGATTTTGTTTCTTAAGCCAATTAGTTCCAAATAACTCTTACATCTTCACTTAGCTTTCCTGATGTTTCTGTAAGAGAGGCCCACTGGACTATATTGCAGATGGCTTGGGGCCATTTACTTGGTTTCAATTCAGTTTCTCTAGGTAGAACCAGACATTTTGTCAGTGCATTTGGGGATTAAAATGCATATTTCCCCAGAGACATGCTATAACCTATTCCCACTTTAAACTCTAGGACATGCCCTATATTAGGAAAATTTTTATGAACTATATAATAGAATTAAATTAGTAAGTATATGTTCTGCATCTATAGCTACAACGCGCATGGGAATACAAAGATAAATAACCTATCATTCCTGCCCCCCAAGAGAACAGGGGGAAGACCTGTAGACAACAAATATTTCCACCTACATTACAGTATTTTCTTCGCTGTAGCAAAGTTCTGCGGAAGAGGAGGGGAAAAGGGTAGGGGAAACTCGACCAAGGGAGTAATGTTTCAGCTGGACCTTCAAACAACAGTCTTTAAACTTTTGCTCACATACTTTCTAGAAAGATTTTGATGAACTATAAACCCTTTTACACATATAAAGTGACATCTAACATAATTTCTGTGTAGTGCAAATATGTCCATTAAAAATACAAATCTTAAGTCAGTTTTATTAATGTGTTCAATGGCATCTAAATACTGTATTGTCAGGCTTCCCTGGTGGCGCAGCGGTTAAGAATCCGCCTGCCAATGCAGGGGACATGTGTTAAAGCCCTGGTCCAGGAAGATCCCACATGCCGCGGAGCAACTAAGCCCGTGCGCCACAACTACTGAAGCCTGTGCTCCCTAGAGTCCGCGAGCCACAACTACTGAAGTCTGCGTGTTCTAGAGCCCATGCTCCGCAACAAGAGAAGCCACCGCAATGAGAAGCCCACGCACCGCAACGAAGAGTAGCCCCTGCTCGCCTCAACTAGAGAAAGCCCGCGCACAGCAACGGAGACCCAACGCAGCCAAAATAAATAAATAAATAAATAAATAAGAAAAAATTTAAAAAGTACATGAACAAGAAATTCTTCAGTAGTAGGAAATTTTACATGATTCATTTTTCTCACTTGAACTTCATTTCCTTTCTACTTCCCCCATAGAATTTTATCCTAGTGTAATATATATTTGTTCTTGAAAGTCTGCTGGCGACCATCCTATGATATTACTCTGCAACAAAAATATGTAAATAAGTTTTAATTGAAAAACTTCTAGGCCCATAAAGCTAAGTGTTAGACACTTTTTAACCAATGAAATATGAATTACATTGCTAACTTTGATTAAACCGACACAATGTACTATGCACTTCAACTAATAATGTATAAAAAGTAGAATTTTATAGAAACTCTTACTTAAGGTACTTTTTAATTCCCTTTTTGATTTCCTCGTTGACCCACTGGCTTTTTTTAGTCGCACGTTGTTTAGTCTCCATGTAATGATTTTCTCCTCATTTCTTTTTCTGTGGCTGACTTCCCGCTTCATGTCGTTGTGGTCAGGGAAGATGCTCGGCCACAGGGAAGATGGCGCCAAGGACCAGGCAGCGCACGACCCAGCAGCCAGGGGCGGGGGCCCGCGGCTCTGTAGGTGCCTGGAGCTCTCACAGACGGGGTGCTGTTCAGGCCCCTAAGACCAGGACGATGCAGAGCAAGAAAGCTGACCCCGGGAGCCTGCTTCTGGTCCCTCCCGTCCTCTGCTTCCCCCGCCAGCATTAAACTCACAGCATCCAGGGCAGAGGGGATCCACCGTGGCCACCAAGCCGGGAAGAAGGGACAGGTGTCAGCAGGGGACAGAGGGTCCTGTGGTCCACGATAGGTGGTGTGGGAGGCCTGCGAGACACCCAGGAGGAGGATCATTCCTCCCAGCGATCCCTGTGAAAAGGGGCGGCAAGAAGCATCGCTCGGGCCTGCAGTCTGATCCCGAACGAAGTCTTTCGGTACGAGACGAAGTTTCTAGCGCTTCGTTAAGTCCCTGGGCTGACCTACAGCAGAACTCTGCCCACACCTCCGCACCGGCTCCAGAGGACGGCCAGCCCCCGGACCGCCTGGCAGGATCCTGGAGCCGCGGAAAGGCCTTCTACTCTCTACCCTCCTGCGGGGAAGGCGGACCCCGAAGACCGTCCTGAGGGCGCTCCCAGCGCAGCAGGCCCAGGGGCCGCAGCTCCGGGGGCAGGACTGGGTGGGCAGTGACCTAGCGCCGGGCAGGGGGCGTGAGGGAGAGGGTCGAGGGCTCAACATGCAGGCCGAGGTCGGGGGCTGGCACCGTCCATCCCCCTCACCTGAGATCCAGCCGCTCACCGTGGGTCGGCCCCCGGCCCGGGCCCCCGGAGGCTCTGCAGCCACCGCCCACCGGCCGGCCCCCCCACCGGCCCCCGCGGAGCTCGTGCCCCCAACCCCGGCCCCGGCCGGCCCCCGCCTCCCTCCCCGGCCGCGGCCCGGACCCCGGGCCTCCCAGACGGGCTCCCGCCCCGCGGCGCGCGCCGGCCGGGGGTCTCTAGAGCCCGAGCCCCCTCTCCCGAGCCCGGCCTCCCGCCCTCCACCGGCACGTTTCCGAAACGGCCCGAGGCTGCACACTCACCTCGGGCCCCGCTGCTGCAGCCGGTCCGCGCCCGGGACGCAGGCTGCGGGACGCGAGCTCCCCGGGGCCGGCCTCGTCCGCGGCTTCGCGCTCCCGCACCTGCACGGCGGCCGCCGCTCTGCCCTCGGGCTGCGCAGCCTGCCTCCCGCTTCTCACATCGCGTCTGCTGGCTGCCCCTCGGCCCCCTCCTCCGCCGGCGGGGGGACGTCCGGCGGGGCCTGCGGCGGGGGCTGCGCCTTGCAGGCGGGGGCCCGTGTGTCCTAGGGTGGGACTGGGAGCCCTGCCCCACTGGCCACCCAAAGAGCCGCGCCACGCCCGTCAGGTCCCGCCGCCCCAGGTCTTTTTCCGGGACACCTGGGCAGCTGGGCGACGATAGATACACAGATAGATAGTTAGATAGATACCTGGGCAGCTGGGTGATCCTGTATATACACCTGGGCAGCTGGGCGACGATAGGTAGGTAGATAGATAGATAGATACCTGGGCAGCTGGGTGATCCTGTATATACACCTGGGCAGTTGGGCGACGATAGGTAGATAGATAGATAGATAGATAGATAGATAGATACCTGGGCAGTTGGGTGATCCTGTATATACACCTGGGCAGCTGGGCGACTCCAGGGCAGCTCGGTTAACTGAAAAACACATAAAACAAGAACAAAATGAAAGAAAAAAACGCTTCAAGTTTATTTCTAGTATTATAAAGAACTATTATGGTATTATATGAAAATAATTAAATTAGAAAAACAGAACTTGGACAGCTTTGAAATTAGTTACAAATAACAGTCATTTATTTGTATTCAGAAGCATTAATGTATTCCTAACAGCTGTTTTTCCAAGTTTGTGGAAAAAGAAAGTAAAAAGCACTCATAAGTAGAACGCTCAATAACGTTTTACTTACAAAAGTTTGGACTATATTTCTTTCAAAAATCCAGTCAATTCAAATTAGGATTACTTTCTTGTTCTCCTATCAGCTGCTCTTCTTGATAGATAGCTTTTTGTGTGTGTGAATCTTCTCATCTTTTCTTGAACAAAATTGATCAGATTTGCTAACACTTTAATATCAGAAAGTCTTTGCGTCTAAACTTTAAACTAGCGTCTAAGTCTTTTTTTTTTTTTTTTTTTTTTGTTGGCCACGCAGCGCGGCTTGTAGGATCAGCAGTGGCAGCCTGGAGTCCTAACCACTGGACTGCCAGGGAAGTCCCTCCTACGTCTTAGAAGTAACTTTCAGTGTGCATTTGCACCCCGCACCCTTCTATCTCAGTGTAACCTACTGACCGCTCTACCTCCCTGCTGAGGCCAGCAGCACCAATTCTTGCCCAGACCACAAATCAGCTTCCCAAATTCTGCTCTTGCTGCCCTCGAGCCATCCTCCACAAAGTGGCCAGGGTTATCTGCTTAACATTCACATCATACTGTATAACTTTTTCACTTAAAAACCCTCTTTATGGCTTCTCCAGGCACGAAAAGAAAATTCAGACTCCTCAGCACAGCCTACAAAACCCTCCTTGAACTGCTCTTGCTGGGCACTGCCTGCTCAGGAGGTGTCACTGTTTCCCTTGGTCCACTACGCTCCACCCTGCTCATCTCCACTTCTTAGGATGGGTTTAATTCTTGCTTTTCCGGCAGTCTAGAACAATATTCCCCTTGCTATTCTAATGGCTGCTCCTAGGGCAGATATCAATTTAAATGTTACTTGCTCAGAAAGGTTTCCCACGATCAGTAGCACAGGTCTCCACTGATATTCCCTGTTAAGAAGCTCTGTTTAATTCCTTCCGAGCACTCAACTGTAATTATTTTATTCATGTTCATTTTCGTTCATTTTAGTGTTTGTCAGATCTTTCTAATCGAGTGTAGACTATACTCTCTATGAGGCTAGGGATTATATCTGTCTTATTCATTGTTCTATCCCTTGCACTTGTCATAGTATCTGGCATCACTCAGTTAACATTTGTGGAAGGAATGAACATCAAAGATCTGAGGGACTTCCCTCGTGGCTCAGTGGATAATAAGAGTCCACACTCCCAATGCAGGGGGACGAGGTTCAATCCCTGGTCAGGGAACTAGATCCCACACACATGCTACAACTAAGAGTTCTCATGCCACAACTAAGGAGCCTGCGTGCCGCAACTAAGACCCGGTGCAACCAAATAATAAATAAATTAATTAATTTTTTAAAATCTTAAAAGTTCCACACAATGCTATAACAATGACTAATTTTTGTTACTACCACTAAGCGTTAGGGTTTTTTTTTTTCATTTTATTGAAGTATAGTTGATTTACAATGTTGTGTTAATTTCTGCTGTATAGCAAAGTGACTCAGTTACACATATATTCTTTTTCATATTCTTTTCCATTATGGTTTATCACAAGATATTGAATATAGTTCCTGTGCTATACAGTACCACTAAGCATTAGCTGATAAAACTTTTCTGTCTTATCATGCTTGATGACTCTAACCCTGATTACAATTCTTTATTGCATTTAAAAAATGACAATTGAATTCAAAATTACTTTCTTATCGACATAGATATGGTGTCTCAAAAGCATTTCCCACAACCGTTTTATATCACATCACACATAAAAAATAAGCATGTCTTTTTTTTTTTTTTTTTTTTAATTTCTCTACCTGTCATGAGTATGCAGTCATTCCGGGTCCCACTTTTCCATGGATAGATCCTTGGACATGATTTCTGTTTTAGGGTAGAAGGAAGCCAAAGCGCAAGTCTTCTGTAGCTACATATTAGTCTCCACCGTATGCATCTCATCTTAAAATCTTTTTACCTATCTGACAACAACAAAACAGAGATGATGATCCTATTCTCAATGACGATTTTTTTAAACAGGTTTTTTTTCTCTATTTATTTATTTTTATTTTTGGCTGCCTTGGGTCTTCGTTGCTGCTTGCGGGCTTTCTGTAGTTGTGGTGCAGGGGCTTCTCATTGCGGTGCCTTCTCTTGTTGCGGAGCATGGGCTCTAGGCATGCAGGCTTCAGTAGTTGTGGCACATGGGTTCAGTAGTTGTGGCTCATGGGCTCTAGAGAGCAGGCTCATTAGTTGTGGCATGCCGGCTTAGTAGTTGTGGCTCGCGGGCTCTAGAGCACAGGCTCAGTAGTTGTGGCGCATGGGCTTAGTTACTCCATGGCATGTGGGATCTTCCCCGACCAGGGCTCGAACCCGTGTCGCCTGCATTGGCAGGCAGATTCTTAACACTGTGCCACTAGGGAAGTCCTCAATGATGATTTTATTCTTCTAGATATCACCAGTTTTTTACTGAATCTCTTCTTCACTTCTAACAAGACATTTTTTATTGGTGATATAAATATTTGAAGACATTCTGTGGAAAAATATTGATACATCAAAATGTTAACAATGTAAAATAGCAAGGAGAGACCACTACACACCTATTAAGTGGTGAGACTGCAAAACACTGACAGCACCAAATGCTGATGAAGATGTGGACACCAGGAACTCTCATCATTACCAGTGGAAATGCAAAAGTTCACTTTGATCCATGGTATTTATCCAAATGAGTTGAAAATATGTCCACACAAAAACCTGAACATGGATGTTTACAGGAGCTTTATTCATAACTGCCAAAAACTTGGAAGCAACCAAGATGCCCTTCTGTGGGTGAATGGATAAATAAACTGTGGTGCAGCCAGACAATGGAATATTACTCAGCGCTAAAAAGAAATGAGCTGTCAAGCCAGAAAAGCCATGGAGGAATGTTAAATGCTTACTGGTTAGTGGAGAAAGTCAATCTGAAAAGGCTGTTTACCCAGCCTTTGGAATCATAGTATGATTCCAACTATATGACATTTTGGAAAATATAAAACTATAGACCTTCTCACTAAAGGTCAGGGATTGGCACAAGTTACAGGGATGGAGTTCCATAGGTGGAACACAGAGGATTTTTAGGGCAGGAAACCATTCTTACGATGGTATAATGTTGGGTACATGCTATCATGCGTTTGTTAAAACTCACAGAATGTACAACACCAAGAGTGAACCCTAGTGTAACCTATGGACTTGGAGTGAGTATGTTGTGTCAATGTGGGTTCATCCACATTGACACAACAAATGCACCACTTTGTTGGACATTGTTGATAGTGGGGTGGGCTGTGCATGTGTAGGGGCAGTGGGTACATGGGAACTCTGTACTTTCTGCTCAATTTTGCCATGAACCTAAAACTGCTAAAAAAAAAAAAGGTCTGTTGAAAAAAAATGTTACCAATAGCCATCCTTGGGTAAAGAATTACAGGTAATTTTCTTTTTCTTTTGCACTTTTTGCACAGGTTTTCCAAGTTTTGTTGTTGTTACTGTTTGTTTTTTGCTTTTGTCACTGACTGAATTTATTAACTATGGAAGTAGGAAAAATATTTTAAAAAGTAAGTATGCTAAATTCAAAACTGTTAGACTTGCTTAAGTTTAGGTTTTAATCTCTTAGAGAATAATAGCTACCTAGTACAGAAACTCAAAAAAAAAAAAAGAAAGTTGATAATATAAGGAACCCTTAAATGGGCAAAAATTAAGTTTTAAATCATTATTTTCAGCTTATGATTTTATAAAAATCATAGAATTTAATTACTGGAGAGGACCTCCATAATCACTGAATATAAGTTTCTTTTTAAAAATTTGCTTCTGGTTGCAGTCAGGACCGCTAAAGCTTAGAAGGCACTTGGGTGGGCAATGCTGCCTGGGAGATAAAATGAGAAACATGGTGGGTCCTTGTACTCAAGTGTGAAACAGGTAAGGCGGAGCGAAGAGCATTCTTTCTTAAGAATATAGTGGTATGGGACTTCCTTGGCAGTCCAGTGGTTAAGACTTCGTGCATCCGATGCAGAGGGTGCAGGTTCGATCTCTGGTTGGGAAACAAAGATCCTGCAAGCAGCGTGGTGTGGCCAAAAAAAAAAAAAAAAGAATATACATATATATATATATATATATATATATATATACACACACATATATATGTATATATACACACATATATAGTGGTAAACATTGGATTATTTAATAATAAAAAAGCCACAGGAACTGAGAGGAAGGCAACCTTCATAATAAGTTAGGAAAGTGAGAGGGGCTGGAGGACACACTGGGATCCTGAGGGATGAGAAAACTGTGAAGATAAAAGTGGACTTTACTTCAAGAGCATATTATGCACAATTCCCTTATTTTATTGAAGGAGAAACTGAGGCTCCGGAAGGTCCAGGGTCACAGAGCTGATGAATGTCAGTTCTGTGTTCTCTTCCAGATCATTACAATGCTTGTCCAGAGACTTGCTCATCAGCTGCATTTCAGTCTCATCAAATGTAAAGCTTTTTTTTTAGGAAGGAATAAGTATTTCATATATTAGGAAGAATGGCAACTTAAATCTCTATTTTTTTAAAAATGAGTTTTTCAACCTATAGTTCATTCCAGACTACTCTCAGTATTCAGTATCATCTTGTGTTTTCACTTCTGTTTTAGAATCTTAATTTATCCATGATTTGCTTTCTCTAGAAAAATGTTTTTCAAACCATGGTTTGTAAGCCATGTAGTCAATTTGGTGGGCTGGAACCACTGTTCATTAAAAAACAAACAAATAAACAAAAAACAAAACAAAAAACAGTATAGACTAGATTTAAATAGATTAGAAAATATTAAAATCCATCTAAGGTAGTAAATGAAACAATTATATGAAACTTTTGATTCAGATATGTAATTATGTATGAAGGTGGGTTTGTACTATGTCTCCATGTATAATATATATCCTAGTGATTGTCATGATCAAAAAATTTCATAACCCCTAGCCACAGCAATCAGACAAGAAAAAGAGATAAAAGGAATACAAATTGCAAAGGAATAAGTAAAACTGTCACTGTTTGCAGATGACATGATACTGTACATAGAAAATCCTAAAGATGCCACCAGAAAACTGAGAGAGCTCATCAAATGAATTTGGTAAAGTTGCAGGATACAAAATTAATATATAGAAATCTGTTGCATTTCTATACACTAACAATGAACTATCAGGAAGAGAAGTTAAGAAAACAATCAAAACAATCTTGAGAAAGAAGAACAGAGCTGGAGGAATTATGCTTCCTTACTTCAGACTATACTACAAAGCTACAGTAATCAAAACAGTATGGTGCTGGCACAAAAACAGATGCATAGATCAATGGAACAGAATAGAGAGCTCAGAAATAAACCTACACACTTATGAACAATTAATCTATGACAAAGAGACAGGAATAAACAATAGAGAAAAGACAGTCTGTTCAATAAGTGTTGCTGGGAAAACTGGACAGTTACATGTAAAAGAATGAAATTAAAACACTTTCTCATACTATGCACAAAAATAAACTCAAAATGGATTAAAGACCTAACTGTAAGACTAGAAACCATAAAACTCCTGGAAAAAACATGGTCAGAAAAGTCTTTGACATAAATGATAGCAATAGTCTTTTGAATCTGTCTCCTAAGGCAAAGGAAACAAAAGCAAATACAAACAAATGGGACCTAATTAAACTTAAAAGCTTTTGCACAGCAAAGGAAACCATCAATAAAATGAAAAACCTACTGAATGGGAGAAAATATTTGCAAATGATATGACTGATAAGGGGTTATTATCCAAAATATATAGACAGCTCATACAGCTCAATATTAAAAAAACAAACAACCTGACAAAAAAAAGTGGGTAGAAAAGTGGGGGAGGCATAAATTGGAAGATTGGGATTGACATATACACACTACTATATAGAAAATAGGTAACAAATAAGGACCTACTGTATAGCACAGGGAACTCTACTCAACACTCTGTAATGACCTAAATGGGAAAAGAATCTAAAAAAGAATGTATATATGCATATGTATAACTGATTCACTTTGTTGTACAGCAGAAACTGATGCAACATTGTGAATGAACTGTACTCCAATAAAAATTAATTAAAAAAAAGTGGGCAGAAGATCTGAATAGACATTTTTCCAAAGAAGACTTACAGATGGCCAACAGGCACACAAAAAGATGCTTAACATTGCTCATCATTAGAGAAATGCAAATCAAAACCACAATGTGATATCACTTCACACCTGCCAGAATGGCTACCAATCACATGGAGAAAAGGGAACACTTGTACACTGTTGGTGGGAATGTAAACTGGTGCAGCCACTGTGGAAAACAGCATGGAGGTTCTTCAAAAAATTAACATATGCCTAAAATCACCCAGCTCGTTGTGGGTAAAGCAAGTTCAAACTTGGGCAGCCTGCCTCCTAAGCTGTTATATTGCATCTCAATTACTGGTGAGCTCTTGGTTTCCAAAAATACAATTGTACCTAACACTTATTTGTATTGAGGTATAATTGACATATATTATATTAATTTCAAGTATACAACATAATGACTTGATATATGTATATATTGTGACATGATCACCAAAGTAACTCTAGCTAACATCTATGACCACACAGTTACAATTTTTTTTCTTCTGATGAGGAATTTTTTTATTTTAAAAAAATATTTAGGGCTTCCCTGGTGGCGCAGTGGTTGAGAATCTGCCTGCCAATGCAGGGGACACGGGTTTGAGCCCTGGTCTGGGAAGATCCCACATGCCACAGAGCAACTGGGCCCGTGAGCCACAATGGCTGAGCCTGCGCGTCTGGAGCCTGTGCTCCGCAACAAGAGAGGCCGCGATGGTGAGAGGCCCGCGCACCGCGATGAAGAGTGGTCCCCACTTGCCGCAACTAGAGAAAGCCCTCGCGCAGAAACGAAGACTCAACACAGTCATAAATAAATAAATAAATAAATAAAAGAAAGTGAATTTCTAAAAAAAAAAAAAAAAAGAACCAGTACATTCCATTTATTAAAAAAAAAAAAAAATTTATTTATTAATTTGGCTGCTCCAGGTCTTCGTTGTGGCATGCGGGATCTTTCGTTATGGCATGCGAGTTCTTAGTTGTGGCATGTGGGACCTAGTTCCCTGAACAGGGATCGAACCTGGGCCCCCTGCCTTGGGATAATGGAGTCTTAGCCACTGGACCACCAGGGAAGTCCTGTGATGAGAACTTTTAAGATCTACTCTCTTAGCAACTTCTAATATTTGTATATTGCTTTCATAGGAGTTATTTGGTCCTTACAACACTGCAATACTATATATTATAAATGGCCAAACTGAGCCTTAGAAGATAACTTGCTCAAGGGTTTGAGTGGCCAAACAAGTATTTGAAATGCAAGTCCTCTGCTCAAGTCTTCATGTTGCCTTCCTGCAAAGCTTAGTATGCTTTTGTGGTTAGTACAGAATAACTCCACACACACACATACACACACACACAATTTTAGTAACAGCCTTATCAAGTTATAATTCCATACCATACAATTCATCCACTTAAAGTGAACAATTCCATGGTTTTTAATATACTCAGAGCTGTCCAATCATCATTACAATCAATTTGCTCCAAAAAGACACTCCATACACTTTTTTGGAATATGTCTGGCTTACTTCCTTTAGCATCATGTCTTCAAGGTTCACCCATGTGGTGGCCTGTGTCAGAACTTCATTCCTTGTTACTGCTGAATAATATTCCATTGTATGGATCTACCACATTTTGTTTATGCATTCATCAGTTAATGGACATTTGGGTTGTTTCTACCTTTTGGAAATTATGAATAGTTCTGTTGTGAACATTCAAATAATTATTGTTATAAGTACTTTTCTATAAAATTAAGTGTAGTTTTTCTTTAAATTATGACACAAAACCTTTTCTTCCCCCAGCTTTCAACTCTCAGCTAAAATTCTCCCTGATATCACGTAGGTAACCCAGTGAACATTTTCATGCACAAATGGATTTGAATGAATACAAAATGTGACTAATATATACTACAGTAATTATTAGTCTTGTTAATTAATTATAAAACATCAATAATTTCATAATTAGTAGCAGTATAGAGCTTCCTTAAATTGAACAGCACGCAGCAATCCAATTTATCACTGAAGTCTATGACAGAGCTTATTTGGAAGTACCTCTACTTAAGCCTTCTAACTAACTATAAATTCAATGAAGAGAAGTTCACTGCAACGGTACATGGCGACAGAAAGGGGATGGTACTGTAAGTTTTCACGGAGTGATTAGTGTTGCCCTGCATTTGGTAATAGGGGACATTTCTGTTGTGAAGATACTGACATCAAGAATGTCAATGTAGGACAGTACTGTGTAATACACAGAGTCTTACAAGGTTATTTTGTTTTATCAAAAATTGAAAAATTTTATAATTAAGAAATAAAATGCAGAAAAATAAATGATGCCATTTTGAGAAAGTGGGTTTAAATACATATTGGACATCCTCCAATTATTTAAATTAAGAGCAGTATATTTATTGCATTTAGCCATAGGTGTGAGGACTACTTGATTGTTTTATTCGTAATGAATCTCACTTTCTACTAGACTATGCTAAGTGGCGTCTCTATAAAGTCGGTCTTTACTGAGACCTTCATGGATGATTATAACTTCATTAAAAAGTTCATGTTGACTTACTTCACTCTGTATGACAGACTCTAGGTCCATTCACCTCGCTACAAATAGCTCAATTTCGTTTCTTTTTATGGCTGAGTAATAGTCCATTGTATATACGTGCCACATCTTCTTTAACCATTCATCTGTCGATGGACACTTAGGTTGCTTCTATGTCCTGGCTATTGTAGAGTGCTGCGATGGAACACTGTGGTGGGAGGCTGCTGCATAGCACAGGGAGATCAGCTCGGTGCTTTGAGACCACCTAGAGGGGTGGGATAAGGAGGGTGGGAGGGAGACGCAAGAGGGAGGGGTTATGGGGATATATGTATGCATATAGCTGATTCACTTTGTTGTACAGCAGAAACTAACACACCATTGTAAAGCATTATACTCCAATAAAGATGTTAAAAAAAAAAGTTCATGTTGTTTACCATCGTGTTGAACTTTAAAGTGTAACAACACCCGTCTATTTACTAGTAGGCAATCCTGAAATTTGGGTCCACTTTATCCATCCATTTACTCCCCAACAGCGTCGGCTGCAGTCCCACCGACGGCCGCCAGGGCGGCCTCCCCGCTCGCCTCCTACTACGTGGAACCTCGGGACCCGCACAGCCCGTGACGTGCGCCCGGGACATAGGTGTAGACGGCGAACAAAAGCCGAGTCCCGCCGCCCAGGTGTCACTTTGGTCGGAACTCGCCCGGCCCGACCGGGCCCAGCCCGGCCAGCACCTGCGTTCCCTCCCGCCACGGGGTCGACCCGTCCGCCTCGGGGCCGACGAGGGCAGAGGCCCAGGGGCCGGGACGCGGCGGCCCCGCCGGGGGCGGCCCAGCCCTTCCGACAGGCAGGCGCCCGGCTCGTGGACCCGCAGCCGCCTCCATCTTGGCCAGCGGAGGCGGGAGCGGCGTCTGGCCCGGGCCCCGTCGCGCCGGCCGGGGCCAGGTGCGGAGCCGGCAGCGGGCGCCGTCCCGGCGGCCGGGCGGCGGGGCCCAGCCCGGGCTTCCCGGGACGAGTCGGAGTTGCCCCCAGTTCCCCCCGCGGCCCCGACAAGATGGAGGACGTCGTCTCCTCCCGCAGCCATGACGGGAGCGAGGGACGCCTCCCCACGGGGCTGAGGCGAAGGGAAGCGCTTCCAGCCTTCGGAGCGCGCGGGCCCCCCTGCTGCCGGCCTCCCGGCCCCCGGCTCCCGCCCGCGTCGCCGCAGCCCCTGCCCGCTCGGCCCTCACGGGGCTCCCAGACACTGGACAGGGAGGGCGCGGGGGCATCGAGGCCGCGGTGCTCCTCGGGCGGCGTCGCTCGCGGCCGCTGCAGGGTCAGGCGGCCCGGCTCAGGCCCTCGGGCCGCCCGGCCCCGATAGCTCTCGGCCCCCAGGGGCCGGGCCGAGCCGAGGCGGGTGCGGCGATCACAAGAGTCAGCGGCCCGACCCTGACGGGCCGGGCCGGAGTGGGGGCGGGGAAGGGGGGGGTGGAATGGAGGTGCAGGGGTGTGGCCTGCGCCTGAAGGACAGGGCGTCGGACCACCCCCTCGAGGGGGGTCCTGAAGGAAGGCGGACGCAGCCAATGGGCGTGCCCGAGGCCCCTGGCCCGCCCTCCCCGGCAGCCAGTGAGGGCGTGGGGGGCGGGGCTTGCCGGGCCGGGCCGCGCCGCCGCGGCCACAGCCTCCGCCTCCTCACAGCGCTAAAGCCGGGACTGGACCGAGCGGAGTTGCGCGTGTTGCCGAAGGGGGGGGGGCCGGGGGCGGGGAGGTTCGTTCCGCGGAGCCGCAGCCAGAACCGGGTGAGGCTTGTCCCCGCCGAGTCTCCAGCCCAGGGCCGCCGACAGTGGGGGTGGCCGGGAGCGGCGCAGCCTCCGGAGGCGGAGGCGGAGGCGGAGGCGCCGGGAGGCGGAGATGGGTGAGGGCGGCCTCCGGAGCCTCCCACCGACCCGGGACAAGCGCCCCGCGGCGCGGCCGCCGTCGCCGCTACCGCGTCGGGGCCTCGGGCTGCCGGCGGCTCCGCTGATGTCCCAGGCGCCTTGGCGGGCGGCCCGCGGGCTGCGGGAGTGCGGGCGCGGCCGCGAGGGCCGGGTGAGGCGGCCGCCGGCGGCGGGGGTCGCTCGGGGCCGCCCGGGGCGGGGGCCGGCGGCGGGGGTCGCGGGGGGGTGGGGGTGGGGCGGGGTGGGGGAGGGGCGCCTCCGTGGGTGATCGGGGCCGCGCTCGCACCCTCTCGGCGGCGGCGCGAGGTCCCCAAGTTTGGCGGCGAGGGCGCGGGCCCCCCGCGCCGGTCCCCTCCTCTGCCGCCCCGGCCCCGGCGCGCGCGCGGCTCGGCTCCGCACGTATTGTTTGGCCGGGTCTCTAATGGCGGACGGGGAGGCAGCGCTGCCGGTCGCCGACTGCGGGGGGGCAAGTCTCGGGCCCGGGGCAGGAGCTCGGGGCAAATGCGGGGGGTTTCCGCCCCGCGGTGACGCGAGCCGCCCCCCGCCCCTGAGTGGATGCGGGCGCGATGGGGACGGCGCTGGGTGGGCCGATTCGGGGGATAGGATTCCCCGCTGGCGTCGAGGCTGCGCTCGCCCTTCCCCCTCCCCCTCCCGGAGCAGGCCTGCTGCCCTCCGCCTCCTCCCTCCAGGGTTTGCCTTTCACGTGGGTTTTGGTCCCAAATAAAAATTTTACGCCGTTTCGCTCTACTTTACGTAGGAGGGGGTTGTTGGTCACGGGCTGGGGAGCAATAATCGAAGGTCCGAACCTCCTTGACCTCTTATTCCCTTCTCTGTCTCCTCCTGGTGGAAGGGGCTTGGTTCTCCCACCTGGTTAGGTGTTCTTGATCCATTTTTCATTTTTCCTCTTACCCAGGACCAGGAGTTGCCTTCATCTCTACCTGGTGCATCTCTGGCAGAACGTGAGGAGGAAAACACCCCCATTGTGAGTCTTTTGCCCCTCATTTGAGGCTCTTGAGGACGTTGTCAGGTTGTAGGGCCGGAGCGTCTCCGTTGTTTTGAGGGGGAGGAGCTTTCCCCTGGGTGGCAGCTGCCCCCGGGGCGCAGCCTGGGTAATGGCTGGTGAGGCAGCTGGGAGTGGGCGCTGCTGTTTGCACCGCTGCAGACATCTCTCCTGCTGCAATACCAACCTCAGCAACCAGACGACGGGCTCCTGCAGCTGCTCACGTTACCCGGGAGGAGGGGTGGGGGAAGGAGGGCATATTGCTGGCGCCCTCTAGAGTTCCAGGGCGGGAAGTGAAGTTGTTGCGCTTCTGATGCTCGGTGTGCAACCATCTTTAACACTTTCTCTTCCTTTACAATGGAGAATTGATTGAAGGGGTTGGAGGAACAGAAAGACGGATTTCACTCTGTGTGTACGACGTAAAACACAAATTTTGACTCTTGGGGTTCATGAGTTGGTAGATGTCTTTGATGTGTTTGCTTAGGAAAGGGCATGAGGTCCACTCCTCCAGTTCTCTTAGTTTACCAGCTAGTGTGCTGGTGAGACCAGTCCGCTGCTCTGGTTACTCTTAGTCCCCCATATTTTGTGATGCTTAGTCTTCAACTTAGTCTTCAAGTTGTTCTTGAACGTGTTATCTGAGGGTTATCGTTTATTGCTTTCAATTTGTTGGTTTTAAGATAGTCTTGGAATGTGCGAGACACTAAGGTAAACATAACGAGTCATTTTCCGTCAATTGAAATTAGTTACAAAATATCAGTGAATTTTAGCATTCTAGACAAATTGTATCTCTGGAGCCTCCTGACAATTGGTATTGTAACTTGCACATCTCTGTCAGAGGTGAGTCATGAGTATAGTAGCTCGTGCTTAAATATTAAGTCCCAAATGGGTCAAAAAATAATTGATGATGAACATACTGATTGCATACTGATTGTGAAGGATGATGTGAGGATGGCAACTTGTATGAAACGAACACTACTTTAGGCAGGTGCCGGGCACTTTCATGTATTATTTCCTTTACTCTTGGCAAATAGCCTGCAGGGTAATAAAAATAGCATGCATTGAGCCCTTATTGTATGCCAGCACAATAGTAAGCTAAGTTTTTTTAAAAAGTTAACTATGAGAACTTTCAAATTTATGAGTGAGAATAGTATATTGAACCTCTTTGTACCTATCATTTACAGTCTATAATTATCAACACATGTCCAGACTAATTTTTAACATGTATTAAGTAATTTAATCCTCATGAAAACCTAGTGTTTTTATTCCTAATTCGTAGAGGAGGAAACAGAGGCATAGGCAAATACCCAGGTAGTAGTATTTGGTAAAGCAAGGATTTGAACTTAACCAGTTTGATTACAGGCCTAAGTTCAGCAACTGTGTTGTCCTATTTTATTTTTAAGTTTTTTATTTATTTTATTTTGTTTTATTTTTTGGCCACGAAGGGGCGGGGGGTGGAATGTGGGATCTTAGTTCCCCCACCAGGGGTTGAACCCACGCCCCCTGCATTGGCAGCTTGGAGTCCTAACCACTGGACTGCCAGGGAAGTCCATGTGTTGTCCTGTTTTAAAGTATATAATATGCTTGTTTTACAAATTTAGAAATTGAAACTGAAAAAAATTGAAGGTTACAATTTTCTCAGCGTATATTGTTTTCATGGAGAACAGTGGGTAAACAAATACAAAATGTTTGACTCTTACTGAGTACCTTTTAAAAAAATAGTAGTACCACAGTTATCAATTAGATTATTTGACTGCCTTAAAACTAACAGGGTCTGTTTGAATCAGAAATAATATATTCTCTTTTTTCAGTGTGTCTGTGCAATTTAGTATCTATAATTGTTTCCTAAATACTGTAACTTTAATGACTCTAACTTCTGTAATGAGTTTAAAGCTCTTTTCAGGCATTAGATCATTCAGATATAGTGGATCAAGGATTAGATCTTTCAACTAGATGGGCATTGCTTATTTTATCACCCCATATTTTCACAAAAGATTTACCTTTCTGAAATTTTTTCCTTTGTTCTTATTTGTGACGTTGATGGGGGAAGGTCGATTGGTTGGTTAAGTAAACATTCGGAGATGAGGACATACAAAATGTATAATCAGGACTTTCCTGTAATGTCAACACATGTATACTAATGAAAACCATGGTTCTTTCTAATACAGTTGATCCTTGAACTACATGGGTTTGAATTGTTGGTCCACTTATACCTGGATTTTTTTCAATAGTACTACACTATCTGTAGGCAGTTGGATCTGTGGATATGGAGGAACTCAGTAAAAGGAAGGACCATCTATAAGTTATACATGGATTTTCTTCTCCCTTCCTTCCTTCCTTCCTCCCTTCCTCCCTTCCTCCCTTCCTCCCTTCCTCCCTTCCTCCCTCCCTCCCTCCCTCCTTCCTTCCTCTTTTCGTGCATGAGGGATCAAACCTGTGCCCCGTGCAGTGGAAGCTTGGAGTCCTAACTACTGGACTGCCAGGGAATTCCCTATACATGGATTTTCAACTGCTACCCCCTGACCCCCCCAGTTTTTGAAGGGATGTAGTTCTTGTTTTCCTTAATGATTTAGCTCAGAATTAAAAATTCTTTTACTTAAAAACACCAACTAATGGTGCTTTAATGTGCCAGACAATAAGATGAAGATAAGCTGACAATTTTAAATTGACATTGATTAAATCAAAGTTCTTTATTATACTTAAATTTATTGCACACTTAATGTGAGTTAGGTGCTTTTAGATGTACTTAAAAGTATTTTGACATTTAAAAATACTTCACATATTTATGGTACCTTTCTTTAATGCATCCTTAATAGTATGTATTCCTCCCATTGTCCTTTTTAAACAGTTGAGGGAAAGAGAGAGTGGTCTCTGCTTTTCCATGTTCTGCTTATATAATCTCATGGGCTGGAGTTTTGTTTTGTTTTGTTTTTAAGTATTTATTTATTTATTTATGGCTGTGTTGGGTCTTCGTTTCTGTGCGAGGGCTTTCTTCAGTTGTGGCAAGCGGGGGCCACTCTTCATCGCGGTGCGTGGGCCTCTCACTATCGCGGCCTCTCTTGTTGCGGAGCACAGGCTCCAGACGCGCAGGCTCAGTAATTGTGGCTCACGGGCCCAGCTGCTCCGCGGCATGTGGGATCTTCCCAGACCAGGGCTCGAACCCGTGTCCTCTGCATTGGCAGGCAGACTCTCAACCACTGCGCCACCAGGGAAGCCCTGGGCTGGAGTTTTGTACCTCATGTGGTGGGACATCTCTGAATCACTCAGATGTCACACAGATGCTGACAATGAATGTTTCAGACTTTTGTGTGGATATGGAGCTTGACATACCATCTTTGTACAACAGTGTTCATATCCTTAAAAGTTTTATTGTATGTTGCCCTTGTTTGAGGTACAAAAGTGCCTAAACAATGCATTTGAGACAAAATGAAATCTTCACCTTTAGTCAGATGCTGTGTTATTACTGTGATGGAAAGAATGTGTATGAATGCCGGAGCTCTATCTTTGTTGTCAAAAGGTGTGGTATAATTAGAAATTTTATATCTTTTTCTAGGCATTCATGTCTGTGTGCCCCATTAACAATATTATTCACACATGTATTATTTTACTGAATAACACTTACTATAAGAGGACTTCGGCATATTCAACTTGCATGTGTTTTTTTTAGGCAATGCAAGATGAGCTTAAACCCAAGTGCTTTCTCCGGTTGGATTATCTAACAGTATTTTATGTAGGGCATTTTAAGTTAGGAAACAAGTACACAGAGAGATTGTGTTGATTCCATGCATTTTCCATTTTTTCATTTCAGTTGGTTAATTTATTTCTGTTCCTGTCAGAGCATAGAATTGGGATTTTAGAATTGAACAGGACTTTTAAGCTAATGAAATCTCAGAGTTTTTATGGACAACTGCAATATGGAAGAACCATAAAGTTGTCACTGAGAAAAGTTGCTTTTAGATAAATCAGAAATTTTGAACTATGGGGCTCTGGGTAACAACTGTAGTTTTTTATTTTTTATTTTGGTTGTTTACCAGCAAGAAAATTGTTTTACATAGTTGGAATTGCAAATTTTTATATCTGTAATCTGTTTTTTAAACAAGTCACTTTTGTAATCTTAGGTTTCTGTTATTAAAATAGTAATGAGAAGAGAATTATGAAGGCCAGCACTAAACACTTAGTAACAAGATAAGTTGGTCATCTTGAAGTGTTAAAAGTTGGATTACAACACATTTGACCATATCTGTTGTTTTATTGCATATTTTAAAATGTATTAATTTTTTTGGATCAAGTTTTGCACAACACTTGAAGCACTTTGTAACTGCAGAATAAATTTTTGTGAACTATTGAAAAGTCTAGAGTTAAAATGTGTAGAGAGGTTTGCTAAACTGCTTGCTCACATGACTAGTTTGGGATTTGTTCTTAGTTCTATTTTATTTTTAACTTCATAGCAGTCCATTGAAAATTACAAGTAATAAAATTTAAGAAGAATTTGGGGTCTTTAATTTGAAAGAAGGATATGACTGTTGGGGGTTTTATTTTTACTGATTTGATCAATGTCCCATAAGTGTTAATGTTTACTACATCAAGAAATGATTTAAGAGTAAACTTTGGATATTAGGATAAATATTTGATAGTCCTGGCTTTAAAAAAAAACAACCAAACTTTCACATATTTGTGTTATTAATGTGATCTTGTTTTTATCTTTCTTCAAGAGTTACCAAATTATTGTTAGAGAATTTCAGCCATTCTCTTTAATATCAATAGGCTGCCAAGGGTCAGATTTCTCTTCTCCAGAGGGTTCTAGATATTTTTCTCTCTATGTTCCTAGTGAATTTGAAGGGCAGATTTGTTTTTGTGAATTTAAAGTATTTTATCCTTAAATTATTAAATATTTTAGTGTGATTCTGATATTAAATTGTGATTTAAGATAAATTTTCTAGGAATAGGATTAATTGTTGCAACCTCATTAAAATTTTTGGGAAGGATCTGTTATAGTTCTTGCAATAAACATTTTTTTTTCTAACTATACATTTTGATTGGATAAGAAAAATACTTAGGACTTCCCTGGCGGTCTAGTGGTTAAGACTCCGTGCTTCAACTGCAGGGGCCGTGGGTATGATTCCTGATGGGGGTAAGATCCCGCATGCTGCGCAGCACGGCCAAAAAAAGAAAAATACTTTTTAAGTAAATATTTTAAGTAAAATTGTGATGCACAGTTAGAGGTTTCAGACAGAAGAAAGTTTATAAAATATGACTAATACAATGAAACAAATTATTCAGTTGTTTTACTTTATAGCAATGCCATGTATATGTTACTTTTTCTGTAGTAGCCTAGATTCCTTTATTAATTGTAAGAATTTAATCTGAAATTATGGTTTTGTAACTTAAAAACATTAAAGAAACTTTGTAATACTGGAACAGTTTCATAATCATTCGTTTCAAAGAGGTATATCTTTTGCCTAGGAAGAGTGATGTTTCTTGGACTATTGAGCTGGACTAGACTGAGAATAGTTCAGGGTAATCAGGGCACTGTGGAAATCACTTATTCAACAAATTGGGTATCGTATACCATCTATTATATATCAAGTAGTCATAAAAGATGTGTTCTGTTAATGTTGGCTAGCAGTTTCTTTGGTGCTAGTGCTCATTTGGGGTGACCCCAATGATTATCAGATTAGTGAATTTTGTTTCCAGTTCTGTGGAAGTAAAGAAATATTAGAGTGGAAGTAAAAATTTAGGTTAAATGAAATTTTTATTTTGTCTTTTTGTTTTAGATTTCTATTGGTATTTTTTTCTTTGAAGCTTGTTTTATTTTAATTATTTTAGTTTATTTTGATTATTTCTGGCCCTCACATGGTATCTGAATTCTCGTATGTTCATGTTTGTATGTTTGTTTTTTTCCTTAAATTATTTTTTTAAATAATTAATTAATTAATTTCTGTCTGCGCTGGGTCCTCGTTGCTGCATGCAGATTTTCTATAGTTGGGATGAGTGGGGGCTACTCTTCACTGCAGAGCACGGGCTGTAGGCGCGTGGGCTTCAGTAGTTGTGTCACGCGGGCTCAGTAGTTGTGGCTCCCGGGCTTAGTTCATCCGCTGGACCAGGATTGAACCCGTGTCCCCTACATTGGCAGGCGATTCTTAACCACTGCACCACCAGGGAAGTCCTGTTTGTTTGTTTTGAAGTAATGAAAAATTTGCTCTTGTTTTAATTAGTTATATAAATTTGTCGCTTTAAAATTAAACTTGTTTTAGCATTACAACTTTCATTACTATGAATATTGTCTCACTTTCTATGTTTATTTTTGTATGTCTGTTTTAATACTGTGAAGTCCTGTTTCCAGGAAGTCATTACATTCTATATCTGCAAACAGTTTTAGTTGCTCATCAAAGCTTGTGTTGAAGTTGGTCTTTTTCTTCCATGACACAAGCTCCTGACTGCCACTATTCCTTGTTGTCTTCATTTGTATAATCACGTTTTCCATCCTTGATGTCCTTGCCCAGCTGTTTTCATCCTATCTTCCTCTTGGACTTAAGTGTTCATTTGCCTTTCCTAACTTTCTTTTGCATTAAAAAAAAAAAAAATTACCACACAGTATCTGGAAAAGCATCCTATGTTGTAAGTCTGATTTTGCTGTATTTATATGAGGCGTATCCAGATTTTATTAAACTTTTGAATTTGATGAGATCATGGAAAAAATTTGCTGAAAATTATCAAATTTCACTTAAAATAAATTTTATTTTATATAAATTATTCCTCAGTGAAACCGTTAAAAACCATTTTTGCTCCACCATTTACCAATTTGTGGTCTCTGGTAAGTCATTTAACCTCTAAGCCTTAATTTACTCATACGACAAGTAAGTATAGTACTGTCTGCTTTCTTGAGATTGCTGTGAGGTCGGTTAAAAATAATACAGAGTATGTGATTGGCCAATAGTAGGTGCTCAGTTAACAGCAGCTACAGTTCTTCCCTATTTATATAGAGCAAACATCATGAATTTGTTGCCACCACTGGGACGGTAAACTCAGTGAATGCTCATGCGATAGAAGGAATTACGTTCCTGTTCACAGCCTTCTCTCTCTGACGGCTCCTTCATTAGTCTTTTAAGTGTGCTAACATGCTGTCTCCTCCAGAATCTCTGCACCTTTCCCAAACTTCCTTTTCCTGTACTTTTCCAAAGAAACGCACTGATTTGCACTCTCAACACTATACCAAATCTGCTGTTTTGAGGTCACTAGTGACTTAATTTTCAAATCTTAGGTGCCTCTTTTTTTTGTCTTAATTCTGTAAGATTTGAAATTTATTATATTCCTTGAAACTGTTGACTTCTGGGACTTTGAACTTAACATTATCTTATACTTCTGATGATCTCCTTCACGTCCCCTCATTAGATTCAAATATAGAGACCTTTATGTATCCTTATTTCCTAAGGTACTTAGCCCTCTCCTGTTTTGTTTTGTACTTTGACCTTAGTCCATTTTGTTAGAAAGTGGGAGTTATATTTACAAGGCACATTCATCCTGTTTCTTTCTCCAGTCTACAGCCAGATTAATTTTCCCTAAAGCCCAGTCTGATCACATCACTCACTTTCCAAAATCTTCAGGGATTCTTGCTGGCATGTGAAACAAAATAACAAACTTATAAACTAAGCCTGGGCTTTAAAACCCTTAAAAAGAAGAAATCAATTAGGAAATGCATAATATGTGATTTTTTTAAGGTAGATTCTCAGTGTTCAGATTATGGAGACAGTCATGTAAATGAATAACTGTAAGCAATGAAGCATAATCGGTGACCTACAGAAATGAGTAGTTGTATGCATATCAGAAAAGACAGTTCTTAATATTTTGGTTATAAAGATAAAATGTGCCCTTACAATCAAATAATAAAGAAGTATGTGACATAGAAAGTGTAAGTTCCCCCATAATCCCATGATGATTTTTTCCTGCTCATCATACTAATAATTTTGCATATATATTGTTATCAACAGTCAACATTTTCGATAATTGCTTCCCTGTCCTTATGTTGCCAAAGTCTTCAGCTGATTAATGTTTGAATTCTACTGATCAGTGTATTAGAGCAGGTCACAAATCTCAGTTGTATATGATAGAGGGTAATGTGGTAGCATTAGTTCAGCAGAAGCTTAATGAGCAAGGTGGGAAGAGCGGTGCTGAAACTGAGCCTGCCCTGAAGGCGGGGTCAGATCAGGCAGGAGTCTTATATAGGAAGTAGACTGGAAAGCCACGGAAGAAGCAATTGATGTAGTCTGATTTAATTTTTAAAAAGATCTTTAGATAGTTTGGGGAATATAGTAGGTGACGTCAGTAATCCAGCAGAAAAATGGTGATGAATTTCTAGGGCTAGAGGAGTGTCAGAAGAGATGGTTAAAAGTGGACAGTTTCAAGATTTATTTTGGAAGTAGGATAGGAATTGGGGATGGCATGGCTGTAGGTGAAGAAAGGAGAAGAAATAAAGGCCTCCAGACTTCTGGTATGAGTAGCTAGACGCATAACATCCCCAAATGGCAGAGACTGGAGGAGGGGCAGATAAAGAGTGAAAGAGCATGCTTGAATAACTAGATGTAGGGAGTAGGCAGTTTGGGGCTTTGAAACATCTTGATTGAGATAAATTAAGGACTCTGGGACATTGAGGTATTATTTAAAATCATGGGAGTGGATGAGATCCCCAAAGAAAGTTAAAATTACTTGAAAGTACATTGCAGTTAAAGTTTGGTCCTATGGGAAAGAAGAGATTATTCCTTACCCCAGAAATTCTGTGCCCTAGAGCTAACCTGAATCAATTAATTAATTAATTAATTTACTAGATCAAAAGGGATTTTTGTTTAGACGCTGTCATAGCCCTTGAATGGATTTTTAGTATGTTAATTAAATGATTCCTGTCAGCTTCTAAAGCCAGAGTAGCATTGTTGTGGATCTCTGATAAAGATATGTTATAAAATGATTTCATGGCTAGATGGTAAGCAGCATGAGGTCATAATCTGTGTTCATCTATCATTGACCCCTGTCCCCTTTGCTCACTCCCCAGAGGTTAGTGGTAGCATCAGTTTAGTGTGTATTACTATAAATCCTTTTTGTGCATATACTAACATGTACCTGTAAGAGTAATAAAGTAAATTTATACGTGCATTTTAAAAACATGTATATGTATCTTTCTGCAACTTGCTTTTTCACTTAGTGGTATGTCTTAGACATTTTTCTGAGTTAGTACGTAAAGGTCTTTTTAAACTGTTGTGTGATACACTTCATGACATGGATTTAACAGTTTAGCTATTCTGTTGGTAGACATTTAGTCTATTTGGAATTTTTTGTTATATATAAAATGCTGCATGAAATATACGTGTAGTAGTTTCTTTGGGTTCATGTGTGTTTTCTCTGGGGGAGATTCTGGAGAATAGGAATTACTGAGTCAGTATGTGCGTATTACATGTTTTTATAGGTACTGCCTAATTGCCTTCCACTGGACCACAGTACTGACTACCCTTTCTACTAGTTTCTCTACATTCTTGACAACACTGGATGTTCTCAAATAGTTAAAGTTTTGTCAATTTAATTTATGTTCTTTCTAAAGTATGGATATCAGTTCTTGTTATATCGATTGCAAGTATATTATATATACACATTATATATTATATATAACGTATAATATATATATTTTGTATATTTTTATACCTTATTTATGGTGCTTCTTTGCTATGTAAACATTTTATAATGTAATGGGAAAAATCCATTTCACTATTGCAAGAAATAGGAACAATTATAATGAATATGCAAGACTTTTATGAAGGAAATTGTAAAATAATACAGTAGGACATACGAGAAAACCAGAATGGACAGATTTACATATATCTGGATGGGAAGACTTCAATAATGTAAAAATAATAATACTTTTGTCTTCAAATATCTCTAAATTCAATGAAATCCTAACTAAATACCAGAATAGATACATATGGTACCAAATTTAAAAGGTAAAAAGGGTAGAAAGGTAAAAAAGGTAAAAAAAAAAAAAAGGAAGACTCCCCCCGCTCCATCCACATGGTTCTCTTCCTTAGAAGCAAACCACTGTTGTCGTTTTCTTGGCCGTTTATCTAGAGTTATTCTGTGCATGTGTGTGCGTGCTCACGGTGCGTGTGTTTATCTGTTGTTAGGTGCCTTGCTTGCATTTATTTTATGGGAGAGGTGGTTCCATGTTAGTGTGGAAGTATGTTGAGAGCTGCCTCAGTTGTTTCCAAGGCTGCCTAATATTTCACTGTTTGTCTTTATTGTCATTCATTTTATCAGTTGTCTATTGAGAGACATTTAGGGTGTTTCAGTCTTTTAACTTTACAATGAATGTCCTTCTACATTTTGTTCTTTAAAACATGAGATGATATATCTGTAGGAAGAATGTCTAGAAGTGGGATTGCTTGGTCAAAGAAATACTTTTTTGAGTTGCTGTCAGTAGAAGTTGTACCAGTTTACACTGATTTACACTATGAGGGTACACAGTTAAACCTTTTGATTTTTGTCAGTGTGTTAGGAGAAAATTGGTGGCCCTTTAGAGTTTTAACTTGGATTTCTCTTAAATATTTCATATATTTAAGAGACATCTGTATTTTCTTTTCTTGTGAACTCTGTTCACTTTTTTTTGGTCCTTTATTCTCACTGGTTGTTGGTTCATCTCATTGATTGTAGGACCTCTTTGTCTTCATTTTTTTAGGATATGAGTTGCAAATATTTCCTTTGTAGTTAATCATTGTTGTATGTTTGGTATTTTTTCCCCCCATAGAGGTGTCTTCTATTTTTTTTTTTTTTCAGAAAAAATTCTGGTAAAATGTATTAACATAAAATTTACCGTTTTTACCTTTCTTTTTTTTTTTAAAGGTAGAATAAGAGACTCTTTTTTTTAAAAATTAATTTATTTATTTATGGCTGTGTTGGGTCTTCGTTTCTGTGCGAGGGCTTTCTCTAGTTGCGGCGAGCGGGGGCCACTCCTCATCGCAGTGTGCGGGCCTCTCACTATTGCGGCCTCTCCTGTTGCGGAGCACAGGCTCCAGACGCGCAGGCTCAGTAATTGTGGCTCACGGGCCCAGTCGCCCCGCGGCATATGGGATCTTCCCAGACCAGGGCTCGAACCCGTGTCCCCTGCATTGGCAGGCAGACTCTCAACCACTGTGCCACCAGGGAAGCCCCGTTTTTACCTTTTTTAAATGTATAGTTCAGTGGTATTAAGTATATTCATAAGTGTTTTTTAAAAGTCACCACTGTTAATTTCCAGAGCCTTTTCATCATTCCCAAACAGAAGTGCCATACTCATTAAACATAATGCCCGGTGCCTCTTTACCACAGCTCCTAGTGACCTCTCTTCTACCTCTGTCTCTATGAAATTGCCTATTGTAGGTACCTTAAATAAGTAGAATCTTTAAATGTTTGCCATTTTGTGCCTGGCTTATTTCACCTAGCATGTTTTCAAGGTTCATCTATGTTGTGGCATATATCAGAATTTCTTTCCTTTTTAGGACTGAATAATATTCCATTGTATGCCTACATTTTGTTTATCCATTCATTTGTTGATGGACCCTTGGGCTCATTCTACCTTTTGGTCATTGCGAATAAGACTGCTGTGAACATTGGTATGCAAGTATCCATTTGAGTCCCGGCTTTCAGTCCTTTTGTATATATGTATATAAATAAATCTAGACGTGGAATTGACTGCTCACATGTTAATTCTACATATAACTAATTTTTGTATGTCTCTCCAGGACTTGTTATTTTCCTTTTTAAAAAAATAACATCCAGGGCCTCCCTGATGGCGCAGTGGTTAAGAATCTGCCTGCCAGTGCAGGGGACATGGGTTCGAGACCTGGTCCAGGAGATCCCACATGCCGTGGAGCAGCTAAGCCCGTGCGCCACAACTCCTGAGCCTGCACTCTAGAGCCCACGTGCCACAACTACTGAGCCCACGTGCCACAACTACTGAAACAGGTGCACCTAGAGCCCATACTCCGCAACAAGAGAAGCCACCACAAGGAGAAGCCCACGCACCGCAACGAAGAGTAGCACCCGCTTGCCGCAACTAGAGAAAGCCTGCACACAGCAGCAAAGACCCAACACAGCCAATAAATAAATAAATAAATAAATTTATTAAAACAAAACAAAACATTCAGGGACTTCCTGGTGGTCCAGTGGTTAAGACTTCATGCTTCCACCATAGGGGGTATGGGTTTGATCCCTTGTCGAGGAACTAAGATCACACATGCCGCATGGCACAGCCAAATTAAAACAAAAAATCCATCTTCATTGCTGTGAAGTGGTATCTCATTTTGTTTTTTTTTTTAATTTTTACTTTTAACTGTGGTAAAAAAAAAAAAAAACACATACCATAAAATTTATCATCTTGGCCATTTTTAAGTTGTATAGATCAGTAGTGCTAAGTATATTCACATTATTGTGCAGCAGATCTCCAGAACTTTTTCATCTTGAAAAGCCGAAACTCTATAACGATTAAACAATTCCCCGTTTACTCCTCAGCACCATCCTACTTTCTATTTGTATGATTTTTGACTTCTTGAGGTACATTATATCCTTTATGTGTGATCATACAGTGTTTATCCTTTTTCACTTAGCATAGTGATCTCAAGGCACATCCTTGCTGTAGCATATAACAGGGTTTCCTTTCTTTTTAATGCTGAATAATGTTCCATTGTACGTATATACCACATTTTGTGTGTACATTCATCTGCTCGTGGAACTTTTGGTTGCATCTACCTTTTGGCTATTATGAATAATGCTGCTGTGAACATAAACATGCAAGTATCTCTTCGAGATCTTGATTTTAGTTATTTTGGATATAGTATACCCAGAGTGGGATTGCTGAATCTTATGGTAATTCAATTTTTAATTTCTTGAGTAACCTCCATGCTGTTTTCTATAGCTGCTGCACCTTTTTACATTCCCATCAGCAGTGCACAAGGGATCAAGTTTCTTCAACCAACCAACCAACCAACCAACCAACCAACCAGTTTCTCTTCAATAATACGTGTTACTTTTTGTTTGTTTGTTTTGATAGTAGGCATCCTAATGGATGTGACATGTTTCCTGGTTTTGATTTGCATTTCCCTAATGACCGATGATGTTGAGCATAGCATCATTGGGAAGAATTTGAGAAGGATCAGTGTTAATTCTTCTTTAAGTGTTTGGTAGAATTCACCTGTGAACCCCTCTGGTCCTGATTTCTTTGTTGGGAGATTTTTGATTACTGATTCAATCTCTGTGCATGTTATAATTCTATTCAGAATTTGTATTTCTTCTTGAGTCAGTTTTGGTAGTTTGTATTAGGAATTTGTCCATTTTGTCTTGGTTATCCAGTTTGTTGGCATGTAATTGCTCATAATGTTCTCTTACTCATTTCTGTAAAATCAGTAGTGCTATCTTATTTTCATTTCTGATTGTTTTTTTAACTTTTTTATTTTTGGTCTGCTATTCACATATCAATTGCTTTCTTTCTTTTTTTTTTTTTTGGCCGCACTGCATGGCTTGTGGGATCTTAGTTCCCCGACCAGTGAAAGTGCCAAGTCCTAACCACTGGGCCCCCAGGGAATTCTGTTTGTTTCTGGTTTTAATAATTTGAGATTTTGTTTCCTTGTCAGTCTAGCTAAAGATTTGTTAATTTTTTCAAGGAACCACTTATTTTTTTCTCTATTTTTCTGCTTTCTGTTTTGTTTATCTGTGTACTCATCTTTATTACTGCATTCTTTCTGCTACCTTTAGTTTGCTCTTTTTCTGGTTTCTTAAGGTGTAAAGTTTGTTTATTGATTTGAGATCTTTTTAATGTAGGCATTAATAGCAATAAGTTTTCTGCTGAGCACAGCTTTCATTGCATCCCTTAAGTTTTGATATGTTGTGTTTTTGTTTTTTGTTTCAAAGTATTTCTTCACTTTCCCTAGTGATTTCTTCTTTGGCCCATTGGTTGTTTAAGTGTGTTAATTTCTACCTATTTTGTGATTTTTCATTTGTGCTTCTGTTATTTCTCGTTCCATTCCATTGTGATTAGAAAAGATACTGTATCATTTTGATCCTTTTACATTTTTAAAAAAAAATAAGTTATTTTTAAATTTTATTTGTTTGGCTGTGTTGGGTCTTTGTTGCTGCGCACTGGCTTTCTCTAGTTGCGTTGAGCAGGGGCTACTCTTCATTGTGGTGCGCGGGCTTCTCATTGCGGTGGCCTCTCGTTGCAGAGTACGGGCTCTAGGTGCGCAGGCTTCAGTAGTTGCAGCATGCGGGCTCAGTAGTTGTGGCACGTGGGCCCTAGAGCGAGTGGGCTTCAGTAGTTGTGGCGCACGGGCCTAGTTGCTCTGTGGCACGTGGGGTCTTCCTGGACCAGGGCTCGAACCCGTGTCCCCTGCATTGGCAGATGGATTCTTAACCACTGTGCCACCAGAGAAGTCCCTCATTAACATATATTGATAATTATTGTTTTATGCATTTGCCTTTTAGATCATAGGGAAAAAAGTAGTTATAAACTGAAAGTACATTAATACTGGCTTTCTATTGATTTTCTATATTTACTTTATATATATATTTATATATTCATTTGTGTTCTTTATTTCTTACGGTTTCAATTTACTCTCTAGTGTGTTTTTATTTTTGCCTGAAGGATTCCCTTTAGCATTTCATGTTGGGTAGGTCTGCTGGTAATAAATTCCCCTTTGTTTATCTGGAAATGTCTTAATTTCTCCTTAATTTTGGAGGAGTTTTTTTGTTGGATATAGAATTCTTGGTTGACAGATTGTTTTGTTGTTGTTCACCTTTTTAAATGTCATGCCATAGCTTTTGGCTTCCATGGTTTTGGATGAGAAATATACTGATGATCCAAATCTTTTTGAGAATCCATTGCATATGATGAGTCACTTCTCTCTTAGTTTCAAAATTCTCTTTTACTGTCGGGTCCACAATTTGATTATTACCTGTTTTGGTGTGGCTATCTTTGAGCTTATCTGGCTTGAAGTTTGTTCTCTTAGTTTCAAAATTCTCTTTTACTGTCGGGTCCACAGTTTGATTATTACCTGTCTTGGTGTGGCTATCTTTGAGCTTATCTGGCTTGAAGTTTGTTGAGCTTCTTGGGTGTGTATATTCATCTTCATCATATTTGGGAAGTTTACAGCCATTGTGTCTTCAAATATATTTTTTGTCCTTTTTTTTCTCTTTTTATGTTACATGTGTTGGTGCACATGGTGGTGTTTCACAGATCCCTCAGGCTCTGTTCATTTTTCTTCATTCTTTTTTTCCTTCTCCTCAGACTGGATAATTTTAATTTTTCTGCCTTTCAGTTTACTGATTTTTTCTTCTGCTTGCTCAGATCTGCTATTGATCCCCTCCAGTGAGTTTTTCATTTCTGCTATTATATTTTTCATCTCCAGAATTTCTGTTTGGCTACTTTTTTTTTTTTTTAATTGAAGTATAGTTGATTTACAATGTTGTGTTAGTTTCAGGTATATACAGCAAAGTGATTCAGTTATACATATATATATTCTTTTTCATATTCTTCTCCATTATAGGTTATTACAAGATATTGAGTAGAGTTCCCTGTGCTGTACAGTGGGTCCTTATTTATCTATTTTATGTATAAAAGTAGTGTGTATTTATTATAAAAGTAGTGTTTATCTATTTTATATATAAAAGTAGCATGTATCTGTTAATCTGAAACTCCTAATTTATCCCCCTCCCCCATTTCCCTTTTGGTAACCATAAGTTTATTTTCTCTGTCTATGCGTCTGTTTCTGTTTTGTAAATAAGTTCATTTGTATCATTTTTTTAGATTCCACAAGTAAGTGATACCAAGTGATATTTGTTTTTCTCTGTTTGACTTCCCTCACTTAGTATGATAATCTCTGGGTCCATCCATGTTGTTACAAATGGCATTATTTCATTCTTTCTTCTCGCTGAGTAATATTCCATTGCACGTATGTGCCACATCTTCTTTATCCATTCACCTGTCGATGGACACTTAGGTTGCTTCCATGTTTTGGCTATTGTAAATAGTGCTGCTATGAACATTGAGGTGCACGTATCTTTTTGACTTAGAGTTTTATCTTTTCCAGATGTGTGCCCAGGAGTGGTATTGCTGGATCATATGGTAGTTCTGTTTTTAGTTTTCTAAGGAACCTCCATACTGTTCTTCACAGTGGCTGCACCAATCTACATTCCCACCAACAGTGCAGGAGGGTTCACTTTTGTCCACACCCTCTTCAGCTGTTTGGTTACTTTTTTTTTTTTTTTTGGCCGTGCCACATGGCTTGCGGGATCTCAGTTCCCCAACCAGGGATTGAACCCGTGCCCGCTGCATTGGAAGTGCGGAATCTTTTTTTTTTTTTTTTAAATATAAATTTATTTATTTATTTATGGCTGTGTTGGGTCTTCGTTGTGGTGTGCAGGCTTCTCATTGTGGTGGCTTCTCTTGTGGATCATGGGCTCTAGGCACGTGGGCTTCAGTAGCTGTGGCACGTGGGCTCAGTAGTTGTGGCTCATGGGCTCTAGAGCACAGGCTCAGTAGTTGTGGTGCACAGGCTTAGTTGCTCCGCGGCATGTGGGATCTTCCCGGACCAGGGCTCGAACCCGTGTCCTTTGCATTGGCAGGCGGATTCTTAACCACTGTGCCACCAGGGAAGCCCTGGAAGCATGGAATCTTAACCAGTGGACCGCTAGGCAAGTCCCTGTTTGGTTACTTTTTATGATTTGTATCTGTTTGTTTATGTTTTCATTTTGTCCATACCTTGTTTTTGGATTTCCTTTAATTCTTTGTCCATGCTCTCTGTTAGCGCATTGAGCATATTTAAGGTAGTTGATTTAATGTTTTTTTTTTTAAATATGTATTTATTTATTTGGCTGTGTGAGGTCTTAATTGCAGCATGTGGGCTCTTTTAGTTGTGGCGTACGGGATCTAGTTCCCTGACCAGGGATCGAACTCGGGCCCCCTTCATTGGGAGCGCAGAGTCTTAGCCACTGGGCCACCAGGGAAGTCCTGATTTAGTGTTTTTGGCTAGTTACTCCAGTATTTGGGATTCCTCAGGGATGGTTTCTAATTCTTTTATTCCTGTGAATAGGGTGTACTTTTCTGTTTCTTTGTGTGTTTATACCATTCTGAGAGTATTATAGCTCTGGGTATCTGATTCTCCCATTCTCCTTAGATTGCTGATATTTCCTTGGGGATGGAGCTGTTTATTTTTGACTTTTTAAACATTTTTTTGCAGAGTGTGAATTTCCTGTTGCTTGTGTCCTTGAAGTTACTGTTGCATCACCCCTGTGGTGAGCTAGTGACCTGACAAAAAGTTTACATAAATGTCTGGAAGAAAAGAAAAAGAACGTTATACAGGGTTGTGTTTCATTTAATCTGAGAGATGCTACTGGGAATGCTTCTGCTGCCCAGAGGGCTGAGACCAAGAGGAGCCCAAGCCACAATCCCAGATTTTGTTGGAAGTCCCTGACCGCCAGTCCTGTGTTCAGCCAGACCCCGGAGGACTGCAGGTGCTGTCCCCTTGGCCGAGCGGGGTTAGAGGAATGGGGGACGCTCGCCCACTTAACAGTGAGCAGCAGCCTCTTCGTCACACACTCCCCTGGTGCTTAGTGTCCAGTCAGGTGCAGAGATCCAAGAGGTTGCTTCCAATCCCTCTGTCCAGCTCATTAGTTACTTGGGTAAAGGGACCCATACCCAGAACTTCTGACGCTGCCATTTTGGGTGACATCTGTCTTCATCTGTTTTTAAGGACCTGTGAGGACCTGTTGCCTTATTCTTCTAAAAATTATGTTGATCAGGATACTTCCTACTTTATGACAAGTGAATGTTGACTATAAGTTTAACTTCATTTGTTATCCGGTCATTTCAAAACTTTCTTTACTGTGGGTTTTTGAGGTGTGCTGAGTTGGTTACAATGAGTCATGCTCCTTTGCTTTCCCTCTTCCAAAGTTTTGGTGCTGTTATCCCTTGTTCTCCTTGTTCTTGTGGGTTTGTCTTTTTTTTTTTAAATCTCCTTATTTAGTTGGTCTTTTGATGGAAGCAAAATTTTATCTCTGTCTCCAGTTGACCATCCAATTAATTTAATATTAATTTCTACATATTAAGTTTATACCCATCACTTGACTAAATGACAGGCATACCGTGTTTCATTGCACTTCTCAGATATTGCATTTTATTACAAATTGAAAGTTTTTTGTTAAAAATTGAAGGTGTATTGAGCAAGTCTATCGGTGTCATTTTTCTAACAGCATTTTAAAATTAAGGTATGTACTTGTGTTTGACATAATGCTGTTGCACACTTAATAGACAACAGTATAGTGTAAACATAACTTTTATATGCACTGGGAAACCAAAAAATGCATGTGACTCACTTTACTGCGATATTTGCTTTCTTGTGGTGGTCTGGAACTGAACCCACAGTATCTCTGAGGTATGTCTGTATCACACTGTAGTAGTTTTTTGTTTTTGTTTTTTAATTTAAATTTATTTATTTATTTATTCTTTTTTTGGCTGTGTTGGGTCTTCGTTTCTGTGCGAGGGCTTTCTCTAGTTGCGGCAAGCGGGCACCACTCTTCATCGCGGTGTGCGGGCCTTTCACTGTCGCGGCCTCTCTTGTTGCGGGGCACAGGCTCCAGACGCGCAGGCTCAGTAGTTGTGGCTCACGGGCCTAGTTGCTCCACGGCATGTGGGATCTTCCCAGACCAGGGCTCGAACCCGTGTCCCCTGCATTGGCAGGCAGATTCTCAACCACTGCGCCACCAGGGAAGCCCACTGTAGTAGTTTTTCAGGTAAATTTTTTGAGTCTTTTGAGGTAAAGGCTAATACAATTTGCATATAATGATAATTTTCCTTATTACAAATTGTTATATCTTCCTTTTTCATATTATTACATTGGACGGTACTTCCAGAGCAGTGCTGTGTAGTAATAATAAAGAATATCCTTACCTTAACCTTGACTTTAATGGTAGTATTTTAATATTTCCCATTAAGCTGGATGATATCTTTTGGTTTGATAAATATATTTATAAATCCATCTTTCCCATTTTATTAAGAAATTTTATTCTTTTCTTTCTTTTTTTTGTGGCCATGCTCTGTGGCTTGCGGGATCTTAGTTCCCTTACCAGGGATTGAACCTGGGCCACCGCAGTGAAAGTGCCAAGTCCTAACCACTGGACTACCAGGGAATTCCCAAGAAATTTTATTCTTAAAATTTTTAATTTGTCATACTGCCTCAGAACTATTACAAGTGTCATTAACACATGTTGAATAATACCCTTTCCTCTAGAGTAGAGAATAATTCACCTTAGCTTTCTTTGTACCTCTTACGGTACCTAGAAAGCTCTGGGGCTTATTAATGAGAAAGTGATGAATGTTTTTCTTGAATCACTTTGAAATGCTTTCTTTGTGATTTTCTTTGAAAGTTCATAAGCTTTTCTCAGCAACTACTGATACTTTATTGTTATGAATGTCAACATTTTATTTTTTAACTACCTTTTCTTTGTTTTTTCATGAGAACATCAAGCATTATGTTGATTCTCACTGAATCAAAATATTATAAAGCTGAAAGCATTTATAATTTATGGTGATTGTCTCAGTCCATTTGGGCTAGTGTAACAAAAGTACCATAGACAACAAACATTCATTTCTCAGAGTTCTGGAGACTGGCAAGTCCATGATCAAGGCTCCTGCAGATCAGGTTGTCTGGTGAGGGCTTGTTCCTGGTTCATAGACAGGCTGCCATCTTGCTGTGTCCTCACATGGTGGCGGGGGAAAGCAGCTCTCTTGGTGTCTTTTACAAAATGGTCACTAATCCCACTCATGAGGGCTCCACCTTCCTGACTTAATCACCGCTCAGAGGCCCCACCTCCTACTACCATCTCGTTGGAGGCCAGGATTTCATCATGAATTTGAGTGGAGACACAAGCATTCGGTCCATAACAATGATGGAGTATCACAAGGAAGCTTAAAAATGAATTAGAAACTTACTGAAATCTTGAGGTATAGGCAAAAACTGCCTGGTAGTTATTAGGAGTTAACTGTGTTAATTGATTTTCACATTCAGTTATTTATCTCTTTAAATTCTAAGAAGAACCCTGGGAACTATTTTTATATCCTTTTATTCTAGGGAAAGTTGAAGCCCAGAGAAGTGAAGTTATTTGCTTGACGTTAAATAGCTAATTAGAATTGACTTAATGTGGAAGAGTGGCTAAAAGGAATAGATTTTATTTGGATAAGGTAGAAATGATCAACTTTAATCAGATTCTTTTCTTTATAGGACTAAATGAGTGTTTGGTAGTTGAAGCATATTCTCAGTGACATATAGAAGTGACCAAATTTATTTATAGTCTAGGATTTGAAAATAACTGTTATGGTTGAGTAATTATTCTGCTTGGGAAGTGGATTACTGCAGAGAACTGTGTAGTAAAGAAAGTCTTATTCTCTGCTCCACGGTTATCTTGTGAGGAGAATGAATGGATACCTTACAGCCACCAGAGGGCACTGTGGATTCAGTTGTGGCTTAAGCTCCAGAAATTGTTGTTTTCTGTTTTAGGTATGCTAAAACATAGACAAGATCGAGAAAACTCGTGCTTTAAAAGTGTTTGCATTCCATAACCTCAGTAGATCTACGCCACATTCCTCTGAAAATTGTTATTGTTGATGAGGATACTTCCTACCTTCTGGCAAATGAATGTTAACTACAAATTCAGCTCCATTTGTGTTTAAAAAGCTCGGCTCAGTGCTCTGTGTCAACCTAGGTGGGTGGGATGGCGGTGGGGGTGGGAGGGACATACATACAGCTGATTCACTTCGTTGTGCAGCAGAAACTAATGTAACATTGTAAAGCAATTATACTCCAATTAAAAAAAAAATCTCATTTTAGCTTGGCACTTTGGGCTTCATATTTCTTTCTTTTGATACCTGTGTATTTTGAATATTGATTTGGTTACTGTTTTATTGAATGGCTGTGTCCCTTTTTTAATTAATAAGAGCTGTGCTACATTATTTTATTGTTTAATACTTAATCACATATAACATAGTAGTTATGAATATTCAAATCCTGACCTCTCCCACTTCCTGGCTGTGGTTTTGGACAGCTTACTTTTTTTTTTTTTTAATAAATTTATTTATTTTTGGCTGCGTTGGGTCTTCGTTGCTGCACGTGGTCTTTCTCTAGTTGCGGCAAGCGGGGGCTGCTCTTCGTTGCGGTGCACAGGCTTCTCATTGCAGTGGCTTCTCTTGTTGCAGAGCATGGGCTCTAGGCGCTTGGGCTTCAGTAGTTGTGGCACACGGGCTCAGTAGTTGTGGCTCGTGGGCTCTAGAGTCCAGGCTCAGTAGTTGTGGTGCACGGGCTTAGCTGGTCTGCGGCATGTGGGATCTTCCCGGACCAGGGCTCGAACCCATGTCCCCTGCATTGGCAGGCGGATTTTTAACCACTGTGCCACCAGGGAAGTCCCTTGGGCAGCTTACTTTTTTTTTTTTTTAATTTTAACAATTTCATGTATCTTTATTTATTTATTTTATTTATTTATGGCTGTGTTGGGTCTTCGTTTCTGTGCGAGGGCTTTCTCTAGTTGCAGCAAGTGGGGGCCACTCTTCATTGCGGTGCGTGGGCCTCTCATTATCGCGGCCTCTCTTGTTGCGGAGCACAGGCTCCAGACACGCAGGCTCAGTAATTGTGGCTCACGGGCCTAGTTGCTCCGCGGCATGTGGGATCTTCCCAGACCAGGGCTCGAACCCGTGTCCCCTGCATTAGCAGGCAGATTCTCAACCACTGCGCCACCAGGGAAGCCCCTTGGGCGGCTTACTTTTGAGGGCTGGATTTTTTTAAAAAAATCTGTATAAGGGAGATAATGATTTTACTTCATAGTGTTGGTTTAATGTTTAACCATCATGAATATCTGGCTCATAATAAGCATTAAATAAATGTTAACTATTACTGGATGAATGTACTTGTATTTTAAGAGAACCTAATTGAATTAGTTATAAAGATTTTGAATCAAATGTTATTCAGCTTATTTCAACCTTTAAAACTTTCTGTAATGGTAATGTTAAAAATTTTTTCATGTTTACTTAAAATTAAGTGAAGGCCTTATATGAAGGTTTCCCCCAGCATATTGCTATGGTTTTACCATAAAGAGGTCTTTCTTACTGAGGAGCTGTGTTCGGGTGATGTAGTATATATTTTAGTATTTGAAAGTGTATTTAAAGTGTCTTAGAGTATGGAATGGTAATTTGTAGCTCTTTGGGTAAGGCAGATAGTCACCCCTTAAGTTTTTAAATGGAATTATCCATTTTCTTTAAAGCAGATATAAATGTGTCTTTTCCTGTTTTCCAATATTAGCATGTCTTCCATCCTGACACACACAGCTTTGGTTTAAGAGGAATGAAGAGGGTTTTAGAATCAAGCTTGATTCATAGTGCTTGAATCCTGATGTTGTCTTGGAACCTTGGGCATTTTTAATTAATGTATCTGAGCTACTGTTTTTTTCTTAATTGAGGTGTAGTTGATTTATGATATTATAAAAGTTTCAGGTGTACAACCTAGTGATTCACAGTTTTTTGGGGTTTTTTTGGTTTTTTTGGCCACGCTGCGTGGCTTGTGGGATTTTAGTCCCCTGACCAGGGATTGAATCCAGACCTTAGCAGTGAAAGCCCAGAATCCTAACCACTAGACCACCAGGGAACTCTCAAATTCATGATTTCTGACGGCGGGGATGTTTATCTGTTTTGTTTATTGATTTTTCTCAAGTGTCTAAGACAGTGTCTTGTGGATATTGGGTGCTCCGTAAATCTTTGTTGAATGCAGTTAATTACTTGTTGCCTTTGGTATGTTCTGTGCTTGTCTTTATGTCTCATCTCATCCTGTTCTTCCCCACCCACCTTGTTCCAGCCACGTTGGCCTTTATTCTGTTGCTTGAATTTTCCAGCCTCACTCCCTTTAGGCTTTTGCAGGAACTGCCCTTACTTCAGTTTTCCCACAGTTAGATCTTTCTCATCAGTCCAGATCTCAGCATAAATGTCACCTGCTCGAAGAGGTCTTTTCTGACTCCAAAGTAGAGTAGTTTTCTCTTCATTCTGTTATTATCACTTTTTTTTTTTAAATTTAAGTTTAGCTTTAAAAAATAAGTGAGAAATCATGCTCAAAAATTAAGAAAATGCAACAAAATATACAGTGAATAATTTCTCCATCCCTGTCAGCCGTCTGTCAAAGTGATAATTATTTATCTTAGTGTTGTCCTCATCCTTCCAGAGGCTTTTATAGCAATGTAAGCAAAGGGCAATATGTATGAAGCAGTAAGTGTTCTTAAGCCCATTTGTTTTGAGACTGGGCTGAGTGGCCTTATAAGAGAGAGGATTACCGAAGAGCTAAGAGTTGGCCTTGGGGCCCTTAAACCAGTCTTAATGCCTGTACAGCTGGTGTCTCCTCACCTTCTCTGAGGCTGCAGTGAATAAACCACTTCACACTCGTATCTGTCCGTCTGCAAATTGACCTGCAGTCTATACTCACCCTTCATTTCCCCTTCTAGTTGGTTTTTTCCTTGTTTAGTCTCTGCGATTAAGGTGATCCATGTTCAGGACTAGTTCTACTACCACCTGTGCCCATGACCTCATCCCCTCTGTGTGCTCAATAACTTATTTTCTTTCTTTTCTGGCTTTTTTTTTTTACTGTTAACTGCCTGCTGTCTCTTTGGCTTTAGCACAGCTCTGCATATCTAATTGGTGCTCAGAACTATGAGTTAACTGTGGCAGAGTCGTGAAGAGTTTGGATTGTTGAGTTATAAAGACCTGGGAATGAATTCTAGCTGTGTGACTTGGGCTAGTCAGCATCTCTAAGCCACAAAACGGGACAGATATTGTAACCATATCAAGGGTTGCTTTGAAGATGTAACCAAGGAGTGGATGATATTTTCCTAAGGCTGTTGTAACAAGTCGCCACAGACTCGGTGGCTTAAAACAGACCTTTTTTCCTTTAACAGTTCTAGAGGTCACAAGTCAGAAGTCAGTGGCCCTGGGCTCAAACCAGGGTGTCAGCAGGGCCATACTCGCTCAGGAGGCTCTGGGGGAGGGCTCACTCCCTGCTTCAAGTTCTGGTGCTGCCGACATTCCTTGGCTACATCACTTTCATCTCCTCCAGGCACCTCTGTGGTTACGTTGCCTGGAATCTCCTTCCACCTCTGTTGATGAGGCCACTTAAGATGCAGGTAGGGCCTGCCCAGGTAATCTCATTTTTAAGTCCTTAACCATAATCATCTCTGCAAAGACCCCCTTTCCATCCAAGGCAACATTTACAGCTTCCAAGGATTAGTATCTGATTTCTTTGGGGCCGTTATTCAGCCTGATACATGGATATAAAGGACATGGCAGATGGGGATTTAAGGTTTCTAGATGGGGTCAAGAAAGATTTCAGATTCTCAGGAGGATTTAATCATACAGCTGTGGGAGCCAGGGAATATGGGAACAGTAGATTAAAAAAAAAAAGATAAGGGAAATTAGGGATTAAACCATGTCATTTTATTTAATACAGTAGATAAATGGGATAAATATAGAGAAGAGATTTTCATGATCAGATTTTAGTTATTTTTTTGTTCACATGTGTGTAGAAGGATTTATCTGTGTTTTCAGTGTTAAAATTTATAGGGTAAGCAGTGGTGGAAAGGAGGTGGTAGACATGGGAACATACTGCATATTCTTACTGAAAATTCGATAATTACCTTTCTTTTTATATTGCAAGAAGTTCACATGTAAACTTTATGAAATGATTAGTGAATGAGAGATCACAGAATGCATATAAAATTTTTCCTGGATATTAGATAAGAATGATTTTCATTTAGAGTAAGAAAGAAAGTAAAAGTACCTTTAAGAAATTTTTTGAATTAGAGTAACATCAAAAACCATATAGTGACATTTGTAAAATTTTTTTTTCCCATCGCCTTAACAGGTTCTTTGGCATGGACACAGGTTCATCGGGAGGAGTAGAAGTGGCTGATCAGACTCCTGTTTTGCTGGGGAGGACGGCCATGGCAGCTAGCCTCACGGACGCAGGACATTCATTTAGTGGGCCGCCTAACCCTTTAGTGAACAGAGCTAGTAAATTCCAGAACTCAGCAGTGGAAGACGATGATGATGTTGTGTTTATCGAGCCTGTACAGCCTCCTCCGCCTTCTGCTCCAGTGGTGGCCGATCAAAGAGCCGTGACATTTACGTCATCGAAAAATGAAGAGCTACAAGGAAATGACTCCAAAATTCTTCCTTCCTCAAAAGAATTGGCTTCTCAGAAGGGAAGTGTAAGTGAGACAATTGTCATCGATGATGAAGAGGACATGGAAACAAATCAAGGGCAAGAGAAAAATTCCTCCAATTTTATTGAACGGAGACCACCCGAGTCTAAAAACAGAACCAATGATGTGGATTTCTCCACTTCCAGTTTTTCAAGAAGTAAGGTAAATGCAGGAATGGGTAATAGTGGTATCACCACAGAACCAGACTCTGAAATTCAGATTGCTAATGTTACGACCTTAGAAACAGGTGTCAGCTCTGTGAGTGATGGCCAATTAGAAAATACTGACGGGCGAGATATGAACCTAATGATCACACACGTAACATCACTGCAGAATACCAGCTTGGGAGATGTCTCTAACGGACTGCAGTCGAGTAACTTTGGTGTTAATTTGCAAACATACACCCCGTCTTTAACTTCACAGACCAAGACTGCAGTAGGACCTTTTAATCCTGGTAGAATGAATGTGGCAGGAGACGTATTTCAGAACGGAGAGTCTGCAGCTCATCACAATCCTGGTAAGCCTGGAGGGGGCTTCTGCCCCGTGGAAGGGATTTTGCACTGGTGGATTCTTTTTTTTATTGTAGTAATTGGTGCTACTTTGGTTAGTTTATTCATGTAAGATACATTAATTCTATTGCCTTTTAAGTTTGAAATTTTAACTAATAAGAGATGTAAAACCGTGTATATAGTATTTCTCTGTAGATTATTAGAAAATCAGATAAATTAATGTCTAAAGGAAGTAAAACAAAATACTCTATATTTACTACCACTAAAGTCTAATAATTTGGCATCTTATTTGTCACATACTGACTTTATGCTAGTGTATTTTTTTTTTTAATTCATTTATTTTTGGCTGCATTGTGTCTTCGCTGCTGCGCGCGGGCCCTCTCCAGTTGCAGCACGCGGGGGCCACTCTTTGGTGCGGCGTGCGGGCCTCTCATTGTGGTGGCTTCTCTTGTTGTGGAGCACGGGCTCTAGGCACAAGGGCTTCAGTATTTGTGGCGTGCAGGAGCAGTAGTTGTGGCGCACGGGCTTAGTTGCTCCACAGCATGTGGGATCCTCCTGGACCAGGGCTCAAACCCGTGTCCCTTGCATTGGCAGGCGGACTCTCAACCACTGCGCCACCAGGGAAGCCCTATGCTAGTGTATTTTGAATAGTATTGTTTTAAAGTGTAAAAAGAGAACAAAAATATAAATAGCACGTGTAAGGAGCAATATGTTGTATAATTGCATTTAGATTTGTTTTTACTTTCCCTGTGTTTAATTTTGACTGCCTGTCTGATTTTAATTTTTACTTATTAGCACTTTGTTATTTTTTCTTATATTTAAAGATTGGTATATTTCTTGACTACTTGAAAACATTTTCTGCAGGCAGCTTTGCTCTGTGGAAGCTGTGAGAAGAGCTCTGTGGCTTTTCCTGACTGTGTCTGTGTCCGCCCCAGGCCTCTGTATGGCCTGCCTGTCTCTCACGTACCTTCTCTCTGTCCTTCTCAGGCTTCATCGTTTCAGGCTCATTAGCAACTTTATCAACCTAGGATTGTGGAGAATAATAAGGAATGACTGAAACCAAGGCCATGTAGAATGTTCTGTGAAATGCTAGTTGTTTTCCTTTCATACTTATTATTCTTTTGGTTATGAGAGTAATGTCTAATTATTGAAGAATGTTTGGAAAATCCATAATTAAAAAATGATGAAGAAAGGTTACCACTGTTGTTAATGCTTTGAGTGGTTGTCTTTCAGTGTTTTTCCTTTGTATTTCTTACCTTGGTTGAAGTGCAGTTCTTCATAATTTTGCTTCCTGTTTCCCCCCATTTAATATTACTCTGTATTTTCTCATACCATTAAAATTATTTATACACAGAAGTTTTAACGACTGCACAATGGATTTGGTTATACCATTCCCATATTTGGTTTTTACATTGTTTCCCTTTTTTGCTCTTGTCGGTCTATGATAAACTTTTTTTTTTTTTCAAATTTCTGATTATTTCTTAGAGTATATTCCCAGAAGTGAAGTTACTGGGCCAAAGACTATCACTACTCCCATCCCTCCAAAGATTTATGGTTATAAAAATTTTCTGCTTTATAGTGATTTTGAAAGAAATATGTTTCTTATTATTCAGTTTTGAAAATTCCTAATGTCTTCCAAGATCCTTTCCCCCTGTATGTATTTATATATATCTGTTGGTAGGTCATTGTATGTGTATGTGTGTATGTGACGTTGTATGAACATTTTCACGTTGTGGAAATATATTGTCATACGGCCTTCCGGAAAGTTTTTACCAATTTATACTGCTATCAGCTGTGTATTAGAGGGTCTTTCCTTCTAGCTCACATAAAAGTTTAAGACATGATAATAGTCAAATTAGTTTCAAAATAGCTATTTTGTCTTTCTTATAAATATATTAAAAATATAAGCATATGAAAAAGAACATAACATTCAGTCTTACTGTTGAGAATGGTACATTTAATTCTAACCTGAGATTGCAATATAGGTATAGCTTTGCAAACTTTCCCTTTCTCCTGCTCCTTTAAATACCTAACAATAATCTTGAACTTTTGGCCATATCAAGAGTATATGGTTGATTTTGTTAATTCTCTATTTAGTTCACTTCCAGTTTTTACTATTTAAATAACTCTTAAGAATATTCTTATTCATGTATCTCGGGATACGTAGTACCTGAGGACTATTGCTGGGTCAAAGCACATTTATAATAAGAATTGTGTTCCTGTTCACACAAACTCTTAACACAGGGAATGTAAAGTACGCATCAGAAAACCAGACAGATACACCTCTTGCTCCTGAGTTTATGGATTAGCTCTTGTGTGTTTGTGCTGTCTTTGTTTGTCATAGAGAATTATAACATCTTGGCTGTTTATACTGGCTCTCAGACTAATGGTGACTTGGGCAAATTGATCTCTATCCCTTAATGTCCATTGTATAAAATAGAGAATGATTAAGTCTCTTCCATTCCTAAAAGTATTTTGATGTTGGAGGAGGTGAAAATTTGAAAGTAGGGGAATATAAGAACTGAAGCATAGATAAAAGGAGCCATTGCATTACTTATACAGGGCCTAGCACGAAATTGAAAAAAATTGCCATTTTTCAAAATCAAGTTAATAGATAGATGCCTTTAGGTTTAACTAGGTTCCTTTTTAAGAATATATATATATATTTATTTATTTATTTATTCTGGCTCTGCTGGGTGTTAGTTGCGGCACTCGGTATATTTAGTTGCGGCATGCGGACTCTTAGCTGTGGCATGCATGTGGGATCTAGTTCCCCGACCAGGGATCGAACCCAGGCCCCCTGCATTGGGAGCAGGGTGTCTTACCCACTGGATCAGCAGGGCAGTCCCTAACTAGGTTCCTTTAAGTATATATTCAAATGACAAGCCTGCAGGGTTGAAAATCCTAAGGAGCTACTATTTATGTTGCAAAAGCTATTACTTCTAACATGTATTCAAATATAATTTTTCTTTTAATTATTTGTTTATTATTTTTGGCTGCATTGGGTCTTCGTTGCTGCGCAGGGGCTTTTCTCTAGTTGCAGTGAGCGGGGGCTACTCTTCATTGCGGTGAGCAGACTTCTCGTTGCGGTGGCTTCTCTTGTTGCAGAGCACAGGCTCTAGGTACACGGGCTTCAGTAGTTACGGCATGCGGGCTCAGTAGTTGTGGCTCGCAGGCTCAGTGGCTGTGGCGCACGGGCTTAGTTGCTCTGCGGCATGTGGGATCTTCCCGGACCAGGGATCGAACCCATGTCCCCTGGGTTGGCAGGTGGATTTTTAACCACTGTGCCACCAGGGACGTCCTCAAATATAATTTTTGATTGAAGGCCCTTCATAATATGGAATTGCCAGTTGCTTCAGTGATTTGCTTTCTTCATGTTCCTTAGTATTTTTACCTCTTTATTAAAACAGGTCAGTTACCCTGATGATAGCAGGATAACAGGATTCCAGAAGTCACTCTGTTTACTCTGTGTATAAAACATATATTTATTTGGAGAGGTTGTGGAGTATAGTAAAATTTGAATAGCAGTATATGTAGCCCCTTGAAACCACTAGGTTGATGGACTGGGTCAGAACCAGGAAATTGCCCTCTTCAAGGTTTTGGTAGTAAAGAAATTTCCTCATACTCTGGATATATTTATACATTGTTTCTCATATGGAAGGGCATCTTTTTTGTATGGAAATACAAATTTCAGAAGAAACTAGAAAGGAAAAATATTACAAGAGACCAAAGTAGTAGAAATTATAATAGAAGTGGTAGCATGAAAAGTTTCAAAATGAAAAAACATTATGGTGTATTGGTATTGTAGTGCGAGTCTGTGTAACAGTAAGTAGTATGGTGAGCTGGAGACGTCCTGCTAAGTCCCAAAGAAGCTTACTAAGAAAGAGAGGAGGAAGAACTCAGCACCCTGGCGGTCGGTTCCCCAGGCCTTAATGCTGTGCCATTGAAGCTGTGCTGCTGGCAGCGGTAGAGCAACGGGGTGTCGCATCAGTCACTAGACGTTGGCTTAACATCACCACTTCTGTGTAACACTCTAATTTCTTTGATATTATGTGGTATACTTAGAAGCCATGGAATGAAACATGTATATGGAAAAGCTGTTCTTAGAAAGATTTTTTTTTTTTTTTAATTTTTTGGCTGCACCACGTGGCATGTGGGGATCTTAGTTTTCCTACCAGGGATCGAACCTGAACCCCTTGCATTGGAAGTGTGGAACCTTAACCGCTGGACCACCAGGGACGTCCCTAGAAAGATGTTTTGAATATAGTCATTTGTAAACTTTATCCGAGCTGTATTGTATTTGTCAAAGGTTCTGGTTGGTAAAGATTTTATTACATATTTATGTTGATGTATGTGTTCCTCGCTTAAAGTAATATTTTGTAAATTCTTCCTGTTTAGTAATTAATGGCAAATATTTTTTAGTGCTGCCTATGTGCCAGTCACTGTGGTTTATAAACCATGTACTATCTCATTTAAAGTTACCGTTTCCAGTTTAGAGAAGAGTTAGGCACAGGGTTAGTAACTTCCCAGTCTAGTAGGTAATGGAGCCTGAATGTCAGCCATCAATTCTGACTCCAAAGTTTGTGCCCTTGACTGCTCTGCTATACTGCGCCTTATCGATGTCTGAAACTTGGAGAGAATGGGAAGTTAAAACTGTGTCTCTGATATAAATTTCAGTGTATGTGTTTTTGTTTTGTTTTGTTTTTTTAGATTCTTGGATCTCCCAGTCAGCATCCTTTCCCCGAAATCAGAAACAGCCAGGGGTGGATTCTTTATCACCAGTGGCCTCGCTTCCTAAACAGATCTTCCAGCCTTCTGCCCAACAGCAACCCACTAAACCAGTTAAAGTCACTTGTGCAAACTGCAAAAAGCCTTTACAGAAGGGACAGACAGCGTATCAGCGAAAAGGATCAGCTCACCTCTTCTGTTCTACCACCTGCCTCTCTTCCTTCTCTCACAAGCCTGCTCCAAAGAAACTTTGTGTTATGTGTAAAAAGTAAGGTTTACCTTCCAGCATATTTCCTTATTAAGGTTGAATATTGGTGGTATAAAATTTGAGAAAAATTGTTTTAGAGGTGAATTACTATGTTTTAAAAATTTGTAAGCTTGTTTGAATATTAAAGCCAAACTCAAATTTGTAATGGCTTTGGAGTGTTCTCTATCAAGCTGAAGTGGCTTAGGATTAAAAGCCTTCCTATTTGGATAGGCTTTGGGGTTGATTTAGTTACTAGGTCCTTATAATTAATTTTATCTGTAATCTCCATTGGATTTCTTGAATTCGTAAAAATACATACATGCGTATTTACATTATTAATTATAAGAATTTAGTTCTAGCCAGACAAAATTGTTAAGCAATTTATGTATGACTAGTTTTGTATTAAAATAGGTCAAAATTTGGACTACCTTCATGTTAAGATTATTAAAAATTGGCAAATCTTTGGATATTATATGCATTTATTTATGTTTATCTTGAACGTTAAGTCATTTTAATACTCACTTCTCAAGACTCAGGTACCTTTTTTTTTGACAGCCTTGGAGTGACAGGATCCTCTCCTGCCATTTTTAGGTCTGCTCTCACTAGTTAAAAATGAGCTGAATATAGTATGTTGTGTGCAGGGTTAAACAGGTGGATTTTCTGTACCATCTCTTGAAGCAAGCCCAAGTTTGTAAAGATATTTTTAGATCTTAGAACTGGAAAAGGCTGAGTGCTCTGTATAGGTTTAGTAAATTCAAATATTGGAACAATTGTTATACAGTTTTTTGGTTGCTTTACAGTAGTAGACTTGCATACAGCAATATAAGGCCTGGAACTTCAGAATTAAAGGAAAACTTCAAAGGTCATCAATATTGTCATTTCCTAACATTTCTAATTGTAGTTGAAAGCTGTATAGAATGGTAGGTGGGGTTATTTTGGGTTATGGGATGTATTTAAGTTCACTTATCCTCTCTAGAAGGATGCCATATTCCTGTGACCTAGGTACCTCATGCTTTCTACTTACCCACGAGAGGGAAATTGCATAGGTATCGTAAATTTATACCTCAGTAAATTAGGCCTTGACATTAAACTCCATGTAAATAACAACAGCTTTTTTTTTTTTTTTTTTTTTAAGTGGTTCCAATATCTGAAAGCCTTGTTAAGGAGCTTGAAAATAAATTGAGTAGTGGCTAGGGTTTAATAGTATTGCTTCTCAATCTTCTGTGTTCATATTTTATTGCCAAGAGTTTTTAAATAGTAGAAGTGAGTTAATGAATCTAAAACTGGGTTTCAGTCTATGGAAATTAAAAATGTCAGTTATTACTCTTTGACTTTGCTGCTCCTCGTATTTTTCAGGGATATAACTACAATGAAAGGAACCATTGTTGCTCAAGTGGATTCGAGTGAATCCTTCCAGGAATTCTGTAGTACATCTTGTCTGTCTCTTTATGAAGACAAACAGAATCCTACTAAAGGAGCTCTGAATAAATCAAGATGTACAATTTGTGGTAAACTAACAGAGGTTTGTATTTTTGTGCTTTATCACTTAGTCCTAACTAATGGGAATATTTTTGACTTTTAGCTGTTTTGACATAATCTTTCATCAGTATGTATTTCCTTAAAAGTGAGGGTATATAAAATCTATCTTATAAATATCCCATTATGTAATCCCATTCTCCCATAGGGAGAATGATTTACAAAAAAATTGAAATATCACATCAATTGACTTTTTTCCTGAGGTTGGGAACCCTCACAGAAAAAACCATAGTGTTTAAATAGGCTGACTGCACATGAGAGACAACAAACAATCTTGCTTAAGAAGTGGAACAAGCGGAGGGGATGTTTTTGAGGACTTCGTTAAAAACATATTACGGTTTTTGCATTTGATGAAAAAAAGAAATCTGTGTATACGTACTTCATTTGAATTATTTATAATGTTAGTCCTCTCCTCCCTGTTGTACAGCAGTGTACTTATACTTAAATAATTTCCTTTTGGATTTGTCTAAAGATTTCCAATCTGTTTGGAAGTTTTATACTAACACTGCCCAAACTGGGTTGTTTCCTGTCACTTTTAGATACCTCTAGAGAAGTTTGTGCGATGACACTGGTGGTCCTCCCTGCCTTGCACCTTATATATGTGTGTATAAAAGAAGTTTAAAGGAGAATGAAATGTACTTTGTCTTGCGTTTTCCCTAAACAAGCCTTACACAGAAAAACTGAGGCATTTTCTTTCTATTGGAGCACCTTGTTACTTAGCTACATGTCATATATTAATTTGTTTTTTAAAATTTTGCTTGTTTTTCTTTTAGATTCGCCATGAAGTTAGCTTTAAAAATATGACTCATAAGCTGTGCAGTGACCACTGCTTTAATAGATACAGAATGGCCAATGGTCTAATAATGAATTGCTGTGAGCAGTGTGGGGAGTACCTGCCCAGCAAAGGTGCTGGAAACAATGTCCTGGTTATCGATGGTCAGCAGAAGAGATTTTGCTGCCAGAGTTGTGTCAGTGAGTACAAGCAGGTAATTCATGATCTGATCAGAATCAACCGTTGTTTTGAATGTGCTTTTTTTTTTTTTTTTTTTCCCACAAACACACACTGTATTTTATTTTTACAAGAGATAAATAGACTGACACCAAGCATTGTACATGGATGACCACAACAAAAGCAACAATGATTGCAATTACCAAACATGAAACACACTCATACTATGTCATAATATTGACATTCAGTCCAGTAATCCTCCACTGTAATAGCTCCTTTACTTTGCAGTGAAAATTGATTTGTATATTGAATGTACTTTTTTTTTTTTTGACAGGTAATTTTTTATAATGACTTCATTAATTATAATAAAAACATATGCCTTAAAGCCCTCAAAAATAAGATAGTTACAATTAGTTATCCTATACTAAAGTAGTCATTTGAAATTAGTCTTACATAATTAGGATGACCATAAGCCTGATTTGCCTGGGACAGTCCTGATTTATGTCCTGGTATAATTGTTAGCAGTGCCTATTTTCATTCTTTAAAAAGTCCTTGCCAACTATGGTTAGTCTATGTATAATCAATTACAGAATAATTACATTTTTAAAATTTTATGAATTTAGTGTTCAGTCTGGGACAGGAAATACCAACTGTCACTAAAGTCTGGAAAATATGGTTGTCACGGTATATAATATTCAATTACTTAAATAATTTTCTTCCACTGGGAGTCAAAGTAAATTTTGTAAATGAATTAAGAAGCACTAAGAACCAGGTACCAAAACATTTTAAAATTTTGAAACCGCTCAAGAATCCAAATTTTTAATTTATTCAAGCAGTATTAAGATTATTCAAAGGAAAATGTCAATACACCTAGAACTGGATCACACCATGTTTCAAAAATATAGAAATAAATGACTGTAAGCTTATCAACTTGACAACTTAGATATATGTTCCAGTCAATGTTCTAGATGGGATAACAACTCCAAAGTCCTTCCTTTAATGTTACAAAATAACATTAAAAACTGAACAAATGACTTCGATTTTAGGATTGGGGTCACTAAAATCAGACTGGTCATCCAAAATTTGTATCCTACTCATAAACTGAATGTAATGATATGCTGACTCATGGTGCTGGCTTTTCTTCATAATAGAAACATGTCATTTTTGAGAATTATCAAAGCTACATTTAAAGAGAGCACAATAGGAATGTGAAAAAAATCTTTTCTTCCTAGAAATGTCTAGGCAATTGGCAAAGAAAAGAGGAAAAAACAGTCTGAATATTAAATTCAGATTGGCCACAAGCGATCAGCATTCCACATTTGCAAAATACAATACCTGTATCATCTCTACTGAATGTTACTGAAAATGAAAACAGGGTTAAATACAACTGTAGAACACTGCTTAGTTTAGAAAAACTCTTTCAGAGAATCCTATTTGTTAAGTATTTTTACTTAATATAGACCTGATCCATTCACTCACCATTCACTTAATATAGACTGGATTCATTCACGCCATAGTGTTTATATTCTAAAGTAACGAGTCTACTACTTGTAAGCACTGCATCTCTCACAGCATCAATACATATGTATACTCTGAGACTAGTCTTTGGATTCCTTTTCTTCCTCTGAGTCCCGTGACCGCTTCCGGATATTCAATGAACCTTCTGTTTGCAATGAACGTGCAGTAGCAACAACAGCATCTCTAAATCCCTGAGGTGTGATTTGAAATAGTACTGTAGCATCCTTCTGGTTTGGTGATTTGTACAATGTTGCCAACCTTTGCTTCTGGTCCCAATGAAAGATTAGTCGTATTGTAGCAGCATGCCCCCAACTTTCCCCCAGTGCAGGAACCAGCAAGGCCTGATTTTTATCAATCTTCGTTGTCATCTGATTGGTTAAAATTGCAGCTAATCTGTGGTTATTTGCAAGGCTGATCATTTGCTGCGCTAGGCCATTTAGTAATCGAGTATGAAGGGATAGGTCATCTAGGTCATGACGAAAAGGAAAAGCAATACCGTCCACTATCACTAATCGAACCTTTGAGTGTTCTGAAAGGAAGTCTGGAAGCAGATAAACTGGTGCCAGTAGCTCTGTGTAGTCACGACAACGAAAATAATAAATATGGGAAAGAATATTTTCAAGAGTGAAATCCTGCAAAGCTTTTGGGTGCTCTTCTCCCATATGTGTTCCTGCTATAAGCTGCAGGTGCTGAATGCAGGCATTAGCAAGGTCTACCACTCTATCAACCATAAAACTCCCCTCTGTATCAATAAAAACTGCTTCACCTTCCACTCCTCCAAAACATTCTGGTATCTGCACATCTACTGCCAACTGCATACTGACTCAGCTGTACCAGCATAACTTGCTTTATTTGTGAGACATTCTCTTCTTATAATTTGCAGAGTTTCTAAGGCTTCCTCTTTAGATATCCCAACTTCTTTGCTGAGCTCGGAGGGTTTCACCTCTAGGAGTTCCTCAGCAGTCTGGAAACCTGCAGCCACCAGCTTCACCCGCACCGCTGCGGATAGGGGCAAACTCACTAAATCCCGCTGCATTTCAAAGCCGAACACCTACGCTCGCAGTTGCGCAGACGCAGAAGCGCGAATGTGCTTTTAAATTGCTATAATAGTTCCACTCTAACAGCATTAATTAACCAGATTTATCTTGAAGTCTCATTTAATTCCATTATTGTCTTAACATCTTAGAGATAACCAATCTCAGGTGAATACTGAAATACATGTAGGTTATTGGAAATAAGCTTGTGATTTTACATAGAAAGGTAAATGCTTACCAAAGTGATTCCTTTTTTGGGTGGTGGAGAGGGGTCGTAAATATGGTTTTTCAAATTGTTGATGCTTAGCTTAGGAATGATTATTTTATTTCCATTTGATTGTTAATTTAAAATTTAAGGTCTTTGACTTAGTTTATTTTTTAATATATACCTGTGGTTTCAAAAGTCAGAGCAGTCTAGCTCCCATTTCTTTCTTCTCTTGGTTCCTACTTATCCTTTATACATATCAGTTTTTAATTCTTACTATTTTGTTTTCTCTTCTTTCTGAAAAATTAAGGAAATAATGTATTCTTAGTTTCTCTTTTATGTGTACAAAAGGCAGCATACTGTATGTACTGTACTGTACCCTCCATTTGTATCTTGGAATCATTCCCTGTCAGTATATTCCTTATTCTTCCTTATTCCTTTTATGGCTGAGTTAAATTTTCAGGAATTCTGTGAGCCAGTTGTTAAAACGCCCATTATTAAAAATTAAGTTATAGAAAGTTACAGATAAATTATATTAGTCTGTTAGGGCTGCTGTAACAAAATACTGAAGGGCTCAGACAGCCAGGAATTTATTTTCTCACAGTTCTGGAGGCTTAAAATCTAAGATCGAGGTGCCTTTCTGGGGTGGTTTTTGGTGAGGCCACTCCTCCAGGCTTGTAGGTAACCTCCTTCTTGCTGTGTCCTCACGTGGTCTTTCCTTTGTGCTCAGAAGGAGAGAGTGTCCTGGTCCGTCTTCTTGGACCTAACCTGTAGGACTTCATTCAACCCTAACCACCCCCCTTAAAGGCCCTATCCCAAATACAGTCTTGTTGCGGTTAGGGCTTCAAGATACTCCTTTGAGGTGGGGGGAGACACAATATTGAAGACAAAGAAAATAAATACTTAAAACGTACCACTTCCTAATTATTTGATTACATTTCAGTATTACCTGTGCTCTTGAGGTTATTTACATTATTTGTGAGATGGAAATATTATACATAATGGTGTGCTTCTGTGTATCTCTTCCCAATTACATGTTTAGTTTCATGTTGGTGGCCTGAAATTAGCCACGGTGGGGAGAGTCTCATGGTAGATGCTACAATAAATATGATGCTTGCTTTCACCTCCCGAGAGCTAGTGGTTAACCATATACAAGACAGCACTGGGCTGACTTGTTTATTTGATCACTTTGCTGTTGGTGGTGTTTCGGTTATTTCCAGTGTTTTGTTGCTGCAGATGACAGATGATGAGTAACCTGTGCAGGCACAGCCCAGAGGTCTTGTGGGTTCAGTTCCAGACCAGTGCAGTAGAGCGAATGTCGCAGTAGAGCGAGTCATGTGAATTTTTTGGTTTCTCAGTGCACATAAGTTATGTTTACTATTAAGTGTGCAATAACACTGTGTCTAAAAAATTGTACACACCTTAATTTAAAAAAATATTAACCATCATCTGAGCCTCAGTGAATCATAGTAGTAGCATTCCAAGATCACTGATTATACCAAGAGATCACCGTAACAAATACAGTAATAATGAAAAAGTTTGAAATGTCGCAAGAATTACCAAAATGTGGCACAGAGACATGAGGTGAGCAGATGCTGTTGGGAAAACGGCGCTGATGAAGTTGCTCGACACGGGGTCGCCACAGACCTCCTACAACGAGGTCTGCCTGTATATGCTTGACTCCTTGGAGATGTGGTTTCAGGGTGGATTCTTAGAAGCAAGACTGCTCAGCCAGAGGTACATGCACATGTTAGTTTGTTAGATACTGTTAAATTCCCTCTGTTAGAGTTGGACCAGTTTGCATTCCTTTCAGCAGTGTATGTGGAAGTGCTTGTTTCTCCATAGGCTCTCCAGCAGGGACTTTTATTCTGTTTGGTAAGAACAGTATGTTTAGTAAAATTTGTATTTCTTTTATTAGGAATACTGATGAGCAGCTTTTCATATTTCAGAGCTCATTGTCTTTCCTTTTCTGTGAACTGTTTGTTTACCTCTTATACCCATTTTTCTGTTTGGGCTTTGGTTTGTCTCAGTCTTTCCCCCATTAAGTCAAACCTTTAATGAGCAAAATGCATCGGTAATTTGTTCGTGAAACAATTATTTAGCAACTATTATGTTGCAGGTACTGTGCTAATTGCTTGAAATAGTCTGATGGGAAGTACAGTAGACAGTTCCTGCTTTCATGGGATTTGCATTGCGCTGGTGTAATTCAGGTTTGTTAACATAAGGAAGGTTTTGTGGTGATTGAAAGGATCAGACTAATTATAATCTCCAGAGCTCAATGTGGTGTTTGATGTTGGTGATGTCATTGCATTAGTTATCTTCCGATACCTAGGTGTGGTAAGAGCTAGCTGCCCTGGGTTAAAGTCGTGGCCCAGCACTCATCCTCTGTGTCCTGGGCAGTGTCTTAAATCCCCCACCTGCCCCCCCACCCTGCCTTTTTTCATCACGTGTCTTGCCTGATGGTATTTCCTACAATTTTTTAAAAATTTATTTATTTTTGCCTGCGTTCAGTCTTTGTTGCTGCGTGCGGGCTTTCTCTAGTTGCGGCGAGCCGGGGCTTCTCTTGTTGTGGAGCACAGGCTCTAGGCACGCGGGCTTCAGTAGTTGTGGTTCATGGGCTTAGTTGCTCCACGGCATGTGGGATCTTCCCAGACCAGGGCTCGAACCTGTGTTCCCTGCATTGGCAGGTGGATTCTTAACCACTGCGCCACCAGGGAAGCCCCCTACAATTTTTTTTTTTGATTAATTTATTTAATTTATTTTATTTATGGCTGTGTTGGGTCTTCATTGCTGCACGCGGGAGCTACTCTTCCTTGCGGTGCGCGGGCTTCTCATTGCGGTGGCTTCTCTTTGCTGCAGAGCACAGGCTCTAGAGCGCAGCCTCAGCAGTTGTGGCGCACGGGCTGAGTAGTCGTGGCTCGCAGGCTCTAGAGCGCAGGCTCAGCAGTTGTGGCGCACGGGCTTAGTTGCTCCGTGGCACGTGGGATCTTCCCGGAACAGGGCTCAAACCCGTGTACCCTGCACTGGCAGGCGGATTCTTAACCACTGCGCCCCCAGGGAAGCCCCCTACAATTTTTAATGAGTGGAAATGGTAAGTACCTTTTTCTTTTCCCAGTGGGAATGCCTTTGGTGTTTCCTCATTAAATTAGATGCCAACTTCAGGGTTGGCAAATATATTTTATCATATTAAAGAAGTATCCATGGATTTGCTTCATTAAATGTTTTATCAGAAATGAGAATCGAGTTTTGAAGGTCTTTTCAGTGTCTGTGGCAGTGATTGTATGATCCCCCCGCCACCTTTATTTTTTATTTATTTATTTTTTTGGCTGCGGCATGTGGGATCTTCGTTGAGGCATGTGGGATATTTCGTTGCAGCGCATGGGCTTCTCTTCTAGTTGTGGCGTGCACGTTTTTCTCTCTCTAGTTGTGCCGTGTGGGTTCCAGAGCGCATGGGCTCTCTCGTTTGCAGCACGTGGGCTCTCTCGTTGAGGAATGCAAGCTCAGTAGTTGTGGCACGGGGGCTTAGTTGCCCCGCGGCATGTGGGATCTTAGTTCCCCCACCAGGGATAGAACTCGTGTCCCCTGCATTGGAAGGCAGATTCTTTACCACTAGACCCCCAGGGAAGTCCCTCCCCACCCCTTTAAATCTATTAATATGTGAATTATTTTAATGGATTTCCTAATTCATCTAAACATTCTTACATTATTGGAATAAACCATACCAGATCATTATTGTATTTAAAATTTTATTTCTAATTGGTAATATTTAGTACTTTTCCATTGGTATTCATAAGTGAGATTGGTCTTGAATTTCCTTTTTTTGGTGCAGTCTTTAAGATATCAGTGTTATATTTGCTTTATAAAAATGCTCAGAGGAAAATTCATATCCTTATATGCTTAAATGAGTAAAAATGAAAATAAATGAATTAACTATTAAACTCAAAGTTGTAAAAAGAAAATAAATTAAAGCAAAAGACAAAAATAAAAGTAGAAATTAATGAATTAGGATATAAAAATAGTACTAAAATAATTCAAAATGCTGCTTCTATAGGAAATCAACTCTTTGAAAAACTAGACAAACCGATTGTCAATCAGGAACAGAGGTTTAAAAATGCACAGATTCACAAAGATAAGAAATGACAAGTTGGAGTTACCCATCAAAACAGAGAAAATGGAAGAAAATCAACAAGGGACTACTTTGTACAACCCTATATAGAAATGTTGAAAATCTAGATCAAGTGAGTAATTTTCTGTCAAAATATAATTTCCCTAAATTGACTCCAGAGCAGATAGAATAAGGCAGAGAAATTTCTGTAGAAGAAATAGAGATAGTTATCAAAGAACTACCCCACAAAAAGAAATAGGCTCAGATGGTTTTACAGGGAAATTCCATCAGATTTGAACTAGGTAACCTTAATGTTATTTAAACCATTCCAAAGCATTAAAAAGGATGAAAACTACTCATGTTAAAAAAAAAATTTTGGTAAGTGTATATAATATAATATTCCTAATTTTAAACATTTTTAACTATACAATTGAGTGGCATTAATTATAGTCATAATTTGTGCAGTCATCACCTCTATTTCCAGAACTTTTTCATGACCCAAACAGAAACTCTGTGACAATGAAGCCAATAACTCCTCATCTTCCCCCTCACCCCTGACCCTGGTAATCTCTGATCTACTTTCTGTCTATGAATTTGCTGATTCTAGGTATTTCATATAAGTGGAGTCATACAATATCTGTCCTTTTTGTCTGGTTTATTCACTTAGCATAATGTCTTGAGTTTCAGCCATGTTGTAGCATTGTTTTTTATGGCTGAATAATATTCATTGTATGCATATACATTTTGCTTATTCATTTATTTGATGATGGACATTGGGGTTGTTTCCATCTTTTGACTATTGTGAATCATACTGCAATGAACATTAGCATATAAGTATCAGTTTGAGGTCTGTTTTTCAGTTCTTGTGGGTGTATACCTAGGGGTGGAATTGTTGGGTCATAGGGTAATTCTATGTTTAGCTTTTTGAAGAATGGTTAAACTGTTTTCCACAACAACTGTATCAGTTTAAATTCCTACCAGCAATACATGAGGGTTCCATTTGCTGTCCATCTTTGCCAACACTTGTTATTTTCCATTAAAAAAAATTTTTTTTTTTATTATAGACATCACAGTAGGAGTGGAGTGGTATATATCTTTGTGGTTTTGACTTGCATTTCCCTAATGACTAATGATGTTGAGTATGTTTTCATGTGCTTTTTGGCCATTTGTATGTCTTCCTTGGAGGAGTATCTATAGAAGTCATATATAGTTTTTTTTAAATGTTTGTTTATTTATTTGGCTGTGTCAGGTCTTTAGTTGCGGCATGTGGGCTGTTAGTTGCGGCATGCAGCATCTTTTCCCTGACCAGGGATCAAACCCAGGCCCCCTGCATTGGGAGCACAGAGTCTTAACCACTGGACCACCAGGGGAGTCCCTCATTTTACTTTCTTGATAATGTCATTTGCAGAAAACTTTTTAATTTTAATGAAGGCCAATTTACCTCCTTTTCTTTTGTTGATTGTGTTTTTGGCGCCATATCTAAGAATTTGTTACCAAATCAACGGTCAAGGTGGTTTATCCCTATGCTTTCTTCTAAGAGTTTTATGATTTTAACTCATATTTAGGTCTTTGGTCCATTTTGAATTAATTTTGTTGATGATATGAGGCAGGCATCCAACTTCATTCTCTTGTGTGTGGAAATCCAGTTGTCCCAGCACCATCTGTTATTGGACTTGTGTGATTTTTTTTGTTGTTGTTTTTAATTGTTTTACTTTTTCATTTATTTATTTAGTTTTTTGGCTGTGTCATGTGGCATGTGGGATCTTAGTTCCCTGACCAGGAATCGAACCCGCATCCTCTGCAGTGGAGGCTTGGAGACTTAACCACTGGGCTGCCAGGGAAGTCCCTGTTAATTGGACTTGTGATATTTGTCAAATATTAATTGGCCATAGATGAGTAGGTTTATTTCTGATAACCATCTTTGTAGGAAGTTTTGAAATCAGGAAATGAGTCTTCCAACTTTGTTCTTCTGTTTGGATACTCTGACCCCATTCTAGTTTTGTATGACTTTTCCATTTCTACAGAAAAGGCTTTTAGAATTTTGATAGTGATTACATTGATTCTGTAGATCACTTTGGGTAGTACTGACATTTCTGCAATGTCAAAGCTTCCTATGTATGAACATGGTATGTTTTCTCATTTACTTAGGTCTTTATTAACTCTAGTAGCTTTATTGTTGATCCCTTGGGGTTTTCTTTTTTTTCCTTTTTTTTACAAATTTTTTAATTTATTTTTATTTTTGGTTGCGTTGGGTCTTCGTTGCTGCTCGCGTGCTTTCTCTAGTTGTCGCGAGCGGGGGCTACTCTTTGTTGTGGTGCGCAGGCTTCTCATTGCAGTGGCTTCTCTTGTTGCAGAGCTCATGCTCTAGGTGTGTGGGCTTCAGTGGTTATGGCACGTGGGCTCAGTAGTTGTGGCTCTCGGGCTCTAGACGCAGGCTCAGTAGTTGTGGCACACAGGCTTAGTTGCTCTGTGGCATGTGGGAACTTCGCGGACCAGGGCTCGACCCCGTGTCCCACTGCATTGGCAGGTGGATTCTTAACCACTGTGCCACCAGGGAAGTCCCTGGGTTTTCTTTATATAGAGTCAGTTCATCTCCAGTAGTGATAGTTTTCCTTCTTCCTTTCCAATTTGGATGTCTTTTATTTCCTTTTCTAACTTGTTCTGGCTAGAACTTTCACTATCATGTTGAATAGAAATGGCAAAAGTAGGCATCCTTTTCTTGTTCCTGACCTTAGAGGGAAAGATTTGTGTCTTTCTTCTTTGAGTATGCTGTTAGCTATGGGAAGTTCATATATGGCATTTGTTATGTTGAGATGGTTTTCTATTCCTAGTTTGTTGACTGTCTTTTATCATAAAAGGGTGTTGAATTTTGTTAAAGTTTTTCTTCATCATTTGAGATTATCATGTGGTTTTTACCTTCATTCTATTCATGTGGTATATTACATTGATTATTTTACATTTGCATTACTGGGATAAACCCCACTTGGTTATGGTGTGTAATACTTTTAATATGCTGCTGAATTTGCGTTACTGATATTTTCCTTTGGATTTTTGTATGTATATCTGTAAGAGATATTTGTCTGTAATGTCTGTCTGTCTTTGGATTCAGGGCAATGGTGGCCTAATGGAATAGGAGTGGGAGGTGTCCACCCTGTTCTGACCTGGGGAGAGTTTGAGAAGAATCTGTGTTAGCTCCTCTTTGAATATTTGGCGGAATGTCCCAGTGAAGTCATTTGATCCTGGCTTTACTTTGCTGCAACGCTTTTGATGACTGATTCAGTCTCTTTACTTCTTACAGGTCTGTTGATATTTTCTGTTTCTTCCTGAGTCAGTTTTGGTGGTTTGCCTTTTTTTTTTTTTTTTTTTAAACAGAAACCACTCCAGGTATTTATGTATTCATTTAATTTATTTTTTTACCTTTGGCTGCGTTGGGTCCCTGTTGGTGGCGCGTGGGCTTCTCACTGCAGTGGCCTCTGCCACTGCGGAGCATGGGCTCCAGGCACGTGGGCTTCAGTAGCTGTGGCGCATGGGCCCAGCTGCTCTGTGGCATGTGGGATCCTCCCAGACCAGGGCTCGAACCTGAGTCACCTGCATTGGCAGGTGGACCCCCAACCACTGCACCACCAGGGAAGCCCCTGGTTTGCATTTTTAAGGGATTTCTGTTTCATCTAGGTTATCCAGTTGTTGGTGTATAAGTATTCATAGCATTTTCTCGCAGTCCTTTCTTTTTTTTTTTTTTTCTTTTTCTTTTTTCACCGTCCTTTCTTAGGGAAATATTTGTAGTATTGTCCCTACTTTCGTTTCTCTGTTTTGTTCTTTGCGTCTTTTTTCTTAGTCTAACTAAAGGTGTGTTGACTTTTTTGATCTCTCCATTGGCCAGCTTTTTGTTTCAGTGATTATATTTTCATACTTTTTATTTCTCTGCACTCTATTATTTCCTTTCTTCTGCTGGCTTGGGTTTAGCTTTCTCTCTTTTTCTGTCTCTTTAAGGTGTAAGTCGTGTTATCGAGTTAGGTCTTCTTTCCAAAACCAGGCGTTTGCAGTTATAGTTCTTCCTCGGGGCACTGTTTACACTGCACCCTGTCCCTTCTGGTGTAGCTTGCTTTTGCCTTGACTCATCTGTTACGTACTGAAACATTTCCCGTGTCATTTCTTCTTTGACCCATTGGTTAAGAGTGTGTAGGTTTTATATCCCTGTATTTGTAAATTTTCTGGTTTTTTTGTTATTCATTTTTTATTTCATTCTGTTATGATTGGAAAAGATACTCTGCGATTTCAATCTTTATACATTTATTGGGACTTTTTTGTAGCCGAACATATGGTCTTTCCTGGAGAGTGTTTCATGTGCACTTGGGGAGAACATAGTGGCTTGTAGTGTTATTCAGATCCTGTACGTAAGTGCCAAAATCCCGTGTGGCTGGTCTGTCCATTATTGAAATGGGTGTATGTATTGAGTTCTACAGCTGTTACTGTAGAATTGCCTGTTTTTCCCTTCACTTCTGTCAATGGTCGCTTAATATATTTTGGGTCTCTGATATTTGGTGAAAAAGTTTATAATTGTTTTATCTTCTTGATGAATTTACCCTTTTTCCAGTATGGTTTTGTTTTGTTTTGTTCCTTGTATTAGTTTTTTGACTTAAAGTTTATTTTGATGTTAAAATTTTTTTAGAAATTTGTGGTGTATTGTGGGGATTCTTGTGGTTTATCCATTCTAGGGTTCTTTCAGCTTCTTCTCCCTGTTGGTTTATGTCTTTTGCCTAATCTGCGATGTTTTCAGACGTTTTTCGAGTACTTGTTCAACCCCACCCTCTTTCCTCTCCCTCCGGGACTCGAGTGATGTGGCTATTATATTACTACAGTTACGGTCCTGCAGGCCCCTGAGGCTCTTCTTCTTTATGTTCATCTCCAAGGCTGTGTTATTTCTGATATTCAGATTGGATGATTTCTCTTTCCCCCTTCCATGGTCCTGTCCTCTGTCTTTTCCATTCTGCTCTTGGTCCCATCCATTGGGGTTTTTTTGGTGGTGGTTATTTATTTATTTTACTAATACTTAATTTTGTTTAGAACAGTTTCAGTATTACAGAAACATTGATCAGATAATACAGAGTTCTCATGGTATAGCCCCTCCCCACACCGTTTCCCTCTGTATTGACACCTTAAATTGGTATGATAATTTGTTACAATTAGTGAGCTCATATTGAAATATTATTAGTATGTAAAGTCCATAGTTTATGTAAAAATTAAGAAAATCTGAATAATGTCCATTTCCTGTTCCAGGATCCCATCCAGGATGCCACATCATATTCAGCAGTTGTGTCACCTTAGGCTCCTCTTGGCTGTGACATTTTCTCAGACTTTTCTTGTTTTTGAAGAGCTTGACAGTTTTTAGGAGTCAAGTGTATTGCAAGAGGCCCTTCTGCTTTCATCTCTAGACATACGGCGCTCTGGGTTTAGGAGGGAGATGACAGAGGTGTTGGCCTTTTGCACTTTCGCAGTTTTCATCACATAACAAGGGTACATGTCTCAACATGACTTATGACTGTTGACGTTGATGTAGATCACCTCGCTCAAGTGGTGTCAGGATTCTCCACCGGAAAGCCCCCCGCCACCCCACCGTTCCTTGTTTAATGTTTGGAAGAAAGTCACTCTCTTTTAAGGTGGAGTATATAGTTACTTGGAATTTTTCTGCATTGGACTTTTGCCCCTGTGTTCAGTCCTGCAGTTTCTATTTGGACCTTCTATTTCTTTGATGAGAATTTCTATTTTTTCATTGTTGTGTTTTTTTTCCTTGTTGAAGCATTTTTATCATGGCTGCTTTAAAATCTTTGGCGCATAATCCTAGGGTATCTGTGCTTTCAGTGTGAGCATCTTTTGACTGTCTCCTTCTGTGGCTCTGGCTCCCTCCCCTCTGGGCTCCAGGAGGGCCTGCTACTGCGCTCCCTGCAGCCCCACTGGCACCAGGATGATGTTCCTCCAGAGGATACAGAAAGTATTCTTCATAATATCAGTAAATAAAGCTTATTTCAAAGTAGTGTTTCATCTTTTTTTTTAGTTGTCATAGTTTTTATATTTCTCATACTATATGTTCATAATTTTAAGTAAATAAGAGGGAATCTGTGTGTATGTTGTTACTGATAAAGGGACATAATCAGACACGTTTGGAGAGCACTGCAGTGATGCTCTAGTGAATGTCTTCTTTTTCTGAAGCCTGGGAACTAAAACTGTACAGTGATTTTTTGGTCCCTGCTCCCGCACTCCTCCACCCCAACCTTTTGTCTCTAACATCTGAGTTGGCTGCCCTTGTTGTTTATGCCTGTCCCTGTAGCCCAGTTAGTGTCTGGAGTATACAGATACAGGTGGTTAATCATCTAGATCCCAGCAGTGGGGACTGTCTAGTGCTCAACACTTGTCTTTCAGTATTTTTCATTTTCTTAAAAAAATTTTTTATTTAAAAAAATTTTAATTTTTATTGAAATATAGTTGATTTACAGTGTTGTGTTAGTTTCATGTGCACAGCAAAGTAACTTGGTTATACATAAACATAAATCTGTATATTCTTTTCTTATATTCTCTTCCACTGTAGATTATTACAAGCTGTTGAGTGTAGTTCCCTATGCTGTACAGTGGGTCTTTGTTGGTTATCTACTTTACATATAATGGTGTGTGCATATTTTAATCTCAAGCTTCTAATTTATCCCTGCCCCCCCTCCCGCCCCTGTTTTCCCCTTTGGTAACCATGAGTTCTGTATCTGTGAGTCTATTTCTGTTTTGTAAATAAGTTCATTTGTATCATTTTTTTTTTTAGATTCCACGTATAAGGGATGTCATATGATATTTGTCTTTCTGTCTGACTTACTTCACTTAGTATGATAATCTCTATCTAGGTCCATCCATGTTGTTGCAAATGGCATTTTTCCATTCTTTTTTATGGCTGAGTAATATTCCATTGTATATATACCACATCTTCTTTATCCATTCCTCTGTCCGTGGACATTTAGGTTACTTCCATGTCTTGGCTATTGTAAATAGTGCATCAGTGAACATTGGAGTGCATGTATCTTTTCAAATTATGGTTTTCTTCAGATAGATGCCCAGGAGTAGGATTGCTGGATCATATGGTAGCTCTATTTTTAGTTTTCTAAGGAACCTCCATACTGTTCTCCATAATGGCTGCACCAAATACATTCCCACCCACAGTGTAGGAAGGTTCCCTTTTCTCCATACCCTCTCCAGCATTTACTGTTTGTAGGTTTCTTGGTGATGGCCATGCTGACTGGCCAGAGGTGACACCTCACTGTAGTTTTGATTTGCATTTCTCTAATGATTAGTGATGTTGAGCATCTTTTCATGTGCCTCTTAGCCATCTGTATGTCTTCTTTGGAGAAATATCTATTTAGACCTTCTGCCCATTTTTGACTTTTTTTTTTTGATATTGATCTGCATGAGCTGTTTGTATATTTTGGAGATTAATCCTTTGTCGGTTGCATCATTTCCAAATATTTTCTCCCATTCTGTAGGCTGTCTTTTTGTGTTGTTTATGGTTTCCTTTGCTGTGCAAAACTTTTAAGTTTAATTCAATCCCATTTGTTTATTTTTGTTTTTATTTCCATTACTCTAGGAGACTATTTTCCATTTTCTTGCATAGTATTTTGACTTTTAAGGAAAGCAGGATGCTTTCTGCAAAGAGTAAGGGTATAAATTTCTATGTGCTGGAAGCTGTTACATGTGCTTTAAAAACAGTTTCCAAAATAACCTATTTGCAGCTGATGAAAATTGTAACTGTGTAATTTCCAAATCAGTTTTCTTTTGTTTTTGTTTGGTTTGTTTGTTTGTTTTGGCTGCACTGCAAGGCTTGTGGGATCTTAGTTCCCTGATCAGGGATTGAACCCAGGGCCACGTCAGTGAAAGCTCCGAGTCCTAACCACTGGACCGCCAGGGAACTGCCGAGATACCATTTTATGTATTATTAATAGATTTTACTGAATACATTTAGAATACATTGCCATCTAAGAGAAATATGTGATTTTTTTTTTGCAAGGTCTACTTAGAGGTGAGTCAAATCTAAGGGTCTGTTTTTAATTCTTTATCTAGTTACTAGTATTTTTCTATAGGATAATTAAAGTTATGATATATAATAATTATTCTGTAAGCTGGTCAGTGGCACTGTAGGACAGATAGGCATTTTTAAAAGTTGGATCGAGGTTGTAAGTCACAAAACAGGTAATTAAGAATCAACTTTTAGAGATTGCTTGTTGACCTTTCGATCTAGCAGCCTTTCTTTATGTCTTTTTATAAAGCCTTTTAAAATCTTTTTTTAGGTAGGTAGCCATCCAGGCTTTCTGAAGGAGGTTCGCGATCACATGCAGGACTCTTTCTTCATGCAGCCCGAGGTAAGCGGGACGTGGCTGGGCTTAAGGCCTCGGCATGACATGCTCTGCTACTGCCTTTATTGTGTGTCTGAAAAATTGTGTACATTTTGAAGTGTATTAACATTTATGAACTTAAAATATGTCAGATGATGATTATTTTCTTACTTTATCTCAAGACCGACGAACTTTCTCATTTCACTAAATTTTACATGTGTTTTCTTGTGATGCACTCATTTGCTTTTAGGTATTTATGTTATTAAAAATTATTTTAAGATATAGATTTTTAATGCACAGTCCTTGACCTCAGTGGGCATTTTTTTAAAAAAATAAATTTATTTGTTTATTTATTTACTTCTGTCTGTGTTGGGTCTTTGTTGCTGCGCACGGGCTTTCTCTAGTTGTGGCGAAGGGGGGCTACTCTTAGTTGTGGTGCGCGGGCTTCTCATTGTGGTGGCTTCTCTTCGTTGCAGAGCGTGGGCTCTAGGGTGTGCGGGCTTCAGTAGTTGTGGTACGCGGGCTCAGTAGTTGTGGCTCACAGGCTCTAGAGCACAGGCTCAGTAGTTGTGGCACACAGGCTTAGTTGCTCCGCAGCATGTGGGATCTTCCTGGACCAGGACTCGAACCCGTGTCCCCTGCATTGGCAGGCGATTCTTAACCACTGTGTCACTAGGGAAACCCCCAGTGGGCATTTAAATATAGGATATGAGTCCTTCTCTTGTGACTACCTGAAAGAGGGGGGGAAAAAACCCTTTCTTTCAAAAAATGTTTCCAAATCTATATTCCCATTAAGCCACATGAATAAATTAGGACTTGAATAATAAGTGTATATAATTAAGAATAATTATAATTGTAGTACAGTGATCAAAGTAAGGAATTTTATATTGATATAATACCACTGATTAACCTATAGACCTTATTCAAATTCTGTTCATTAATGTCTGTTATAGCAAATTGGGGAAAAAAATTGTATTGCATCCAATCAGGATCATAAGCCATTATTTAAAAACAAGTTTTTTTCAGTTTCTCCCTCTGTTCTTCTGAGACCCTAATTCCAGGTGTATTAGATTTCCTGCTCCTGTCCCATGGTCACGGTGGCTCTATTATTTATTGAGGTTTTTAAAGTCTTGTTTTCCTTCTGGCTTCATTTTAGAGACTTTGTAATGTGTCTTCAGTTTTACTAATCTTTTCTAATCAACTGTTAGTTCCATGTGGTGTATTTTTTGTCTTGGACTTTATTTGTTATCTCTAGAGGTTACATCTGGGTCTTTTTTATGTCCTCTATTCCTGGCCTCATTGTGTTCATATTTTTCCTCCATGGGTTTCTTGAGTATATCAGCGTATTTATCATAGTAGCTCTTTTAACATCTTTGCCTACTATTTTCCTATCTGTCCTTTCCATATAAAATTTCTATATAATGAGTTATACAGTTGACTGAGAGTCAACTTGAGTGAATAAAAGAAGTATAAGGTTTACTTGAATTTACCTCTTAATCTTCACTTAGTATAAAAATTAGTATAATATCATGTCATTGTTGAAGTTTTATCACTATCCCCCTCTCCACAGGGTTCTTCACTATTTTTATGCATTGGACTCCCTTGGTAACATGGTTAGACGGTTTCTCAGAATGCTTTTAAATGCATAAAATAAAATATCTTTGATTACAACTAGAACCAATTATTCCAAATATAGTTATCAAAATATTTAAAAATTTTTGAAATGTGATATATATATACACTGTATTAATGCATTAAGTAATAAGGTATAGTGGTTATTAACTATAATGTTTTTTGAAGTAATGTTGGACATCAATGATATATTGAGCCACCTGCCAGTATAAGATAAAAAGTTGGGGATTTTTGTTTTAGCAGGTTCTGCTAAAACTAATGTGGTTTATTACCTCTAATCAGAATGAAAAGAAAGCTACGTTTAGGTTAGATGTTAATGAATATAAAGATAATAATTTTTCCATGCGATGTCATGGACTAAGTTAGTTTTCAGTTGTATCTGTGTGTGGCCAGGAAGTCAGTTCTCTGCAGCCACACTTGTGCCCATTTCCTAGATTAGATTTGCAGTAACAAGTCCATCAAGGCTTTATCTCTTGAGCACCTACCCTTGCCGTCCGTCCACTTGCTTGGTTAAAAATGTAGTAAATGAGATGTTTTACTTACAACTAAAAGGAGAAATTAGGGAGAAGTTTTAGAATCATGTGATGGTTAATTTTGATATTCATGTGGAGCTGGTTAACATGAAAATGTAAGGCACCTTTTTTCAATGACTAGACTGAAAATGAGCCAATTTGCCGCAAACTCCCCATTATTTTTTCGTTTTACCTCACCAGTGTTGTTTCGATCACATCTACCTCATACTTTTTTTTACTGAATTTATAATTTATTTCCCCCCGTGCCTGAATGGGGAATATAATAATTGTGAATTTGTTCCACTTAATTTTGTTCCTTAAATCACTCAATGCATATTTATAGGGTGCATGAAATTTAAATATGATTACGTTGTTTACATAGGAAGCAGAGAAAACATGGCATGACAGCATATGTCTTTTTTGCTTATACTCTCCCGTTAGATGGGCCTTTTTGTTGTTGAAGTAGTGGCAACTGTGAAAGTGGCTGTTAAAGTGTTTTCAGTGTTAATGATTCTGTTTTTCTCAGTTTCATACAAAACTATTTCTCAGTGGGGACCAGTTGCTTAGCTTCTTGCTTATTTGACCCAGGTCAACTGGTCTACTTTTTATGGGTACGTCTTAAGACTTACTAATTACTTAACCATTCTGGCAGTAAAATCATTGTCAACTTGAAGGATATTTCTAATAAGTTAAAAAATCTAGTGTGAGATTGGAATGGATGATTGGACCTCATTTATATCTGTAAAAGAATTCTTCATAGATGCTGCCCTGTGGAGGTCTCACATCCACCTGCTGGGAGCTGCTTTATTTTTCTCTCTGTAACTCTGTGATACAATGGCAGGTGTCCTGATATTTTTAGTGTTCCTCATTTGTACTGTGGTGCCAGATTCTAAACATTCTTTTATTTTTCTTTGTTTTATTGATGTGTTTTCCTTGATACTTCTTCTGATATAAATAAAATTTAAACTATTATATTAGGCCCCAGGAAAACATGTTGTCCTTCCAAACAAAACAACAGCCTTCTCCTCTATTGTCCTGAACATTGGGAGAGTCATAATCAGACTTAATAGGTTTGCAGTTATTCTTATTTTTTCCGTGTTAGTATCCTTTTGCTATTGATAAGTTTTTCTTTTTGGTTTTTCTTTTTTTTGAGCCTATCAGAGCTTGAAGAATGAGTTGGTTTCCACTTTGAAAAGTAAAACTTACGGCTTCCTTTGGGTGATGTTTAAGTAAATAAGGAACCACTAGGAATAGAACACGCATTCCTGGCATGGAAATAGCTGTGTTTTCTCATGACTTTTATATTAATTGTATGCTGAGAAGATTTTTTCTTTTTTCTTTTTTTGGTGTTGATGTTAAGTTGTTTTTGGCTAATGTTTTTACCTTCAATTTCTTATTTTATTTTCTCAAATCCTGTGGCATTTGTGAAATTTATCCATGCAGTTTACTCATTTTTTTGTTATTTTTGGCCTGATTGTCGTCTTCCCTGACATCTATTATTCATCCATCCATGGAACGTTGAGCACTTCTTATGTCATCATATTGTACTAGGTGGTGTTGGGTGCGAAGATGCGTGAAGTAATCTAAACATCATGTGGAAAGACGGATGCTCAAGTCCCTTCTATAAAATGACCTTGCGTCTACGAATGCGGAGGACTGACTGTACGATTACTTTGCATCGTGACATGTGATATTTGATTTAACTGATTATGACAGTTCTGTTACAGTTCAGAAAAGAAATCAAATACAAGTTGCACTTAAAGGCTTGCTTTTACTTTTGTTTGATTTCTAATTGTGACTATCAAGTTAATTTTTAAATACAAACACACCAGTTCCTCTGATTTGTATTTTTGTAAGACTGTCCATATTTCAGTGATACTGCTTTTGTCTAGTAATTTCCAAGCTGCACCTCCTTTGGCCTTTCCTCCTTTGGTCTTACCTCATTCTCTGAATTACATCAGGGTTGGCAATATTCACCTTTGACACGATTGACTTTATTATTACCTATTGACTAATTATTAACTTTAATAACCAAAAATCATTTTGAATGAAGTTTTTTTAAATTAAAAAAATGTTAAAGTTTTAATATTTTATTTTGGTTGAACGAGGTTTTAAATGTAGTAGAAAGGTGTTAAATGAGTTTTAAGAGAAGTGTCAGAGTGCTTGGGACAGTAGCAGCTCAGCTCTGAAGGAGGGTAGCTGTTTGATTATTAGGACTTACATTTTGTAGGTTCATTTAATTTCTTCTGTTGCATGACAAGGAGGTGTGTCATCATTGTGAACAGAAAACACCGTGCCTTTCTTACATCTTCAGTTTCTACTTACTTATATGTAAGGATTCTATTTAATTAATAGGGAAAAGCACTATTTTTGAAGGAGACTTAGCTTAGATCATAGCTTTGTTTGACCCTAATCTAGCTGCATTGCAGTTAACACTTTGCATCAGATGGAGACTTCTGACCCACTAAGCCTGATTAGCGGTGAACAGAATTGTTTTGCACAGAGAAAAAGTATAATGAAAAGTAAAATATTTTGTTCTAGTTAAATTTTTAATTTTCTTTTTATGTTTCAAATTTTAGAAATATGGAAAACTGACCACTTGTACTGGCTGCCGAACGCAGTGCAGGTTCTTCGACATGACTCAGTGTATAGGTCCTAATGGGTACATGGAGCCGTATTGTTCAACTGCTTGCATGAACAGTCACAAGACAAGATATGCAAAACCACAAAGTAAGTCTCAGGTATTTGGGAAGTTAAAAACCTTTAGTAACGTTAATAATTTCTTAATTGCTCTTTCTCCTCTGACTTTCTTTTTATGCTCACTTTTAACTGCATAATTGGTTTATTTTTATTATCACACTAAACTTTCTTAGTGCAAACTTTGATGGTTTTGGTCATTTAATTTTTAAATTATTGGTGAAGTTCTGTCCATGTCTGTGTTCCTAACTAAAATTGTTTTTCCATCCAAACATTATCTAAAACTGAGATTGTTTCATGTATCTGTGTATGTTTTAGAGATAGTATCAGAGTCTTCTTTTATGACAGTATTTTTTTAAGGTGTAAATAATCTCAGAAATTAATAAAATAATATTTACATAAAGTTTCATTAAACTATTCTCAGAGGTCAATTAAGATTTTTTTTTTTTAAAAACTGATTATTTTATAAAAAATCAGATATGTACTTTTTCTCTCCTAGGTTTGGGAATTATTTGCCATTTTTGTAAGCGAAACTCTTTACCTCAGTATCAAGCCACAATGCCTGATGGAAAACTGTATAACTTTTGCAATTCCAATTGTGTGGCTAAATTCCAGGTTTGTTATTTACTTTGCCTAATGCTTCCAATAAAATACACAAAGAAAATAAGCGGTGTAATATACTTCATCTTTATTCAGTGTGCTGATTTTTACATATTTTGTTGAGGGTCAAATTGGAGGGTAGAGATTCTGGAGTCACAGCAGAGGTAGCTTCACCAGCTCGCTGCTTAGCACAGATGCTCGAAATCGACTTCTTAATTGTTACTTATGATACAGACTTGGAAGGAAAGTAAATTTTAGCTATCAACCTTTAAAACAAAAGGGTAAGTGGTCTAGCCAGCAAAATCGAGTTTATTCGGGAGTAGCGAAGGAGGCGGCACCACAGGCAAGTCTGGAGACTGAAGGAGGGGAGGAAAGGGGGGAGGTGGGTGAGGTTTGAGCCCGGGGTAGCTGGAGGAGGGCGAGCGTCCCGGGCGGGGCCGCTCACCGCTGGGTCGCCGCTGGGTCGCCGCTGGGTCGCCGGGCAAGCAGGCAGCCCTCCTCCTGCTGGTCTGAAGTTAGCCGCCCAGCTTCCTGGCCCCATTTTGAATGAGGTTTTTCTTGATTCATTTTCACATAGTGTCATTGAGCTCAGTGCCTGCCGTGCAGTTGTTTCTTAGCAGATGGTTTGAGTAGCATCTGACTTTTTCGGGTTCTGTTTTATGTTAAGTGGATGGAGGATGTAGGTACACTTACCCCGGAAGTGACAAGCGTGCACGTTTTCTTCACGTATTAGAAATTTGCTGTGGGACTGGAGATTGGACTTGTCCTGGTCAGCCTTCGTTTCATTCAAGATCAGCTTCAGGGAGACATTTTTCATTTCGGTCAGTGTAAAGAAGAGCTCTCTGACACAGTTGTCAGAGCTGGAGTATGGATAGTCTCAGAATAGGACTGCTGGGTGTGTTCAGATGTAAGCTGGTTGACCAGTAAGGTGGAGTAGTTGGGGATTCAGCATGAGCTAAGTGGTTTACCTGATGTGTGTGAAATTTCAGGGTAGAATGAGTTCATTCATCCAACAGTTCTACTGTGTTGCAGGTACTCTGCTCTAGTTAATTGATTTAAACTGAAAATGCAGTCTCTTAACTACCTTAAATTGAGGTAGTTTGAATTCAGCCAGGGGAATGTTGTTTTTGTTAATAGTTATACCTTGCCTGAGCTTAGGTAATTAACCACATTCAAGATTAAACTTTTCTTTTGGAAGTTGGGATTGTGGCCACGGATACATCCTGAGAGTGGTAAACATTGCTTTCGACTTGTTGGTTCTTCTCAAAATAGAAATTAAGGGCTAAGGATTAATTGTGGGAGAGGAGGACAGTGTCTTTGCTGTTTGTCAGATTTTTAACTTTCTTCCCTTTTGATGTTGGGTAAACTGAAATGTTAATTGAAAATGTTTTAACTACTTTTTTCATTTAATTGAAACTTGTATTGCCCATCATTTGATAAGAACATTTGTGTATGTACCTTGTATATTTTAAAGAAACAGTTTAGACTCTTACTTTGGAGGAATGCATCCAAGATAAGCCTGTAGGGCAGCCTCACCACTCTGTGACTGCACAAAAGTACAAAGTTGACGAAGAGAAAAGCAGCATTTTTTCTTTATCTTAAAGCAAACCGTAGATCTTGAACTTTTATGTCTTCCTTAGATGTTTTTCCATTTCATAGTAAGATAATAGGATAACATTTCATTTGTTTTGAAAGGATAATTAACTTTAATGGACTTCAGTTTTTTGGAAACGCTAAGGGTATTGTTGCTGGGTTTTATTTTTTTAAATAATTCATTCACCTGGTAGTTACGGTCTTAAATATGCGTGTTTTCTTTCTTTTCACAAATTCTAATTGTGTTGTGTGATGTATGTAGAAGTTATAAAATGATAAAGGTTTTTTCTCCTACCATTGCTGCCTTGAAAAATTTTGTATTAACTATTTCATACATTCAACAGATTATATGTAATATGGATTAAAGAGTGATAATTAAATATCAGCATACTCATTACTCAGGTTAGAACAGATTCCTCCCCCCCTCCGCCGGACACGCTGCCTGGCTTGTGGGGATCTTAGTTCCCCGACCAGGGATTGAACCCAGGCCATCGGCAGTGAAAGTGCGAGTCCTAACCACTGGATCACCAGGGAAGTCCCAGAACAAAACTTTTAAAGCACATGTATGCTTATATCTTTTTCTACTCTGTAAATCATTTTAACTCTTAAAAATGTAATAAAACTAAAATTTCTGGCATCAATACCAGTCTGTAAAGCTTACCCCTCCAACTTTGTATAAAACAAAATCAATTAAAAGGAAGTATAAAAAGGCTGTTTTCACGGATGGACTTGGAATGAAAATGATGGCAATAATGCAACAAATCATTAGTAAATTAGCTACTAGAGGCAGAACCAGGAGCTAGGTTCTTTTGTGTTTAGTTACTAGTTCAGGACTTGGTGAACTGACCTCACTATTATTTGCTTGTATTTTCTTAAAGAAAAAAATCATAATTGAACTTTATGATTTTTTTTCCTTTTCCGTATTATTTTAAATAATTAGTAGTAATCATGTGGTAGAAAATGAACTTCAATTTCGTAAAACTAACTTAGCATACTAGTATTTTTAAAGACAGAATTCAGAAATGTAATTTTATACGTTGAGGAAATAAGTATTTAAGAAGGATACGTACTATTTTCTGGACGTCGTTGATATTTGATGGTCATCACAAAAAAAAACTTCTAAAATCCACCTCAGACTCGGTGTGTTTTGTGCTTTGTTTTAGGCTCTCAGCATGCAGTCATCTCCCAACGGCCAGTTTGTAGCTCCAAGTGATATTCAGTTGAAGTGCAACTATTGCAAAAATTCCTTTTGTTCAAAGCCAGAAATCCTGGAATGGGAGGCAAGTCCTATTTTGTTAATGTATGTTACCTAGTGCTAAAATGAAAGTCTGGTATAGTAACTATGACATTTCCATTTGAGAACCTATTTCTTAGTGGATGAGGATTAGTTTTTCAGATTTTGTGGTGATTGGATTATTTGCTTTTTTTATGTGGGAGTAGCACCAAGAAAGGATCTGTTTCTTTTTAGGTCAAACAAAAAATTATTGAAGTCATATCCACAATATATTATGTTCATAGTAGTGTACAGAATGTCATTTTAGCCACATACCTGGGGTGTCTTTTGTTTCTGCAGTGTTGTTCCCATCTCTTTCCCCACCCCCCATCTTTATAAGTATTGTCTGTGAACTGTAGTATCTTACATTGCCTTACGTTTACCATGATTTACTTTGCCACATCTTTTTGCCATAGCAAAAACTCTGAGCATTAATGTTTGGTTCAGTAAGGGGGCAGTAATGAATGGATGGGTGGATGGGGGTGGGAGGAGGATGGGACAGGGGGGCCCGGCTGGATGCTGCTCCTTGAGCAGTGTTCACCTTCGGCCATTCTTTCTTTCCATGTTTTTAAGGGCATGGAGTATGTAATAAATGGTGTACAAGATGTAGTGCTAACAACAGCTGCTCTTGAGCCAAACTTAATAGTGGCTCTTGGCAAGTCCCGCAGTATCTGAGTCTTAGGCAGAAGGTGATCCCCAGGACTGGACTACATGATTTCTAAAGTACTTGGGAAATCTGAAATTTTATTATTTAGTCCCTAGAAAATTTTTTAGTTTTGTTATTGTGTTTGGTGCTGTCTCAAGAGCATTTAAACCAGTCATTCTTTGAGACTGTTGTCAGCACCCAGTGATGAGTTTTCGTGACTGTTACGGTCTTTAAATCACAGCAGGAAGGATGTTGAAGGCCCTGAAAAAAACAGAAACAAAGTTAAATCATTTACCTACTTAATGTTGTAATCCTTAGTGATACATTTCCTATAGGCCACAGACACCCAGTTTAACTAATTCACTGCTATATTTAGACGTAGCTCCACAAAATTCAATACCATTAACTACCCTAAAATTACTCAGTGAAAGAATAAAAGTATAAGTATTACTAAGACAAGATGGCAGTCTGGTGTTGCTAACAGAACTGGAGAAATGGGAAAAGAAAAGCTGCCGCCCTTTCCTGGTCGGCTGGATATTTGAGAAGTAGCTCTGGCTCTTGTGGATTTGGGGCCAGGAGAAATAACTAAATAATTACTAACCTTGCTCTATTCAAGGGAATCAACTCAGTCTCACACTTGGCCGCACACTGTGTGATGACCCCCCAGTGGAATACTTTACCCCTAGTAGGTCTGTCACTATTAAGCTGTGGTAGGAATGCGATCGAGTCTGCTTGACTGTACTCAACAAAGAATATTTCTTTTTGAGTGAAAATGATATGATTGTCATAGTTCTTATCTTTTTGTAGCTTATCCATGTTGTATCTTCCATTGTTTTCGTCCCATTTCTCCAGTCCTGTTAGCAACACCAGACTGCCATCTTGTCTTAGTGATACTTATACTTTTATTCTTTCACTGAGTAATTTTAGGGTAGTTAATGGTATTGAATTTTGTGGAGCTATGTCTAAATATAGCAGTGAATTAGTTAAACTGGGTGTCTGTGGCCTATAGGAAATGTATCGCTAAGGATTATAACATTAAGTAGGTAAATGATTTAACTTTGTTTCTGTAAAAGTGGCTTGTGTATTTCTTAAACTTGTTCTTGAGGTGGATGTCATATACTTACCAAGGTTCCCATTGTGCATTTAGAACAAAGTGCATCAATTCTGCAGCAAAACTTGTTCAGATGACTATAAGAAGCTGCACTGCATAGTTACATATTGCGAATACTGTCAAGAGGAGAAGACTCTTCACGAAACAGTGAATTTCTCTGGAGTTAAGAGACCTTTCTGTAGTGAAGGCAAGTGCATATACAGTGTTGTTCATAACTTTCATTAATATTTAATGTTAATTTTTTGCCAAAATATTTTCAAAATATATAACTACATATGTTCAGAGTAGTGGTACAATTTTAGTATAGCTGAACAAAAAAGTTGAGTTCACTTTTCTACTGTTATTTTATATATACTTATAGACCTCTGGGCCTCAGGGTTTTTTATCTCTAAGAATTTGGTAACATGTTTTTCCATTACAAGGAAGTTTTGAGAATAAACTAAAAGCATTATCATACCACGTTATTTCTAAACAGACAAATTGTGATATGAAAGTTGATTTTCCAAGTGGATTAGAATTATTTTCCATTGGCTTCATTCCCTGTCCGTTTACTGCCCAGTCTACAAAGCTATTCAGTATACCAGAAGGAACATCACACGAGGCATTACTACAGTCAGAAAAGACTTTTAGGTTTTCAATTTGGGATGCCAGGGAGACACTGGCTTTTGTAACAGTACATTCAGGAATTCTCTTTCCTCTCATTTATACTTTTTGCTGCTCTGGTGCCAGGCGGCAGATTAGAAAAATGAAGTTTGTTTCTCATTCCGATTCTCCAGAGTTAGGAGCCAGGATTGTAGCTAAGGGTTTTGGGCTTTTTCTATTTTTACTTTTCCCCAAACGTCCTATTCTGCTCTGTGGCTTTCACTCTCTGTTCTTTCTTTGGCCCCAGGCACTGGACTCCCAGCTTTCCTACCTGCTGTCCTCATCAATTATTTTCCAGGTTTTTTTTTTTTTTTCCCTTCTTCCTGGATCCACTTTTTCTGTCGATTTCTACCACTAGTTAGAGGCAAGAAAAAGGTTGGAAAATCCTAAAAGCAGTAGGGAATTGCAGCAATATCAAAAGATTATTAGTCCATTCAACAAGTGCCTCCGTTTATACATTAAACATTTCACACTTGAGGTCATGTCTGCAAGAGGGTACTGCTTACAGCAGGCATTCCTGTTCATGTAGGCTCAGTCCCCCAGATGAAAAGTAACCACGTTTACTGTTAAGATGGCAGCTATAATGAAAAGTGACATAATGTTTCATTCAAGAGATTGATTCTGAATTTAATTGAACTCTTTTACCTGAATTTTTGTGCAGTGACAGTCTCAGTGATTCACAAATCGGGGTGCATTAGTGTTGAGGGCTAGCACACATGTCAGGCACCTTGCATCATTTGGATTATATGGATTTAACTAACATGAAAAACAAGTTGCAACAAAAAGATAGTTGACATTAAAGAACGTAATTTTCAATTGGAAGGACTTTCTGGGCAATAAAAAGTTAAAAAGGACGTGTATTTTTTTCCTGTTTAATAATATATTTTGTGCTTTCTCTAACTGCACCTAGTTCTCTGCTGGAACCTGTCAGAAATAACAAAACATGTAATAATACCTGGTACTACCATCAAAACCTAGTTAGAAAGATAAAGCTAATAAAGGTAAAATATTAAACATGTTTTAAGATATAGTTCAAAGTAACAGAAAAGAAGCCATAAGGACAGTTTATAAGTAATTGCTAAGTAAATTACATAGGAAACAATTGCAGTCCCTATTAAAGGATGGGTGTAGTGTTTTGGTAGCTACACGAGTGGAAGGTCATTCTTAAGTGCACAGCATGAAGATTATTTAATCCTTATAGAGATATCATAGGGAATAAGTAAGATTTAAATGTAAGGACCGTTAAAATAATGCATTTATATAGTACGTAAAGGAAGTGTTTTGATTAAAGAATAGAATAACAAAATGCTGTTTTTGGACAGGTCATTAAACCAGTTTTACTTCCCTGAAGGTCCTTTAGGGTGACAGAGATGGGTAAGGCTAGAGAATTTAGCTAAAATGCCTGCTTAGGTGAATGTATCTTTAAGTTTGCTCAGTGCCTCTCAGCAGTCTCCACTTTTCATTTCTCTAAAATGCCCATTTGTGGTGTGTTTGTGATACTTAAGCAGGATTATATTGGATTATATTTACACAGAGCAGGTACAACAGTTCTGAAGCGTGACTAGATTTGAAAGTCTTAGAACATGAATTATTTGAACCCACACCATATCTAATGTAATACTCCATGTTCTGTTCCAGTTTTCACAGGCTGGTGTTGATCACAGTAGATTTCACAGTTTTGATCAGGAGAGAAAGAGGACTGTATATGTGAATTTATAAACACTTTCTAAAGCCAGTGCTCTGTTTGCCTGTAAACTCTTTCTTACCTCAAAAATGAGTTTTTGTTTTAATACTAAAACCTTATATTTCTCAGGCTGCAAACTGTTGTACAAACAGGATTTTGCAAGGCGTTTAGGATTGAGGTGTGTGACTTGCAACTACTGCTCTCAGCTGTGTAAGAAGGGGGCGACGAAGGAGCTGGACGGCGTGGTGAGGGACTTCTGCAGCGAGGACTGCTGCCGGCGGTTCCAAGACTGGTACTACAAGGCAAGTACCGCCGGCCCCCTGGGCCCCCAAACTAGGATGTATCTGTATTTTCAGCAGTGTAGTTTAACAAAATGGATTATTTATCTAAAATTTGTGTCTTTATGTCACTAAATAGAAATGTTTTTTGATGAGTACTTTACCAATTATGAACATTGGCAGGTAATTGTTTTAGATACTTAGGATGTGTTTTTTTCTTTTCTTTTCTAAGTCCATAGTTCATAACAGGGTTCAATCTTTTTTTTCTTTTATACATTTATTATTTATTTATTTATCTATTTGGCTGCGTTGGGTCATCGTTGCTGCTCACGGGCTTTCTCTAGTTGCAGCGAGCAGGGGCTACTCTTCGTCACGGTGCACGGGCTTCTCATTGCGGTGGCTTCTCTTTTTTTTTTTAAAGAAATTCACGTTCTTTTATTTATTTATTTATTTATTTATTTATTTATTTATTTATTTATTTATTTATTCATGACTGTGTTGGGTCTTCGTTTCTGTGCGAGGGCTTTCTCTAGTTGTGGCAAGTGGGGACCACTCTTCATCGCAGTGCGCGGGCCTCTCACTATCACGGCCTCTCTTGTTGCGGAGCACAGGCTCCAGACGCGCAGGCTCAGTAATTGTGGCTCACGGGCCCAGTTGCTCCGTGGCATGTGGGATCTTCCCAGACCAGGGCTCGAACCCGTGTCCCCTGCATTGGCAGGCAGATTCTCAACCACTGCGCCACCAGGGAAGCCCGCGGTGGCTTATCTTGTTGCGGAGCACGGGCTCTAGGCGTGCGGGCTTCAGTAGTTGTGGCACGTGAGCTCAGTAGCTGTGGCTCACGGGCCCACTTGCTCCGCGGCATGTGGGATCTTCCCGGACCAGGGCTCGAACCCGTGTCTCCTACATTGGCAGGCAGATTCCCAACTACTGCGCCACCAGGGAAGTCCCCAAACATCTTTTTAAATAAAGAGAGGAACAAGATACTTTCCAAGTTGTTGTAGGCTAAGATTTTGTTGCACTTTTAAAGTTACTTCACTATTTTACTGTTGTTTCTGACTACTTTAAGCCTTAGAATTAAGGTTCACATTTTAGAAACACACAGCACAAATACTGACACACGGGAGGCTGCATCCCTTTCCGTCTGAACCAGCACCTTGTTACAGACAGATGAGAAATCACTCAGGAAATGTTACTTTGATGGCTCTAAGCGCTCAGTTTCAGTTTAGCACACAAATATACCTTTTCCTCCACTGTTTAGGAGGTTTTATTTTTAAAAACTGGTTTTGGATGCAGGTATTTAGTGGGCACAGATGTGGAAACTCCATTTTGTTCTTACTGTCTGTCACCCTTTTCACCATTTGCTTTGCTGTTTGACACAGAGGTTGTTACTGTGTGATACTGAGGAACCCCTGTCATTAGTTTATCATACAAATTTCTGTCCAGTCGTGTAATTGTGAACTCAAAACTTCAATTCTTTCAAATAATCTTTCTTGGAGGATATTGTTTTTTGTTCACAGCACATGGGCTGTATTTCTGTTTGGCTTCTTTCTTTGATTCTTCCTGTTCTCTTTTATATTACTTATAATTAAAAGAGAGAAATCTTTTGGTTTCCTTTTTTTTCTTTTTTGGGAAGCAAAGAAGTGTTCTTTGGCAAAAGACCAAATTATTCTAGATGGTGCCATTTGTTCCAGTTTCCTATTTAAAGGATAATTGTAGCTAATGTTTTTATAAGTTCAATGATGAAATTTCAATGAGGCAGAGCATTTCAGAAAGTTAAATAACTAGTGACAATTATCTGTTTATGTTTAATGTCAGTATTCTGTACGTTAAACATTTTTATTATTCCTTGTCTTACTTTAAACCCCACAAATCTTTGTATAATATATACAATAGTATTATTACAAACTGTACTAATCTGAGGAGTAAAGACACATGGTAGGAATTTGTAAAGCAAGCAACAGTGATGATTTTTGACGTAATCAATAGGATTACAACCTTCAAAATGAGGAAACAGTTGCCCTTCCTAATTAATTGGGCCCTGTGTAGAGGCAGCCAGTGCTGAGTCAGAGAATCCCTGTGTTCTGTGCTTTCTGCTCGAGCAGCTGTCTTTTCTGACGTTTCTCATGAGTCCCCTCATCCACTGCTACCATTACATGGTCATCTTGAAAATGCGTTAAATTGAGTCCCAACCAAATTATGGTTTTTTTCCTGACCTTCTTTCCCCTTCCACTTTTTCAATTTAAGAACTCAGAATTTTAGATTTTAGTTCATTAGAAACTGTGACCCATAATCTATAAAAAGTGCCTCATCAAGGAATGTTTACAACGAGAGCAGCCAGCCCAGCTGCTGCCGCCACAGAGGAGCACACGCCGTATTTACCTACAGTCTCAAGAGCTTTACATTTTTGTTTGTTTAAATTTAAGTATTTGATATTATATTTTTAAAATTTCCGCCTATGTTTGTTTAACTTGACAAGACATTTTGAATAATCTGTGTCTTCAGGCCTGTAAAATGGTTTGCTTTTGGATTTAAAATAGAGGTTAATTAAATACCTTCTCTTCAAAATTAGAATACAAAAGCCATTGAAATCATGCAACCAAAAAATGCTGAGAATAAAATTAATGTTTTTTTCTTCTCCCAGATAACTCTTTAGAAGGAAGTAGGTTTTACTTTTCCTCAAAGTTAATGTTTCCAGGCATAATGTGAAACCAGGTGGGAGGATAGTTCTTTTCATTTCTATAAGTTTAAATTGTTTGGAGAAAAAGGATTTAGTATTGTAATAGAATAAAAGCTAGTACAGTTTTTTAATACAGGCTTTTTTTTTTTTTTTTTTTTTTTTTTTTGCCTGCGTTGGGTCTTCATTGCTGCACGCGGGCTTTCTCTAGTTGCGGCGAGCGGGGGCTACTCTTCGTTGCAGTGCGCAGGTTTCTCATTGCAGTGGCTTCTCTTGCGGAGCACGGGCTCTAGGCGCGTGGGCTTAAGTAGTTGTGGCATGTGGGCTCAGTCGTGGCTCGCGGGCTCAGTAGTTGTGGCTCACGGGCTCTAGAGTGCACGCTCAGCAGTTGGGGTGCACGGGCTTAGCTGCTTTGTGGCATGTGGGATCTTCCCGGACCAGGGCTCGAACCCGTGTCCCCTGCCTTGGCAGGCAGATTCTTAACCACTGAGCCACCAGGGAAGCCCTAATACAGGCTTTGATTTGCCTTAAAAACCAGTAGTGAAGGGTGACAGTGTTAAATTCTTCAGTGCAAATGCCCCAACAGTCGAACAGCATGACTTTGGGCTGTAATCAAATTAATAATTACATTTTAATAAGCCTTATTCATAAAAGGATACCTGAATGAAAAATATTTTGGGGCTTCTATGTTTTTCTTTTTTGTCTATAAACTGCCAGAAATATTGATTTTAGAAAATCATTCATTGTTTTTGACATTAAGTTTCGAAAGGAAATAACTAATATTCTCGCTTTAAATGTACCTTTGGGTAACTGAAGAATTCTTATCACTTGAATGCTTTGCATAGTATCCAGTGCCCAATCTTTTATTACTGCATTCTTTTTTTAAATAAATGACTATAAAATCCCCTGTTTCATTTTGTTCATGGTTCCCCCTTGCAAAATTAGGTCTGATTGGGGAAGTGGGCAACAAGAGGGTGGAAGGTTACAAGGATGTGTATACATCAACTCAAACTGTCCAAGACAGGTAAGGGGCTGTGTCAGTGTAGGTCCAATGACCTTTCCTCAGTTACTGCAGAGGAGGCTCCTGGATTAGCTGAGCGGTTTTATTATCAGGTTTTTGAATTGAGTTTAGGTAGTACCTGCCTATTAATTTAGATTGTTTGAATCAGTAACTGTTTTTTTTTTTTCCTCCTCAAAATAATACACAACCCTTGATTTTTCACAGACAGGAAAACCACGAAGTGTTTGTTAAACCAGAAACATGTGTCACACTTCAGTTCTTACGCTGTAGGAATGTTAAGCTTTCCTAAGAGTCCTGTCTCGTGAGTAGGAGGTAGTGGTGTCGGTGTCGGTGTCGGTAACGAATGATGGGCATTAATGAGATTTTCCATTTAGCGTGGTTTCAGACACTTTACCAGGAGTTTGTATGAGTGGCTGCAAAAGGAAAAAACAAGCCAAAAAACAAGAGGTTCACAACCTCTAAAATTTTGATTATGGTATTAAGCTTGAATTAGTATTGAGTTCTGTTATTATCCTTTTTCCTGAAAAAATACATACATATTTTGTTGCCATTTGCAAATTAGCACTAATCTTGCTCCTTTTTTTTTTTTTTTAAATGAAATCATCTAAATTTGTTTTGAACTTCCTGGAAGAAAGGAGCTTAAAGTGTTGTTAGGACAGAATTCCAAATGTCTATAATTATAAAATAATGAAGCGATTTTATTGTTCAGATTCTTTGGGTGGAATGTGCTTGGTTGTAGGCTCTAGGCCTATTAAATTATTGTGTAAGTGGAAATATTACCGTATACAAAGAGCACAGTACGTTGTATACAAATACAAATTGTATACAAATTGATTTGGGTTTTAGATGTTACGCTGAGAACCTTCTTGCAGCATTTTACATCTGTTAGGATTTTTATTTCTAGTTATTCATATTAACTCATTTGTTTTTCCATTGTCTTTGTAACTTGGTGCACTAAATAAAGCCTTGGTTTTGACTTGGACTGTCTGCTTTGAATCCTGCCTCTGCACTTTGGCATTTGGCCCTAAGAAGTCACTTACTGTATTGGGACTTTAGTTTCCCACCCTGTTGTGAGGCTTGTGGAATGGAGAGGGCAGCCTGGCCTTTGTTTTCAGGTCTCATCTTCACTTTTGCTGTGTTCTTGACTGTTTAGACTCAGTTCCTCCCGTGGTGCTTTGGCTTTTCTTTGAGTATAAAGTATAAAAAGGAAAAAATCCCGGAAACCTGGAGCACTTCAATGATTATTTTAAAGAACAGTCTTTGCTGGTGAGAGTTTTACGTAGGGACTTTTTTTATTATTGAGTAAACTAGGACCTGGTTGATAGTGAGTGCTAATATTATTGAGATTACCATGTTATATTACCAGCAGTATAACATTTAAACTCACAAGTTTTCGGACAAGAGATGCGATATTGGCATCACTTAATAGTCATAATTTATACTGCAAATCTTCATTGGTTTAACATTTATTCGGCAGGAGAAATCCCTGACCTGGAGAAATAAAGAGCCTGTGTTCTGACCCTGGGGTATGTCTGTGACATAAGACCTGTTTACCCACACAGCCCTGTGTTCATGTGCCAGCCAGGAATTTGTTGTAGTGTTGATTCATGGGACTCCTGTGGAGACATAAAGTGAGTGGTTTCCAAACCCAAAATATGAAAGTCTAGGTGATTAGAGCAGTGAGGGAAAGCTACAGCTGTGACTGTTACCAGCTACCAAGTACTTAATATTTACTGCTTTGTCAAAACTTCTAAGTTGGTGGCTAAACTAAAGGGCAATTTTTAAAATTGCAGTAATTTATTTCTACTGTAAGTAGATAAAAAACTTAATTATGAAAGGTACTATATTTGAAATTGATTGTTATACCTTTTGGCCCCCTCATTGATCAAGATGTTAAGAAATAGTGAAAATGGGCAAAATCTAGGTAAAATGGAATCTCTCAAAAATCTGTCCCTAGATTAATTGGTTCACCATCATGAAGTATAACTTTTTATGTATGAATTTTAGTTGGTTTTATTTTGCATATTAAGTTGTAGACTAGTTAGGGCCGATTGTTTTCCTAGATGTAGTTCACATTTGTGATCTTAAAATATAATTGTTTTTTAATTAATTAAATACCGAGTGTTTTAAGACATGAACTTGAAGTTCTTGTTATTAAAACAGTATTGGGGCTTCCCTGGTGGCGCAGTGGTTAAGAATCCGCCTGCCAAGGCAGGGGACACGGGTTTGAGCCCTGGTCCGGGAAGATCCCACATGCTGCGGAGCAACTAAGCCCGTGCGCCACAACTACTGAGCCTGTGCTCTAGAGCCCGCGAGCCACAACTACTGAAGCCCGCGCACCTAGAGCCTGTGCTCCGCAAGAAGAGAAGCCACCACAACTAGAGAAAGCCCCTGTGCAACAACAAAGAACCAACGCAGCCAAAAATAAATTTAAAAAAAAAACAGTATTAAAGCCCTTCAAATTTATTATATTAAACTATTGAAACAAAACGTTTCAAATTAACATCCATGGTTTTCTCAGCATAAGAGCTGGTTTCAAAATTTTTCTGGTCTGTACAGTTGTATAAATGGGTCCATTATGAGCTCAGTTGAACCTGGGAAATCTGTTCATTAATCAGAGATTTTCAGTGTAGTGTGATTGTGGGAGACTTCAACCAGTATATCATTATGGCTCTCAAAATTATTTTGTAATATTAAAATACATTGTACCGGGACTTCCCTGGTGGTCCAGTGGTTAAGACTTTGCCTTCCAATCCAGGGGGTGCGGGTTCGATCCCTGGTCAGGGAGCTGAGATCCCACATACCTCGGGCCAAAAAACCAAAACAAAACAGAAGCAGTATTGTAACAAATTCAATAAAGACTTTAAAAATGGTCCATATCAAAAAAAAAAATTCTAAAAAAAAAATACATCGTACCAATTTGGTCTACCACTGTTCGGTTTTTTTTGGTTAGCCTATCTTTGTAATGCTGGTCTTTGACTTCTGGTAAGTATAGAAAGGGATTTTGACAATTAGGTAAATTGCTACTTTTTAAACTTTTGTGGATTTTACTGTATGTTTATGACTTATATTACAATTTTAATTTTTTCTTTATCAGACATAGTTTTATCACATTTGACAACAGTCACTGAAACATCTAGACATCTTGTAAAATACATGTCTGACTTTTTAAACCTTGTCGTGGGAGATGTCTGACACCTTCCTTTTGTCGTCAAGGCTGCAAGGTGTGACTGCTGTAAATCTCAAGGCACCCTGAGGGAGAGGGTGCAGTGGCGAGGGGAGATGAAGCATTTCTGCGACCAGCACTGCTTGTTGCGTTTCTACTGTCAGCAGAACGAGCCCAACATGACAACCCAGAAAGGACCTGAAAACTTACATTATGGTATGTGATCGTTGAGGGTAGTACCTTGAAAAACCTGTAAAGCAGTTTTTAGTTCCAGAGATCTGGATTCAAGGTAATGATAATAGACAGTTGATTTCAGAGATAGTTTAATAGCAACTTCCGTAGTTTCCCTGGGTGGAAGTGCCTTCAGTGATGTTTCTGTAGATGTACTGCTTTTTGTTTTATTCTCTTAAAAATTTAATGCTAGTTGAAAAAAATAGAGTCTACTTGGGGATAGAGAGAAGCTAAACAGAATTATAACAAAAATTGTAAAAAAGTTGATCTGCCTATCATGTGTCACTTGTAATTTTAAATGAAAACTATTTTCAGCAAATTGTATGTGCTGGGGGTAGGCAGGAGAAACAACGAAAACCCTTTAGACTTATTTAATAAATGAGTTAAATCTAAGAACATAGTATTGCTCCCAAAGCAGTGTATACTTTCTGAGGGGACAAAATGGGGAAAGAGTTAATTCCACTACTTAGCTCTGTATTTCAGCTCTCAAATCTCATATTCTTTACTTGAAAGAACTTAAAATATATTTTCTTCAGTAACTATTTTAAAAATCAGTAAAAATTAATGAGAAATATGGTTTTAGAAAATGCTGAAGAAAGTGATATTTGTCTTATTTTAAATTTGTTTTTTTTTAGATCAGGGTTGTCAGACGTCCCGAACCAAAATGACAGTAAGTATTGCTTAAGTAAAGTGCTAAATACTGACTTTCATCATGTGGGGAGAAAAAGTAATTAGACCATTTTAATCTGATTGTAATAATAAAAGATTTTTTTACTTTCCTCTGTTGAGACAGTTGAAGCATTCATATTCTGCTAAATTACCCGATATAGAAACAGGTCCTTTTCTACCTACTAAGGAATATAAAGGTGAATTAATTAATTGTGTCCCTTACCCACATTGGGCGAGATAGACATATAAATATTTGCGTTGAAGCGCTCATCCCAGCTGCATCTTTAGGGCAGTAGCAATGGTGCATTTGAAATGGTTGAGTGTATGCGGTCCTGGCAGCTGTGACAAAACTTCTGAACAGCTGAGTAGAAGGTTGCCAGTAGACGATGAAAAGTCGGAGGAATAATAATGTCCAGAGGCGTGCGTGTTTGGCCAGACTGTTCACTGGGGCCGAACTTGGAGGGACCTGAGGGGATCCTGGGAAGCGGGAGGCAGGCCGGGCTAGGCGGATGCCCCTCAGACAGGTCTGGAGATCTGTCCTGGGGGCCAGGCCCTGGGCGTTCATAAGCTTGAGGAGTTCTTCCATAATGCTTTCTCCTGGGGTTTTTTCTGTTTTCTTGTTTTTCTGTAGTGTTTTTCTTTCTCTTGGTGTAATACATCAGATTCTGCTTTTACATTAGCATTTCAAGGCTCTTGTGGGCTGAAAGGGGCCGTTTCTGTATAAAAGGAGCCTTGCACTGAACAGTGGGCCGGCCCTCTTGTGCCCGCCTGCAGGAGCCACCCTGATCCAGGGGCCTCTGTGGGAGCCATTTACCAGCATCATGGTGAGCCTCTGCGCGTGTGGTCCTGGGCAGGAGTTAACCAGCTCTGGCTACAGATTGGAATTACCTGGGGAGTTTTCAAAACCTTTCGAATACCTGGGCTCCAACTCAGAACTTATATAGTTTTGAAAAGTTCTTTAGGTGATTTTAACATGTAACCACAGTTTAGGATCTCTGATGTAGATGAAAGATTGGTGTTTTTATATTATTCCATTCAGTGTTTGTTTTTGGTGGGATCTTAGTTCCCCCGCCCAGGGATCAAATGGAATGGAAGTGCAGAGTCCTAACCACTGTACCACCAGGGAATTCCCAGTTTTTGGTTTTGATGTTAATAGCTATTATTAGAATCCTAGACAAATAAGAGTGCTTTTTTTCTTTGCTTTCCTCCCCTATCTGTTCTGCCCTTTACCTTGTGGTAATATATTTTTAAGTCAGATAACTCAGGAGTGTTCAGCTGAATTGTCAGATTCTAACCAGGCACTTGATCCATGCTGAGGAGTGTAAAGATGATCACTCCCTGTTTGGCACCTGCATGCAGCCGTAAGGCAACTCCCAACCTTGTTTCAAAGCTTTGACCAAGGCTTCAAGACACCCTTCCGCCCGCACAGAAGCAGGTACTCTTCTTCTGCAGCAGCACTGAGGCCACCTCATGGGACGGATGGAAGGACGGGCCTTTGCAGCCATCACCTCCTGTCACGTAGAGCCCCTCCCACCTTCTCCTTGGATGAGAGCTCAGCTGTAGGGTTTGGGGCAAGTCATTTCACGCTTCTTTGTGGGACTTTCCCCTTATTTGTAATGTGGGCATGAAGACGGAACCTCCTCGGGGTCGTCACCAAGAGTACTAACCCACGGGGGCAGGGCGTGTGGTGTTGGAGACATAGGGCCTGCATCGGGGAAGCCACTTGAACCCTGACTTCAGAACTCTTCGCTCTGTCACCTCCACTGGGCTGTACAGCTTCTGAGCCTCAGTTTCCTCATCTGTAAAATGGGAGTGAGAAAACATCTACTACCCCTTGTGGTGCTGAGAGGGTTAAAGAATTCATTTCATGAGGTGTGTGACTTTGGTGCTTTGCATAGTGTCCTAGTCCGTTTGAGCTACTATATATTATATAACAGGATGCCATAAGCGAGGCAGCTTAAACAACAGAAGGTATTTCTCGGAGTTCTGGAGGCTGGAAGTCTGAGATCATGGCTCCAGCAGACCTGGTGTCTATTGAGGGCCTGCTTCCTGGTTCCCAGACGGCCGTCTTGTTGCGTGTCCTCACGTGGGGGAGGGGTTTTTTTTGGGTCTCTTCTATGAGGGGCGCTGATCCGATTCACAAGGGCTCTGCTCTCATGACCGAATCACCACCTAAAGGCCACACCTTCACTCGACATCCCCTTGGGGATTAGATCTGAGTGTGAATTTTAGGGGGACATAGACATGGTCTATAGCTTATGGTCCCTGGCCATATAGCAAATGCTCAAGAGGTGTGGTGGCTTTCGTCATTATAATTTTCATTATTTGGGATCCTTCTTCAGAATTCATTATCAGTAGGTATAGATCCTGCCTGTTGACCAACAGAAAAGTAAGAAGCATTATCAAGTGTCGGTTTTTACCAGGTGGCATAGTTTAGTCGATATAGTGCCCTGTCGGCAGAATGACGATTAACCTAGGATGTCTGTGACTTTGACCCCTGGTTCATAAGGGGGTTCTAGAGTATTTCCCAGTTCAGACCCAACTTACCCAGGTTTGGTATGTAGTAGATACTCAATAGCTGTTTGTTAACTGTTCCTCCCGCTTTACAGTTGAGAAAACTGAGGCCCAGGAGACCGAGTGACTTGCCTGATGTTGCACGGCGGTGACGTCAGACCAGCTCCGTGGCACAGGGTTGGAAATCCTGGTGAGCGTAGAATGAGCTCACACGGGACCAGCCCCCTTGGCCATGAGCATGACTTGAAACTCATGAGAGATCCACCGTATACCGTTTTTTATTAGTACCCTTTCATGTTTGTGAATTGGCCAGCTCTCTAAGATGTGTCTGTCACCCCTGAATCAGTGCCCACTAGCTGTTGAGGTCATGTGCAGACTGTGAGTGTCCAGGGGTGTGGGCCCCTGGGGCTGCTTGACCAGCTCCTCTCAGCTTATGCTTTAAGCAAGTGCCCTCTTCGCAGTCTGACAAGTGCCAGTTTTTCCTATTTTTGTGCTTTGTGTTGCTGATTTTGCTGCTGGGTTAAGCACCAGAAGGTGCTGTGTGTCTGACTGGGGGACCTGTGTGAGTTCAGTTTCGTGGATGAACGATATGGTTCATTTATAAAGAGGGATAAGAAATCCAACGTCTGTAGGGCTAAGGTAAACTCTAGTACGTGGGGGAGCTGTGGGAAAGATGGTATGGTGACTAAATTTGTGGATTCGTGAGCTTATGACTGATTACAACACAGCACAGTGACCAGCAGTGTGGTGAGACTGTCAGCTCACAGCCTGTCACCAGGATCAGGGAAAGGGTGGCCTCTTTGTGCCGCTGCTGGCCCACTCACATGTGAAAAAGGTGGGCCTTGCAGGCCCCGGTGGGTTCTGCAGGTCTGGGCTCTGCAGAGGGGGCTGCTGGCGCTTACAGGAAGATGCAGGTTGGCTAGTTTTTGCAAGGTCATTGGTAAAACGAACGTACCGAATGCAAGTGATCTCGAAGCCCTGACTTGAATCCTTCTGAGACTCTGTGACCTTGCTCTTGGGCCAAGGCCAAGGGTGACCAAGTGCAACCCTCTGGTCCATAGAGCCCCAGACGACGAGCACTTAGAGGGGGAACCTGGCCCGTGTGCCCGTCCGTGGGGCGGGACAGAAAAAGTAGGGGTGGTGTCTGAAATATTCTGGGGTTGGTTTCGCAGCTGCATCATCCTAGACGTTGAACTCGGCCTCCAGAATGAAAACCTCGAGCTTTCGGGTTTTGATTGTCGGATGTTATCCATTGCGGTGGAGGACTCAGAAACCACCCCCAGACGCTGAGTACCCCCTCCCCCTCCCCCACCCCCAGCCCCAGCAGGGCGCACTGGGCTTTCAAGGCCCAGTTGCAGCGAGGACCCCGGGGACGGGCCCCGCCCGGCGCAGCATCAGGAGGCCGCTCGGGAAATGAGTGGCGTTGGAAGATGTTTGACGAGACTGCGTGGAAAACGTCCGTCTTTGAAGGTGTTACAGAAAATAAAAAGAGGAGCGTTGAAAACATGGTGCGCATCGCACACAGATGAGTGGAGGCGGTTGTAGCAGAAAAGGTGGCCAAGCCCAGCGGGGAGACAGGACAAGGTGGCAGAGCAAAGCCGCAGAATCGCTGCTGGAAGACGACCCGAGACCCCCGGAGTTGTGCCCTGACCGCGGCTGAGATACTGCCCTGGGGTCCTGCCGCGGGGCCGGGAGAGGCCCGGGCGAAGCGCCGGGAGACCACGCGGGCTTCGTTTCTGACGCGAGTCCCGCCGGGACGCGTGGGTTCCCCCACGCAGCGCAGCCCCGGGACCGGCGGCGCGAGGCGCCCTTGCTTTCCGGGACTCGGGCTCCGCCTGCTGCGCATGCGTGCGGGGGGAGGGGGCGGGGGCGGGGCGCCGTCCGGCACGTGCGGAGTGAGTTCCGTTACGGAGCGAGGGTTCCGTGTGCGCAGGAGCTGTGTGCACTTGGCACCCGAAGACCCGGAACTCTGAATTGTGTCGTTTTCCCCGTAGCGGTAGGTGGTGTGCACAGCACCTTCGTGTCGCCTCTTAGGCACGGAGCTGCAGCTTGCTTTACAGCGCGTGTGTGTGTTTCTGTGGTGTAAACGGTACTGTGGTGAACAGACTGAAACATCTGAGTGTATCGAGAGGAGACGGTCCTAAAATTGCAGTGGTTGGGGCAGAGGAAACAAAGTTTGATAACATTTTTGGTAATAATTTTCATCATTTTTCTTTTCAAATTTAGCACCACGTATAAGCAGTTTATGCAGTAGAGAGAGCTAGAGTATCAGAAAGCCATAATAAGAGTCTAATTATTTTCAAAATTCAGGTTAACAACCTTGCTTTTTTACTTAAGAGTGAGACTTTTATGTTATTTTTAAAAGTATGCTGTGGTATCCTTCGAAAAACACAAATCTGTAGAATGAACGATTACTACTGCTTCGCCAATAGTTGGGATAGATTCATGTTGATCCTTCCAGATTAAGATTTTGGTAAACATAGTAGAAACAGCATAAATTGGTTATATTCTTCCACTTTTGTGTGTTCCCCCTGCTGGACCTAGAAGCCAGATATTATTAACAGCATAAAGTAATGAAAATTAGAGGCAGAAATAAAAATGTTTCTCTTTGCTTTTCTGTAGGGCTCAGCACCACCCCCTTCTCCAACCCCCAACAAGGAGATGAAGAACAAAGCAGTTCTGTGCAAACCTTTGACCATGACGAAGGCAACTTACTGCAAACCGCACATGCAGAGCAAGTCTTGTCAGACAGGTGACTTGCATCCTGACACTCGCTGAGTGAAATCCATGCTTTTCTCAAATAATGGGCTACAGAATAGATTTGTTGGGTCACTTTGTTACTTTCTGTTGATTTTGCTTATCTGGTTTTAGACATGCCTTTAGAATACAGCATGTCATTAAAAATCATTAATAAAGATCAATCTCTAACAAAGGCCTGCAAGTTACATCACCAGTGATAAAACGCTGTATCAAAAATTTCCTTGGGGGCCAAGACCCACTAAAGTTACAGTGCTCTTCTGAGAAAACCATCTCTTTGAGTGCGGTCTATAACCGTAACTATTTTGTTTCCTTGTCAGAATGAGTTGAAATCATTCAAATAGGTATTTTCATCAAATTTAAATGTTAGCTGTATTCTGATTGTTTGATTAAGTAAACATTTTTGTGGGGGTGTGAGAGTGTCTGGGACCATATAATACTTTAAAAGATGTTTTCTTTCTATTTTAAAAAAGTCTAGAGACTTCCCTGGAGGTCCAGTGGTTAAGACTCCGCTCTTCCAATGCAGGGGGCGCAGGTTCCATCCCTGGTCGGATCCCCACATGCCACGTGGCCAAAAAAAAAAAGGTCTAAATTCTGCTTGTGCTGTCTATAACTTAGGACAGCTACTGCATTCAGTTTTGTTGTTTTTGGTTGGTTGGTTGGTTGGTTTTTGGCTACGCCGCGCGGCATGTGGGATCTTAGTTCCCTGACCAGAGGTGGAACCTGTGCCCCCTGCAGTGGAAGCGTGGAGTCTTAACCACCGGACTGCCAGGGAAGTCCCTGTTGTTTTTAACTTACCTAATTTTGTGAAAACTGAGAACTTCTTTTAAATGGGTACTGAGGCACTTAAATTTTTCTTTGTTATCAAATTACTTTGACTGAGCAGCTGTGTTTAAGTGGTGGTCATGGTTGACGTTGCTCCTTGAACACGTTCTGTCCCCCCAGATGGTGAGTGGAGGACGGAGTACGTCCCGGTGCCCATCCCGGTGCCCGTGTACGTGCCGGTGCCCATGCACATGTACAGCCAGAGCATCCCCGTGCCCATGACCGTTCCTGTGCCCGTAAGTCAGACTTTCAGCTCCCCTTCCTCCTGAGATCTCTCAGGTGCAGGCGGGGCAGCACTGGGGTGGCAGTGACTACTTCAGTGACGCTGGTGGGACAGAGAGTGGCGGCTTGGCTTTTCTTCAGCAGTACACTTGGGTCTGGTTGAGGCTTTGCCAGGGGTGCTCTGTGTGTAATCAGGTAAGTGCTCGTCCTTGAGAGTGAAGTTCAGCTGATGTCTGCACCTGCTTTACACATACTGTGTAAACATATTTGTGTTCATTTTAGAAAGAAAGATTTGTGAACCATAAGGTTTACAACTGATACATGGATTGGAGGCTCATATGAATGTCATCCCCTGCAGTGCTGGGGACACTGTGTCAGGGCTTGGCTACTGTACTGTAGTCCCCTGGCGACAGAAATGCCTCAGAAAATACTTTAATTGTTACTTCAAAAAGTAGTTGCTTGTATTCGGGGCTTTCTTTGTGATACTTAACATACGTGTTCTTTCCAGAACTTTTAACCAACGCAGCATTATGAAGTAGATCATGTGTCAGAGCGATTTTCAGTTTGAAGAAATACCTTGTAGTGTTGCGTGAGCCTGACAGTCAGCCCTTTGCTTACTCAGGTGCCGGTCCCCGTGTTTCTGCCCGCCCCCTCGGCCAGCAGTGAGAAGGTCCCCACGGCAGCCCAGGAGCTCAAAAGCACCGTTTCTTCAGATGCCCTGGGCGCAGAGCTGCCGACAGTGGCCGGCGTGGCTGAGGATGAGGGCAAGGCAGAGGGCACCGACATCCACAGTGAGTCCCCCGCTGCTGGGGGGCGCGGTGGGGGGTGACATCGGGGTTGGGGGGCCGCTGTTAGAGCGAGGCCGGGCTGTCGCTGTGCTTCAGCCTGAGCGGGTGTGGGCAGGCGGCAGCAAAAGTGGATTTTGGGTTATGAGGCCCGCACTGTATCTAGCAGGTGCTGTCCGATGTTGAGCCCAGGAACTCGTACGGTCCCTGTTTTAATTGCTAACAGGATTTAACTTGTAAAATCGACTCTTAAGTTATTCTCGTTTCAGTGGACGAGCTCAGACACAAAACTAAGTTGTAGTAGGCTTTTATAATTCAAACTCTTATTTTATGATGGTTATCCCCAATGTTGTTTTATTGATTTATACTAAGAAAGTAAGTTGCATTATCTAAGCCAGCGTTTGTCCTAACTTCTGCTAGGGCAGTGCTTGGCAAACGGTGTAGCAGGACGTGTGTCTCTGGGAATGCTTCTCCGGCCTCAGCCCACCGGGGCCACCCTGAGCTTCCTGCTCCCTCTCACCCAGAGCACAGTGCGTCTCGTGGGTGACAGTGTTTGGGAAGCACTCTGTTAGGCAGTGTGAAATGAATTTAGTGGGTTGCAACCAGTGTTTTCTGGGGGGGTTTTTTGTTTTGTTTTTTTTTTTAAAAAGAAAGAAACGGAAAAAATATGTCAGGATGAATCCCTCCTAGAAAGGGTATTGTTTTGTGAAACTTTTGTTTCCAGTGTGTATGCATGTGTCTCTGTTTCCCACCACTACCGTGAACTCAATAAAATGCCTTTCTCACTGGGTTGCAGTACAAACGTGTTTAAAGCAACCGATCAAAACGTTCGAAGCCAGTTGTGAATAAGCATATATTGAATGATGTGAAAACCTAGGTCACAATTCAAAAAGAATGTTGAAAATTACAGTTATCCATGCTCGTAAGTTTATTTTTGACAAGAGAGTGCTCTTAGAAACACTCTACAGAGTTGTTTTATTATTGAAGCATGCTTTTTAACTTTGTAGAGGGGCAGTCAAAACTTACAAGATTGAAAGTTTTTGTGTATTCATGATTATCTAATACAAAGTTTATAGTAGCTTACATTTCAAGGTAGCTGCATGCTTTTTCGTTTTGTACATATTAATATAAGGATTCCTATTTTGCATTTACAATTAAATGGCTTTTGTCAGATTATATGTAGGTATTGTTGCAGTTTTCTATTTTGATTTCTGATGATATTATGGCTTGATTACAGGTGTAATTATTGAAACGGACATAATTGGTTCAGATCTCTTGAAGAACTCTGACCCAGAGACACAGTCCAACATGCCTGATGTACCATATGAACCACATTTGGACATTGAAATAGATTTCCCCAGAGGTAGTAAAAATGCTGTTTTGTTCTTTCAGTGCGAAGTGTGGTTCTGCACTTTAGTTACGGTGTCATAATCGTGGTTATGATCATTAACAATCTAATGTTCAGGTCATTGCCTGTACTGTTATTATTGGTCTTTTCTTTTTTATCCAGATAAAACTCAGCAATTAACTTCCAAAATGAAGCATATGTTGAATTGTAGGAACTTAAAAGGAATTTCCCAGAGCCTTAAAAAGAAACTTTCTTAAAACTAATTCATTATAGAAACTTTTACAGATATAGAAGTGTTGGTGTCTTTTTAAAAATTTAAATAAAATATCGATAGTATTTTTCTTAAAATCTTTTTGAAAATTAAGTTAACCTTCAAAGGGAAACAAATATTTTCAGGTCTTTTGTTGTAAAAGAAATGTGTTCTGTTTTTCATTGTTTATTTTCTGTATCGATGGCCAATAAGCGTATTGAATAGAATGTAAAGCCTTTTACATTGGAAAAGATTTAATAGATTGAAACAGATTTGTACTGAGACCATTTAGATCTTATAATTAAATTTCAGGTTTTAGTAATTTTTCTATCACACACTTCCACAAAATTCTGTGTTGATACGCACTGTACATGTGTTTTAAGAGTATGAACAGGCGTTATCAGAACTTATAGACCAGGTTAGGTAGAGAAAATGGTTTGCTCTCCACCCAGCACAGGCTGCCCTGTGCATGGTGCTTGTGCGCATTCAGTGGGTGGTCCTTCGTTGGCTGAGTTTATATAGCGTAAGTCTGTGCTATTATGTTTGAAATGAAAGTTCTTCTGTTTCAATTGTCAGCTGCTGAGGAGCTTGATATGGAAAATGAGTTTTTATTACCACCTGTTTTTGGAGAAGAATATGAGGAACAGCCTAGACCTCGATCTAAAAAAAAGGTAATGAAACGTAACAGTATTCTTGCATTCATGTCCTGTCTCTGTGTAGTAGAGGGCAAGGGTACTTGAGCTTCAGTTGTGCCTGAGAATGTGGGAAGGTACTTTGTTTTCTGGAATTAAAAACACTTAAGAGGTAAAGCTTTTATTACTTCATTTCTAGGTAATAAAAATATATCCTATTTAGTCATAGTTTCATAGAAGAAGAGTGGATATTATTGCAACTTTTTATTTTTAATTTTTATCTTGATAAAAGGTGGTGATTGATAAAAGGTTTACATATTTGCTAAAAAAGTAAATTCAATTATTAGACAACAACTGAGACTATTTTCTAGGGAGCTGTTTTTTCCATTGTTACTTTTGATGAGGTTGAGGTACACAGTTTGTTATATCTGGTCTCATTGTAGCATCCCAGCACATAGGAAGACGTGCTAGACAATTCAGTCATTCAGGGATCCCAAATCTAAATGTGCGAACAGATATCATTGTTCTGAACATTTTATTAACAACTTTCTGTATTTCTGATTTCCAACGTAAAGCAAGGTTTAAAAAAAAAAAAGATGACTTTCACAAATTTCTCCAAAAAAGAAAGAAAGGAAAAATTGAAAAGGAGTGAGTACCTGCAGTAGAATGAAATTGGACTCTTACTTGACACCACACACAAAAATGAACTCAAAATGAGTCAAAAATCTAAATGTAAGAACTGAAATTCTAAAACTCAGAAGAAAACACAGGCCTAAATCTTCATTAACTTGGGTTAGACACTGTTTCTTAGATGTGACACCAAAAGCACAGGAACAAAAGGAAAAAATAGATGAATCGGGTTATACCCAAATTTAAAATTTTTGTACAGCAAACAGTACCATCAAGAAAGTGGAAAGGAGTTGAGGAGTCATCTCCTATGAGGTGGAGTCTTCAAGAAGTTCTTCAGTTTCTCTCTTACATTAACATTTGGAATCCTTCTATTTCAGATTTTAATTGTTATTTATGTATTTTCTCATCATCAGTGACTCTCAACTCACAGCAGTAGTTAATATGATTTTGTTGTACCAAGTAGTTTATGCAGAAATACAGCATTCCTGGAGAGAGGTTTCAAGTAATGTCATAGGTAACTGTTCTCAGATCAGAAATTCCAGTCAGTTCTGATCATGTAAATATATTTCTTTGTAATGTACATTTGTTGAGAGATGGCTTACATAAAGTCATGAAATATATAGGCTTAAGAAAAAGAAGATTTGACAGTGGTGTTTTACTACCAGGGAGCCAAGAGGAAGGCAGTGTCAGGGTACCAGTGTCATGACGACAGTTCTGACAACTCGGAATGCAGCTTCCCTTTCAAGTACACGTACGGGGTAAACGCCTGGAAACACTGGGTCAGAACGAGGCAGCTTGATGAAGATCTTCTGGTGTTAGATGAGCTAAAATCTCGTAAGTGTTCTGATTTTGTTTCCCCTATGTCCTATGTAAAATCAAGGTTTTTATTCATATTTTGGTAACTATTCTCCTGTGCATCCGTTTATGTGCATGAGCGAGCTTGCGCGCGCGTGCGCACACACACACACACACACAGAGACACACACACACGGGCACACACCGTGTTGCACAAATGAAGTCCTTACAGTAATGTCGGTTCATGGAGCTCTTGCTTGCTGGTCAGTACAACTCAAACAAACCTTCTGTTTCCTTACTGAAGTTGATGATTATGATGATTGTGGGTAAAGAAGAAAGTTTGCTCTAAGCAGATAGAGCCCTTTGCATCAGGCCAGACTCTTTACTGTGGATGGACCAGTCCATGGCACCACAAAGAGGGTAGGAAGTATGGCCTTATTAAGGTGCTAGAGTCAGACTGCCAGGGCTCCCTCACGTACTGGCATCTCAGTTCCCCAGCTCCAAAGGGGGGGGTAACAGTACCCACCTTGTAGGGTTGTCATGAGAATTACATTAGAAAATACACGTAAATTTAGAACATTCCTTCATCCACAGTAAAGGCTTAATGTTGACTGAAATTAGAATACCCATAGTATGTGAAAATCCAGAAGGTCTTCAAGTGAATCATTAATTACCATGAAGCTACATGTACTGTACATTATAAAAAAATGTTTTTCCTTGAAAAAAAATAAATAAAATCAAGGTTTTTGTTATTAACTGCCTTTGATTTTAAAAAGCATGAATGTAGCTTAAAATATTTTACATTTAAATGTAGCTGTTATTTTACCTTTAAATTCTTACACAGAATAAAGTGATTTCAGAAAGTTTCTTAATCTTAAGACAGTAAATAATAATTATTATTTTAAATTTTATTTCTTTTTAGCTAAGTCAGTAAAGTTAAAAGAGGATCTACTCTGTCACACCACGGCTGAGCTTGACTATGGCTTGGCCCATTTTGTCAAAGAGATCCGAAGGCCAAATGGGGAGAATTATGCACCTGACAGCATCTATTATCTTTGCCTCGGGATTCAAGAGGTGAGTGATTTCATGGTTACTTTTGAATATAACGTTGTTAAGAAAGGTTGTTGTGGTAGGTTCTTGGAGAAAAAAATGTTTTGCTTCAAGAATATTACAGAACATCCGGGTTTATTGGCTTACCAAGAAAGGCAAAAGTAATTTATTCGAAAATACTGGGGTATTATAAAGGGTTTTCTTAGCTACTTTGTATACAGGGGTTTCTGCTATAATGTGCTATGTCCCTAAAAGTGAACTTCAGGTTCTCCAAAACTGTGTACCAAAACCAAAAAGAACTTAGGTGAAAAACAGAGTTAGTAACGGACCCCTCGAAGCTCATGCATCTTTTGTAACAGGACTAATGATGTGTCTGTTTGTTACCATGTGTATATATGATAAACAGGTTGCTTTCATCCCCACCTTACAATTGCGAATAAATGAATTAACATTCTGAGGCATGGTGTATATATGTATATATAGATCTGTGTTGATATACATGTAAACAGATAAATGACTTCTCTCTGCAAATAGGTCTGTTTCATCTCTGATCTGTTTCTAACTTGTTAAATAGTGTAAGTACTCATTAGTTCTTTGGAATCATCTTATAAAAGATTTCATTCTTTAGAGGTTTTAGGTAAACTTCAACCACATGTCTGTGAATCTTGAATGAATACATTTCCCATAATAAACATGAAGATCCACTTTAGATAATGACTTTTAGTTTTTGAACAGATCGTACAGGTTTGAGCCCAGAGGTCAGAAAAGGTCCTAGCTTTACATCCTATGTATTTGTAAATATGGTAAATGATAGGAGGAAACATTCTTATGTAGAGTTTTGTTTATAGGCCTAAAATTAAATATTATGCTGCTAACAGGTAGTAGGTGCTGAAATAAATCACTGGAGAAAACTAGAATTGTCTTAATTTGTATTTCACTTTCCCTCTTCAGGATAGAAATTTGCCTAAGATTATCTAAGCAGTGGTGGGGAATAACACATAGCTCTAAATTACTGTGTATTCAGAGACCACCACATATTTTCCAGTAGCAAAATATTTACATATTAGAACTTCAAATACCATTAGAGGTTTGAAAGCTAAATGGATTGTAATATTAATGATTATAAATTATGTCTTCAAGTAGGTTCATTTTTTTCCAATGTTTTAATTGTGGTAAAATACATATAACAAAATTTACCATCTTAACTATTTTTAAATGTACAGTTCTGTGGTATAAAAGTACATTGATAATCTTGTGGAAACATCACCACCGTCCATCTTCATAACCCTCTTCATCTTGCAAAACTGAGACTTTGTCCCCATTAAATACTAACTCCTCATCCCCTACTCCCCCGCTGCCCCTGGCACCCACCCTTCTTCTTTCTGTTTCTGTGAGTTTGACTCTCCCAGGTACCACATGTAAGTGAAATCAGCATAATGTCCTGAAGTTCATCCATGTTGTAGCACACGTCAGAATTTCCTTTTTAAAATAGGTTCTTTATGTACTGAAAAATGTTTCCTCGAAATAAATTTTTACTATTGGAACAGTACTCTTAAAAATGGTCAAGATGGGGACTTCCCTGGGGGTCCAGTGGTTGGGACTCCGTGCTTCCAGTGCAGGGGGCTCGGGTTCAATCCCTGGTCGGGGAACTAGGATCCCACATGTCGTGCGGCGCAGCCGAAAAGTTTATAAAAAAGAAAAAGAAAAAAAAAAGGTCAAGGTGGTAAATTTTATGTTCTGTGTATTTTTACCACAATTGGAAAACCAGTTGTTTTACTCTTCTCATCACTGGACAGATTTTCACAGGCTTGATTTACTTTTTGTAAGAGTGTATGGTATCTATAACCAGCTTTAAAAATAATCTTCAAACTCACTGTGGTGTTAAGATGTCTAAAAGATAGTTTCCAGAAATCATGCTGTTTGTTGGTACTTCAAGGATGCTTACAGAGGTAGAAGCTGTTCTGGAAGAATGTGCGTCTTTTTCTGTGTGATGCGTTTACTCATTCCGTCCCCGGCTGACAACAAAAGCAGCATGGCTTCCTCTCCAAGCCCTGTGGACGTGTGGGGCAGGTGGTGTGTTGAGAAGTGAGGGTGGGCCAGCCTCTTTCCTCCCTCACAGATGCAGTAGCTAATCCTGTCCTTCCGATGGTGTAAGGGGTGGTGGCTGTCGCCAGAAGGTCACATAATGTGGAAATGTCGGAGGAAGAAAGAAGGGGCTGCGTGAGCCCCACAGTCCCGGTCAGCCTTTCACACACTGGTTTACATCTGTGTGCGCGTCCTTCACACCACGTTTACCCAGAATGGGTGGTGGGCACCCGTTCCCCTGGGTCCTCCCACCCCATCGCGCTTGGCTAGATGTGCGTGCATCTCCGTTTCTTTATGAATGTGGCAAAAGACACGGAAGCTTTGTCCCCAAGTACAGGGAACCGTGTTACACGCTTTGGTGTCTTTCCTTCCCTCTGCTTCCCAGTCGTTGGTGTCAGCCCCTGAAGACGTCTGGGTCAGAGCTCAGTGAATTCAGTCAGTGATGAGCATTCCTTTTGTTTTATAAACAGTATGCACCCCCCTCTCCCCCGCCGCAAGGTCTTATGTAATTGTCCTGACGAGCTGGTGCTTTTATTTCTAATCTTCCTTCTGACTAGCGGGAGTAACGGTAGGTCAACTCAGATGATGGTGCTCTGGCCTAGTTGCTGGTTAGCATACACGTGGTTTATATTCTTTATCCTTTTACTTTCCACTTGCTGTGTCTCCAGGTATAAAGTAGGTGCCTTTTAGGCAGCATATTGTTGGGCCTTGTTTTTTATTTTTTATTTACCTTTTATTTTTTTTGGCTGCATTGGGTCTTCGTTGCGCTGCACGGGCTTCTCATTGCGGTGGCTCCTCTTGCTATGGAGCACGGCACGTGGGCTCAGTAGTTGTGGCACATGGGCTCAGTAGTTGTGGCTTGTGGGCTGTAGAGCGCAGGCTCAGTAGTTGTGGCGCACGGGCTTAGTGGCTCCGCGGCATGTGGGATCTTCCCGGACCAGGGCTCGAACCTGTGTCCCCTGCACTGGCAGACGGATTCTTAACCACTGCGTCACCAGGGAAGCCCCCGGCCTTGTTTTTCAAATTAAAAATATTTTTAATCCAGTCTGATAATATTTGTCTTGGTGTGTTTCGACCAACAAAATTTTTTATTTAAAGAACCGGCTGGTAAACATTTTACGCTCTGTAGGCCATACTCAATCTGTGGAAAGCAGCCTGGGCGCGTGCACTCTGTTTTAAGAAAACTTGGTTGTATTTGTAAATAGGCAGCGGGCCAGCCTTCAGGACTGTAGTGCAGACCCCGGTTTAGACCTTTTACATTTAATGTAATTAATCACTGGATTGAAAATCCTGCTTGTTTGTGCTTGTTATACAGTTGACCCCCCTTATCTACAGGGGGTACTTCAGGATCCCCACTGGAGGGCTGAAGCCTGTGTATACTACACTGGCCTCTACACACCTACTTGTGATACAGTTTTGATTTGTAAATTAGGCACAGTAAGAGATTAACAACAATAATTAATAACAGAATAGAATAATTATCATAATATGCTGTGATGAAAGTTATGTGAATGTGGTGTCTCTCTCTCTCTCTCTCTCAGAAACCTTATTGTACAAATTTAACACCTTTTCCATCTTAACTAAGCACTGACCACCCTCTGTGGCTGTAGCTTTTATAGTTTGAGGTGTGACAGCAAAACTAGTCTGAATTTTTTTCCTGCTTTACGACATCACAGATAGAAGATTCGTTCTTACCGTGGATCTCAGCAACCTCAGCATCTGATTTTTTTCTTTCCTGATTAAGTCCAGAACTGTCACCTTTTCACTCAAAGGAAGCACTGTGCGTCCTCTCTCTGGCGTGTCCGAATTGCCAGCTTCACTCCTCCTGCCTTGGGGCCATAATTATGTAAAGTAAGGGTCACTTGAGCACAAGCCCTGCGACCCTGCAGTGGATCTGACAACCCAGATGGCCACCAGGTGGCTGATGGGCGGGACGCGCCGGACCAAGGGTGACTCACGTCCCTCCGGGCGGGATGACATGACATCGCGAGATTCCATCATGGCTTCTCAGAATGGCCTGCAATTAAAATTTATGAATTGTTTATTTCTGTCATCTTTCATTCAATAGTTTTGGACTTTGGTTGACTGTGGGTAACTGAAACCACAGAAAGTGAAACTGTGGATGATGGGGGCACTGTATCTGTTCTTTGTGGGGTTTTTTTGTTTTTGTCTTTTTCTGCTTTCTTTTGAATTATTTTTCTGTGATTACATTTATCTCCATCATTGGTTTATTATTTATGCCTGTTAAGTTATTTTTAGTGGGTTTGCAATGTGCATCTTCAGTTAATCATTATATACCTTCAAATCTTCTTGCCCTGTCTCACATGTGATAACCTCAAGCCCTGTAATCCCAGTTACCACCTCCCGTTCTTTGTGCTGTTGTCACACATTTTACTTGTACATTATTTTTACCCACTGGAGATGGACTTTGCAAACTTTGGTGTTTAAGTCATTCTTTAGCAACCCTCACTGTTAATGTTTGTCATAGTAAGTTGTAAGATTCATAAATTTGCCCTAACTCAAGGAGAGTGGGGCATAGAGAGGAAACAAGGGGAAAAGCATCAAGCTCACAGGCTGCTGGGAGAGGCTTCACGCACAGAAACCCTCCCGCCCTGCCCTCACCCTTCGTGTCCGTGGACTGTGTGCTGAGCATTGGAGCCACGTGCGCTGTTTGTATCTGACGGGCTGAAGATGCTCATCCAGTTCTCACGTTCTGAGCTCTTGCCTGTGTCTTTCAGCTTTGAGTTTTTTTAAGCAACAGATTAATTGGTAACTTACGTTTCTTTGATTTCCAGATATATAGATAAAGGCAATAATCTCTTATTAGTATGCTAATAAAGACAAAGATGTAAGACGTTTATTTTTTCCTTAGGAAATAGAGTGTAAGTGGTCTGTAATTAGCTCATATAAATCTTATATAAATTTTAAATCCTTAAAGTTTTTTTTTTTTTTTTTTTGGTAGTACTTGTATGGTAGTAATCGAAAAGACAGCATATTTATTGATCCAGGATTCCAGACATTTGAGCAAGAAATGAATAAAATACTCCGAAGTTGGCAACCAAGCATACTTCCAGATGGTAATGCTCCTTTAAATAAAATGTTACCGACTTGCTGCTGGGATTTTCTGTGTTTATAGAAAGTGTACTAAAGATAATTAGGAAATAATTTAAATGAGAGAGTACTTATTCATGGACGCATCAGCTCGTCTTTTGTTGAATTAGAAATGAATGTGGTTGATAGCTAGTGTTTATGAAGAACTTTGTAATAAACGTGACTCACTTTCTCTGGAGTAAGAAACTGGATGTTCATTTCTTAAGCCCTCCAGTTGAGATTCTGATGTAAATTTCTCTTAGAAACCTCTGTTTTAGATGCATAAAGAAAACTTGTTTGAATGGAAATCAGCTATTTTTTTTCAGGATTTCTACAGATTTAAACTTCCCTTCTGACCATGGTCTGCTTGTCCTCTGGAAGACCAGGAGCAGACTCCAGGCCTGACCCCAGGGGTGCTAGTTGTGTAGTCTGTTGTGTTTCCTGGCTCTGTGTTGTTTCAGAGCAGCATAGGTGATTCTGAAATTCATTCCAGTTGATCTGGAGTGAATGGAGGATTGGAATAGGTTTGTTCTTGAGTTAACTTCTACCTGTTTCTAGCTGGTTACGTGAAAACTGTTTATTGTAATTCTTTAAAAATCTTTCTCTCTGTTTAAGGGTCGATATTTTCTCGAGTTGAAGAAGATTATCTCTGGAGGATAAAACAGCTAGGATCACACTCTCCAGTAGCTCTTCTGAATACCCTGTTCTACTTTAACACTAAGTATTTTGGCCTGAAAACAGTGGAACAGCACTTAAGGCTTTCCTTTGGCACTGTGTTTAGGCATTGGAAAAAAAACCCTTTAACAATGGAAAACAAAGCATGTCTTCGATACCAAGTGTCTTCCTTATGTGGAACAGATAACGAAGGTAGTGTAACAGGTTTTCATTTTGGCATTGTCTGTGGCAGGGACTGCCACTTCTTGCCTTACTAAAGACCACCTGGGTCACTTGTTAAGAACCTAAGGACTGTCGTTTTCATAAGATAAGACAACCTATGTTGTCTGAAAATTAGGAATTACCAGAAGCCACGGTTTAGAGCTCTGAAGTACACCTGGTCCCATTCTTTGGTGTAAGAGATACTGGGGGTGATCAGAGTGAATGGTGTCACCTTTGTTCAAGGTTGGTCTTAGAAAGTTTATGTAATTTTTATTTCTTAAGATAAAATTACTACTGGAAAAAGAAAACATGAAGATGATGAGCCAGTATTTGAACAAATTGAAAATACAGCCAATCCTTCTAGATGTCCTGTGAAAATGTTTGAATGCTACTTGTCTAAAAGGTAAGTGTTAATGACATTTGATTTTTTTTAAATGGTAGTAACAGTTAGTTGCTGTGAATGTATCACTACCAAGAGGTGACGTTTTTTTCCTTGGTCCTTTTTTTTAGATTTCTCTCTTTTCTCACTTATGACGTCCTTTCAGTTATAACGTTTTTAGTCCTGTTATTATAAAATACCCAGCTTATACTTCATGTTTTAAGCACATGTTAAGAAATCGCTCTCTACTAACGAAATGACTGCTGTTGTAGAGGGTCAGACAGTACATGTCTTAGGCTTTCTGGGCTGTGGTGTCTCTGTTGCAGCCAGCTCTGCTGTGGCGAGCAGAGAGCAGTCCTGCTGGGCCTGGGTCCCGGTGACGCCCTGGTGAGAAGGTGGAGAGAGGCGAGCCCTCAGTTGTGGAGGGAGATCCCTGAGGCGTCTGCAGGGCGCGGCGTCTTCTCAGGGCCCTGTGCGTTCCAGCTGCACCACTGCTTTCCCCCGCGGGTACCGACAGGCGTTTAAAATATTTTAAACCAGTGAAATTTTTAGAGACCACAAATTATTTTATGCTTGTTCATTATTTTAAGTATGCACTCTGTAATTTTTAAAAGGCAAGCATGAACTCAGAATGTATTTTCTTATGTAAACAGTTTTATAAATTGTTTTTATAAATTTTCTCCAGGTTAACTTTCAAGAACCATAAAAGCAGTAATGTCACCTATAGGATGATTATTTTTAATAATTAATATTTCTGACGATAGTTTTGGGTGGCCCTGCACCAGTATCTGGATCTTCCAATGGTAGTAACTATTTATTAGTTGGAAATTCCTATCTCAGTATTATCTTATTTTAAAAATTATTTCTTTTGTGTAACGTTGTTAAGTATTTTTATTTTATGTGCTACCATATTTCATCAATTCTAAGACACATTTCTCACATTTTATGCTGTCTCTGAAACGGGGATGCATGTTATAATTGATGCATCTTGAAATTATAATTGGCAGTGCTTTACTTGTTTAATGGCAATATTAAAATAATGATTAAAAATAATGTTTCTATCGATGGTGTCTTGGATTCAGTGAAATACAGAATTTAAATTATAGTGGGAAAATAATCTTTTATTGTAGAAATTAACTTTCAGAATATCTCAGTGATAGAATATTTAATGTAGGTAATTATGCATGTGGTCTGCCCAGGTAATGTGGTTAATGGTAGCAGAATTATTCTTGAAAGAAAAGAAGGAAGTTGTGAGGAATTTCGTGTACATACTGTGACATGGACTTTCTCCTTTCTCCTGAAGTCCACAGAATCTTAATCAGAGAATGGATGTTTTCTATTTGCAACCAGAACGCTCTAGCTCTGCAGACAGCCCTGTCTGGTACACGTCTGCTTCGCTGGACCGAAACACCTTGGAAAATATGCTCGTACGGGTTCTTTTAGTAAAAGATATTTATGATAAAGACAATTATGAACTGGACGAAGACACAGAGTAAAAAGGAACGTTTTAGAAGCAATCGGGAGAAAACAGCATTAGATAGTCATGCTGCTAGATCTTTACTATGGAAAACATTTCAAGTTTACTCCTTCTGTTTTGAGTTTTGTAGCAGTGTACCCACACTGGGTATTACCTTGTAAATAATCTGTGAGTGAAAGTTGCCATTATTCTATGTAGTGGTTTTAGGATACTTACAAATACATTCAAATTCTTTTTTTTATTATTATTTATTTGATTAGGTATGTTTGTAACTTTTTACATTACAAGATATGAATGAGAATGTGCCATGTATAATTTTTTCTTGTAGTAAGAAACACCCATATTGCACAACTCTGCTGTTGCAAAGCTTCCTGCAAAGGGGGCTCTTCTGCTGGGTTCTTGACAAGATGGTTGTGTGTGGGGAGCACCTACTAAAAGTTTAGAACTTGCAGTGTCTTTCAGAATTTTTAAAATAAACTGTAAACTAATAGGCTGGGTTTTTTGTTTTGTTTTTTGCGGGGGTTTTGTTTGTTTGTTTTATGCTTTAGTTACTGAAGCCTTACCAGGTTATGTAGAGAGATACCATCTTCTGTACCAAAAATAGACAAGAAAATGCTGTCGATACTGGTGTACTGTAATGTGAATCTATACTGGTGAACAGAACTTTTTGTTCCCCTTATTAAAACCTTAGTGTCCTTTTCTCATTTGTGGCTTTCTGCATCACCCCAAACAATAATAATTATGTATATATGCTTATATATATGTGTGTGTATATGTACATATGTGTATACACACACACACATATATAAAGAATGATGTTGATAACATGATCATGGAGACATTTTCTTTGCAAAAACGATGAAAATATAAAATTCTGTTTTCTGTGTCAACACTAAGCATCCCAAATCCCCTTCATTTATAAGCGTTTGGTTTTCCTCTCCCCTCGAGGATACAGGTCACGCTTCCATCCCCGGGTGGTACTCCACAGTTTCACCAACTTGAGGAGGATTCTTGTGCCTGCCCTCAACTATGACTGATGCACACGCTGGGTATTTAAGAATGCCACTCCTGAGACTGTTGTTACGGAAAGTCGAGCTAGTTTAAGTAAGATAGCACCCGTTTCACTATGAGGGTTAGCAGGGCAGTGACTGACGGTTTAGACTGATGGATAAAGTGTATCTCGAAGGGAATTACGTTCGATGTTAGATTGTTTGGCTTTTACATTTTAATTACTTCTTACAGAAGATTGCATTAAAAAAACTTTGTACTTCTGCTTAGCGATTTATCCATTCAGACCTTTTCTTTTAGAACAAGAAGTTTACATAAAATCCTACCTTCTAAAGACCGAGAAAGTGCCAGCTGCAGTTATCATGAAGAAATCCTTTGGCTGACTTCATAGAGCTTGAGTGTGATCATGTAGTCTTGTTTCCAGTTCCTCAGTCACCACAGTGATGTTCGTTATTAAAACTGTTTGGGGGAAATTGGGCTATTTTCCACAGTGGTTAAGCAATGTCTACACATCCCCTAAATATTTCTCTCTTCCTTGGGATAAATGTTAGCATTCAGAAGAAATCTTCTCATTTATGATTTGGAAAATTTCACGAGTGTAATCAGCTGTATATTTAAGCAATAATTAACAAATATTTTTGGCATAAAAATTACTTTATAATGTTCTAACTTGTTTTATAAGTTTGAATAACGTTTCTGTCCCTTAATTGATTTTGTATTTCTGGATTTGATAATCAGACTGACAGTAGCAAATCTGATACACTTAAATAGGTATAGATTGCTTGTTGTCTGTTTAATGAAGTAGTTAACATATTTAAAATATATAATACAAAAAATTTCTCATCCTCACCTTTTTCCAGAACTACTGCTTTAAGCACTTTTCATATAAACGCATATTGTTGATTAAAGGTGATTAATCCTAACCATCTTTTATTCTTTGAACTGGTGCTATATTCCATCAAGAGCAATAAAGTTTTCCCCAAATGTCACTTAATGTATATTTTACCAAATACCCTACATTTCTGCTATGATCCCACTATTAATAGCACCTTGTCTTGCTATTTTCATTTCCTTTATTGTACATTTTGGCTTTTCTAAACAGAAGTGTCTACATAGTTTTGATATTGATATGATTAAGGATTTAGAGCTCTTGTCTTTGTCTTGATTGCAATCCAAGGATTGGTTAACTTGACTCTCAGGGGGGGGAAAAAAAATAATACTATTTTATGAGAATTGTTTGTTCTGTGAAACTTGCTTCATCTAGAATATGTTTCGTTAGTTCCTGGATCTCCTTAGTTTGTGTGGTCCTAGATGACTGCTGAGAAAAGGGTAGTGAAATGATAGTTTCTTTCTGCTTCTTAGTGATTTCTGATGACGGCATCCTGTAAATATAATATTGTTGCCTTTAGATGTCTGTTGGAGATGCTATATTTTTCTGTTCTGAAGATTTTGCCATTTAAAATGAATCAAATGAAAAAGTTTTTATCCATATTGAGAAAACTGAATTTCCCATGCAAAATTGAACACTTTGCCTTTTTTTTTTTTTTTAAGACTTTTAACTGTATTGGGTAATGTAAGATATTAAAGGACTTTTCTAGGCAAGAAGCTCAACTCTTCTTTTGGCCATAAAAATACTTTTTGTTTGAATAGTAGTTCATGTTTCTTTCTCTCCTACTGCGTGGAGTTGTTACCAGTGGATTGCACACGCTGAGGCAGGGAGAGGGGGCGTGTTGTGCTGTGCGTTCAGACTTCTGTCACTTTTCTGATGGGGTTTCCCTCTGTCCTGGGCGACTGTGCTTTGTGGTTGAGGTGGTTATGAGTGTACCGTGTTAAGGGTCACAGTAACGCAGAAGTGATAACATTGCACGGTTTTGGTCTGTACTACTCTAATATCGGTCCATTTAATCTGAGATCTTAAATGTCTTGCAGACTTAAATCACTGTGAAAATTTACACTTTTATTTTGCCAGTTACTTCCAAAATGTATTGTGATACGCATATCACTTACGTTCTGAGTGGACACTGCCTGTAGGATCATCTCCTTACCCCCTCAAACAATGCAGTCATGAAAGTGTGCATGAAAATGTTTTTAAAGAATAAATTTCTTTAACTAAATTACAATACTGTTGAATTTTCCCCCTTAATAAGCCCCTTACTCATTTTTAGAGAAGTTCTTTGGGTTTTAGGTATTCCATTCTACTATGTTCTTAGGAATAGACCATTGTTAATGTTGTTTTCCTGTATTAAGTACTTTTTTTGTCGTTTCTGGGTATATCATGCTTGAAAATGATACCACTTAACAAAATCTTATAAATTTAGAAATTGATGACCAGAACAGGTTAATTGTGTCAGTCTGGATCTGAGAGTAGAAACATTTAAAATGCTGTCTCGATTTGTACTTTTTTTTTTCCTCTTTACTTAGAATCTAGGTACCCCAAAATACCTAGAGGGTATTTACTTAGAGGGGTACCCCAAATAAGTTGCTGTGATCCCCTGCCTTATAATGAACTGGACAAGAGAAAGTTGTTCTTAATATCTGGACATATAATGTTCTAATTAATTACTGAGTTAAACAATCCATGAATTTAGACCTTTTGAGAAAAAAGAACCAAAGAGAAACTAAGATTTAATCTGTAAATAAAGTATGTATTAGGAATAGAACCGGAGGGGGTCCACAGATCCTGTGGGTTTACCAACGGAGGTCATTGTATTGTTGGATAACTCCTCAGAGGTAAACTCAGCACATGAAAATTCACTATCCCAAAATCTAAACAACAAATCTTTGTTTCATATTTCCCCTGTGCTAAAGAGCTACTACCAACCATGGTAGTTAGGGAGGGAGAGAAAATAAAAGATTAAGACAGCAGTGTTCCAAAGGTTACAATTATGAGGGGAAACAAGATATACTTGTATGGTTATTTAACTCCTAGGGAACACGTAGGGAATGTATCCATAATAGTTTAAAACAGAGAAGATGGTGGACACTCAGAAATACCCTAAAAGGCTATTATGGTCTAGAGTAGTTTTCATAGAAGTAGCACTACCTGTGGTTTATTTAGATTCCTGTAACCTTGACATTGCTTATGGCTCTGTAAGAAATGGTCAGTGGAGCAATTTCTGGTTATTTTAATGGTTCCATTTTGGTGGCATCAGTCCTCACCTCTGGCTTTCAGACTAACTTGTAATAGCACCCAAAGGGGTCGCTAGAGCATGAGTTAGAGATAATACTGAAAAGTATGAAACCACATTGAATTAAGATAATTCAGCTTCTAGTTTATGTGATGTGGATGGAACATACGAGGTCCAATACATTATAGAAATTTAAAAGAACTTCAACCACTGAGGATTTATTTCATAGCAATTGCTTTTGAAAAAAATAGAATCTCAAATTTTTTTAGGTCACCGGTGTGCTGCTCATAACCCTATGAGCAAGATGAAACGTTTCCATTTTGATTACGTATTTGTACTTCTAAACTGCCGTCAGCAGATGGCAATAGTGTACAGCACCAGGCTTCAGTGGCTTTTTTGTCTCTGTTTATACGACTGTAAGTATACTGTAGTCCCTTAGCAGAAATTCTTGGGGGTTTAGAATTCAGAATTTTCTTTTTCAAAAATATGTGTGCTTGTAGGTTACATAGGACCCTCAGTGGGCTCGGGGCAACACCCTGTAATCGGTATCTCCTCAGCAATAAATCAGGTATCGATAGTGACGGGGTGAGCGGTGTGCGGCCACAGAAAGCTTTGCATGGCTTAGCTCGGCTTTTGTCACAAGCACAAAAAGCTAGATTTTCAAACTTCTTGGATCTCAGACTTGCTGATGAGGAATTGCAGGCCTGTAATAAAACTAGTGGCAGATCTAGTATTTTCCTTCAATAAAACATCTAGTATTTTTTTCTCTTGTATAGCTTAGTTTGGGTAGAGTTAACTGAAGGCTTGCTGTAAAATTTGCCTGTTCAATTTAAAGGAAAATGCAAGGAATGCTTAGAACAGGCATAAAGATAATGGCAGTTGTAGAACCATTATTGAATGCTGAAACTTAAGAACACCTGCTTTCTTTTACTTTCCTTTTTGCCTCAGTATTTGTAGCATGACTGTTCTACATAAATGGGATAGGCCTTTCTGAGTGGCTGCTGTCGTGTCCTGGAGCCATTGTTTATTCATTCAACAAACACTCGAGTGATGGTTCGCTCAGGTACCCTAAGCCAGGTACTGGGAGCACAGTGCCTCTCCTCAAAGACTTAGTCTAGTTGGAGAGAAGTGAAAGTGTGATGGAATGTCAGAATAAGATGGGGCCATGGGCGCCATTGAGCACAATCACTTGTACGGTGAAATAAATTAATACACAGGTCAAGTAACTTATCGAGCCCCTGCTCTTAGAGACTGCAGGCCAGGTCTCTGTACTGTGCCCTCTGCTTCCCGTCCTGCAGAGGGAGAGTGGGCGCCAACCGCCCGGGTAGGGCAGGGCCACGGTCACGGGCGCCATGCTGCAGGAGCAGGTGTTTCACCAGAAGGTAAGGTCGCGGCCTGGGGCAAGTGTGCTTCCCTGCTCTGTCCCGAGCACCTGGAGAAGCTCCCAGCATACGCTAGGTGGTCATAAATGTTTGTTGAGTGAATTATTGATTGTAAGTACCTTAAGGTTCAAGCACCTTGAAAGTGAACCATGGGGAGCGTGACCCACGATCCGTGAAATAGTGCCTGCTTTATGGTTTGCCTTTGGCGCTGGTCTCCTGGATTCTTTGTGTGTGTCCAATTTGCCCTGTGTTCGCTGGTGCTGCTTAAGCTCCTGTAACCTTCCGTTTATGACGGCCGAGGGGGTTGGGATGTAGGTCTTGATGATTCGTAGTAGTGATCAAAATAGAAACACTTAAAAATCACTTGTGAAGTTTGTTAAAAATGCAAATTTCTGGGACTTCCCTGGTGGTCCAGTGGTTAAGAAGCAGCCTTCCAATGCAGGGGACACGGGTTCGAGCCCTGGTCCGGGAAGATCCCACGTGCTGCGGAGCAACTAAGCCCATGCGCCACAACTACTGAGCCTGTGCTCTAGAGCCTTCGAGCCACAGCTACTGAAGCCCGTCCGCCTAGAGCCCGTGCTCCACAAGAGAAGCCACCGCAATGAGAAGCCCGTGCACCGCAATGAAGAGCAGCCCCCGCTCGCTGCAACTAGAGAAAGCCTGCGCGCAGCAATGAAGACACAACGCAGCCAAACATAAATAAATAAATTTATTTTAAAACATCTGCCACAAACATTTTTTTAAAAAAATGAAATAGAATTGAACGGAATAGAACTTAACACTGGCGTTTTTCTCATGAAAATTGTTCTGTACTTGTGTACTGAAATATGCTTTTTGGTCAGAGTTTGAAAGACCCCCTGCAGGAAACTCACTGAGAGAAGCCACACATCCGTGGAAGGACTCGCTGTTAATGGGAGCCTTCTGTTTTGTTTTCAGTCCCGCTTTCTTGGTTTCACCTACATCGAGCTGTAGCGAATTGTGAACAGACAAGCTTTTCGTTTCGCCGTAACTAAGTGGCCGCCCGGCTCATTTGAGATGGACATTTTGTCTGCCTGTTCCCATAAGTTTGAGGCTTTTTTTTCTTCCAGGGTGGCTGTGGGGATGAGATGAATAGTTGCTGGAGTGCTTTCTGTGGGAAAGCCCACGAGGTATTGTTGAGACGGTCTCCAAGTAAAGCTCGGTAAGTGGTGCAGCTGTGAGCCCAATTCAGGTCTTCCCCGGGCCTGAGTCTCCTTCACCCCTCTGCTGTCCACTTGCTGTTCTGGTCTACGCCGGCTATCCAGGAACTGCTTCCACTGATAGAAGGAATGTTTCGTAAGCATCTACCAAGACTGGAGTGAAGGCCGAGCTGCAGCACAATTCTGGAAGGTAGGCAGATGGACTTGGGGGCCACGAACAGCCGCCCCCGGAGCAGGTGCCCTGCCTGCCCCTCACCTGCTGCTCTGTCCACCCACTGTTTCTCCTCGATTATTTTCAGACCTTTTCCTCTCTCCTCAGTCTAACACTTTCCCCCATACTGAAGCTCAGGGGTCAGCAAACTCATGTAAAGGACCAGAGAGTCAATATTTTAGGCAACATGAAGCATGGTATGTGGGCACTTGCAAGAGAAAGCAAATTTCCACAGATTTTTTACTGACCAAATTCGAAATATAATAATTGAGTACAACATTTCCTAATACACAGCTACAATGAGGAGGACGGAAGGTTTCACTGTCATCAAAATTGATGGCAAATGTTCCCCTCTTAGCTTTTATGTATTTCACCTTTGAAAACGCGTTTTCAAACGTAAGTGCGGCCACATTGCTCTCAGTCTGTGAGCACAGGGTTTTAATTAAGCACGTTTCTCACTTGGGAGGCGTTTGTACAACTTCCTAGATTTTGATACTTGATGTTTGCCTCTCAGCAAGTCATTATGTTGCAGATTCATCACTTCCAACTGAAGATTAGAGGGAATCTCCTCAGTTGCAAAAGGTAAATAAAATTTGAAATACGGAATTTTCCTTTACAATTGCAATGGTCTTTGAAAAACACTGCTGGATCTGTCATCTGAGCTTGGAAAATATACCTGCTCTATGTGGGTGGGAAACGTGTGTGGGAACCGAGATGTTGCTGCTTTCACTTGGGACAGCCTGAGAAGTGACGTTACTTGGGACAGCCTGAGAAGTGACGTTACTTGGGATTCAGGCAGCGTTCGTTGCTGGAAGTAACTGCGGTGTGTTTTGTGTACAAGCACTGCTTTGGAGAACACTTTGTTTTGATGTGGTGGGTTTGCACTGGTAAGAAATAAATACGTGCCATGGGGGCGCAGGGCGGTACACTCAGTGCTCGTCAGTTTAGGTTGACTTTATTCGGGAACTTCTTCAAGCCTGCAACAACAGCTGATTTCCCGTGACAGTGGGTGGGTGCCGCTCCGCCTGTTCAGCCCGGGGGACGCCTGGCCGTGGACCGCGTGTGGCCTCTGACCCAACACCAGGGGCTCGCCCTGACACCTCTGGCTCAGTGTTCACCTCAGGGCCCGCTGGTGAGCGGATAACCCGCTGAACACTTCCATTTCAACGAAGGCGGCTTCTACTCCACGCGCGTTTTTGCACCGTTACTCACCTCTTCCCAGATGCCACTTTCAGGTTTTCCTGAGTGAGTGTTGCGTCAGCTTGTTTGAAGATATTCTTGTCTGTAGTTGTCACCTATAGACAAATCATGGAGGCCAGTCTTCAGGCCCTTCAGACTTGGCATTGACTTCTTGGAGAGACAGCTGAGCAATTTGGGTAAAAATTCTTTTCACTCTTCAAGAGCTGAGGAAAAGCACTTGAAGACATTTGCCTCATATTTCAATTTTTGACTCTTCAACTCTGAGCTACTCTTTTGCCAAAAGGCTGCGCTTGTTTTCTCTGGATACATTTCTTTGGCTGCTGCAGTCAGATGATTTGATTTGATCCATAAATGTGCACCTGGCTGACAGATGAGCCACTTGGAAACTTACTTTGGTTGCAGCCTCATTCGGATGTTTATGTTTTGTGAGGAAATCCTGCTGGAATAAGGTATTCCATCTTGCGTTTTCTAGCTTTCTGACCGTCGCTCTCCCGTAAGTTGGAAACACTGGGATGGAGCCCCAGTCTAGTCGTGTTGTGCATATTGCATTCCTTCAGCACAGCTGGGGGTCTTTGCAAAAGCAGCACAACAAACGCCCTGTAATTCAATAACAGTAATGCAGCATGACATTTGGAGAACATTTTGTTTCAACGTGGTGGGTGTGCACTGGTAAAAAAATAAATAAATATGTGACCCGGGGGCACGGGCAATACACCCAGCACGCGAAGCACTGCCTGCCCGCTGGTGGGAGAGGCCGGACCACCCTGTGCATCTAAGCTGCCCTGGATGACGCGCCGCTGCAAAGGCATGGATGGCTGTGTTCCCATAAGACTTCAGTTGTGGACACTGAAATTTAAATTTATGTCGCGAAATATTTTAAATTAATTTCCGAACCATTAAAAAACGTAAAAAAGTCATCGTTGGCTAGTGTGCTGCGCAGAAACAGGCGGCGGGTGAGGTGTGCTGAGTCGCTTGGCCTGCCTCTTCCTTCAGTGGAAAACACGAGCGGTGTCCCAGCCGGCAGAAGGCTCCGTGGGTCCCCGTCACGTTCACCTACAGCGCGTGGGCCTCCTGCCAGCCTGCGCTCCCTTGGAGGGCTTGTCTTTCAAAATCCTCTGAAATTCCCCACACACTGTGGCAGAATTCCTCAGAGTTGTCTGTCCTCGTGGTCCTTAACTCCTGTTTTCTCTTAAATGTTGAGAAGTTTTCTGTCCATCATCCCACTAGGCGAGCTCACCGTGTCACCAGGACCCGTGGAGACGCTGAGGCCTCGTGTTACTAGCCGGTCAGCAGCTGCAGGTCACTGCCTCTTTCTGAAATGCTTTTTAAAACTTAGTTTCCCGTATTCTACGTTCTCCTGATTCTTCTACTTCGTATAACGCCTCTTCTTGGTATTTTGATAATATCCCCCTTGTCCTCTGACCTCTAAAAGCTGGGGCGTCTGTTCTATTAACTGAGCCCTTTGGGCTCTCGTGTGGGCTTAGTGGCTCTCAGTGCCGTCGATACACTATGGACTTCATCACACGTGTGAAAATAAACATATCCAAACTGAGGAATAAAGGGAAGAAGGCTCTATTTTGCTGTAGTACTTTAGCTGCATTAACTCAGTTGACACAATCGCCGTGAAAGCCAGGCTTTTACGATCTGTAAAAGGCCAGATAGTAACCATTTTAGGCTTTGTGGGCCCCTTAGCAGTTTTGTCTCATGTTCTTCTTTGAGTTTTTTCAACCTTTTAAAAATGTAAAAATCATTCTCAGCTCACAGGCCATGCAGACACAGGCTGTGGGCCAGATCTGGGCTGTGGGTTGTGTGCTGGCCTCACTAGGAGCCATTGTAGGGTAGTTGTATTATCCCTATTTTGCAAATGGAGAAACTGAGGTACAAAGAGGCTGAGTAACTTGCCCAAGCTCACCAGCTAGGAGGTGATGGAACTAGGGTTCCCATGGGTGGCTCCAGACACCACGTGTTCAGTCACTACACTAGTGTCTAGAAGGCTAAATACATCCAACAAAGAGCTAATGATTTACGCCCCAGCATCCCAGGAATTGGATTAAGCAGATACCCTGAAGATAGGGTGTAGTAGATGGTTTAAAAGTTTGTAAAAGAAGCCGTTTAGCCCTTTCCAAAATCCTCTGCCCCAGCAATGCAGCGTTCCCCACGCCCATGGGGTCTGGAGGCTCAGGGGAGGGTGAGGCCAAGGGCCGCAGACGCCAGGCGGGACTGACAGGAGGGCTGGTGGGAGACCCAGCCTAGCGCCCAGGAAGCTGGAGATCTGGGGCACCCCCAACCCCGGGAAACAGACAAGCCCAGGACAGGAGGCAGAGACCCCACAGTCTGCTCCCCACGGTGAGCCTTCCTTGAGTCTGGCAGGAGCCCCTGCTCATGTCCACAGCCTCCTGTCAGGTGTCTTCTCGTTCTGGAGAAAGGACAGACACTTCCAACTGGAAAGATGGACATCCAAATAAAAGGAAGGTGCAAGAAAAAACTACCGTGGAGGAAGCAGAAGAAAACTTTTAAAAAGTTTAAAAGTGATATTCGAGGGAAGAGAAACACAGGAAGCAGTCAGAAGCTATGGAAAAGGAATGTTAGATTAAAAATGCGATGGAGGGACTTCCCTGGTGGTGCAGTGGTTAAGAATCCACCTGCCAATGCAGGGGACACGGGTTCGAGCCCTGGTCTGGGAAGATCCCACGTGCCGTGGAGCAACTAAGCCAGTGCGGCACAACTACTGAGCCTGCGCTCTAGAGCCCACGAGCCACAACTACTGAGCCTGTGCTCTAGAGTCCATGAGCCACAGCTACTGAAGCCCACGCGCCTAGAGCCCGTGCTCCGCTACAAGAGAAGCCACCGCAATGAGAAGCCCGTGCACGGCAACGAAGAGTAGCCCCCGCTCGCCACAACTAGAGAAAGCCCGCACGCAGCAACGAAGACCCAACACAGCCAAAAATAAATAAATAAAAATTTTAAATATATACGATGGAAATACGCAGTAGAAAGACTGGATAACAAGGTTGGGAAGATTTACATAAAGGCGAGCAAGAAGATGAGAAAGAGCAAAGTATGAGAGAGAAAAGAAAATTTGAGTTTCGGCCTAGGAGGTCCAACGTGAAACAACCAGAAGTTCCAGAAAGAACAGAAAATGCAGGGGAGGAAGATGGAACAGGGCCCAGGGCGCACAGAGTGACTAAAGACTTCTGTGACCCAAGACACATCGTTGGGAAATTTAAAAAGTCTGCATGTGAAGAAAAGATTCTAAAGGGAAGGATTAAAAAAACAAAACATCACATACAAAAGATCAGGAGTCAGAATGTCATCAGGCTTTTTAGCAGCAGTGCTGGGAGATAGAAAATGATGGCACAGTGCCTTTAAAATTGTGACAAAAGTGATTTCCAGTTTGGAATTCGGTAGCTTGCCAGACTACCAGGATGTGTTCAGATATGCAATTCTCAGAAAGTTTACCTTTTGGATACATTTGTCAAAAAGCAACTCAATTCCCCCCAAAATGAGGTGACCAAGGAGGAGAGGGAAGATGTGGGTCCAGGAACAGGATGGGCGGGAGGTGACGGGTCGGGACCAGGGTGCGTCTCTCCCGGCCCTGCCTTGTGGTGCTGGAGCTGGACCCGCCCAAGTCTCCTTTGTGATGTCACAGTGTCAGGTCTCGCTGGAGGGCACTGGAGGGCCTGGAGAGAGTAAGGGGCTGGCTTCTCTTGGGTTTCAGGCGTCGGTTTTCTCTTTTCCAGGCAAGACGGCCAGGTTTCACTGAAACCTCAGCACTGGCACATCACCCACCTTTTCTGCCACCAGGAGGTCACAAGCACAGGTCTCTGCCCCGGGGGGAGGGCGCTCTCTCCCCATCCCAGAGACAGCAGCTGCTCCCTAGCCCCGATGTTTCCACACTTAGAGTTGTCAATTCCCTAATTACTAGTTAATAATTGTGTTAAATTTTCTCTGTTCATATTACTGGTGTGCTGTCTCCTGGCTGGACCCTGACTGCACACACGGTACTATAAACACTGAAACGTATTTTGCCAAAATGTGGGATGTGGTTGTGTTGGGACAGTGGTGTAGGGAGACGTTTCTGGGTGGGTACACGAAGGGTGTGTGTAGAAGCGGGGCCAGTCTTCTGTGGTGGGGAGTCAGGAGATGACATTACACATTTTAAAACTCAAGAAAATGCACTGCAAGTATGTTTAGAAATACGGTTGTAATGACCAGAAGAAAGAGCTAAGTGATATGGAAGTTCTTGCCTTTGGGCAACAGGACAGGAATCACGAGTGTGACAGGAGACGGCTAGGTCTTGCTATTTGCCCTTGGTACTGCTTTGTTTTTAAATCATATAAATGCACTACTGAAAAAAATTAAATTAATTCACAATAACCCAAAGGTGGAAACAACCCAAATGTCTATCAATAGATGATAAACAATGTTGTGTGTAGATACAAGGAGATATTATTTAACCTTGAAAGGGATGGAAATTCTGATACATGCTACAACATGGATGAACCTTAAAAACATTATGCGAGGTGAAATAAGCCAGACACAGAAGGAAAAGACTTATGATTCCATTTATATGAAGTACCTAGAACAGGGAAACTCATTGAGACAAAGGAGAATGGTGGGTGCCAGGGGCTGAGGGGAGGGAGAATAGGGAATTAGTATTTCATGGGTACAGGGTCTCAGCTTGGGAAGATGGAAGAGTTCCGGAGCTGGATGGTGGTGGTGACTGCACGTCAGTGTGGATGTACTTAATGCCGCTGAACCACACACTGAATAGTGGTTACAGTGGAAAGTTCCATGTATATTTTATAAGAATGAGAAAATTTGATAAAAATTGGTGCATTAAAAATATGAGTCTCAGAGAAAGAGCATTAATTCATGTCCGCGACTTGAAACGGGAACGTCTGTGAGGAGCTTGAGCCTTAGCCTGAGCGTGAATTTTAATTTGCTTTTTTCTGTGCCAGCGTCAATGTCCCCCTTCCTCACCTGGGCCGCCGCCTCGCTTCCTTATCTGGGTCGTGATTTCGCCCCAGCGACGAACCAGGTGTGTTGGGAGCTGCACTTGGGTGCCAGCACTGCCCCCCCTACCAGGGCGTACGTGGACGCCCTGGAGGTGGGACAGCGGTCCTCGCGGGGTCCCCGCGGTCACACAGGACAGACGGCGGATGGACAGACGGACGGGGAGGGGGAGGTGCGGGGGCGTGGGGCGAGCCTGCGGTCGGGTACATGTGTCCTGTGGGTGGGGGGGAGGTGGGGCGCCCATTTCTCCCGCGGGTCCGCCGACCCCCGACCAAGCGCTGTGCTCGGAGCCCCGGGGCCGAGGCTCCAACAAGCGCGACCCGGTCGTTCCGGGAGAGTCGCCGTCGGGGGCGCACCGAGAGGCCTTGTGGGGGTAGGGGGTGCGCCGAGGGCGGGGCTGCCTCTGCACCGACGGGCGGGCGCGGGGTGCGTGGGATGCGCGGGGTCCCCGAGGCGCCGGGCCCGGGTGCGGCCGGGAGCGGCCCCAGCGCAGACAGGCTCCGCAGTGGGGGCCGCGGGCGGGCGGGCTGAGCGCGCTGCTGGAGCCGTTTCCGAATAATCTTTTTAAACATTTGCTCGCTCGTTACTCTAACAGAGATGCTGACCCGGGAGTGGTGGCGGGTGGAGAGGCTTGGAGGAAGGACCAGCCTCTCTGAAGGCCGCCGGGGAGGCCTCGGGTTCGCACCCAGTCGGCGGACAGAGGGTCCCTTGGGGCCTTCCCTGGAGGCGGCGGGGCAGCCTTCCCGGGGGCCTGGCCTCCTCCCCAGACGGCCCAGGACAACGTGTCTTCTCCCCACACCTGCTGCTCCTTCTGCAGAGTCCGTCTTTCTCCGCCTGGTTCCGTTCTGGTCATGTTTTGTGCCCGTGGACGGGCCCCGGGACCACCGGACACCCCGACCGCCGGCCACGTGCCCGGGTCCAGAGGTGGGGCTGGCCTTGCAGTAGGGCTTGGCGCACGGTGGGCGCTGAAGGGTGACTCTTGTTATTATTATTACAGGAAGTTGATAGCTTACAACATTCTTCAGTTGAGAAGCTGCAGGAGAAAAACTATGCCCTTTCCCCAGAACTTGAAAGGAAAAAAAAATCTATACTGTGTTGTTCCGGAGCCTGTCTGGGTACACTTGAGCTTGTTCCTCTGTGTGAAAAACAGTATGTTTTGACTTAAGCTGGTGGGTAGTTAAGCAGCTTCATGCCGCCACATCTTGAAAGCCTTGTGTGTATTGGTTGGGCGCATTCACGATTTTGTTCCCCACTGTGTGTGCAAGAAGGAACGAGGTTTTCTCTTTGGCAACGTGGGATGGATTCCTGTGCGTGACATTTCCAGTGACACGGGGGAGCATCAGCCCAGAAAGAAACGGGTTTATTTTGTAACTGAAATCTCAACTCTGTGGTAGATTCCAGAAGCCCTCAAATCTAGGTGAGTTTTGCTCAAAGACTGTGAAAAGCAAACCTTCTGAAATAAGAGGTAGTTGTTTAAATCCCCGTTTGTCTTTCTTCTTCTCCCCCTAGTCTGGTGATGTGGACCAGAAGCTTCTCCATCCTATTGAATTGAATCTCTGAGATAATCATGTGGTCAAGCTTTCAGTCAACACAACAAAGAGCCACGGCTACACAGTGACACTGTGATGAGGGGCTGATGGACCACATTTTGGTGACCTGCAGGGAACCGGGAGCAGGAAGCAAAAAAGGTTCTAAAGAGCTTTTTTAATCAGACATAGTAGAAAGTAATTAATTACATTTTGGAGTGAGGGTTTTTAAATAATCGCTTTCTGGACAATTCTCATTCTTTTTGATAAATATTCTGCTTTAGATTTAAAAAAATATTTTGGGTCATATTATTTTGTAAAAGCAGTAAAGAATATTAAATTGTTATAATAAAGGGGAAACATTTTAATACAACAAATAATCTGAAACTTCACCCTCTTGGCATATCAATATTGCCTCCATCTGTCCTTATCCATATGTTCATGTAATTTGTATATAAATACAATTACATTTATATTCTGCCTTTGCATTGATAGATCATAAGCATTTTTAATGTAGTTCCCCTGAGCATTTTTTTTTTTTAAAGAAAGATACACAGTTCTTTCTTTCTTTTTTTTTTTTTTTTTAATTAATTTATTTATTTATTTTTGGCTGTGTTGGGTCTTCGTTTCTGTGCAAGGGCTTTCTCTAGTTGCGGCAAGTGGGGGCCACTCCTCATTGCGGTGCGCGGGCCTCTCACTATCGTGGCCTCTCGTTGCGGAGCACAGGCTCCAGACGCGCAGGCTCAGTAGTTGTGGCTCACGGGCCCAGCTGCTCCGCGGCATGTGGGATCTTCCCAGACCAGGGCTCGAACCCGTGTGCCCTGCATTGGCAGGCAGATTCTCAACCACTGCGCCACCAGGGAAGCCCAGCATTTTTGATTATATAAAATATTTCTGTAGTTTACCGTGACCTCTTAAAAATGTTTTTTAGCATAACGTCATTGGGAATAGGCTGCCGTTGTGCTTTACTCATTACTGCTGTTTTCTTAAGATTAACTTTATATTTATTAAGACCCACCTATGAGGACTTCCCTGGTGGTCCAGTGGCTAAGACCCTGCACAATGCAGGGGTCCTGGTTTCCATCCCGGTCCGGGAACTAGACCCCGCGTGCCGCAGTGAAGGCCCCGTGTGCCGCAACTAAGACCCAGTGCAACCAAAATCAATAAATAAATATTAAAAAACAAACAAGCAAACAACCTACAGCCCACCACCTGTTAAAAAAAAAAAAGGAAAAAGAACCACTTGTGAAATACATGTCTGTGCCTGTCTGTGAAGTGACTTAAAAGGTACCAAAAAAACAAAAAACAAAACCCAACCCCCAAACACAAAGGATCTTATCTCTAGGAATGGTAGAAACAACGTCGTTTCTTCATTCACGCTTCTTCATTTGATCAGTATTGATCGGGCATCAACAATGGACAAGGCAATGCGGGAGAAGCGTGTTACAGAGCAGTCAGGGAGCGTCAGGGCCAGCAAGGGCACCTCCGCCCTTGGGTGTCACGTGATCCACGGGATGGGAGGGCCACAAGATCAGGGCCATGGTGCAAGGAGGCTAAAGGAGCTGTTGCCCACGTCGGTGATGTGGGGAGATGTCTGGAGGGACTGGATTTTAAATTGGGGTCGATGAGTGGGTCGGGAAAGACAGGAGACATTCTACTCTTAGCGACTAACGGAAGCAGTTACTGAAGCAGGACCCGCTAGCCGTGTTAGGAGATTGGTGGGTGAGTGGGGGGGTCCCCTTGGTTCAGGTGCGGAGTCCACGTGGGGAAACGGTCCCCAAAGCCAGTAACAGCTGGAGCTGGACCGCGGGACCTCGAAGCTTTATTTAAATGGGACCCACAGATGGTTTTTAAATAGGTGAGTGACTTCAAAATGGAGCTTTAAAATATTAATCTGAGTGGTTTTGTTCAGGATGGGCTGAACCGGGCCCAATCTGCAGGCAGAGAACGCAGTGCCATGGCCAGGGAGCAGGTGGTAGGAGTAAATGTGAGAGTTGCGAGGCAGGGGAGCTGGGGCTGAAGAGCGGACAGGAGGTGGGATTGAAGGGCAGGGGAGCTGGGGGTCCTTCTCAGGATTTGAAGGAAGGCCGTCGGGAGCGGCGCGCGGCCCGGGCAGGCCTTGCACCCAGCTTTGGCTGTGCACTGTTGGGGTGCAGGTGGGACCCTGAAGACCACGGGCACCTCCTCGATGACAGACTAGGAATGGACGGGATCTCAGGAGAAGCCTCAAGGGAAGAGAGCAGAGGACAGGGGCTCTGGGAATGACCACATTGAAGGAGAAGAGAGAGAAGAACAGATGGCGGGGCACGTCCAGGAGCTAGGCAGGCGGCGCTGAAGAGGGTCCTGGGCGTCAGATGCACTGGGGCCAACAGGGATGGTGAGTTAAGAAGACAGATCAGGAGCTTGGGAAGGGGAGGCCGCCCCCATCCGAGGACTTTGCTGGTGAAGGGAGTGGAGATCAGAGCCCAGCCTCCCTTTGGAGGCCGCCCTGGAAGCAGGCGCTGCAGCTGTCAGAGGGCGATGTGTTCCCACTCACAGTCGTTCTAGAAGGCTCTGTGAGGGCACTCAGCCCACCGGCCCTTTCGCACCCACACCGTCTCGTCATGAGCTTACGCCTGGCCTCTGATGCGGCGAGGGTTCCTCTCCTTAGGTGAGGGGGCTTCCGTCCGCGGGAGGTGAAGTGTCCTCATCACAAGACCGTCTGGGAGCAGGTTTAACGGATCGGTAGACTGGAAGGTTTACCCCGACTGAAGAGAATTTAACAGGATCTGAGTTAAAAAGAAAACAAGACTCAAATGTCAACATCGAAGCCAAGAGAGAAAGGCAGGGAGCGGGGCGTTTAGTCTCCACGGCTGGTGGGTGTTACTGCCGGGGTCTGTCTGCCTCTGCAGATTGGAGCAATTTCCTCTCCCTGCACCCTCATCCCCACACCAGCCGGCCTCGGGCAACCTAATCCAAATGCCACATGCCAAGCCTACTGACAGATTCAAAGGATTTCAGGGCTGGAGGGGCCCCTCGAGGTGACTGTCAGATGAGAGCCAGGGACTGACTGGCAAAGCTGCTGCCTGCAGGCCAGGTCCTGCCCCGGCCTTTGGGGTGGTTTCCTGGTGTGCGGGAACACCAGGGGCTCACAGAGTCTGGCTGCTCTCGAGCAGCAACAGCAGAACTGAGTAGTTGCACCAGAGACCGTCTGGCTTGAAAAATCTAAAATATTTGCTACCCAGCTCTTTACAGAAAATGTGAGGAACCCTGGCTGATACGGCTGTGCTGCCTAGCTAGCTGTGCTGCTGTCGTGAGCGGACGGGCCTTTCTCTTGCAACCTGGGCGAATTGTGATGCTTTAGAAAAGAACCAGGGATAATTTTTAGAAGTCAGAGTTTTCCATTAAGTGGCCTGGCCGGATTCCAGAGAGTTTCTATTCACTGACGGTAGAGCAGGACCGGGCACATATCGTGAACACAACCCTCAGACCTCACTTTTGTTTCTGCTCAATCCCTTGTCCTTTGAACCAGCACAATAAAAGTGCTTCAATAAGCAGGGTCAAGTAGGATGGACCAGAGAGAAATGTGAAAACGAGATTACGGCTGTGATTAGAGGCCGAATGCCCTCAGTCACACAGCATGAACTGAGACCACCTTTATTATAAACAGTTGCCTGGCTGGTAGAGAATAGATGGCAACTGCATTTTAAACTGTTTTGTTCAAGTGAATGAAGCATAGTCATTTTGGAAAACAGGGAAGCAAAGTTTTAAAAGAGCTGAAAAGGTTTTCAAATGCTCATATTTTTTATGTTCCTGAGGGACTTTGGTCACTTTAGTTCCTACATGGGATGTGAAGTGGCCCCACATCAGGGGGACTCTGATCTCCCCTCCCTTCACCAGCAAAGTCCTCAGACGGGGGCGGCCTCCCCTTCCCAATCTCCTGGTCTGTGTTCTTCTACTAGTATAGAAGCGTCAGGTCTTTTGGTTTTGGACTGATGTGTAAATGAGAATCAGTTAACTTGGGAAGTGCGTCCACCAAGCCGTCCAGAGTTAGCTGGACATCCTCTCCTTAGGTGAGGAGACTTCTGTCCACGAGAACTGCTGGTCTCTTTGGGAAGCAGGGGGGCAGATACATCAAAAGTCTCAATGGAGTTTATGTCTTTTGACCCAGCAATTCGACTTCCAAGAATGTGTCCTAAAGAAACAGTGATGTGGAAAAGATTTATGTACCACACGCACTATTTAAAATAGCCAAAAATCGGAAGTAATTTAAATGTCCAACAGTTGGATTCTGCTTAAACAAATTGTCATACATTTATATGGTGGAATGTCATGAAGCCTTTAAAATTATGATTTAGAAGAAAATGTATTAACCTGGAGAAATGTTCATAGTATATTAGGAAAAAATGTCAGAATAAATATGATCACTTGGAAAATATCTCAAAGAAAATAAATCAAAACGTTAGCAAAGTTTATCTCTGGGGGTGGGATTTTAAGTGTCCTGTGCATTTTTCTTCATGCTTTGGTGTTTGTACTTTCAGTATCATGTGTCTTGGTGTAGATATTTTTTCCTTTGACTTGAGATCTATTGGGCTTTTTTGAGTCTATGGATAGGATCTTCGATTAATCCTGGCAAATTCTCAGCTGTAATCTTTTCAAATATTGTCTCTGCTCCTTCTCCGTTTCCTGTCCTCTGGTTACTGATTAGACATACCCTTGACCCTCTCTCTCTGTCCTCACGTCCTTGAACCTCTTTTTCATTCTTCCCATTTCTGTGGCTCTCCCTGCAGCATTCTAATCATTCCTTCAACTGTATCTTTAGTGTTTCTTCATCTGTGTGTTCAGTCTATCCACTGAGTCTTAAATTTCAAATATCATTATTATTTTTTAAAATTTCTAGAACTTCTATTTGGTCATTAGTTACAATTTCTTGTTCTCTGCACATATTTTTAGTCTTGCCTTTAATTCTTTAGACATAGTAAACATAGTTCAATTACATTCTGTCTGATAATTCCAAAATCTAAAGTCCTTGTAGGTCTATTTCTGCTATCTGTTGTTTCTGTTTTTTCTCAATCACGGAGCCTCATTTCTTTTCCTTGTTAAAAAAAAAAAAATTACTTTTAAATTTTTTGGCCGAGTGGCTTGTGGGATCTTAGTTCCCGGACCAGGGATCAAACTCGCACCCTCAGCTGTGAAAGCACCAAGTCCTAACCACTGGACCGCCAGGGAATTTCCTGGAGGCTCATTTCTTTTGTGCCTGTATGAGTTTTATCTGTGAGCTCTGTAAGAGTAAATTAAAAAATGAATTTTTCTGGTTGCTGAAAGGGAAAGAGAGTATTACTTCTCCAGTTGCTACTCACTGGAAAATCATTTGTGGGTTTCTTAGAGATGAAAGATAAAGAAAAATTCCTCCAGAGAGGAAGTGCAGGGTTTTTTTTCCCCCCATTTGGAGATGCCTTAAATCCAGCTCTCAGTGTGAAGGGACTTTATTGAACTAGGAGTGTGAGTTTAGGCTGCAAATCTGCAGTGAGAACTAGCGATGGTTGTAAGTACCTGGGGCAGGATACCCCGTCCACTGGGCACCAAGGTTTAAAGCAGCAACGTTTCTTGCAGTCTTTGGAGCAGGGGAGGGACTTCTAATTCTTTTCCTCTAATTTTTTTTTTAGAACATAAACACTGCTTTTTTTTTTTTAATTTAATTTATTTATTTTTGGCTGCGTTGGGTCTTCGTTGCTGTGCATGGGCTTTCTCTAGTTGTGGTGAGCGGGGGGCTACTCTTCATTGTGATGCGCGGGCTTCTCATTGCGGTGGCTTCGCTTGTTGCGGAGCACGGGCTCTAGGCGCGCGGGCTTCAGTAGTTGTGGCACGCGGGCTCAGTAGTTGTGGCTTGCGGGCTCTAGAGCGCAGGCTCAGTAGTTGTGGCGCACGGGCTTAGTTGCTCCGCGGCATGTGGGATCTTCTCGGACCAGGGCTCGAACCTGTGTCCCCTGCATTGGCAGGCGGATTCTTAACCACTGCGCTACCAGGGAAGCCCCCTCTTCTTCTAATTGTTAAGCTGAGTGTGCGGTCCTCTGGGTGCCAGGCTTTGGGTGTCTGTGAGACTTCTCGGATGGATGTTACCCTTAACCCTAGTTCCTCGTATGAGGTCATGGATACTGAGGCTCAGATTAATCCTTGACCCCTTTCTTCCTCTCTGTTTTGCACCGTGAATCTGACAGGACATCACAGTGGCTCTGTCTTTAGTTATGTCTGGAGTCTGACCTCTTCTCATGACCCCCTTCCGCTGTCCCTTCTGGCCTCCCCTCCAGCCTGACCACTGGCACTGCCGCTGAGCATTTCCTCGGCCATTTCTCTCCCCTGATCCTGCGTTCGGCTGTGGACTCGCCGCAGCCGTCGGGGGTTGGCACGTGTGGCACCGGCAGAGGCTGAGACACGTGCTGGCCTGTGTCCGCCGCTCCCGCAGCCTTGAGCATGGTCCTCCTGTCGGCAGACGCCCTGCGTCAGCCAACGGCCAGCCACTGTCAACCTTCCTGCCACCCTGCAGGTGACCGCGGTCCCAACGAACACCGACAGCACAGCCCGGCCCGGCCCAGCCGAAGCCCGCAGCATAGAAACGAAACCGTGTTTCCTGCAGATGCCACAGCCTGTTAGGCAACGGAAAACGGAGACACACAGGTTCCTGAAAGGTAACTTGGGATTTTCCTTTTCCACTGAATTAACTGCCAAAGATATAATCAAGTAACTAACCCCTAAAAACAGCATGTAAAGAAATCTGAGATCTCTTTGTGTATATTTCATGATTCCTCTATTTTCAATAAAAATATTTATCTTCCGTGTTTATTTATTTGCCAAGAACTAGGCAGCTTTACCTGAAGCCCTCCTACTCCGTTGGTGGATTTCCCCCTCTCTTATTTTCCTCTATGGCCATTTCCTTAAGAAGTTAAATGTGCACTCACCCCACGACCCAGTGGTCAGACTCTCAGAACTGAAATGTGTCTCCATGAAGACTTGTGCACAAATGTTCATATCAGCCCCAAACAGCAAACCGTTTGTGATGGTTAACTGTACGTGTCAACTTGACAGGCCACGCACGGGGTGCCCAGGTATCTGGCCAAACGTGATCGCGGGTGTGTCTGGGAAGGTGTTTCTGGATGAGATGAGCAATGGAGATGCAAGCCTCCTGAGGGTGGGCCCCATCCGAGCAGCTGAAGGCCTGACCACAATAAAAAGGCTGACCCCCCCATGAAGAAGAGAGAATTCTCCTGTCCGACGGCTCTGCACTGGGACATTGTGTTTTTCCTGCCTTTAGTCTCGGACGGAATCATTGGCTCCTCTTGGGTCTCAAACCTACTGGCCTTTGGACTGGAGTTTACGCGACGGGCTCCCGGGGCCCCCAGCCTGTCGACCGCAGACCTCGGGGGTCATCAGCCTCTACAGCCATGGGAGGCAGTTCCTCAGCATACACCCCCATGCCCCCCAGAGGGTTCACTAACGGGAGAATGGACGAATCCTGGAATTCTCAGCAATAAAAAGGCATAAACTACTGAGACAGCAACAACAGACATGAATCTTGAGAGCCCTGTGTGGAGTGAAAAAGACACAGATGAGTTCATACTGTGTTTCCATTTGTGAAATTCCAGAGAAGACGGATCTGTGACGCTGGAAGGCAGCCTGGCGGTGCTGGTGAAGGGGAGGTGACCTGAGGAGACGTGATGGGCACGGCCCCAGTGGCGGTGGCACTTTGGCGCACGCAGGGCAAACGCGAATTCTGTCTCAGTAGAGCTGGTTTTACAGAAAGAATCAGCCGGCCTGGTGGGGAGTGACCTTCTCTGAAACCATGTCCTTCGCTGCCCCAGCCTGTGTCAGAGGACGTTTAGACAGTCGAGCAGAAACCAAGTTGGGCGCAGCCCATCGGAAGCACAGGGGGCCGGGGCGGGGGTGTCCCTCCTGCTGCTGTCCCTTCCAGGCGGGGATGCTGGCCCTGCCCATCCCCCTGCCCCTCCCTCACCCCGTGGGGGGCCTGACGAGGCAGAGGCTGGGCTGGAACAGAACGTGGGGTGTCCCTGGCCCTCGGGCCTCCAGCCGGCCTCACCCTCAGTCTCACGATGCCTGGATGTCTGGGCCGAGCCGGCTCCCACATTCAACACGATCCGGAGGCCACGGATCACTTCTCACCAGGGAAAGCTTCCCAAGACCCAGCTTAGAGGGCACGAAGAGCAAACTGAAGTCTCACGAGGCCTGGAACACAGGTGAACGGGGAAGAACTGTTTCAACTTTAGCTGGATTTGCCCAACGGGTCGGTTCCAAATGTGTGCGAGGATTCTCGGCAGCTGTTCTGCGTCTCATCCGAACCAGCCCCGTCTGGCTAGTAGAGGCGGTCCTAGGAGATCTGGTCGTGCCGCCCACGCTGGGTGGTGACTTTGCTGCTGCAGTTAAAGAATCAGTTTCTTAACCACGCCTTCAGCCATGTTAACACCACTCCCCAGATTTGAGAACTCATTAAAAGAGAAACGCTTGATCATAGAAGCAATAACCAGAAGTTTGTCCACTGTACTGAGAATTCATTTTAAACGGAAATGTGTTTTCTTGCTGAGGACTTTGGGGGGTGCCTCGGGGTGTGAAGGAGCCAGTGCCCAGCTGACGTACACGATGTTCCCTGCGGGCTCAGAGCACCCCTCTCGGTGCTGGAGAGAAGGTGCTCTGTGACCTGGGGCGGGTGACTTGGCGTCTCTGTGCCTCAGCTTTTGCCCATGAGAAGGAGGTGGCGATGGGAGCCTCCCACACACACACACAGGCTGCTGCAAAGGACGAGGGCAGAGAACACACCAGCTGTGAGGGGCATGATTCATATTTTGCTTTTGGTCTAATTTGCAGCTTTTGCCTTTGACGACACTATTTGCCTTGTGTGGTTGTTGTGAGGATTAAATGAGATGGTTTATGTAAACTGTCTGATAAGTTCAATAAATCAAAGTTATTTATTTTGGAAGTTTATAGCTAAGTATGTAATTGTAAAAATTATTAATGTTGGATGATCCCTTTAAACCTAAAGTTATGTGTTATTTGCCTGTTTTCATTTGGATGCAGCCGTTTCACGTGTTCTCTGGGTGTCGATCTCAGCACAACCCCATGAAGTGAAAACCCTGACCCCAGGCAGCCACTAATCTGCCTTCTGTCAGTGTCAGTGTCACATCTTGTATATCGGATATTTAATATGTCCGTAATCTTTAGGAGAATCTGGCATATTAGGGAGTCTGACAAAATAGGTTTGTAATTTCTATGTAAAGTGTATAATCAAGTGTAGACTTGTAATTTTTTTTAACATCTTTATTGGCGTATAATTGCTTTATAGTGTTGGGTTAGTTTCTGCTGTATAACAAAGTGAATCAGCCATACGTATACATACATCCCCATATCCCCTCCCTCTTGCGTCTCCCTCCCTCCCTCCCTATCCCACCCCTCTAGGTGGTCACAAAGCACCGAGCTGATCTCCCTGTGCTGTGCTGCTGCTTCCCACTAGCTATCTATTTTACATTTGGTAGTGTATATATGTCCATGCCACTCTCTCACTTCGTCCCAGCTTACCCTTCCCCCTCCCTGTGTCCTCAAGTCCAACCTCTACGTCTGCGTCTTTATTCCTGTCCTGCCCCTAGGTTCTTCAGAACCTTTTTTTTTTTTTAGATTCCATATATATGTGTTAGCATACGGTATTTGTTTTTCTCTTTCTGACTTACTTCACTCTGTGTGACGGACTCTAGGTCCATCCACCTCACTACAAATAACTCAATTTCGTTTCTTTTTATGGCTGATAGACTTGTAATTTTTTTAAAATTTATTTATTTATTTATTTATGGCTGTGTTGGGTCTTCGTTTCTGTGCGAGGGCTTTCTCTAGTTGCGGCGAGCGGGGGCCACTCTTCATCGCGGTGCGCGGGCCTCTCACCATCGCGGCCTCTTTTGTTGTGGAGCACAGGCTCCAGACGCGCAGGCTCAGTAATTGTGGCTCACGGGCGTAGTTGCTCCGCGGCATGTGGGATCTTCCCAGACCAGGGCTCGAACCCGTGTCCCCCGCATTGGCAGGCAGACTCTCAACCACTGTGCCACCAGGGAAGCCCCAGACTTGTAATTTTTAAGTTAAAAAGTTTAAGAGCATTTGACAAAGTTTGTAAATGCTATTGGAACGTATACAAGAAGTTGAAAGTTCCTGTACTTACAACTTTGATTTATTGGATTTTTAACGAGTTGTTTAAGGTTGTCATGTTTTTTGAGTTGGGGATATAGGTTGCATGCGCCATTCAGACATTTGAAATATTTAAGAAGAAAAATGAATATATTAAATTTATAAATGCAGTTCAAAATGTGGAGAAGAATTTAATTAAATGGATTGATTTTTAAGAGTTTAGTTGGTTCAACTAATTGAAGGTGATTCTTACGTTATCTGAAGTTTTACACATAGTATAACACGACATAACAAGATTTGTACAATGAACATAAAAGCTAGAGGAAAAAAAGGTTTTTTGAATTTGAACTTTAATAAGGCACCATACATTTGAAATTTAAGTAGCTGTAAAGTTCTTTCTGTGCATTAAAGTCCCTCTTGCTCATTAAAAAAAAAAAAACACAAAAACCCAAAAACCCATACCACACATAGACACAGTCTCACATCTTTAAGTTATACAGAGCTGGACACGGTCCGCACTCATAACTGAATCGGCCTTGCACGGTCCCGGCTCCCAGCCTTCGGAGTGGGGGAGGGGAGGGAGGGGGAGGGGTTGCCTGGCGATGACCTCATCCTGGTGATGTCGGCCCTGAGCTCTACCCGGAGTGAGCAGTTGGGAGAGGAACCTGCAGACTGATGCTTGGATCTGTGATATTAGTGTTGGCCTTTTCTTAAGGAAAGAAAAAACCCTTCCTCTCCAGAACATACTGGGTTTCCTCTGATCACTCTGCTCTTGGTATGTGGCACGATGCCCCAGTACCAACCCCCGACACCCAAGAGGTGCCCTAGGACTGATGAGACCTGGTGTCCTAGCACCTCTGAGCGAGGGAAGCAGGACCCCAAGCGCACCCTCAGCCGCAGCCTCCATCCGCAGCGATGGGCAGGAAATCACACTCGGCTCTGCATCTGCCTCGCCTTTCGTCTGGTTTGGGCCCTAAACAGTTGCACAACAAACCTGAAAGGACGCCGAGGAGGACCGGGGTCCGCGCTCACACAGGAGAAATGCTGGAAGGCAGGGATGCGCTTTCTGAACGGGTTTTGAGGGTCTTGGGTATGAAAGTTCTTAGCTCCCGTGTTTCCTCCTTCGTGGGGACCCCGCGCACGTGTTGGGGAACCGGGACCCCGAAGCCTGAGACGGGGGCACTGCGGTGAGGACGGAGAGCCACCCTGAGCAGATCCGAGCTCCTGCCAGAGAACCGCTGACTTCTGAGGGTGACTTTGTTGTTGCTGTTGATCTCGCTTTCAACTTTGAGAAGAAACTAGAAGGAGGGGCGCGGCCTATATTCCACGAGAGTCTCTAGTTCCCTATTTGGGCCTCCACCCCATGGACGCCCTCGGAGCCCAGCCGTCGTCATCTCATCGCTGGGCGTCCCGGGGTTCCGCTCTCGTCTCTGGTAGCAGCGGGGCTGGACGGCTTCTGACGGTGAGACTTCGCCACCTGCTTCCCTCCGCACGGTTCCTCCTTCCCCCTCCCGAAGGTCCCCCAGAAGGAATACTTTCAGAGTGAATGACAACAACAGGAAAAGCGTGACACAGAAAAGAAAAAAGAGAGGGAGGCTTTGGGAAGGAGAAAAGTTCTGTTTCTTGCCAAGGTGTGTTCAATTCATCAAGCTGTGTCCTCTTATGTGTACATTTTAGTTCAATGTAAAACTTAAAACTTTTTGCATAGGTATATATATATATATATATATATTTAATCGTGGTAAAAATACACAACATAAAATTTACTATCTTGGCCCTTTTTAAGCAGCATTAAGTCACGTTGTTGTGCAACCATTGCTGCCATCATCTGCAGAACTCTGCCATCTTGCAAAACTGGAACTCTTCCCAGATAACAACTCTACACCCTCTCCCCTAGCCCGACACCTGCCCTCCTTTCTGCCTCTGTGAATCCGGCTCCTCTAGGGACCTCGGGACCTCATGCAAGTGGAGTCACACAGCGCTTGTCCTTTGTGACTGGCTTATTTTACTGAACATAATGTCCTCAAGGTTCATGCATGTTTAGCAGGTGTCAGGATTCCCTTCCTCTTTGGGGCTGAATAATATTCCATGGTATGGAATAAACCCTTCCATTTCTATGGTATAAACCCTTCTGTTTTAAAACAAAGGTAAAAGGTAGGAATGCATAGATACAAGAAAACTTTGGCAGCCCGTGGATAATTTTAATTCATTTACCCGGAGGATTTGTGTGGCGCTTCCGTGGGTCAGGGTCTACACAGCATTTTCTGTCCATTCTGGTCTACTCCCCGCTACTTTATTTCCATTTTTCGGATGAGAAAACATCAATAAAGGCAGAGAGGTGAAACCACTCCCCCGAAGTCACGGGGCTGGAAAGGAGCGGTGCTGAGCGCAGACCCTCTCCTGTGACCGAGGCCGACCCTGGGCTGGGCTGGACCTGCCCACCTTGCAGGGTGGCTGCGCGGGGGGATAGGGGACCTTCCGAGTTACAGGAGTTACAGGACGCGTGATGGCACCACTGAGCCTGCGCGGAACCCCTGACTTCCTGGCCCTAGAAGCCGACCACTTCGGGGTCACTTTGGGCCTGGCTGAGCTGGGCCTGCAGCCTGGCGGCCTGGGGTCGCCTTCCCTGACGGGGCCCGCCGAGCGCGCACCTGGACACCTGCGCGTGGCCCTAGTCCCCTCGGCTGCGGTGAGTCCTCTCCCACCCTTCCCTCCCCCCCCCCCCCCCCCCGTGCGCTTGGTCGTCCCCGGGAATGCCTGGCGGGGGCGGGGCGGTGGGTGCCACCTCCCCTCTGAGCGCCGCTCGTGTGTCCGTGGCGACGGGTCGGGACGCCCCCTGGAGCCCCGTGCGTGCAGCTCAGGCCTGGCACCGCCGGTGACGCGGGCCGAGCCCCTTCCCAAAACTGTCCATGGGGACAGCTTTGGCACCCGTGGTCACAACCAGTGAACAGTATGGGAACTTCTCGCAAATTCGTGCCTGGTGGTGTTGCATTTTGAATCTGGGTTTCTTTCGAGCCTTCGAAGCATCTGAGCTGGTCTTGGTGTTGTTATGCTGTGTCCTGCATCCATCCAGAAGTGGGTTTGCGAGGCGGGGGCAGTGTGAGTGGGAATGTTGCATTTCTGATTAAGAACTTGCCGTCAGACACATACAGGTATCGCCCCGTGTCATAAAAGCAGAGCTACAACTACACAATTATGTGTAATTATACACAGAAGAGTCTTCCCCAAGAACCGTAAACTCCAGCCTTGCTGGGGGAAAGATCTCTTGCTCTTTAGACAGAGCTTAGCAGCTTTGTGGATGGAGGAGGACTTCCAGGGACAGACAAGAAGGTTGACATTTACAGTATGACTTCTTCCCGAGAACTCACAGCAAGGGGCAGCAATGCCACAAGAATCCTTGAAGACACTTTTCTAAGTTGGTTAAGCACATGTGAAAAGACAGAAGAGCTACTGCAGTAATTCCTCGAGCTTCTTTTGTAGGGAAGAAGGTTTTGCTCCTTATCATATCTAAAATATAATATAAATAATTGTTACTTTGAAAACCTGCTCAGGAATTCTATTAATAAAAACAATGAGCCCTGCTCAGCCATAAAAAAGAACGAAATTTTGCCATCTGCAACAACATGAAGGGCCTTGGAGGGCATCATTCTGAGTGAAGTAAGTCAGAGAAAGGTAAATACTGTGTTTTCACTAAAATGTGGAATCTAAAAAATACAACAAACTAGTGACTATAACAAAAAAGGAACAGATTCACAGATGGAGAACAAACTAGTAGTTACCTGTGTGGAGGTACAAACTACTATGTATGAAATAAATAAGCACAGGGGATACAGCCAATAGTCTATAATAACTATAAATGGAGTATGACTTTTAAAAATTGTGAATCACTTTGTTGTACACCTGAAACTTACATAATATTGACATCAACTGTACCTCAAAAAAAAAGTTTTAAAAAGTTAAAAAAAGAAAAAATTAAGCCACTACAGAACTAGTGATTTAAATTTAAGGCCAGTTTTAATTACTTATCTGGTAAAATGCTTATTTTCAGTTACAATTTAATCTATGAAAGATACTGTTATAGCACAAAAAGTTTTAGTAAGAGTTTTGTAAATATTATGACCTAAGTTACCATTTACATATATGGTACTAGGAACAGTTCACTGTTTTAGAGTTATTTAAATTCCTAACTGACCATAAAAAGTCTTGCTATGGCATTCCATAATGCAAAGGGGAAAAAAAATCTTTTGGGCAGTAAGAAATCTTAGAGTGAATAAACTGAAGCTTTGCAGTGTAATATGGAATTAGGAAGAGAAATACATTTTCTGACTTTAATGTACAATGTCTACATGTTATTCGAAAAAGTTATTCCGAGAATACCCTGAGCCCTCTGAAGGCGGGGGTTGGGTGGCAGGATCTTTACAAAAGATTCACCCTTTGAAATCATGCAATACTCTGTATAAGAGTTTAGTTTTGGTGGAGATCCAAAATTGATCCATAAATCAGTGTTACAAATATCAGAAGAAAAATTTCAAAAGAAAGCATTTTAGAAAAAGCACTTTATTCAGTAACACTAAAGAATTAAAGAAAGTGTTAATAGAAGGAAAAAAAAAAGCCTAAACAGAAAAGAGACCTAAATCTCACCAGGTTAATTTTTTTAAAGGATGTTTGAATTGTCTTCATAGTTCTTATTCTAGGTGTTCTCGTACAAGAAATCTATGATCTAGCCACTTATTTAAAGATCAAAGAAGCTGGGATATATCGGAAATAGTCTGGCTTGCTCTTTTCCCCTTTCTCTTTTCTTTTTAAACTTAAGGTATCTTTTCTGTTAATTTCATGGGGAAAAACAACTCAGTAAAAGTTTAAAAAAGGGAAAGTGAGTGATGATATATGAAGTGTTTTAGGATTTTAAAAAATGGATTTGGGGACTGAGAATGTAGTAATACTTGACATTTTGTAACCACTATAGATTGTGCAGTGCCAGCTGGATGACTGGGCTTCCAAAAACAGGGGTGGAAGAATATAATTGTCTTGTACGCTGTGGATTAAAGAAACAGAGTGTGTAAATGTAATAGGTATGGCATTTCAGTTTAAAAATAAGCTTAGGGATTTAAACAATTTCTATTAAATTGGGAGAAAAATAGTTTCAGTGAAATTTCCAAACAGTTAACAAGCCAGAAGAAATACATCTGGAATCTTGACCACAGGGGTGATGGTTTCTGTTTTTAACACACATATTCGTGCTAAAAGTGATTGAATAGAGGCAGCCGTTTCCCTGGCCGTGTCCCTGTGAGGGAGGAGGACCCTGGCCTTCAGGGTCACGGACGCCCCCAAATAGCAACATAACGTAAGACATGCTTTCATTTTTTACACGAACTGAAATCAAAACACTAAACTGAAGAAATACCACAGGCACCGTGGAATTGTGAAATTTTGCTTCTTTATCAATTAGTGGTTTTCAAGGAGGAGCATCTAATTTTACCCTCCTGCCCCGGCACCGAGCTGCCCCACTAGACTATAGACCAAACTGGCACCTTCATCAACATGCAGGGAATAAAATCCACATTTAAAGTGTAGAAACGAACTACAATTACAGTTCTCACTTCCATCTCCAGCCCCACTCAGAATCCCATCGTGGGTCACGATTGTACCTGACATTTGTCCTGGTGGAACCTGGGGTACTGAAACATTCACAGCCACCCAGTGAGCTGTCCTTTCACCGTCTGGGCACTGTGACAGCGGCTGAAGCTTTTTTATCAGAAAGCTTTTCAAATTTGGATTTTTCTAGCGGCCCTTCTCGCCCAGGAAAACTCAGCCCCACAGCCGGGGGCCTGAGGCATCCCCTGTGGGTGAGGAATTACCTTCTCTCCTGTGCACCAGCCCGGGGAGAATGGAGAAAATAGCCACTCGGATAAGTCTCTCCATCAGTCTGCTGGGAAGGGCTTTAATTTCCAAGCAGGCGGTCACCAGCCAGCTGCACACAGTCATCTTTTCATCAGATTGTCAGTGGGTCGCTCTTTATGATATAAAACACAGTCTGGGCTTCCCTGGTGGTGCAGTGGTTAAGAGTCCACCTGCCAATGCAGGGGACACGGGTTCGAGCCCTGGCCCGGGAAGATCCCACATGCCGCAGAGCAACTAAGCCCGGGCGCCACAACTACTGGGTGGGCCTGCGCTCTAGAGCCCACGAGCCACAACTACTGAGCCCACAAGCCACAACTACTGAAGCCCGCATGCCTAGAGCCCATGCTCCACAGCAAGAGAAGCCACCGCGATGAGAAGCCCGCGCACCGCAACAAAGAGTTGCCCCCTCTCGCCGCAACCACTGTCCACTGGCTTGTACACAAACAGCGACGGGACCCCTGTGTCATCTTCCAGCCTCCCCGGTCAGCGCAGGATCCGTGTAGACGCCAAACGGGGCCCTCGTCCCAACCAGCACATGCACTCACGCGGGCAGGAGACCCCGACACTGTCACTCATGCTTCAGAAAGCAAACAGGCTGCCCACAGAGAATGGTTAGGAAACTTGAAGAGTTTTATTTTGTACTGTTAAAAAATGTAGGTCGTGGATTCATGTGTATAAATAATTTTTCTGGCAACAGTAGTTAACTTTTAACCTCCCGTTCAAAAACTTCACAACTTCAAGCATTTGAAATGCACTTAAAGATTTCCCCTGCTTTTGTTTTATATGGTCCATTTTCATAGTAATTAGCCGACTCATAAAGTCAAAGAATTTCTTTCAAAATAAAGTTCAAATCTTTACTAGTATGTAATGGGACACATTTGCATTCTCTTGGTCAGTATGCATTTTAATACTTTTATTTTCTTTCATTTTTTCCTGAAAGATAGAAAGTGGGGGAAATAGGCTTACCTGTACGATTCAGATCAAAGCACAAAATGTCATTTAAAAAATAAATACCTAAGGCATACCGGCCACACGTTTACTCAGTTTCCTCGGCTGTTCAGACTTATCTCAAGGGTCCGCCTCTCCTCCTGCTCTCCCCCTGCCGCGGCTCTGCCTCTGGTGGGTGACTGCTCCCAGTCACTTGTCATGAAGTGTGTGGCTTGATATCCTGGGCTTCACATGCCGGTTCAGAAACTCAGTGACGCTACATGGACTTGCTCAAAATCTTTTTTTAGTGCGGTTTGGCAAATATCCCAAATGAAATTCAACTCTAAGTTAAAGTCTCACACAGAGATAAGGCTAAGAGCATCTAGACTTGCTGGGCCGTCCAGAGAGGCTCCGGGGCGGGGATGCGGGCGTAGGAAAGGAAAACCGAATTGCCCCGAACTGAAGTGCCGCAGACGCCCCTGCTTTCCCACCACGGAACAGCCCCCCCCCGCGGAGGCCGCAGCACCTACGGAGGCGGCCGGGGCGCTGGGCGCGGGGGCTGCTGGGAGAATCTCTGGCGGCCCCCCCCCTGCGCCCCCTCCCTGCCTCGGACGCGCTCCCCACTACCTCCCAGCGTTAGGAACAGCAAGCACTGACACATGAGCCCGCCCCTCGCCCGCCCCCTCCTCCCGCTCCAGCCCCTCCCGCCTCCAGGCTCCACCCGCCGGTGTGAGCCCCCTGGGTCTTGGATGCTAGGCCACCGCTAGATGGCCAAGTCACTGGGCCTGGCCCGGCCGCCGCTGGACTTACTGGCCTTGCTGGACCGGCCGGGGTCTGCGGGGAGCTCGGGGGGCGCGTGCAGCTCCACGGCCGTCACCGCCCCCTCCCCGTCGCTGTCGCCCGAGCTCCCCGCCCCGCCCTCCGGAGGGGGCTGCTGGGGGCCGGCCGGGGGCTTCGGGGCTGCGGTCGCGGACGCCGGCGGGGACGCCTTCCCGGCCGAAGTCTGCTGCTCGGCCTTCCGGTCGGCCCAGTTCGGCGCCGTCGCGAGCAGGTGCTGGTGGCCGCCGGGGGAGCCGGCCGGGTGGCCCTCGCCGGGGGTCCCGGGCAGGGCCGCCGGCGGAGGGGGCTCGGGGTAGCCTGGGGCCGACGCCTGCCCCAGGGAAGAGGCCGAGGGCGCGTAGTAGGGCGGGAACCCGACGGTGAGGGCGGGCGGGTTGGAGTGGGAGGGCAGCAGGAGGGGGCTCCCACACCCAGGCTTTGCGGCCCTCACGCTGGAGCCGGGAGTGTCCGGGGGTAAGGGGTCGGTCATGCCCTGTTTCAGCTTCTTCCAGCCCAGGTGGTAGATCTCCAGCATGTTGAGCAAGAGGGACACGCAGGCCACGGCCAGCATGAAGAGGATGAAGATGGTCTTCTCTGTGGGCCGCGAGATGAAGCAGTCCACCGTGTTAGGGCAGGGCCACCGGTCACAGCGGTACAGCGGCTTCAGCTGGAAGCCGTACAGGAAGTACTGCCCGGCGATGAAGCCCACCTCGAACAACGTCTTGAAGATGATGTTGAAGACGTAGGTGCGGAGCAGGGCGCCGGCCAGGCGGACCTTGCCGCGGTCGTCGCGCACCGGGGGCCTGTCCTGCCCGGGGGCCGCGCCGTCGGTCTTCAGCCGCTCCTCCTCCCGCTCCTTCCTTTTCTCCTCCATGCGCACCAGGTGCAGCACGTGGCCCAGGTAGATGAGGGTGGGCGTGGACACGAAGATGATCTGCAGCACCCAGAAGCGCACGTGCGAGATGGGGAAGGCGCGGTCGTAGCACACGTTCTCGCAGCCCGGCTGCTGCGTGTTGCACGTGAAGTCCGACTGCTCGTCCCCCCAGACCTCCTCGGCAGCGGCCCCCAGCACCAGGATCCTGAAGATGAACAGCACCGTCAGCCAGACCTTGCCGATGACGGTGGAGTGCTCCTGGGCGTTCTCTAGGAGTCTCCCCAGGAAGCTCCAGTCGCCCATCGCTTCGGATTGCTAACCTGCAAGGGAACAGGCTCGTTACTAGGCGGGCTCGCCAGGTGAGCTGAGGGTGCAGCCCCCGGGCAGCCCTGGGCCCCGACGGGCGTCGGAATTTGCTGTCATGGGGAGCTGTGCTCCCACTGACCAGCGGGAACTCTCCACGGGAAGGTGTGGGCGTGTACGTGCACGCACAGGTGTGTGTACGTGTATGTGTGTAGGTATAGGTGTGAGCAGGCATGCGCATGCGTATCTCCCGGCTGTCCACCGAGCAGGGTTTGGTAACTGTCCGCAGCACCTGTGGTGGCCCTGAGCGGCAGTTACACGGCACAAGTGCCAGCGTGAGGGAGGCGACCACAGGCTGCTCACGCTCTCACTTCAGAGCCGAGGACACTAGGAAAGGTGCCTGAGCGGAGGGACCTCTCCCCAGCCTCCCGACTCCCGTCCTGGTCTCGTCCAGTGGCTCTCGGGGGCCATGGTGCTCTGCACACAGCTGGGTGGATTCCTAAGCGGACCTTTCTGTTCATGTGAAATCAGAGTGATTTTCCCAAACGCTGTGGTTCCCAGGCCACTGCTGTAACTCCTGCCATGTCCACCTACTGCCTCCCCTCCCCTCCCTTCTCACCAGGCAAATGTTCCACAAATGGTCAGCTCGCTGCAGGCCCGGCCATGCCGCCTCCCCCTGCAAGACGGGACCCGGGCGCACGCGGCCAACTGCCCCACGGGAGGCGGCAGGGGGGACCCGGGGGCCTCCGTGCCCCGATTCGGGGCCCCACCAGCCTCACGGACACACACACAGACACACACACACACACACACACACACACACACACACACGCATGCACACATACAGACACATGCATGCACACACAGACACACGCATGCACACACAGACATACACGCATGCACACACACATGCACAAACACACAGAGACACACATGCATGCACACGCACACGCACAGACACACACAGACACATGCATGCACATACAGACACACACAGACATACACAGACATACACAGACACACACAGACATACATGCACACACACAGACACACACGCATGCACACATACAGACACATGCATGCACACACAGACACACGCATGCACACACACATGCACACACACAGAGACACACGCATGCACACACAGACATACACGCATGCACACACACATGCACAAACACACAGAGACACACATGCATGCACACGCACACACACACAGACACACACAGACACATGCATGCACACACAGACACACACACAGACACACACATACACAGACATACACAGACACACACAGACATACAGGCACACACACACAGACACACACACACACAGACACACACGCATGCACACACACATATATACACACTCATGGCCCTCCAGTGGAACCAAAGACATCTCTTCTCACATGGAATTTTAAAGTTTAAAAATATTGATGTTCATGAGTTGGTTCCGAGGCAAAATACAAAAACTTTACTGTGACCTAAAGAAACAGACAAATGTTAACTCTCTTTAGACCAAATTTCCAACTCTGTTTTGGTTGTTTGAAATCTTTCAAGACATCTTACTCTTCTCAGATCCCACCGGCCCCCTGCCCCTTACTGTGACTGGCACCTGTTCTATTTTGCTTGTTCTCAGAGGGTAAAATGTTTACATTTAGAGACTTAACTTACTGAACGTGAAGGAAGTCAGGTGTCAGGAACTTTCTGGGTTAAACCTGACTCTCACGCAGACCCTGCAGCCACCCATCTGGGCCTGGACGGCACCGCCTCACCCTGGCCCCCCGGCCCCTGCTGCCCCCCGGCCCCTGCTGCCCCCCTGCCCCTGCTGCCCGCCAGCCCATCCGGGCAGGACGAGCCCGCTGTGCCCCCAGCGCTTCATTCGAGCTTCCACACCTGCTGTTTCTTCACCTTAAAGCTCGGCCGGGGGGCAGGGCCCGGCCTGCTGACATCCACACTTAGGCCACCTTGGGGCCGCGCTGGCCCTTCCTCCTCGTCAGGCTGTGCCCGCGGGTCTGCCGCCCTCCCCAACCGCCGCCCGGCCTCAGAGGGCCCCCAGCGGCGTGGCCTCAGGCCTCCACAGAAAACCTCCTGGACGGTCCTGACCACCCATGGCCTTCCCCTTTGGTTCCAGTTCTGAGGCCACGGCCCTTTGCCCGACACCTGCAGGCAGAGGGGTTGGGCACAGGGCACTCAGGGCCTCGCCGGCCGAACACTGTGGGCCATTGGTCCTTCTCCCGCCTCCGTCGGGATGAGCGGGTGCAGGTCATCCTCGCTGGGGAGCCGTCGGAGGGATGTGCCAGACCGAGGGCAGCAGGTCCCCACACCCGGCGCCCAGAGGGAGGGGACCCGGAGACAGGAGAGTGTTGCTGGCATCTCCCTGCGGGACCAGGGAGGCGAAGTGTCCCGCAGTGTGTGTGCGTGCATGTGTGTGTGTACGTGTGTGCGCGTGTGTGTGCGTGTGTGTGTGCGCGTGCATGTGCGTGTGTGTGTGTGCGTGTGTGTGTGTGTGCGTGTGTGGGAGGGGGCAGCACCCACGGCATCTGCCCTTTTATTAGGAAACCAGACACAGGAAGGAACCGTCCCCCCCAAACGCCCTCTGCTGAGAGACACGGGCTACCGATGGGCTTGTTCAGCCAGTCAGAGGGAGGAGGGGCCACGGCCCAGGCTCTCCAGAGCCCTTGGGTCCAGGGGCCGCAAAACACTTTCAAACAATGTGCCTTAAAGCTGCACCACGCCTCCCAAGTGCCGCCTACAGAAGGGGGTTACCACCTGCAAACCCAGCGGGCCTCTGGCAGCTTCCAAGTCTCACTAAGTCCACGACGTCACCAGTGAGCATGTGTCCCCGGTGGAGAGCCTGTGTCCCCCTGCGGGTGAGACTGCGTCCCCGGGCGGAGCACCCATGCCCTGCCCTGAGTGGCAGCACAGGCTGGGAGGCTTTCCTGGGAAGGAGCTTCATCTTCTGTGTGAAGAGCTGTGGCGGTGATGACATCCTGACCCACAATTCCACTTCCAGGACGTCACACTGAGCAGCTAATCAGAGCCTTTGCTAAGTGGTGCACATGGATGTTTACTGTAATGCTGCTGATGAGAAGGAACACTTGGGAATGAAGTGTCCCCTGAAAGACGAACAGTTAAATGAAGAAGAGCAGCTGTCTGTCCACGGCGACATCATGGTCTGGTGACCCAGCTGCCACGCCCAGTGCTACTCTTCTCTAACATGACCAGGAAGGGAATTCTTGCTTTCCCATCTCCTTGTGTGGCTGGCAGTGACTATAAAAGGCAGTTCTATCCAATGATGTGTAAGAAGTCAGCTGGGGAACCTCTGGGAAAGTTTTTGGATATCTAATAAAAGGGCAGATGCTACTCATGCTGTCCCTTCTCCCTTCTTTCCACATTGAGTACAGATGTGATGCCTGGAGCTGGGCAGCCATCTTGCAACCATGTGTCATAAGCATGAGGGAACCATCAAAAAAGTCCCCAGGCCCCTTCTGTGACACTGTGGACCTGCTGAATTGACCCCAGCTGCCACCTCCAGACTCACGGGAGAGGAAGAACCTTATTTGCTTGTCAGATTTTCTGTCGCCTGCAGACAAAAGAATTCCCAACTGATACACTATCTTAAAATCTTTATAAAATAAGGCCAGGCATAAGTGAAAAGCCACGGTTCATTCATAACTACCAAAATGTAAGGTATTCATTAGATTTTGCAAACATTTGTATGTGCAAATAGGAAAAGGAAGGGCAGGGATGATACGGCAATGTTAACTGCAGGGTTTCTGAGAACTGGGCAATTTTCTGTTCTTTTCATATTTGTTTGCATTTCCCATTACAACTTATCACATTTATCATCATAAAAGATTAATGACCATGACTTTCATTTTCTGAAGTTCTAGTTTTGGAAAAAGTCTGCCAATTCCTTTCTCCTTGTTCTCTCACTATGGTCTCTAACCTTAGAGCTCTTAAATCGTGTCCCTAATAAACAGGCAAAGGACGAGCACAATACGTGTTGCACCACTGACCCAACAGTGGCCGTCACGGAGAACACAGGGCTTGCCCTGGGCTACGTTCTCCCACACGGTGGGACCCCGAGTGCGCAGGGGCCAGACTGTCTCCTGCTGCTCCCAGCCTTCCTACCACACTTTGAAGCTTTGGTTTTGTTGTGGAAAATGCATGAATGAATGAATAAAAAAGTTAACCTAAGGGCTGAGTATCTGTTGGGAGGCTGGCAACACGGGGCCAGGTCGGATCCAAACGGGAGGCTCCGAAGCGCCTCAGCCTGTCTCTCCGGACGGCACACAGAGGCCTTGGGGTGTGTTGTCAATACCACGCGTCCCTAATATCAATTAAGGAACAAAATAACAGCAGAGGATGAGACCCTCAGAACAGCAGGCTCTGCTGGGCCAAGTAAGGACAGAAACGGACGACAGACAGACTCCACGCCCTACTGAGGCCAGAGTGGACCGTCCTGAGAGGCAGTCGGCAGAGGAAACGTACCATCCAGGCGCAGGGCCATCTCAGGACGAAGCTAGAGCCGCCCACAGGCCCCGGAGCCCAGCGCTGTCACACCACTGAGCTCCCACGGAGGTGGGACGTTAATTATCTTCATGGGATGGCATTTGATTGTTTTCTATTTTTATCTCAAGGAAAAATTTCGTTCTGACACTACTGCAGAACAAACTACTGAGAGCTTATGTCTCAAAGTTTACGTGGCCGCTTTCCCATTCTTCCGATGGTTGTGTTTTCCTTCCAAAATTACATGTTTCCCCTTGGGCTTGAGGTCATGTCGTTCTCCCTCCCGGTCCATCAGTGGTTATTTGCTCAGTGGCAGCCTGCTGCCCAACTCTGGGCCACAGGTTCCGTTGGACACAGTAGGAGTAAACACACGTGCTTCTGAAATCTGTGTGTGGAGACGGAAGTCAGGAAAACGGGCAGTGATGCAAGCGAAGAGGGTCTCAGAGGACAAGGACATCTGTGTGAAATCATGTACCCAGGGAAGAGGGGGGTTTGCCGCGGGACCAGGCGGTGCGGCTTCGGGAAGCAGGAGGGGGAAGGAGCGCCTTTCCAGGCCGGAGCATCGTCCCGGTGGCCATGGCAAAGGTGCGGCGGGCGGTCAGGGGGCGGGGCGGGGGCCACAGGGCAGACCTTCACTCGGCCACTCCGAGGGGACAGGACCCTGCAAGTGTTGTTCATAAAAAAGGGCCTTGGGGGCTTCCCTGGTGGCGCAGTGGTTGAGAATCTGCCTGCCAATGCAGGGCACACGGGTTCGAGCCCTGGTCTGGGAAGATCCCACATGCCACGGAGCAGCTGGCCCGTGAGCCACAACTACTGAGCCTGCGCGTCTGGAGCCTGTGCTCTGCAACAAGAGAGGCTGCGATAGTGAGAGGCCCGCGCACCGCGATGAAGAGTGGCCCCCGCTTGCCGCAACTAGAGAAAGCCCTCGCACAGAAATGAAGACCTAACACAGCCATAAATAAATAAATTAAAAATTAAAAAAAAAAAAGGGCCTTGGGAAAAGGGCGGTGATCGTGGAGTGAGTGCCGAAGGAGGGGCGACAGGGGAAGAAGGCCAGGAAGGAGACACGTGGTGAGGACGAAATAGAGCAGAACGCGGTGTCTGTGCAGAGCCGGAGGAGCACGGGGGGCGGGGGCAGGACGGGGAGGGAGGGGAGCTACCTTGGTGGTTCCCAAAGGAAGGGGCGGTGGAGGCCGCAGCTTGGGGCAGAAGTGGTGGCATGGGCACGCAGCGGGGCCGCTTCTCCCGTGGGAAGACCCACCTCGAGGAAAACCTTAGAGGCAACGTGGTCGCGCAGCTCCCGCCGCCTGCACAGGCCAGACCCTGCGGGGCAGCAGGTGCCGGAGGCGCTGGGCCAGCGGAGCGGGGCGCCCAGAGAAGCAGAGACGAGGCCCTCTGATGTGACAACAAGGCGGCCACGGACACCCTTCCAGGGCCCAGGCTGTGGGGCAAACAGGGCCCGGGGCACTAGCGCCCGGCGGAGGGAGGCTTTCCGGACGGAGCTGCGGCGCCTGGCACCGGCGAGGAGGGACCACGAGGCAGAGGAGGGCCAGTGGCCGCCTGGCAGCCAGGGCGGGGGCGGGACGGGGGCAGGTGTGGGAAGAAGCTTCTCCAGAGCGTGGACACAAGACAGGACTCCTCCGTGAGTCACAGGGGGCGTCTTCTCAGGCACGGGCAGGACCTGACCTCGAGAAGAAAAGAGTTGGACAGCAAGGGGACAGAAGGGTCAGGCCTGGGTGCCCTGGAGCCGCAGGGAGCTGGGGGCGCAGGACGGGGCGGGAGGGGCGCCAGGGAGGGTGGCGTCCTCCCCGAGAGGGAGACACTGAGCGGAGCTTCGGGCGGAGCCCGGCTCGGGAGAGGGCAGGCCGGGAGGCTCGGAGGGAGCAGAGCAGGGGGCAGGCGGGGGTCGAGCAGGTCAGAGGCACAGGCGAGCGGGAGGCCGATGGACCGCAGCGCCGGTGACCAGCGCCCGAGCTCTGACTCCAGGTGAGACAGGAAGGTACTGGGTGGGGGGCTCGAACAGCTGTGACGTAATCCCACCCACATCCTCACGGGACCCCTGGCATCTGTGCTGAGGGCTGTCTTGGTGGCCAGGGTGAAAGCAGGGAGTCCGATGGGGCGGGGCAGAGGACGCACAGGGTCACGTCGGACAGAGCGCAAAGAGGAAACAGAACTCAAAATCTATTTGTCAACATAACAGAAGACTCATTCTTCTTCTACTCTGGGGAGATGACCCCAACATGTAGCTCTGTCCGAACTCCCAAGAGCAAGAGGGAAGCCAGTCCTGAACAAGCCAGCCCGATTCAGGGCCACAGCAACGTGGAAAAGTTCAACCACAGAGACAAGCATGAAAGAGGAAAAAGCTGAACCTCCGAAGTGTCAGACTGAATAACACGGGGCACTTGTTCTCCAGAAGAGACGGACTGATCTCAGCGACCAGCAGGACGCCCAGTGGCAATGGCTGCAGACACATTTGATACCTGGCAGGACAAGTCCTCGGCTTTGTTCTTCATATTTGTCTCAACAATTTTTGGCCTTTTATTTCTTCCATATGAAATTTAGGCAGAGCTTGTCAAGTTCCACAAAAACCCAGACACTGTTTTGATTGGAATTGCATAGGATTCACAGATGAATCAAATCTACCTCTTTACAATGTAGGGCCCCCACCACTAAGCACAACTGCTCCCCACGGAGGGCATCTTTATGCTGTTGGACGCCGTCCCGAAAGGTCTTACACACCTTTTGTTAGATTTATTCCCAGGTAGCTCTGTGGTTGTTCTAATTCTTCGTTCTAAATAGTTGTTTTCATTATAATTTCTGAGTAGTTATTATTGCTACCTAGGAACCTTATATCTTTTCTTTTTTTTTTTTAATTTATTTATCTTTGGCTGCGTTGGGTCTTCATTGCTGTGCGCGGGCTTTCTCTAGTTACGTTGCTGTGCGTGGGCTTCTCATTGAGGTGGCTTCTCCTGTTGTGGAGCGCCGGCTCTAGGCGTGCGGGCTCAGTAGTTGTGGCACACGGGCTTAGTTACTCCGTGGCATGTGGGATCTTCCCGGACCAGGGCTCGAACCCGTGTCCCCTGCATTGGCATGCAGATTCTTAACCACTGCGCCACCAGGGAAGTCCCTAGGAACCTTATTTCTATATATTGATTTTGTATCCAGCGACCTGTTAGAAAGCCCCTCCTAGTTGCAACAAGTCAGGAGATTCCTTTGGATTTTCTGTGAAAGACACACGATCATATCATCTGCCATGAAGGAGAGATGTGTCGTTCGAATCCCTGTTATTTTTTTTTTTTTCTTGTCTTCTTGCATTGGCCTGGACTTCTGGTACAATGTGGACATGGTGACATCTTTCCTTGTTTCTGCCTTAAAATGATGCTTCTGAAGTTTTATCATGGAGCGTGATGTTTCAACTTGTATCTGGCGAAGAAATTTTCCTTCAGTCTTTGTCTGCTTTTGTTTTCTAAATAATGAACGAGTATTGGATTTAGTGGAATACTTTTTTTTCCCCCTGCATCTATGGTGATTTTTAGATGGTGAAACACCTTACTGGTCATGACTTTATTTTTAATATACTATCAAATTAAACTTGCTACAACTTTATTTTGGATTATGTGTTTGTTCATACTTAAGGTTGATCTCAACGTTTTTTGTACTATCATTGGATTTTGGTAAGAAAGTTATTTTAACCTGAAAAATTAAAAATTCTCTATGTAAAAAGCTTGTATAAGAATGTCCTATAAAAGCTTTTGGGACTAACGTCTCTTTTTTTTTTTTTGAGGGGGTTAGGAGGATGACTAGATCACAAATTCAATCTCATCAACTGTTACTGACATACAAGTAGGTTTGTTATTTCTTAAGTCATTTTTGATCATTTATATCTCTTGGAGAATTTTCCATTTCATTTAAATTTCAAATTTATTGGCATAAAATTGTTCATGGTATTTTCTTATGATTTTAAAACCCTATGGTATCTGTAGTTAGATTCCTTTGTTTGGTTCCAACTATTGTTTGAGACTTAAAATATTAGTCTTGCTAGCAGTTTCTCTTTTATTAAAGAACCAACTTTGATATGCTTGAAACAGAATGAGAGTTTACTTTTTTCAATGTCTTACCATGCATGCTATATTCACAGTACACAGAATACATCTACCAAAAATTCCTATGGATCTTTTAAATAGATAATGAAGATTTCAGTGTTTACTGGTAGTTTTATAAATGGCATACATACAGTTTAAGAGTACCCTTTACCTTAGTATAAAATTATTCATTATTATATAGTTCCAGGGGTTTTCTTTCCTAATTTTAAATGGAAATTCAACTTTTCAATAATGTAAAGCTCTGGCAGGAAACATCACTCTCATCCAGAACCAACTGGCTTAGTGAAATTATAATACACTAAGTTTCAACTTCTTTATTAATAATTCTAAAGCACTTCTAGGATTATATATTTTATTGGCAGAGAATAAATCTCCAGAAACATAAAATTGTTTTTAAATAATATTTTAATTATTTATTAAATAAGAATGTATGGAAAGCACTTATAATAGTTCCTGCCATCCATGTATTATTATTATCCTCATATTTTTCTCTTTCATGTGGGGATTTTAATCATTTATGAATATTCAAAAAATCATATGCTCCTAAGTCTTTATTTGGCTAAGGTAAATATGGGTAACACTTTGATCTTTAGTCAAAGGGAAGTACTCATCAGTCTTTGTTTTTGACCTTCTGTCACTTGCAAGCTTAGTGAGAGCTAATTTTAAATTAGAAGCAATTTAAACAACTGTGTTAGTTTAAGAACAAATGTCTTTAATGTTGTATATTCAACAATGGCAAAATTAAAAGTACACTTAAGTTTTATCCACAGTATTTCCTCTCAAAATACTTGAATAAAATAAATATTCCCTTCAGATATCAGTATCACATCACAGTTCCACAATTAGAGTTCTAATGTTAAGCTAGGAAATTACCAGCTGGTCGAGCTTCAGTTCAGTTGACAGAAAATGTAGATAGTCTGGAGTGGAATTAGAAACATGATTGTCTTCCAAGACTATTCACGCCATGCAGGGCTCCCTCTTTAAACCCTCCAAATAGCTTCCCTGCCCCACTACCCTGCAGGCTCCTCTAGTTTTTCTGCCCATTATTAAACGGCATTATACGTTCCTAGAATGACCTCTGTGAAAGACCTAGGAATACCATTAGAATTTTTCACTTATTCAAACATTTTATTTAGACATTTCAGTGATGTGTTAATTTTAATGTACTTCCACATCAGCCCTAAGGTTTTAATAACTGAATAATGAAAAACAAGTCATTGCCCTTAACTTAATGCATCACTTTCTGAAGGCTGGTTTGGGGCAAGAGTAAAAAACAATCAAGAAAATTATAGGGGTGCAATAGCTACCAGTGCTCTGAATAGCTCATCGTGTCTGAAACACAAGGTCAGGAAGTCTGAATAGTACACCAAACCCTGACTTCATACATGCAGTTAAAAGGTAATTTCCCTATATAAATCCCAGTGACACTTTTCAGGAATCTTACTCATAATCCCTGGAAGGAATATGGAATCAAAGCATTTTAGAGCTGAAGGAACCTTAGAAGTGGCCCCAGCATCCTCCTCATTTCACAGATTGGGAATGGAGGCCCAGAGAGGGTTCTATGATTTGTTTGAGGTTGCACAGCGCACAGTGCTGAAGTTGGCACAAAAACTCCTGACTGTCTACTCTGGGTCCCCTTCCACATGACTTCACGGGATTCAGCACCAGGCAGACTGTCCAGAGTACAACACTTGCCTTTTGAGTTGTTTCTGCCACACTTTAAAACATATGTGTAGAGACACGGGTTAGAGCACATTTTAAGCTTTTGCTTTTTTCTTCCAGTCCAGAGTATCTAAAATTGTTAAATATTATTGATGTGCTAACAACAGCCAGTTACTTCATCATATAAATTGGAATTATCATTTTAAAGCAAATTCAGGTATTATCTTTACTCTTGCAAAAACATACTGTTTTTAGAGACACGTGTGTGCTGTTTAACATGTCATGTTACATTTTGACAGCCTTATAATTATGGCATTTTATTATTCCTGTATACTACAGACACAAATTACATCTGTCAAAATGTTTTGTACTTTTTGCAGAAATAATAATTTCTATAGTATAAATAGAATTTGAATTTCCTTATTCAAATTTATTTCTATTAGTATAAACCAGAAATCTCTTCCCTGTTCTAGAATAAGAGATTCATTTTAAAGCTAATGGGGAAAAAAAAAAAAAAAAGCTAATGGGAAATGGAGTTTCATGAATAGATGAGCATTCATTGAGCTAATCAGGTGATCTGAATGAAAAAACTTAAGTGATTTTTACATTTAGTATCCTTTAGTTTGTTAACAGGAAACTTAAAGCAAACCACAAACTCTTCAAATTAAAGAAAATGTAAGAATGCAGAAACCCTAACATCAACCATTATTAAGTCACACCTTTGAAGATGCAGATACTAAAAAGCAAGCTGTAGAGTACTAACCTAGCTATCATGATGAATTTTCCACCACTCTAAGAATGAAAATTAAGATGAAAATCTATCGCTATTTTATTGCTTTTAAGAATTACATTGAAATTGCAAAAACATACTGGATTTTTTTTTAACATCTTTATTGGAGTATAATTGCTTTACAATGTTGTGTTAGTTTCTGCTGTATAACAAAGTGCATCAGCTGCATGTATACATATATCCCCATATAAACATACTGTTTTTAGAGACACGTGTGTGCTGTTTAGGGTCACATGTATTGGATATTTTTCCCTCTTCAAGTTAGTAAACGTTTATCAAACGCCTATTACGTGTGTGGGACTGTGCTACACACTAGGGTTAGCAGAATAATTCAGATCCCATCCATCCCCTCAGTGTATGGGAGAGGCAGGCTTGTAAAAAACTGGTCAAAATGTAACATGACACGTGTTACAAAGTACTGGTAATGGCCCTGATTGGGGAGGTGGGGGGCGCTGATACAGTCCGGGGAGAAGGAGATGGTATATTGAGATGGCAACTGAGTTTGGCTGTATTTCTTCACACACAGACCCTGGGAACCATGTCTTCTGTACAGGGTGAAGTCCTTCTCAAAGGCCTTCCCACTGTCTAGAGTGTCCCAATAATATTTTAATACATTACAAAAGCTATGTGTTTACTGATGTATCTATGTGCGATACTGAGGTAAAATCCTAAAGGCATGTGTATCCTATTTATTCTGTTACGTGTTCAAGTAATGGTAACAGGTGAAAGGCGAATTATGGTTTAAATTCTCTACATGTGTGAGACTGCGTAACATGGCTGTGATAAATACGTATAATTATTTTGAAGTCTCAAATGTGTAGTGTAAAAGTTATCTTAGTTAAGAAAATGAACACAGAACGTAAGCAACATTCAGGGAAATTATGTCAAAATTCTTTTTCTCACTGGCAAACAATGAAATTCTGTTACACGCCATTATTATAAGACAGCTTTAAGCCAGTTAGCGTTTGCTGGTCGACATGAACAGCATTGTCTAATTAGTTACAGTTGTAAAGTTTCTGTGAATTACTTTACACAACAGTCACGTGCACTGCCCTCATTAGATGCTTATCTCAACAAGAACCAAACTGCTGAAGCAGTGGAACCGGTGCCAGATTGATTAGCTGATGCTTACTTTGAATATACTGACCTTCGGAAAAAAAGTCCTTTTTCCTCTTTAATCTTTTAATGTCTGATTTGCAATACATTTCACACCACATTGATGGCCTGCCAGTGAAGTGAAGCACATGTCATAAATCATCATTTTGAATTCTTGGGTGATAAAAACCAAAGCTGTTCGCATCCCGGCTGTTTGTATACAACCATTTTTAACTGGCCCATCTGGGCGATATCTTGATAAAGCAAAAACTGGAGGACTCCCCTGGTCGCTGAAGTCCCTGTCACAAATACTCTGAACCGACAGGTCTGCACACTAGGACGGATTCTGTTCACCAGACCAGACAGCACAGCAAATGCCTGCGCCTCACCGCGACCACTGTCAGCACAGCCCCAAAGGGGCTCCGGCAGGGCGCAGATAAGGGATCTTTCCACTCTCTGCAAATTCTACTTAAACACACCACCACGCGCACACCCGGCAAGAAATGAGGTCCTGGCACTTAGAGCCAAAGTCTTCCCTTAAAAACTTTGAGAGAGTTTCTTAAAGGAACGCAGGCGAGCCAAGACCTTCGGGAACAGCAGCGCGCACCCCGCAGGGAGCGTGGCGAGGCCGGCAGCGGCCCAGCGTCCACAGGGTCCTTCAGACCCTGGACCTGAACTTCTAGGGCAGGTCCCGCTCCCCCTCAGGGGAAAATCCCAGAAAAAGGGGCCTGAAGCCGCCTCCAGCCGCCCACCCAGGAAGCCATCGCTCCGCCGAGCTCTCCAGGAGCAAAGGGGTGGCAGTGGCTCCGAAAGCCTCCAGGAAGTGCCCGAGCCCCGCTGTCCGTTCCCGCTGCTCCCAAACATCCCCCAGGTTCCCGAGGGAATTCCCAGCAGCCCGCGCTTACCTGCCGCGCCGACCCGGTGCGTTCCTCCCGCGGGCAAGGCTCGGGCCGCTCTGCCGGACACCGCCGTCCCGTGCGCGCGGCTCGACGCGTGCGCCCCGCGCCACCCGGGCTCCCCGCCCCGGAGCCATCCCGGCGCCCCGCGCTGCGTCCCGCGCCCGGGCCCCGCGCCACGCCCCTCGCCTCCGCCCCGCCTCGCCTCGCCTCGCCCGGCCCAGCCCCGTCCTGCGGCCGCCCCCCGCCCCGCCGACCCCATGCCACGCCCCCCGTCCCCATGCCACGCCCCGCACCTGCACCCGCACGCCGTTCCCCTCCCCACCGCCGCACCGCGCGTCCCACACCCCGCTCCACGGCCTTCCTCGCCCCCTAGTTCGCGTCCTGCGCCCCTTTCCACATTCCGAACTCCGCCTTCCACAGCCCGCGTCCGCCTGGCTCCGCCCCGCACTCCACGCGCCGCGTCCGCACCTGCCCCGCGGCTGGGCCTCCCGCCTGCTCGCTGAGGGTGCTTGGCGGGCGGGCGCGGGACGTGGAGTGCGGGGCGCCGCGCGGGGCCGGGTTCCGCCCGGGGTGCGGGTTCCGCGGCCGCTGCGGCCACGCTGTGCGGGGGTCTCTAAATAGCGCGGCGAGCCTGGCTCAAGTCAGACACGCTGAGTTCAGTCGAGGGCCCCGGGATTCCTGGGGAGGCGCCTCGCCCTGCGGGGGGCCAGGGGCCGGCTGCGTCTACGCTGCTCTGCGCCCGCGTACCCCGGGCGGCCCGGGAGGAGGTGTAGTAAATGTTGGGTGACTGGAGGGGCCGGCCGCGACCTCACCAGTCCCGAGTGAGCGGCGGCACAGGGGCAGGAAGGCGGCGAAATTCGAGGCCCTGGTTGTTTTCAAAGCCCCACGGAGCCTTTATTAGCGCTCGGATCTGTTTGATGAGCAACCTGCTTGCCCCGCAGAATTTGCCTGTTCAGTTGAGATCTGAACTTGAGGTTCTCCCACGGAGAAGGAAAGCTAAGCTGCCAGAGGCATGTCTACAACACCTTCACCTTGTAGAACTCGGACGTGTATGTGTGTAGTAGGTGGTGGTTATGTGGACTCAGGTTTTTAGGTTTTGTTTTTTAATTGGGAAATATTACTAGAGAAGGTCTTCAGATATTTTTCTCGATTTTTAATTCTCTCTGAGAAGTGCAAGAATAGTTTTATTTTTTCTTGACCTCAGAAGAACTGAAAGTTCTTAATACTTAGTCTCTTAAAACAAACACTATTATTGGTATTCCAAGGATAAAAAGTGGAAATACAATATTGCAATAATTTAAAACTTTTCATTAAAATTGCAGATTTAAAATGATATTGTGTCACTCAAATGTTTGTACGCATGTTCATAGCAGCATTATTCACAATCGCCAAAAGGTGGAAACAACTCCATGAATAGCTTAAAAAATGTGCTTATATGTAGAATGAAATATTATCCACCGGGAAAAAGGAAGGAAATTCTGATACAGGCTGCAACACATGACCCTCGAGGACATCATGTTAAGTGAAATAAGCCGGTCACGAATAGACGAATACCGTACAATTCCACCTATATGAAGTACCTAAAGTCGTCAGAAAGGGCGCTGGGCGCCGGGGCCGGGGGCGGAGAGGCGGTGTTTAGTGCGGGCGGGGTTTCCGTCTGAGAAAATGAAAAGGTTACGGAGGTGGTTGCAGAACAACGCGAATGTACTAAGACCGGAAGTGTACAATTAAAATGGTTAAAACGGTAAAATTTATAGAATGTATATTTTACTACAATAAAAATTTTCAGTGATGTTGTGTAAAGACTAGCAAGACTATAAAACAATGGTTTCTTTACGTGTCATATTGTACATACTCTGGGCAGACAACTAAGATGTTGATCATGTGGTTTAACTTTCAGTTGTAAAGACTGCTTCTCATTTGGTTTCAAGAGAGCTTGTGTTTAGGATAACTTCACGGGAAATATATATATGTACATACATGCATATATCACACACACACGCACACACACACATACACGCGCGCGCGCCAAACTGCTTAGAGCCGAATTCGCAACTGATAGGTCCCATTTCCATATTCGACAACATTTCCAGCTCAGAAAAGTGTGCAGAGACGAGAGCCCGGAGCGCACTGCTGCTCTGTGAGCGGGGAGCCCCTGGCGCGTGGGTCCCGCAGAGGCACCACCAGCCCTTGTCCTTCCCGCCGGCCACGAAGATGTGCTCGCCTCGGCTGCCTCCTGGTGGTCAGGGCCGGAACTACCTTTCAGGGCCTGTATAGAATCTGGAAAAATCCGCACTTTGTATACAAAGGAAGTTCAACAAATATTTGTTGGATATAGATGTCCTTCTTGAAGGCGAGGCCCAGAGCAAACACAGTAATCCTGTCGTAATCGTGGAGAGCAGAACTTAATGGTGCTTTTCTTTAAGTAACTAGGTTTAAGGTGCTTAAAAAATTGTTACCTGATATCTTTTTCCTTTTAGTTTAAAATTACTCGTTCATTACCTACTTATACTAATTGGCGATGCATGGTATTTTAGTTACTTGTGAGGTATATGTATCTTCTATGGTACTTTTGTAAATTAATTTTACTACTATTTATTAAACATCTGCTCATTCAAGGCTGTGGCTTGGTGCTAGGGGAAGTGAGATGGTCCCACTTCCTCCAGCCAAAGAATTTCTTGTGCTGAGCTCTGGGCCCAACTCTGTCCACTGGGGGAATTTGCAACCCGTTCTGAAATAGAAAGTATTAATTCACAAATAAACACTTTTTACATGGTGCTGAGGTCATTCAACGGGGAAAGGACAGTCTTTTCAAGAAATGGTGCCAGGAAAACGAGATATCCACATGCAAAAGAACGACATTATAACCTTACCAGACACCATATACAAAATTAACTCAAAATGCATCAAAGACCTAAAAGCAAGAGCTAAAACAATAACACTCTAAGAAGAAAACATACGGCTAAAGCTTCACAACATTGGATTTGGCAATAATTTCTTAGCTATGACACCAAGGGGACAGGAACAAAAAAAGAAAAATACTGTAGACAAATTGGACTTGATGGAAATTAAACATTTTATGCATCAAAAGACACTAACCACAGAGTAAAAAAACAACCCACAGAGTGGGATAAAGTATTTGCAAATCATATATCTGATATGGAATTAATATCCAGAATATATAAGGAACTCCTAAAACTTGACATAAACACGAACAAGCGACCCAATTCATAAACGGGCAAAGGGCTTGAGTAGACGTTTCTCCAAAGATATATACAAATGGCCAATAATCACATGAAAAGATGCTCAACATCACCCATCCTTAGGGAAATGAAAATCTAAACTATTCAATACGTTGAGCTACCACCTCACACCCATTAGGATGGCTACTGTCAAAAAACAGAACAAGTGCTGGTGAGGATGTGGAGAAATTGGAACCCTTGGGAATGCAAAATGGTGCAGCCACTATGGAAAACAGTATTGAAGTTCTTAAAAAAAAAAAAAAAGACTTACCATATGATCCAGTAATCCCACTTCTGGGAATACACCCAAAAGAATTGAAAGCGGGGTCTCAAAGAGATAGTTGTACATCCATGTTCACAGCAGCATTAGTCACCGTTGCCGTATCACGGAAGCAAGCCAAGTGTTCATGACAGGTGAATGGATTGGCAAAATGTGGTTCATCCGTACAGTGGAATATTATTCAGCCTTTAAAAGGAAGGAGATTCTGACACAGGTTACACCAAGGATGAACTCTGAGAACATTACGCTAGGTGAAATAAGTCAGTCACAAAAAGACAAATACTGTGTGATTCCCGTTATATGAGGTTCCTAGATTAGTCAAACTATAGAGACAGAAAGTAGGCTGGGTGAGGGAGAGTGGGGAGTTAGTGTTTAACGGGGACAGAGCTTCAATTTTGCAAGTTGGAAAGAGTTCTGGAGATGGTTAGTGGTGATGACTGCACAATAATGTGAATATATTAAAACCATTAAAGTGTACATTTAGAAATGTTTACGGTGGTACATCTTATGTTTATTTTACCGTAATAAAAAAAGTGAAAAAAAACACCACTCACACTTTCTATAGGCCCCTAAAAGAAAGGTGAATGGAGGGGTTAATAGGGTGGTGCTGAATTCCATCTCCTCGAATGGAAGAGGGTGATTTTTAAAGCAAGCAAAGCGCGGCTGATCAAAGTAGACCAGCAAGCGTGTAGGAGGCCTTGCCTGCCGGGTTAGCACAGGAGAGTACAGGCCTCCTGCCGGCATTGCATGCACTTCAGAAATAAAGACTTTGGGCTGAGAACGGTCTTCCTTCTGATAGCAATAATGTAGCTGTTCACAGCGGCTCGGTGTTTGGAAGTTTTCGAAGCGCTCCATCTTATCTGAGCTGCACAACAGAAGTGCGGGGGTGAGAGGGCAGGTCCTCTCCCGCTTTATGGAGGAGGAAGCAGAGACCTGGGCTGGGGGAGGCCTTTCCCACTGCTGGTAAATAGCTCGCCAGCCCAACACTTTGCACCATGAATTTAGTGCTTTCTGTGTAAAACCGTGAGACTTCTGAGGCCGACGAGGAGAAGAACTTTGTCATTTATGAATGAGAAACGTCTTGGTGACACCTGGGAGGGGTCAGATCTCCAGGCTGCGGTGCTGGGGTGGTGCCTTTGTGGTGCTGGCGCGTTTTCATCTCTTACTTTCTGCAGAAAGGCGCTTATCCTCTCCCATCTCCGGGGAGATGTTATGTTATTTTGCCTACTTGAAAATTGGGGAAACCAAAACAGAGAAAGGATAAGTGACTTTTCAAGAGGATGAAATTCTTTGGTGGAAAATGGCTTCTACGTCTCAGATTGAATGGTTACAGTGAGAGGAAACGGGAGATCAATCTGTGCAAATAAGGCAAAACCGCGGAATTTGCTTTAGAAGAGATTTATTTTTAAGGGTTGTTTTCGCATTGGGGGTATTTCATGCAGTTTGTTCAGCGTGTGCTGTACTTGGTGTGTTGAGCGTGTGTGTGCCGAGGTGGCCTGTTACAGGAGAGCGGGCGGGGGCCGCCGGCCTCAGCCTGGCCCCCAGTCCCGAGTTAGCGTGAAGGCCTCCCAGAGCTCTGATTGGAATGCAGTCTGTCCCCTCGCACCACTGGGCCACCTCGGGTGTCAGCTAAAGGCCTTTCCTCCCCCCTGGGCATTTAAGAGGCGGGTCTGTACACGTGGACACTGGGTAGGTATTGGTGGAGCACGGGCGTTCAGCTTCCACGGTCACTTCCGCGCCCAGTTCCAGGCACCAGCTGGCTATTCCTCCTTCCTCCCCGGGGACTTTGCTGCTTCTTCATTGGTTGTGGGAGATGAGGCCCTCACACCCTTTCCGAAAACCTGTCCTGGGACTGACCCAGAGAGCAGCGCCTGGCGGTCACCTGGGCCTCCCTCTTCACCCCACTCAGCCACCGGGATCTGCGGTCAGGGCCGCTTCCTCCAGGCAGGAGGATCCTGCTCTTTGTCTCGGCAGAAGGATCTCAGAATCCAAACACGCCCACTCTTGACTCTGTGATGGTGGGTTTTGAAAGTTCTTCCCTTTCGCTGGGCCTTAAGGTCACTGTTCTCCACCATTTTAAAAGCAGAGATGGTGCTTACACCGAGTGCCAGTGGTTGGAACTCTGGAGAAAGTTTAAAGTAATCTACCAGTGACATGACGCTTCCTTGGGCAGAGGTTCAAACGGAATGACGCGTTTGCAGGTCACGAAAGGCTGAGGTCTGTCAAGTCCCGATGCGGCCCCTGGTTCGCTGTTTTGCTCTGGACGAGCCGCTTAGTTCTTTGCAGCACTTTGCTCCTCCGCGACGTGGGGTCACTCCCGTGGCAAGGGCGTCGCGGGGGTGAAAGTGTGGCAGCCGCCAGCCCTACCAAGGCCCACGTGCGGCTACCGTGCCGGGCTCTTTCTCATATTGATCTTTAAATGGTCTGGATGCTCAAAAAGTTACTCGAGTGTTGGTTACGATAAGTTGTATAACCATGGGGGAAGTCCGTTAATCTCTCTGAACTTAATTTCTGTATCTGCGAACCTGGAATAATACCAACAAACTCAAAGTGTTGTGTATAGGACTTAAATGAACCCACAGATGTGAAGGTACCAGGAAAAGCTACAAAGCAGCTTACAAACATTGCATATTATTGTTGTTTATTTACTTACTTATTTTTAGTTTTGGCTGCATTGGGTCTTCGTTGCTGCTCACGGGCTTTCTCTAGTTGTGGCGAGCAGGGGCTACTCTTGGGTGTGGTGCACGGGCTTGTCATTACGGTGGCTTCTCTTGTTGCGGAGCACAGACTCCAGACGCGCAGGCTCAGTAGTTGTGGCTCACGGGCCCAGTTGCTCCGCGGCACGTGGGATCTTCCCGGACCAGGGCTCGAACCCGTGTCCTCTGCAATGGCAGGCAGATTCTTAACCACTGCGCCACCAGGGAAGCCCCTATTATTGTTGACGATAAATGTTTAAAGCCTCTGCCGTCTTCCTAGAGGGACCCATCTTCCCACCTGGGAGGCGGCACAGTTGAGGACGGCCAGCAGAATATCTGGTGTCCTTTATCCAACAGACTTTACACGCCCTCTGCTTAGATCACACGTCAGTTTTACAAGGGCTCGGGGCCAAACTCAACACTGCTGATGAGCTCACGTTTCTGGAGGTGCAGCTTTCCTTCTGTGAAAACAGGCACCAGCGTTTTCATGGCTTTTGTTTTTCAGACAAAACATGCTTTGGAATCTTTAATGTGAAGAATCCTAATGGTCGTGGAAAAGCTCAGGTAGCCACTGTGCTACCATTCATTCTGCGGGACTGGTCTGTACCAGTGATGTCAGCACAAGAAACTCTGCGCCGTCTCCGCAAACGTGAGCGGAAAGAGGAGGCTTCGGAGCAGGAGGGAGGCCGGGCAGCCTAGGGAAGAAGGCTGGAAAGGAGGCCAGGGCCCCCCGCTCCCGGGAGAGCCGTCCACGCCCAGGCCTCGCTGAGAGGAGCCGCTTCCTTACACCCCGATAGACGGTCAGCTGCCACCGTCTGCGCAGCCTTCAGGAGGGATCTCGGGGCCTGTGTCCTTGGGAAGCCTGGCCTTCGTCCTGGCCCCAAAGTCCCTCTGCACCACCGCGGGGACACGCTGGCTCGGGGTCTTGCTACACAGAGAGCGTGTGTCCTTCTTCTCTCTGTCTGTCTCTCTCTCGGTAAGAACACTTAACGGGAGATCTACCCCCTTAACGAACTGCGAGGTGCACGACCCCGTGGGTTGACGTGGGCCTTGCACGAGGGCGTCTGGCCCTTCCCGTCCCTGCAGCCTTCCTTCTGCAGCGCCTGGAGCTCGGAGCCGTCTTTCTAGAGCAGCGTTCATGTGCCATCCCCATAAGACAAGCTCCACAGCCGGGCCGGCCCACCTTCTGCCTTCTGTCCCCTCGGGCACCGCTCGCCTTGTTCCTCCATCCGAAATGTCCCCAGGCTGTTCCCACTGTCGCGACGTGAACGATCCCCTGTCCTTCTGCAAGGGCACTGTGACTCCTCAGAGCCGTGTTGGGACTGCGCGGGTGAATCCAGAATTATTCTGTGTTCGTCCCTGGGGTCAAGTGAGTTTCCTCCTCAGCCCCTGGGCTTTCCTGCACCTGTAAAGTCAGTGCCGAACATTTGCCAGTTTTCGTCTGTTCCGCTCCTTTCTGGCGGGACCACATCTCCGCCCTCTGCTCTGACTGTGGTCGCGAACCCCGGTCCGGCGGCGCACTTGGAGCTGGACGGTGACTGGGGAGTTGAGACAGAGAAGTTTAGGACTCACGGGTCCTGGAGGACGAACCGGGGCCGCGCGGGGAGGTCAAGGCAGGTGCAGAGAGAGGGAGAAGCAGGACCTGGGCACGTCCTTTATTAGGGTCCAGGGTGGGCCGCTCCGGGGTCCCGGGCTAAGGCGGGGTTGGTCAGTTCAAACAACAGACCGGGGTTTTGTTCAGCTCCTTGGGGTCTCATCTCAGGGCGCACGCAGGGAGGTGGGGGACGTGGGAGAGGTAGGGGGTCAGGGAAGGAGCTCCTAGGGGTTCGGTCCCTGCGGCTCGCGTCAAGGGCCTGTGCACACGAGGGGCCAGTGTCCCCCCACCCCGGCCCCGGCCGCCTGGCCGCACAGGACGGCCCCGGGGCAGCGAACATGCAGCCGCTCAGCTTAGCTCTCCACCATCTCCCAGGCGGTAAACAAAAGGACCCTCCTGTTCCTGACAAAGCAGAAGGAGCCCCAAAGAAATCACTATTTAAGAAAGGCCAACAACCACAGAAGTGTCCTTTCCTGTTTCTCGTAAAGACGGTGACTCTGTTTGCTGCTGCCGGAGCTTTGCGTACGTTTTCAGAAACACAAAGGGAGTCATGATGCTTGAGAACGAAAAGCCCACAAGAACTCTTTTTGTGACTTAACATGTGCTGGCGGCTGGGAGCACACTCTCCCCCCATGTGTTTCTGGATTTAGGGGATGTGAGTACCATGAAAGCTGCTGCTTCCGTCTGGGGTGGAAGTGAAACCAAGGCACGTTACCGCAGTGGACGTGAATTCACACCAGCTTCGGGAGAGGAGCTGACCGGGGACTTGGCGGCAGCTCGGGGACTTAGAGGGACGTGAGCGCTTACGATCTGGCCACGGGAATTTCCTCTGTTTTCATCACCATTCCTGAACATCATTTCTATTCGTAATAGCCTCCCTGGCACGGGCGACAGAGCACAGCAAGTACTTCCGAGGTGAGGAGAGGTCACTCCTGCATCTGAACTTGGGGCTTCTTCCCTGGACGACTTGACCGGACTTGAGAAGGAGTGTTCCCCACGGGTCAGGAAGGACCGGGTTCCGTGCTCAGACTTGTCTCATTTGCCTCGTGTTTATGGCTAATCTGGGGAGTCATGTGGGGCGTTACAGCACTAGTAAACTAGCCTGGAGACGTTCGCAGTGTGTGATGTGTGTCTGGGCTCAGAACACTTCTTAGTGCTTGTGGTCACCCTCAGAGTCCTTCATGAAGACCATCCACTGCCTCTTGTGTTGAGAAAAGACAGCTTAAAAAATTATGGTAAAATATACATCACATAAAATTTACCATATTACCATTTTTATGCATACACATTAAAGTACATTCACATGATTGTGCCACCATCACCACTATCAGCTCCAGAGCTTTTCATCTTTCCAAACTGAAACTCTGTCCCCATTAAACTATTATGCCCCTCTCCCCGCTCCCCCCAGCCCCCTGCAGCCACCTTTCTACTTCTGTCTCTGTGAGTTTGACTGCTTTAGGGACCTCATATAAGTGGAATCATGCAGTATCTGTCCTTTTGTGACTGGCTTATTTCACTCAGCATAATGTCCTCAAGTTTCATCCATGCTGTAGTCTGTGTCAGAATTTCCTTTTTTTTAGGCTGAATAATATTTCATTGAATATATGAACCACATTTTTTTTATCTGTTCATCTGTCGATGGACGCCTGTAATGCTTCCAGTTTTTGGCAAATGTGAGTAATGCTGCTGTGAACGTGGGCAAACAAATATCTGTTTACATTGAGATCTTTTCCTTTTGGAAAAGTAGAGGCAAATGGGAAAAATTCATGATTTCTTGAGTTCTTGTGACTCACAATGGCCCTTAACCGTTTCTTCAAGTTTTGTAAAGTAGATACCACATTTAATAAAGAGCCTGAAAATTCTGAGTGGAATATATTAGGTGATTTCCCCCCCAGACAATGTAAGGGAATTAAGACCAAATAACACTGAATATTTAAAGAGTTGCTGAGTTAATATTAGACGATGGTTTAAAAATATTTTAAATACAAGACTTCCCTGCCCCACAGATGAGTGTTGAGTAAGAAATAATCTCACCGTGGCATTCATGGCCCTGGATGGTAAAATTTCAAAATACAAGCAATGGAATAGTTAGAGAAACCAGAGGAAAAACCTGAATCAGGACCTTGTAAATATAACCATGAGATCATAGAAGTTTGTTAATACTGCTCATATACCATTTATGAGAGGAAATGGTGCATGTTGACATGTGAATTTTTGTTTTTCATTTTTAAAAAATTATTTATTTATTTATTTATTTATTTATTTATGGCTGTGTTGGGTCTTCGTTTCTGTGCGAGGGCTTTCTCTAGTTGCGGCAAGCGGGGGCCACTCTTCATCGCGGTGCGCGGGCCTCTCACTATCGCGGCTTCTCTAGTTGCGGAGCACAGGCTCCAGACGCGCAGGCTCAGTAGTTGTGGCTCACGGGCCTAGTTGCTCCGCGGCACGTGGGATCTTCCCAGACCAGGGCCCGAACCCGTGTCCCCTGCATTGGCAGGCAGATTCTCAACCACTGCGCCACCAGGGAAGCCCCTTTTGTTTTTCATTTTTTACAGTTACCCTAAAGAAACAACGGCTGTATACTTACAAACTGGAAATACAAACTCCACAGCAATGGAAGCAATGAGGTTTCTACGAGGGTAGATGTGGCAGGTTCTTAAGAATACCGCCTCCGCCTGGCGCCCCTGCCGTCGCGAGGGAAGCGGGGGTGTATTGGGGTGGCGCCGTGCCCTGCAGTTACCTTGAGGCAAGCGAAAGCATCGCTTAGGGGACCCGTCCCCACTGGGCTCCCCAGAAACCAGCCGGCCAGTTGTAACAGCAAGTGGCAGAAATCGGTCTTGATAAGTTATGCAGCTTCTCAAAGAAATGGAAGAACACCAGGCTGAACTCCAGTCTCCTTTCCTGGCAAAAGGCTGCCATCTTTCATGATTTAGTTTGTGTTCCTTTAGGCCCCAAAGGAACGATTTCCGGCCCTGACCTCTTCCTGCGGTGCTTGGTGTGCCGGTCACACCCAGGTAGTCGACGCTCTGTTTTGCGAAGGGACCGCCTGGGACACATCTGCCCTGCACACCGTGACCTCTTCTGGAATCATTTTTGCGTTCGCCAGGGGCCCGCCGGTGCTCTGCACGCGAGGACCTCAGCGAGCGTGTCTAGAGTGGATAATGGAGGGGCAAACACACTCGGATGTGTGTGTGTTTCACCCAGTTGTCATAACATCCTTACTAGTAAGAAGAAAATGTGCAAACCAGACCCAGCTCAGTACATTTATCCTGAAAACTCCAGTCCTGCTGGTAAATGGACTGCGGCAAAGCTCGAAGGAAGTGTCTGGAAGCGTTCCACAGTCAACCTTTTCATCGGCTGAAGTAACTGAAGGCTCATTAAACTGACAGGTGACATACAGTTGGAAGGCATTGCTAATAAACTGAATACGGGGCCCAGGAAGGTCTAATGGACCGGAGAGATGCGCCAGGACCAGCAGAATGAAATCCACCCAGGAGTAGGCCAAGTCCTGAATTTAGGCTGGAAAATCCATGCGACACGTGCTACAAAGGAACGTCTAGCTCGAAAGGAGGTGTGGGCGGGAGTGGGGGAGGAAGGGGCGAGGAAGCGGGTTCCTCTTTGTGAAAAGCTGGAAACGGTGTCATTGCTCACTAAAGAGGCCGTGGTTACACGACTAAGGCTACGCATCCCGCGGAACATTGCACGTCTGTTAAAAAGAACAAGTCAGAGCTATACATACAGACCTGCAGAGAGTTCCAAGGCGCATTACCAAACGAGACACTATCACAGAGAAAATGATGTAGGAAGTGCAGGCCAACCAACAATGTGGTTGTGTGTGTGTGTGTGTGTGTTTGCCTGTACGCACCTGCAACGCGGGACTTCTGGGCGGCTCTGCATCGAGACGTTAGTACCCACGCTCTGAGCAGGGCTGGAGGGGAGACTTTCACCTTGACTTTATCTATTTCTGTATTAATCCCAAAGCAAACGTATTTATATATTAATTCTACAATTACACACAGCACGTTGGGGGCCTTCTTGACTGAAAATGAGGAAAGGCGATGAGGCTGATAAAAGGCAATCTCGAGATCAGACCCCTTTAGCGATAAGGCCACGTCCCAGGTGGTCGCCGGGCCCGCCTCCCTGCGGAGAGCACGGGGGTCCAGAGGTGCCCCTCCTGCTGGACACCGGCCGGGGCCGGTGTCCACGGCAGAGGCGAGAGTGCGCCTGGTCCTGTTTCTTCTCTGCCTGGACCCGGTGGGTCCGGACCCAGGAGCAGCTTAATAGTGAGTGAGCGAATGAATGGCGAACGAGGACCCGTGTCGCTGGAAAATGAAGTTGGGGTTGAACTTGGACGTGTTCTCGGCTATGGAAGGTTCTTGAGTGGCAGGCAGACTCCTCCTGGTCCAGCAGAGGGCAGAGAAGACGGGGAAGCGGGTGTCCTGCGGCAGATGTCACGCCAGCCCAGAGGCCCCTCCTTGGGCCCCTCACCGCCCCGCCTTTGTCTCTCACCTGCGGCTCTTCCCTCACCCGACCTGCGGGTGTCCTGGCGGCCAGGCCGCACTGCCTGGGCCCCGGCACCTCCTACTTCCCATTGATTTTATTTTTCTCCACTGCACTCGTCTTCGGGGATTTGTTTGTGTTTTGTTTGTTCGCAGCCCTGCTGCCCAACAGTTCCTGGCGCTCGGCTGGCACTCGGTAAATACTGGCTGAGTAAATAAATACTTAGCGACGGGCAGGAACGGAACCGGTGTCTCCGGAGGTGGGATCCCTTAGCCCTGCCGGCGCTGGGGAAGGGCCGCCAGCTTCAGGAATTAAGCCCTGGGGGTTCCGGAATCCCGCCCACATCCCCTGCGCCCCTGCCCTGAGCTGCTCCCACCGTCCCGAGGCCTCGGCTACAACTCTGGAGCGTTTCCGGGCGGCTTCGATGACGTCCTGTGTGTAAAGAACTTGGTAATGTGCGCGGACAGTGTGTGGCGACCCTAAGGGGATGAATCAAAGCTTGCTTTCTTACGCGTCATCTTTCTCCAGGTGCAAACGGGGCCGCCCTTTTGTCCCAGCCACACTCAGCCTATCCTCCCCTCCTCAGGGGTGTCTCACTCCCCCGCCCCCGCCGAACTGGCCTCATTTCAGGCTTTGAGGAAACGGGCATTTCCCCCAGGCTTCCCGTGTGTCGAGCTTTGCGAGGGTCCTTCCTCTCTAGAACCCCACCCATCCACTGTGCAGCCTGGGATCCGTCCCGTGGAAAAGAGCACGATGGTATTTCGCTTCGCGCTTTCCTGCGCGGAGAGTTTTACGTAAATTACCTTATTTTTGTTTTTGAATTTTATTTATTTTTTATACAGCAGGTTCTTATTAGTTATCTATTTTATACCTATTTGTGTATATATGTCAATCCCAATCTCCCAATTCATCCCACCACCACTTTCCCCCCTTGGCGTCCATACGTTTGTTCTCTACATCTGTGCCTCTCTTTCTGCCCTGCAAACTGGTTCATCTGTACCATTTTTCTAGGTTCCATATATACGCGTTAAGATATGATATTTGTTTTTCTCTTTCTGACTTCCTTCGCAATTGGATTGCCATTAACCTCAGGGAGTATTCGGCAGGCCCTTTAAGATGAGGAAACAGGTCTGGAGAAGCAAGTGAGCCCCTGTGTACCCACGGTGACCCCTCAGCGCACTGCCTGCGCCCCGGCCCAGCCCCAAGGTCAGTGACCCCGTGATTGGCAGCTCAGCCTCGGCCACCCCGAGAACCCCAGCTCCGCCCTCCTGATTCAACCCGGATCCACCTGCCAAGAGCCTCACACGTACGGAAGAGTTGAGACCAGGACTGCTAGGGTCCTAAAAGCCTCGAACAAGGAGGAATTAGCAGCTGGCCTGTTCCCACTGCCTCTTAAGGTCCCGGAGGTCATGCTGGCATCTGGCCAGCGCTGAGGCCCTCCCGAGGCCGGCCTGTGAGGCCACAGGCTTGTTGTGGCCAACCTGACACACAGAACTTTGGTGGAATCGTTAAAAATAAAACAGGGACTTCCCTGGCGGTCCAGTGGTTAGGACTCAGCACTTCCACTGCAGGCGCCCGGGTTCTATCCCTGGTCAGGGAACTAAGATCCCGCAAGCCACACGGCGCGACCCAAAGCAAAACCAAACAAAACAGAGCTTTCTCGTACCTACTACAAGTTGTAAGTGGATGGTTTGAGATATAGACTCAGGACGATCATTTCCAGAGTTCAAGCTCTAATTTTCAGGCATGTGGCCAAGCCTGTCTCTTTTTTTTTTTTTTTTTTTTTAAATTTATTTATTTTATTTTTATTTATTTTTGGCTGCGTTGGGTCTTTATTGCTGCAGGCGGGCTTTCTCTAGTTGCAGAGAGCGGGGGCTCAGTAGTTGTGGCGCACGGGCTTAGTTGCTCCGCGGCATGTGGGACCTTCCCGGACCAGGGCTCAAACCTGTGTCCCCTGCACTGGCAGGCAGACTCTCAACCACTGTGCCACCAGGGAAGCCCCAAGCCTGTCTCTTAAGTTCTTAAAAGTGGTCAGTAGTCATCTGTAGTTATTTCAACCCAGTCTTTTAATACCCGAGAGTAATAATCTTCATAGCTTGTAAGTGAGCACATCTATTTAAAAAGTCACGTGCTCCCGTGACAGGCTGTGTGTAGGGCACCCTGGAAGGTGGCCGGGGACCATTTCTTATCCGTTCTCTATCACCTGGAGGAAAGTTGACTGCTTTTTGTCCTTTTAAATCCATCTAAGGACTTCCCTGGCGGTCCAGTGGTTAGGACTCCGTGCTCTCACTGCCAAGGGCAGGGGTTCGATTCCTAGTTGGGGAAGTAAGATCCCACACGCTGCACGGCGCAGCCAAAAAAAAAAAAAAAAACTCATCTAAAAAGCGTATGGCTCCTTATAAAAACACTCGTAATTACTGATGTGTAAAATGCTTTCAGGTCCCTGGATGAAGGTTCAGACCACGGGCCTGTTGCTGGCTGTCTTGGGAGGGTGCCGGGGCCATCAGGCCACACACAGGGATGGGAAAGGGCTCCCGGAACAGAAAACAGTTTCTAAGACCAGTTGTGCTTATATACAAACGTGCATTTGTATGAAATCCTGTAGAAAACCCCATAGAAAAGACACCTGACAGAATTTTTCTCATGCCTCAGCCAACCTTGACCGTGAATAATATTTTAAAGTGTTTTAATAATTCTTCTAGGAGCCAGACTGGTCATGTGACCCCAACTCAGCATCCTCCAAGCAGCAAAGCAATCCATATCCCACACTGTGCGTGTTCCTCAGAAACCCTGTAGCGGTGAGCGTGGGGCGGGGTAGGAATCATCCTTCTTTCTCCCTTCCCCGTCAGTCTTTCTGGTGACAGGCTTTTCTGTAACTGGGGTGGAAGAATCCCAGAATCGCGGACAGACACCGTGGTAATTTACCCATTTAGTGTTATGAAATATAAAATATTAACACACTCTTACAAAACTGGCTATAGGTGAAATTAAAAGCTGCTATTGTATTAAAAACTGTAATAGATTTTAAATAACTATTATGTGAATTAATTATATTTTAATATTTAAATGACTTCTGAGATATGACAAAATTATTTTAGTTACAAGTATGTAGTTAAAGCTATTATTTATTATTACAAAATGTTTTTATAATGCTATTCTTGGCAACAGGAAAATCTTTACTCTCATCGAAGTATGCTGAGTACCATTTTTTGGAAACCATGTCAAGCATCATGATAATATTAGGATTCGATTTGTCTTATAGAACTGCTAAATAGTTATCTAAACCCTAGTTTCTATTTTTAAAAAGAGTCTATTAATTCTGTTGTCACTTAAAAAACCTGGATGCTGAAAAGGGAAGCAAACAAACCTTTGAAGTAGATGAAACTCATTTTTAATTGTCAGAATTTAGGGTCTAGTTTTTCCATCTGTTCTTTAGAAACAGTAACTACCCCCCCCCAATTTTGCCATTTTGTTCTGCACCATTAAATTGTACTGTGGCAATAAAATACTCCCAAGCAATCTCTTTAAGTCAGTATTCTTCCCGTGGACCATGGGAGTGGAAAAGGCAACGTCGTAGGGGAACTGAGGGTGTCTTGAGGCAACCCACCGTTGGTAGTAGCTGGTGGTACATCCAATCTGTATTTCTCATACAAAATGACATCTAAGCTTTTGAAATGAGGCCGTTTGCTATGAAAAGCCATCACTAAGGACTTCTAGTTTGTTTCACTTGAGAGAAGCTGAAATACTTCCATGTAGCACACACCACAATTCATACAACGGACAGCCTCTTGGTGGCACTGCAAACCATTCGTACCTGAAAGGCCATATTTAAATTCACGGACAGCATCTAATTACACACCGTTTACACATCATGATCTGAGCCTTCGAAATTAGAAGACCCTTCCCTTTACATATCATGATCTGAGCCTTCGAAATTAGAGGAACGTACAATGAATGGTTCCTTGTAGATCAAAAGAACATATCTCATTTAAAATTTTCACTTAAAAAAGTATAACAGAGTTTGAAGCATTAGGTAACCTCGTCCACTGTTAAAGACTAAAACGTCAAAGCAAATAAAAAACCCAGTATTCTCATGTTTACCTTTAATTCAAGGGAAATGGCAAAGGTAGCCCTAAGGGGATCAAGCAGACCTCAGCGTCGTCTTCAGGCCCTGGCGTTTCTCTCCTTTCCTCAAAGAAAGGAAGACAAACGCCGTATCCTTTGTCTGAAATAGGGAAGTACTGTTGGCTCGGGCCTCACCGGGCCGATTTCAGAGAGCAGCAGAGGCTCGGACACTCGCAGGAGGGCAGCCTCTGGGGGCAGCTGGGGTCGCACGTGAGACCTACAGGGGGTCAAAGGCGGCCTTGAAGACGAGACGCTGGACCTGGGAGACGCGGGTGACTGTGCCCCACAGCTGAGCACAGAGTGCCCCATCCTCTCATGCCCTCTTTTATCTAAAGCTGGCTACCGTGTTACACTGGTTTTTTGGACTTTCTGGAACAATATCTAATCAGCAAGTAACACAATTCAGTGACATTGAGCAGGATGCAAATTCCAGACACGGCGATCATGAAAACCGTGAAGACGGTCTTCTCCGTGGGCCTGGACACGAAGCAGTCCACCGTGTTAGGGCAAGGCCACGCGTTGCATTTCACCAGACGCTGCATGGAGAAGCCGTCGTACATGACGTAGAAGACGTACGTGAAGGAGGCCTCGAAGATGATTCGGAAGAAGATGCTGCCAGTGTAGGTCCACCACAGCGACCCTTCGATTCGGACCTTCTGGCTTTTGATCTCTTCGATGTCTTTAAATTCACTCTTTATCTCTCCCTTCATGAATTTCCTCTTCTTCTCGTGTCTGTAGTGGGCCACGTGCATGGCCACCAGCAGGGCCGGCGTGGACACGAAGATGAGCTGCAGCGCCCAGAGCCGGATGTGGGACACGGGGAAGTAGTGGTCGTAGCACACATTCTTGCACCCGGGCTGCAGGGTGTTGCACACGAAGTCGGCCTGCTCATCTCCCCACACCTCCTTCGCGGCCACCACGAGGATCATGACGCGGAAGATGAAGATGACGGTGAGCCAGATCTTCCCGATGCTGGTGGAGTGCTTGTTCACGCCCCCCAAGATCGTCTGCAACGTGCCCCAGTCCATCTTCTCGTCCGGGCAGTTTGCGCTGGAAAAGACAAAGTGACACCACATGGAGGGGACCAGGCAGGACCGGCTCGTGGGGGGCTTGCTGGGTCCGGGCAAGTGAGCGCCCAGAGATCCCTTCCCGAACAAATGCCAGTTCTCACACTACCTCACCCAACAAGAGGAAAACAAACCAACCCCTTCTGGCCTAGGGTTACCCGTGTAGTGCGCAGAACACCTGGAACGCGTTCTCTAGTAAAGAGGGGTATGTTCAGCTGAGTAGTGCACCCGGTCCGTAGCACACAATCAACACGTGGGGTGGGGCACCCCGGCAAACATGCGCGCCGACGCAGGGCCCTGCTGGAGGCGCTGACCGAACCCCTGAGCGGGTCCCCCCAACCCTCCGACGGCATTCAGCGCTCCCAAGGGCTTGTTCTGGACGGAACCCTGGCCTCGTGCCAGCCGGGGACGACCTCGCCTTCAAGGCCGAGAGGCCAAGTCTCCCGGCAGCACCTCTTTCCTTCACTTATTTCAATTCATTTTCATGGACGTGGGATGCAGCAGTGAAATGATTGTCCCCAGTGGTAAAATCCACGTTTCATGTTTCCCAAAGGGCTTCACTTCCTTTCTCTATATGAAAGGGGGCAGGTTAGAGATGGTCCTTCCATGGAGAAGAGTCCCTGTGTGCGTGGGTTTTTGTGACCGTTCTGTGTACAGATTGGGGTCCTTGCTGTCCTGTTGGGACTGACCGATCGGTTAGTACTCAGGTTTGAAAAGTGTTGCGACGGTGCATTTTTATCATGGGCTATGGTTTTAACTTAGAAGTGTTTCTAAAGGGGTGCATCGTAAAAAAAAAAGTGACACAGTTTAACTCGGTGATTCCCCAGGGACTGGCCCTAGCAGGCATCCCTCCCGGTACTGAAGGTCAGTACCGACGCTGCTGGGTGATGTGCTGCCTATTGAAGGGACCTGGGACGCCTGTGCGCTCACCTTCCACCAGCCAGTGGCCTCTTCATCCCAGGGTATGAACGGTCTTCATGTACTTAGAGTCACACCTGTCTGTCTCAATCAAGCCTCTTTTAAACAAGACCCCACCCTCCACAATCTGATGAGTAATCTGCGTCCACCCCTTCCAAACTGGTTCTCAGTCCTCCTGCTTCTCTTACTTAAAAGCTTAGTGCTCTCCTTACTCTGAGCAAGTCGGGTCCTGTTTCCCGATGGGCTTCCCGAGCAGGCTGGGGAGAGTCTGATCGCCCTGCTTGCCTCTGGGGCGCTGCTGGGGGCACCGAGGTCTGGCTGAAACCATCCAAGGCCACCTCGTTCAGAGGACACAGCAGAGACACGAGAAGGGTCAGGGCAGGAGAGCTACGAGCGTTGAGACATCCTCGTGAAATGCTCAGCCAGCTCAGCTCGAAAGAGAGAAACATCACTGGGAAAAGGTCTGCTCTGGGCTCAGCCCTGACCCTTAAATACAGACGGTCCAGGAGGCCTTAGGTTCTGCACCTGGTCCATCCTGCCCTAGCAGCGTGCTCAAAGCTCTTGTGAAATCAGACCCTCCAGTTCTTTGCTGGCACTTACTAAGTGGAAACAGGACACTCACAGAAACAGACCGTCTGGCGTGTATCAGTACATCTGGCTAAAAATCTGGGGTGAGGTCAGTGCCAAGTGCACGACCCACACCCCTCAAACCAGTCCAGTCAGCAGCGGCTGAGAAGAAGACAGTTCCAAGTAAACCCTATACTGTTGTTGTTTAAAGCTCCTGGTTGGGCTGCAGCTACCTGTTCTAAAGATCCTTTAGGAAGAGGAGCAAATTAAAGTTGGATTCCGATGGGCTAGGGTAATAGGGAGAGGCGGACCGACCCAGCGGGATGAAACTGCTCTCCACTGTGAGCGGCGGGGTTGTGGGGTGCTGGCCCCCGCCCTTCCTGGCCGGCCCACACCTGCGGGGGTGGGGTCGGGGGCAGGGGAGCTGGTTCTGTCCTGCCGGGAGGCTGCTGGGTGAAGCACTAGCTTCCAGAAGGGGCAAAAGGGATCCCTTACCCTTAGCTTCGCAGTCCTTACTTCTGCTGATGGTGGCCCTTTGGCCCACAGACCCCCCCCCACCCCCGTCCCCCCCGTGTCTGTAATTGTGACCGGCCGCACACTACTTCCGACCCCGACTCAAAGGGCAAATGGGGACACGGCTGTCGCCACCCATCTCGAGAGAGTCCCGGGGGACGGCCGCAGGGGCCAGCTCTCAGGAAGCTGGAGGACGGGTTAGGCTTCTTCCCTGTCCAGTAGGGGACGTCCAGGGCCGACGCAGCCGGCCCTAGAGCACGGCTCCCCGGTTTGTGACCGGCGCCCCGAAAGCCGCCCCCCACCCCGCCTGCCCCCCGACCGCACCGCCCCCTGGAAACGCCGCTCTCGAATTTGCAGGAGAAAAACAGGCAACCCCAGCGCGGACTCGATCCGGCTGTGCGGGGCGGCAAAGCGGCGTCAGGAGGCAAAGGTCAGTTTCCTCCAGGTTAAGCTTCCGCTTAACCCACGGGATGGACTTCCCTGTCTGAGCGAACCCTTCGGCCACGTCGAGGCTCCTGGTGGAGAGGCTCCTGGTGGAGAGGCTCCTGGTGGCGGCAGGCGAAGCGCGCCGGCGTCTGTGCCAGGCTCTCCCCGGAGGAACCAGGCCGACCGCCAGGCGGATCGGCGGCCGCGCACCTGTCCGGCCCTCCTTCCCCGCGCGGCCCCGGCTCCGGGCCAGTCCGCGCGCTGCGCACCGCGGGGTCGGCCGGGTCCAACCCCAGACTCGGCCCGAGGAGCTCCCGGCCAGGAGCTCGCGATCGCCACCCGCCCTGCGCCCCAGCGCCGCTGTCGCCACTGCCCGGGACCCGGCGGCGCGGGGCCTCGGTGCGCGCCGGATCCAGCCCGGGGGACCCGGGTCCCTCCCCGAGGGTCCCACAGCTCCAGGCCTCCGGGGGTCTCTCCCCGCCGGGTCCGCAGCCCCCAGCCGTCCCGAGGAGCCGAGAGTGGGCGCCAGCCTTACCTACTGGAGCGGGGCGCACGGGCGGGGCGGACTTCCCGGGGTCTCGCGGAGCGCGCGGCGGGGCCGGAGCGGCGGCGGCGGCGAGGGGTCGCGGGGGGCGGCGGAGGCGCCGCTATCGGTTCGGAGTCGGGAGAGCGCGGCGCACTGGGCGCTCGGGCCTTGGACACCTGTGCGCTCGTCGGCGCCTTTTAACTGCGCCCGGCACCCCGCCTCTTCCACGGAGCTGTTGAGAAAGTCCGGGAGGGGGCGGCTCCTCGGCGTCCGGCCGCCCCCAGCGCCGCGGGCGGGGCGCACCAGCCCCGGGTCCTCAGCGCTTCCCCGTGTCCCCGAGTCCCCCGAGCACCCCGGATCCCCGCGCCCCCAGCCCCCCGGCCGCCCGGGTCCGAGCGGGGCGACGCTGAGCCTCGGCTCCCTGCGTTTTTGGGGAGAGGGTGAGGTTAAAGGATCGTTGTCGTTGCTGTTGTTGTTATTTCTACTTGGACCGGTTCAAGAGTACTGTCGTAGTCAAAGCTCTGGTTTAATATTTATTTTTAATTTTTTCTTATTTGAAGAGTAAGTTCAGGCCGGAGGTCCGGTTCCGCGCGAGGCTCCCCCCGCGGCACCGCGGTTGCCCTGGGCCGGTTCCCTCCTGGGAATGTGGCTTCACGGTGGGCGAGGAGGGGGCACCGCCGGGCTTGGCCAAGGACCTGCTCCTTTCTCCCCCAAACCTCGCAGGCAAACTTAACGAACGTCTCCTTGAGTTCGTGTTTGATTCGATCACTTTCAACTACGTGCCAAGGGCCGGGGTTGGACGTGGTGAGGACACAAGGCCGGCGCCAGGGACCCTGCGCGCTGGCCCAGCCCTGCGCCCCATCAGAGGGTGCCCCCGGGCCCTGCCCACGTCCTCCTCCTCCCACGGCTGAGAAATCGCAAGGAGGCTACTCAGTTCGGGGTGGGGGCCCCCCCTTAATGAAGGCTACCGACCCCTTCCCCTGCACACACGTCTGGAAGGGGCGCGCTTTGGGGATTTCTGGATGAGGCTCCCTGGGAAGCTCGTTCCTCTCCCGGAAGCTGGATCTCGGATCACAAGGTTTCATTGTTCACATGTGGCTGGGTATTTTGCCATTCACAAAGCAAGTGGATGGAGAATTAAAATCGCAAGAGTGGGCCGCGTCTGGGGAACCGTGTCCCGCATGGGGGGCAGGAACCTCGCCCCAGGATTCCTGCAAAGAGGCCAGCCCTGAGGTGCAGGCGTGCTCGCTCCCACGCTTGGCTTCACTTAGGTCGGTTTTAAGTTGAGCAGAGATGATTCACCCTGACAGGGCAGATGTGGCCTTAGAAATGGGCTTCCCGTGATTGCGAACATTAGCGTAAAGGTACTGAATTTCCCTTTTAAAAGTTGCACCCCATCGCCACGGGCCAGTTTAGGCCATTCTTGCTGGGTGAACCTGAGTTTGTCCCCCTGTCACTACCCCACCTTCCAGCCCCAGGTCTTAGTCTGGGAAGGAGTGTCTGTTCATGAACAGACAAAGCCCTACAAGGCCCATCTGAGAGATGTGCTGAATCGGCTGGTTGGAAATTACAAGGCAAAGGTGGGTGGCCTGGAGGAACCATCCTGGCCTGAGCCTCCTGGGAGCTGGGGGGCGGGGAACGCCCTTCAGGTTGTCAGGGCATCGGTCTGTGGGGCTCTGGGGTTGGAGTGAAGGAAGTGTCCGGAATCTTTGCAGGAAGCTAGCTGGTAAAGGTGGTTTGGACATTGAAAGCTGACTCGCTTTCCCCCGCTGAAGAATTTCCCCTTGCCTTTTCCGTGTCTATATCATGATTGCAGGTTGCTGTTCAACTTCCTTTTCCTGTTTCCCCTTATTCTCCTGATTTGCATAATGACTGACAGTGTATTGCTGGCTAATTGAATGTCCTAGCCGCTCTATATTTTAGGATTTATAGTTAGAACCCCTACAGCTCTTAAGTCTTAACTACAACGCAGCACTTGATTTTCTTCTGTTTGGTGTGACTTCTGGTGTTTTCTGTGCACTGGTGTTTTCTTCCCAACCAGACTCGGATTCCGATAGGGCAGGAAATCTCATGGAGGTATTTCTGTGTCCTCCAGAGCAGAGGAGGGGAGGGAGGGTAAGATGGAAAAAGGGTCTCACGTCTGGACATTTGAAGTTATCGCCACACGAGCTTAGATGTATATGCACTTAGCAGATCACACCACAGATTAATGTTTTAAAAATCCTGTAATTATTTTGTGAATAGCACAATCATATTGCTGCATTATTTTTGGTTAAAAGCATTACTTTGTTATATGTAAACATTGAAAATAAGCCTCAGGGACTTCCCTGGTGGCTCAGTGGTTAAGAACCCACCTGCCAATGCTGGGGACACGGGTTTGATCCCTGGTCCGGGGAGATCCCACATGCCACAGAGCAACAAAGCCTGTGCGCGACAACTACTGAGCCCGCGTGCCACAGGTACTGAAGCCCACACGGAGCCTAGAGCCCGTGCTCCGCAACGAAGAGTAGCCCTTGCTTGCCATAAGTAGAGAAAGCCTGCGCACAGCAACGAAGACCCAACGCCCCCCAAAATAAATAAATAAATAAATAAATAAATTTTTTAAAAAAGAAAGAAAATAAGCCTTCATTTTCAGGTCTTCGTCTTTTAACATAACAGCCCCCAGAGAAGGCTGACCCGTCCTGCCCTGCTCTTCAGCCTCCCCAGCCCGATGGGCACACCTCTCCGGCCTCATTAACTAGGCACCAAGCAAGATAGAGCATAGTTTTGGACTCGGTTTTATGGAAGAACTCTGGTGTCTCCTGGGTATGTCTTGAGTGAAGCTGATACAGAGGACTGGCCCTTTTCAGGGAAGGTCAGCCTATCATTGAGTAAATATTGATGACTAAACTGGTAGGTATCTGTTACAGCTGCACCTGTCACCTCACAGTGTCAGAGATATGTGTGACTAAGGGTTTTACATATGTACTTAGTAGCAAGCAGACAAATCCCAGGCATTCAAAATTGAGCTGAACTTTTATGCAGGTATTTAAAGTGGTGCAGGGACATCGCTGGTGGCGCGGTGGTTAAGAATCCATCTGCCAATACAGGGGACACAGGTTCGAGCCCTGGTCCGCGAAGATCCCACATGCTGCGGAGCAACTGAGCCTGTGCACCACAACTACTGAGCCTGCGCTCTAGAGCCCACGAGCCACAACTACTGAAGCCCACGCGCCTAGAGCCTGTGCTCCGAAATGAGAGAAGCCACCGCAGTGAGAAGCCCGCGCACCACAATGAAGAGTAGCCCCCGCTCGCCGCAACTAGAGAAAGCCCACGCGCAGCAATGAAGACACAACGCAGCAATAAATAAATAAATTTGTTTTTAAAAATCATTATTAAAAAAATAAAGTGATGCCGTCGTCAGGCTATAAGGGGAAATGCTAATGTGTAAAGCTATTTGATATTTCAATTTGACAGTTGTTTTACAAATAAGCCAAAAAAAGCTGCTATTGTGCAAGAAATCAGTGTGAGACAAATCCTATTTCTTAATATATTTTAATGAATGATTGCCTGCCAGCTGCCTGATGGGGCAGCCCCTTGAGTTCCCCCTGGGAAGGATGGTCTGAATGTACATAAAGAATGTCTCAGTTAAATTTCTGACTCACAAATCATACGTGATAACAGAAGGTGATAGCAGAAATGTCTTAAGGCAAGAAGGGACTTATGAGAGAGAGGAGCCCCCGTCCTAACACCTGGCAGTCCGGGGATCATTAGAAGTCTCTGAGCCATGAGCTATGGGTCTGCAGCCACTTTCTTGACTTTGCTGTTGAAATATTAATCATATTAATAATTGGCAAAAAAGGGAAAATTCAGCCCTCCTCAAATGAGCAGATATCAAGAACCCCTGGAAGTCTCTGCATAATTTGTTAATAATGACTTACATATGATAATATCATTTTAAAGCAGGAGTGGCCTTTCACATTTTTGTGGATAATTATCACAGGAGAACAGTATTTCACAAGATTTCTCTCTGCACCTTTGACCCACACCCTCACGTTTGTATCCTGAAAATTGTTAATGTCAAATAATTGAGGGAAAAAGATCAGTTGTTACATTCCAAGTATGTGAAACTTTCAGATTTCACTAATTTAATTGTTCTTCCCTTCAGTTTCAAATTAAAGTCATAAAAATTCCAACTTTTGAATTTGAAACTGTTATAAGCCTTTCCGTTTTCCTCACTCTATTCTTATATTCGTACATAAAATATTTGGGGGAAATTTGAGTTGTTAGATGTGTTAGCTGCAAGGCCATGGTAAAATAAGTCGATTTCCTTGGCTTTACTGGATGACCATATGCTCTTACTGGCAAATACATCCATATAGCTCTTGTATGATTATTTAAGCAGACTGTGGAGAGATTACAAAGATGCTTCCAAATGTATTTGTATCAAAAGCATGTGTTGGTCAGAAATGAATTCAAAGCTATACCTCCCCAGGCAAACTGGTAGGGAAAATTGACTTCTGCTGAATATAAAAATTAAATTCTGTAAACTTTGGTGAGTTGTCAAAAAGGAAATTCTGCACAACTCATAAAGGAACAAAAGAGATTTCTACATTTTAGTGTGTTAGAACAATATTGTGTTATATATCATCTTGAAGAGCTTTTGGAATAAGTTAGGGTCTAGTAAACACTCATATTATGGGTTGCTTTAGTAAAAAAAAAAAAATTATAGGCATAGGTTTGACAAAGGGCTGCAGAGTAATGATTCCCTTGTTGGATTGCTAGACCACAGCGGCTTTTCGTGAAATGCTAGTGTGGACGATCCCAGGTCTGTCGCTGTCTGGAAACCACTGATTCCAGGGTCAGTTTTGCACCGACAAGCCCGGTCAGGTGGCTGTTCTCTGGCTTGGAAATTCTCTTTGGGAATTGGACATGGTGTCTTTGATCTTAGAATTCAGAGCTTGGTTTGTGTGTTAGCCATTCATCTAAACTTCTCCTTAAACTGTTTCAGAGCCCTTTCTACGTTGGGGGAAGAAGCACATACTGTACTGGTGTATAGAGTTCTCTGGTTTCACCTCATCCTTGAAACATCTTTGTGCTGGGAAAAAGGCACTTGCAATACCCAGAGTGCCCAGTAGATGGCACTGGGAAGACTAGTCAGGGAAACGGGACGATCGCCGGAGAAAGATGGATATTCTTGTCCTTGAGTGTTGCTTGTCACGACCTCGTTAATAGGCTGGGAAATAAATGTCTTTCCTTTTTTTCGCAATTAAATGAAATAGAATAGAATAGGAAATATCAGAACACACTGCTCTTAATAAGAGTTAAGTCGTGCTTCAGGAAATGTTTGTTTCGTGTGTGTTTTCATACTCACACGTGTGCTAGTCCCAGCGTAAAATGTCCTGGTTGCTGTAGACTTCTGTCACAAAACGTTGGAACGTCATTTCCAGGGCGAAAGCGTATCACTGTGGCCTCAGGAGAAGTGGTGTCACAGCAGGAAAGACACCCAGGCCCTGAGCGCGGCCCCTCCTCTGCCGTGCCCCCTGCGAGCTCACAGCCCCAGGACCCCCAGCAGCTCCCAGCTGCTGATGACCCCGGAAGATGCCTTCCTCCATCAGACTTGTTTCCCCGGGGCTCCTCTCTGGTCTGAGGATGTGGGTTCGTGGGATGGAGAAGCAACAGCACCATCTGACTGGGTCTTTTACTAACAATAAAATTATTTACCTTAAAGAGTACACATACTTAATGCTCTGATGTCTCATATGCTCAGGGTCACAGGTCGGCTATTTTAATGAGTTACGTATTTAATGTCAAAAGTGGGAGTTGGACTATTGTGGTTTGGGAAAGAGGAGACGATAGACAGATAGCCTATTGTTGTTTCTTTACTGCCTTTGAAATAAACCCTTGAGGGTGGAGCTTGGGCTCCTCTCTTTGGTGGTCCGGGGGCTCCGTACGTAGAGTGGACGGTTGGGGGAGGCGGTGTGGGTCAGCCTGGAGGGTCTCATCCTTATCTGAGGCAGCAACACCTCAGCCGCCGTCTGGTGGGAAGCAGCCGTCTTCCCTTGCAGGCTGTGTGACGTTGTGCACTAGGTTATTAGGATGCTATGTTTTCGGACAGCATAGCCTGCCTACAATTTACCAGAGGACAAAACAGACTTGCAGAAGTCACGTATTTGGACCACTAATGTAGACTGTGTAACTGATACACAAAACACACAAACATAAACGAAGGGGTCTCTGGGTATCATCCAAGGCAGAGGTCCCTGGGTGAATCGTTTACACACGACTGGATATTCTGAAGTGTGCCGAATGTTGTAGGTTTGCTTTATCACACAACTCTGTGAGAGCATTTTTACCCAGTCCGGCGCCCGCCTTGGACTCACTTTGCATAAAGGATGGAGTAAATGTTGGGGGAAGGAACAGCTGGAGCCAGAAATCGACCCACCTCCACCCTTGGAGGGAAGATGTGGTCCCAACATCGATGGTGGTTAAAACGACATCCCGGGCTCTGGACCTGCAAGAGGTACAGTCCCCTGACAGAGCAAACCGTGCCACCGGGCTGTCACCTCGTGATGGGCTTGGCTCCTGACCTTCTGTCTTTCTGGGGGAAGATAAGGAGAACCCTTTGAAAAGGAGGAGAAAGCAGATAGCGGCAGGAGAACAAAGCAAAAGAGCTGGCAGGAAAGAGGCGAGGACGCAGACGAGCGCATGGGGATAAAGACGGACAGCAGGTCCCGAAGAGTGTTTATCAGCGCCTTTAATTGTGGTTTGTCTGTGAGGAGATGAGGGCCTGGCCACCCGCAGGGTGTTTGCTGAGTGACCAGCAGGGCACCTTCCCCAGGGCGGGAGTTGGGGGGTGGACGACAGGCGGCTGAAAGGGCAGACTCTTGTTTTCGGTCCACGGGGGCTGCAAAGAGGAGAAGCAGGCCCTAGTGTTGGTGCAGGCTTTCAGCATCCTGCAGCCGTGACATAGCACTTCCAGCTGCATTTCCAGAGCGCAGCTATTTTCAAGGCTCCTGACTGAAATGCCGCGTCTGTGAGTGTTCCTGGAATCCAGCATGAGGCTCCCCGTGGAGGGGATGTTGGGGTGCAGACCCCCCCCCCCCGGAGCTGGCTGAATTAGACTGGAGCGGAGCTGGGAGGGTGTTCTGAGCGACACCGAGACCTGACGCTCCACGGGAAGGTGGGACCAGGCTGGCTGCACAAAAACCAGCTCAAGAGCTTCTTAAACATGCAGATTCCTGGGCTGTGGGACCAGACAGTCTGACCCAGTGGGTTTGGGAACCCATGGTCTGTGATATGTGTTAGTTTGTCCTCATGATTTTGTGGCTGGATTCAGCACTGTCTTGACAGACGTGCCACCGGGGAAACCTGGGATCCCGACCCCGCAACACTCACTCCACCTGAGGGCTGTCTGCCTCCTGTTTGGGTTAGAACTGCCGTGTCCAGGGTGGAGGCACAATGGGATAAAATCCCAAATCCCAGTATCTGGTGAGAAGGGGAGAGGCTGTGGCGTGTTGCCAGGAGGATCTCTTTGGTGTGAGTGCTGAACCCAGAGGTCCGTTCCTCACGACTGTTAGGCAGAATCTAGGCCATTCCCGGGTCCTTTCAGGGCTGAAGTTCAACCAGAAACAATCGATTCCCTTCTCAACTTAGGCCTTCCTTTTTCTGAACATTGATGATTTGGATACTGAAGACCAGAAGACAGACCAGAAGACACTGTCTCAGGTTTTATTAATATGTGGTTTTTAAAAATTAATTAATTCACTTATTTTTGGCTGCGTTGGGTCTTCGTTGCTGTGCACAGGCTTCCTCTAGTTGAGGCGAGCGGGGGCTACTCTTCGTTGCAGTGCACGGGCTTCTCATTACGGTGGCTTCTCTTGTTGCGGAGCACGGGCTCTAGGCGCGTGGGCTTCAGTAGTTGTGGCACGCAGGCTCAGTAGTTGTGGCTCACGGGCTTAGTTGCTCCGCGGCATGTGGGATTGTCCCGGACCAGGGCTCGAACCCATGTCCCCTGCATTGGCAGGCAGGTTCTTAACCACTGTGCCACTGGTGAAGTCCCTATTACTATGTTTTGGATAGAAACCAATCTCTTAGCTAATAAGCGGTGAATAAGGGTAACGCGGCATACAAAGAAATGATTACTTACTTACAGCTTAGTGCTAACTACAATTTAAAATACCACATTAATCCTGAATCCATAAATTTAAAAGTTATATTAGCAAAAAAGCTAGAAATAAATTATTTTAGTGTCTGTCTAATAAATCACACTCAGAAACGATTTAGGTTAACGAGAACCTTCATGTTCCTGAGGTTGATTAAGGATGGAGTCTCTGAGGTCTGCAGTATTAGTTTTAAAATGATTCTTGGCCGTGGTTTCGCAGTTAATTTAGTTCCTCATCGTGGTGAGTTTTCCCTGCTGTGCTCTGACATCTGAATGACTTCAAGGCGTTCTGTCACTTCTCCAACTTTTCCCTCTGACAATGACCTGAAAAGGCCTTGGGCAGCCATGTCTGCTGTAACATCAGCATTCACCTAAGTGTCCCTGGTGGTGGGGAAACCATAGCAACAGCAATCCTGGTGGCTGGGAGGTTGTTCCCTGGGCCTCGGGAAGCCACCTCAGGTCCCCTCGGGAGGCCACAGGGCGAGCTTCCCACAGCCCTGCCCTGGAGCTGGGGAGAGAGGACTGGTGACCAGGACCCCAGTGAATTCCACACCCACACCCACCGGTGCTCGCTGTGTGAAGGGACGTGTTTGGGGGGCAGAGTGAGCAGGTTGGCCCTGCTCTGTCCAGGAGCCCCCCCCCCCCGCCCCCAGCGGAGAAGCAAGGACCTTGGAGCACAAACACCACAGTGACCCTGGGGGAGGGTGTCTTGGGAGTGAAGACTTTGAACTAGTCCAGGAGGACGGGCTGGAGGAGGGAGCTCGTGCGACGCTGGGGGGAGGGGGGCGGTCGGGGGGTGGGGGTGGGATATATGCGGGAAGCTCAGGGACGGGGACGGGGAGCACAGAGACGCCAGTGAGAGAGACTGGGGCATAACGCTGATGTCACACCTGCTCTTGGTTTATAGCAAATATGAGGATGAAAGAACATGAAACAACACCATGAATACACAATCAGCAAAGTCTAGGCTGTGAGAAACTCTGGGAGACAAATGACCCAGATTCTAAGAAAAAAAAGTTGCAAGGAAATAAAAAGAGGTGGAGGGGAACCAGCAGCTTAAAGAGGCTTGAGAGACACGTGAACCGATCGCAGCGCGCGGATTTCAGCGATTCCGATCCAACGGCTATTTGAAAAGAAGGGAGTTTTCACTTCTGGGAAGATGGTTGATGTACTTTTTCCTATTCTCCTGGCCAAGTACAACTAAAACCCCTAGAAATTATATAAAAGCAAACAGCTCTGAAAGCTGGTGAGAAGGAAGCAGAACAGGCAGGGCCCTCGGGCAGACCCTTCAGTGCGGTTTCTGTCGGAAAGGTGAGGCGAGGCAGGGCAGACAGGCGTAGGGTTGGCTAGCGTCAAACATTTCAGCGACTTGTCTGGGGCCTGGCTCTGGGGTGATTAGGGCAGGTGGACAGCGGCCTGGCGTGTGAGAGCCCTGTGAGAGCCTGAGAGAGGAGGTGTGGGTGTGGGTTTTGGGTTGGTCGGTGGGCATATGAAAAGTACGCATCACAAAAGAGTTGTTTGCTGTCTCTAGGAATTAGCCAGCCCTGGGAGGGGCTGTCTCCCCAGTGTTAGTAAGGCCACAGATGCCAAAACATCAGGATAAAAAGGCATGCTTAATACATGGGCCATTAAAAAACCTCAGCACGTTTAAAATAGTTGAAATAATAGAGTGTGTTCTCTGATCAAAGTGGAGATCAATAATTATTAATCGATAATAAGTGGAAAGAAAGAAAACGGAAAAATTTCTGAACACTTGGAAACTAAAACACTGTTCTAAATAAACCGTGGGTCAATACATTGTATTGAATGAAAATAAAAAATCCAAGGTATCAAAATTTGCAAGACACACTACAGGAGTGCTGATAGGGCATTACAGCACTGAATGCAAACATGAGCGAAGAAGAGAAGACTCAAGTCAATAATCCACGCTCCCACTTCAAGAATCTAGAAAGAGTAGTGAAAAATAAGCCCAAAGCAAACAAAAGAAAGAAAATAATAAAGATAAGAGCAGAAATCAATTAAATTGAAAACAGAAAAAGAATAGAGCAAATTGATGAAACAAAGAGCTGGTTCTTTGCAAAGAACAATAAAATTGATGAACTTCTAGCAAGACTGACAAAGGGAGAAAAAAAGAGAGAGAGAGAAGACACAAATTACCAGTATCAGGAATCAAACAGGGCACATCACTACAGACCCTGCAGACATCAAAAGGATAATAAGGAGTACTATAAACAATTCTATACTTACAAAGTTTGCAAGTTAGATGAAATGGATCACTCCCTCAAGAAACACAAGCTATCACAATTCACCAAATATGAAATAGATAATTTTAAGATCCTTGTAACTATTAAGGATATTGCATTTGTAAAAGAGAAACTCTCAAGAAATGTCCAGACCCAGATAGTTTCACTGGGAAATTCCACCAAATGTTTAAAGAAGGATTACACCTGTTCTGCATGACCTATTCCAGAAGACAGAGGAGGCAAGACCATTTCCCAGTTCATTTTGTGGTGCTGGTATTACCCTGACACAAACCAGACAAAGACAATACAAAAAAAAAAAGAAAACTACAGACCAACATCCCCCATGAACGTAGATGTAAGAAGGCTTAATAAAACATTAACAAATGAAATTCAGTAATATATAAAGAGAATTACACACCATGGCCAAGTGAGGTTCATTTCAAGGATGCAAGGTTGTTTTTGTATGAAGATTAGTCAAGGTAATCCATTATATTAATGGGCTAAAGAAGAAAAATCACATGATCATATCATTTAATGCAACATTTTTTTCCCACAAAATTCAACACCTATTCATAATAAAAATCCTCAGAAAAATAGGAATAGAGGGGAACTTTCTCAACTTGATAAAGAGCATCTACAAAAACCCTACAGTTAACATTGTACTTAGTGGTGAAATAGTGAATCCTTTCCCCTTAAGATCAGGAACAAGAATTTCTGCTTTTATCATTCCTATTCAACATAGTGCTTGAAGTTCTAGCCAGTGCTACATGGCAAGAAAAAGAAATATGAGACACATAGATCATAAAGGAAGAGATAAAACTATCTCTATTTGCAGATGGTATGATTGTCTGTGCACAAAGTCCTGAGGAAACTACAGAAATCTAGAACTTTTAAATGAATTCAGCAAGATCACAGGATACAAGCAAATAAGCCAAGAAATATAACATTTATTTCTATATACTGGCAATGAACATATGGACACTGAAATTAAAATACGATACTATTCACAATCACTCAAAGGAAATGAAATACTTAGAAGTAAATCTTTTTACTTTTTACATAAAATGAAACTTTTATGATTCATATGCTGAAAACTATGCAATGTTGATGAAAGAAATCAAAGATGGAGTAAATAAACAGAGAGACATGCTGTGTATACGGATAAAAGATTTGACATAATAAAGATGTCAATTCTCTGCAAACTGATATACAAGTTTAATGCCATTTTTATCAAATACACAGCAAGATTTTTTTGTAGACATAGACAAGATTATTCTAAAATTTATATGTAAAGGGAAAGAAACTAGAATAGCTGAAAAAATTTGAAAAAGGAGAATAAAGAGGGAAGAATCACTCGAGCATTCAAGACATTAATGTAGCACAAGAATCAGGACTGTGGTGCTGGTGGAGGGAGAGAATAGAGGTCAGTGGAACAGAGAACCCAGAAATAGCCCCACACAAACATGTCCAGCTGATTTTTTTAAAAATTTATTTATTTTATTTTTGGCTGCGTTGGGTTTTCGTTGCTGCACGTGGGCTTTCTCTAGTTGCAGTGAGCAGGGGCTACTCTTCGTTGCAGTGCACGGGCTTCTCATTAAGGTGGCTTCTCTTGTTGCGGAGCACGGGCTCTAGGCGCACGGGCTTCAGTAGTCGTGGCTCGCGGGCTCTAGAGCGCAGGCTCAGTAGTTGCGGCGCACGGGCGTTGTTGCTCCGTGGCATGTGGGATCTTCCCGGACCAGGGCTCGAACCCGTGTCCCCTGCACTGGCAGGCGGATTCTTAACCACTGCGCTACCAGGGAAGCCCTCCAGTTGATTTTTAACAAAGTGCCAAAGCCATTCAATGGAGGAAAGCGAGTCTTTCATCACATGGTGCTGGGGCAGCTGGATGTCAACAGGCAACAAGTGAACCTCAAGTCTCAGACCTTTTATAAAAATTAACACAAAATGGACCACAGACTTCAATGTAAAGCATAAAACTAGACAGCTTTTAGAAAAAACATAGGAGAAAATCTTTGGAATCTAGGGCTAGGCAAAGAGTTCTTAGATTTGACACCAAAGCCACAACCCATAAAATTAAAAAAATGATAAATTGGACTACATTAAAATGAAAAGCTATTGCTTTGCAAAAGACCCTGTTAAGAAGATGAAAAGAAAAGCCACAGAGTGAAAAATATTTACAAACCACTATCTGTGTCCAAGGACTTGTGTCTACAGTACATAAAGATCTCTCAAAACTCAACAGTAGAAAAACAATCCAATTAGAGAACGAGCGAAGGAAATGAAGAGGACAGAGAGATGGCAAATAAGCACATGAAAAGGTGGTCAAGTTCATTAGCTATTTGTGAACTGCACATGCAACACACCTGTCAGAATGACAAAATGACATGGGAAGCTATTTCAATGTCTTGTAATAACCTATAATGGAAAAGAATCTGAAAAGGAATATATGTATTACTGAATCACTTTTCTGTACAACTGAAACTAACACAACATTGTAAATCAACTATACTTCAATCTAAAAACCGGTTATTGAAAAAAAAAAGAATGGCTAAAATGAAAAATGACACCACCACCAAACGCTGGCGAGGCTCAGGGAAGACCGGGTGACTTAGATGTTGCTGGTGGGGGTGTGTAATGATGCAGCTGCTCTGGAAAACACTTTGGCTGCTTTTCAAAAATGAAACGTGCAACCACCACGCAGCCCAGCAGTGGGAACAAACTCTTGGTGCGGCGACCCAAGTGAATCTCCAGAGAATTACGCTGAGAAAAAAAACCCAGTCCCAGTGGTTGCATACTGCATGATTCCGTTTATGTAACTTTCCTGAAATGACAGAATCAGAGAAATGGTGAGCAAATTACTGGTTGCCTGGAGTGGGTGGGATCGGAATAGGAGGGTATCGGGTATGGGTATAAAAGGGCCCCACCAGGATACTGGTGGTGATGGAAATGTTCTGTATCTGGACTGTGTCAGTGTCGTGTCCTGCTGAGATCTTGGACTGTAGTTTTTCGAGATGTTACCATTGGGGGAAACTGCCAAAAGCACACGAGACGTCTGTTTTATTTCTTCCACCTACATGTGTCTACAATTATCTCAAAATAACAAGTTTAATTAAAGAAAGAAAAGAACATGAACAGGACAATTGGGAAATTATGAACATGGACTGGCTATTTTAGTGTGATGGTGGCATTGTGTTTTTGTTTTAAAAGCTTAGCCTATGCTCTTTTTTTCTTAATATTTATTTATGGGCTGCGTCGGGTCTTAGTTGCAATACGTGGGATCTTTGTTGCGGCATGCAGGATCTTTCCTCGTGGGGCGCGGATTTCTCTCTAGTTGTGGTGCGAGGGCTCGGTAGTTGTGGCACTCGGCCTTCTCTCTAGTTGTGGCACGCGGGCTTAGTTGTTCTGTGGCATGTGGGATCTTAGTTCCCCGACCAGGGATTGAACCCATGTCCCTTGCATTGGAAGGCAGATTCTTAACCACTGGACCAGCAGGGAGGTCCCAGTCTATACTCTTAAAGGACCCATATTGAAATATCTGCAGAAGAAACGATCTGTCTGGGATTTGCTTTACATTCATCCAGGCTGGGGGATAATCGGGCGAGACCCCCCGATTGTGAACGGGCACGGCTAGATGGTTGTTGGAGCTGGATGAGGGGTGATGGGCATCTTGGCACTGTGGTCCCTGGGCACCGAGCTGCGGGAGCGGCAGTGAAGCCACCGATCCTGGAGACTTTGCTTTGAATCTTGCTTTGAATCTTGGCTCTGCTGCTTATTAGCTGGGTAACCTTGGGCAAGTTATTCAACCTCTCTGAGCCTCAGTGGCCTCATCTGTAAAATGGGGATAATATCTCATAAGGAAGAGTGCAGGGAGAGGAAAGGAAAGGTCTCCACCCGAGGGAGGGGGCAAGGGAGAGAAGCCAGAGCAGGAGACCCAAGGGTAGGGGACAGTGTCTCGGAATCCAGACAGAACAAGGCCTCAAGGAGAGCTTTACGAGGATGACGCTGAGAAGAGGCCATTACACTGGTGTCAGAACGTCACTGGTGCTGATGGCGGCCTGGGCTGGTAGTGGGGCTGGGCCCAGATTAAGGTGCTGGGAGGTGACGGGTGGGCGAGGCTGGCAGTGTGGCCACCACCTCAGACCTGGAGGGGCGGCCGAGACACAGCTCCAGGGGCAGGAGCGTTGAGGGCAGTGAAGGAGCAGAGGAGAGAGGGAAAATGGAGGAAGGGGGCGGCTGGGAGCATGGCGGGCGGGAAGAGCCTCTCCCAGGCGGTGGGGCTGCCACCAAAGCCTTTTCATCCCCCCCATGTCCCCCCCATCCTGTTTATGGGCTTTGCTTGAGATCCATTCAAACAGCCGTTTATCAGGAAAGGCTGTCACAGGACCATCAGCAATTACGGAGGCGGACTGGATTTTCCGCGTGAAAAAATCGTGGTTTTGTTCTTAAAGGTTAGATCTTGGTTTTCACGGATCGCTACTAAAATACTTATGGATGAAAGGATATGTCTGGAATTTGCTTCGGACTCTGAAGAAAATGAGACTTCCTGTTTTGCTTTTCTGGGGAGAGGGTCTGGAATCCTGGCATGCAAGTCCAGCCCTGGGGGAGTATTCGCGGTTCACCAGGTGTCCCTATGCGTAGCACGTGTGCTGACTGCACCCTTCACAGGGGTGGCCCTGGGGTGTGACATCTCCAGGGTGATTGGTCCTCGGCTGGTGCACCAACACCCCCACTAAAGGCATCTGTGTCCCACCTGGAAAGCCCGGGAGGAAGGCCTCCCCTTTACCACCTGTGGGTGCAGAGCTGTGGACTGAAGGGCCCTCTCCCCTTGTCCGAGGGGCTGGAAGCTGACCCAGGGGACACCTTCCATGTCCTGGAGCAGCCGACCCCTCTCCAAGCTGAGGCCTGGGGGGGCTGCTAGAGCGCCCCTGCTCGAGGGATGTGAGGGGGGGGTGCAGGCGTGCGCGGACTCCGCCACTCCAGCCACGCGGCCTCTCCAGCAGCCTGCCTCGAGCTGCTCATCAGGCCGCCAGGGACGCAGTGACCCCGAAGGAACAGAAGCCTTCAGCAAAGGGCTCATCTTTATTGAGGGGGCGCATTCCTGCATCAGCTGTTCACGAGGATTGCAAATCAGCCCCTTTGAAAAGCTTCCCGCTTCCATACAGCTCCGGCCATGCCCGGACAGCAGTGAAAATACATTGTACAGTGAACCCTTTCCACCCTAAGAGCCATGACAGTTCACACATTTGTCAACAGACAACGAAAAACAATACCTACAACAAGACAGAGTAAGCTTAAATATTAGACACTTAAGGCATGATTCTAAAATTAACATTGTCTGTTTTTCCAGGTAAGGAAGACCCCTCATTATAAAAATACTTTACATAAATTCAAAATCAGAACTAAAACATTCAATCCTATAAAAATATCTCTCCCTAATAAAAGTATCAATTTCTAGATAAATGTTCTTTGTCGACAACAGTTACGTCCTTAAATTTTCAGGAAATACGCCCATGTCAGACGGTCCACTTAAACCCACATGTAAAAGCCACACCAAGGCCCGGCTGTAGAGCCGGACCACACATTTGATTACGTGGCACATTCATGGCCCAATTATTCTACAGAAAGCTAACCCAGGTATCTATGAATGGTGAGAGCCGTTTGTAAGGACAGAGTCTCAGCCGAGAGCCAGGATGGCCGGGCGGCACTGCCTTCTGGGGAAGGCCCCGGTTCTGGGGTGCTACCTCAGCTACGCGGTGCCTGGCACGTCTAACTGGGAAACCCCGTGACGGCGTTGTGCCCGCTCTCGGAAATCAGCTCATTCATTTCGTTCTGTTTACTCTCTTTGAGGGCATGGTTGGGGGGGTTTCTTTGCGTCTTTGCTCGCTTGGCCCTCCTGAAACACACTTTCAGCAGCAGGTAGCACAACTCGGCCACGTTGAGCAGCATGCAGATCACGGATGCGGAGATCATGAAGATGGTGAACACGGTCTTCTCCGTGGGCCTGGAGATGAAGCAGTCCACGAGGTTGGGGCAGGGGTCAATGCCACACTTCAGCACCCAGGGCAGGTGGTACCCGTTGTACAAGAAGTAGAACACGTACATGAAGGTGGCCTCAAAGATGATTCGGAAGAAGATGCTGCAGGTGTAGGTCCACCACAGGGAGCCCTCGATCCGGATCTTCTGCCGTTTGATGTCTTCCAAGTCCTTGAACTCGCCCCTCTTCTCCCCGCGCCTGAACTGGCGCGCGGCCTCGTGTCTGTAGTAGGCCACGTGCATGGCCACCAGCAGGGCCGGCGTGGACACGAAGATGAGCTGCAGCGCCCAGAGCCTGATGTGGGACACGGGGAAGAAGTGGTCGTAGCACACGTTCTTGCACCCGGGCTGCAGGGTGTTGCACACGAAGTCGTCCTGCTCATCCCCCCACACCTCCTGGGCGGCCACCACGAGGATCATGACGCGGAAGATGAAGATGACGGTGAGCCACACCTTCCCGATGCTGGTGGAGTGCTTGTTCACGCCCCCGATGAACGTGTGCAGGGTGCCCCAGTCCATCCTGCCGCTTTACCCCTGGACGGGCGACAATTAGCACAGGGCAGTTAGTGGAGTCTTCCTTCAATTTGCACAACTGCTGTAATGTTACAGACAGGAGCGTGTTTCTCTTGAGGTCACCCTCTGAACCGCTAGGAGGTGGTTTTCTGGGAGGGAACAACACCCACCCTGAAAACACCCTCGCGTTCTGGTGTGGGTTTACGATCATCTGGATTCAGCTGAACTCGGATTATACGTTAGGCTGCTGCCTGACACTAACCCAGGACCTCAGGCAAACACATTCGTTTCCAAGCTCCCTTTTAATCCCTGTTTCGCTTTGCCCAAGGGATCACAGAGGTTCCTCAGTAGATTTTATTCGTTAAAGGGCTTATCCAAGAAAAAAAAATCATTCACTGGAATGACACAATCTGTTTTACCCAGCGGACTAAGAAGGGGAAAAAAAGAAACCAAACACTTATTAGTTCACTTCGTACAATATGCTTATATTTACTTCTAGCTAGAACGGCATCAGCTGCCATAATCGTGTGTTCTTAGGAAACCTAATGCCATAAACTACTCGAAGGGCCTCTTCCAAAACAGAACCACAGGCTTTTACAAAAAGCGCTCACTTTTCTCCCCTGTAACGGGCAGCGCCGCTCCCCCGCCGGACAGGTACCAGGTTCACACCAAGAGCCGCAGGTGCAGGGTCCCCTGTGAAGGCTCTGATCCAACGTCCTGAGGGGAAGGGGCCTTGACTTCTACAGAAACTCTGCACGAATCAAACGGACCCCTTCTGCGTTGCCACGGCAGACCGAAGAGTTGGTCAGTATTCTGCTCAGAAAAAAAAAGAATAATGGACCCTTTGAGAATCTTCTGAAAGTGAAAGACCGTCTCCTCAGAAAAACACGCCCAAGTTCTCATAGCCCTTTAGGGGGAGGGGCCCCAAAGGCCTTTCGTCAACCCCCCTGGGGGAGACTTTCGTGCCCTTGAACGTGGGGTCAGGCTGGTGAGGAGAGTGGAGCCCGGGCCCCCTGGGCAGCTCTTCACGCGCATTTCCAGAACGACCCGCACGCGGGTGGGTGTCCACCTGGCCGGGAACGGGAGGCAGGGCCTGGAAGGAGCCCCGAGAGTGGCTGAGGGGTCGGGGGCTTGATTCCTGTGTGGATCCAGGACTAAACGGGGCTCGAAGGCAGAGGGTACAGACAGCCAGGTTTTTGCTTTTTGGAAACAAGAGCTGAGAAAAAAGCACAGTTCTTTAAACACACACTCCTTAAAGCTGTGGTTCCCCGTCCTTAACGCCTCTGATCGGAGGCTGTGTGGGCCTCCGATGCGGGTCTGGGGGGACACGGGGGCCTCGGTCAGGAAGACTGGTCTCAGGATCTGCGTCTAACCCCCGCCTCAGACCACTGACCCCGTGAGCTAAAGGATTTCCAAGTCCACAGTAATGAGTCTTTGATTTAGAAACCTCACTGCAGAGCTGTGAATGGTAGAATTCACTCTTAGCTCCTGGTGAAAGGTGTTAGAATAAATCTTCCCAGCTGCCACCCTCCTACCTGGAAGCACCGGGATGCACCCAGTGGAAGGAAGACACACGAATATCTTGAGGTTTGAACATATTTTACAGTGTCGCCTCACCTGGGAGGTCCATCCTGTCTGTTTACAAGCTGGAGATGTTCTCTAGTTAAGTAGTAAACATCTCCCACTGAAGTGTGGGGAATTCATTTCTCAAATAAAGGTCACATTTTCTCCAACCCTCCAAAGTGCAGAGAGTTTAAACTCCCCCACCAGTAAGAAGGCTGTTTCCTCTCTGAGTTGTCTATCTTCAGCTGTCTGAGTAAGGCAGCACCCTCACCCTCCCAGGGGCCAGAGGCCACTGGCCTGAAGGAATTCAGAGAGGCTGACGTCATGGGAGAGGTCCGGAGGTCAAATCTCCCCCCACGAGGTCCCCCGCTTTCTAGAGCAGAATCCTTGACTCCTGCCCCCTGGGGCATCTCCTCAAACAACAGGGGCAATTATTGTGGCAGCATCTTTATTTCTTTTGACTTTTCTGGGTCCCCAAATTACACGCTCTATCAAAGTAGCAAAGCTGAACAGAAAATAATCTGTTTTACGATACTTATTGACTCTGACTAAAAATCAGCAATTTGCCTTTAAAGGAAGAAAAAGGGATGAGATGGCTTCCTACGGCGTCTGTTCGCATCCTTCCGAGGCTCTTAGGGAGAAGCCCTGTTGTCCGGCTGAACGTCACTGTCGAGGCTTCCAACAGAAGCAGAGCTCACCTCACCTCCTAGAAGACTGGCCGGGGGTGTGGACCCTCCCAGGCTTCCTGCCCTGAGGCCGCAGCCACTGCCCCCAGGACTCTTGCACTGCAGGAGAGCCTGCCAGAAACATTTTGGCGGCAGAAGATGTGAAGACACTTTGAAAATTACTTTCCAAAGTAACTGCCTCCGTCGGTACCCCTCACAATTAGTATTAAACAAAGCTTTAATAATAAAAAGCTTGTTCAATAAAAAACAAAATATTAACTCTTTCTTTGTGAACCAGAGAGGTTTACTTTAACTGGCGCCTTCCTGGCTGTCTTTTAGGGAAAGAATACGTTTGCTGGGCTCCTGTGTAGGAAGGTGGTGACAATCAAGCTCACAGAAGCAAACGCCGCTGGGCTGTGCAGTGTCTCTCGTCACTGCGGACACACAGCTGCGGTCTAATTCCTTAGCTCTGAAAATAGGAAATCAGTGACCTGACTTCTGATGACACACAGTGTTAGGAAGAGAGATGGTGCTTCCCTCTTAAATTCAAATAGTTTAAGTCTATTAGCATTCTACCTCAGTAATATAATTTCTTGTTTTAAAAATTCTTATTTAAGAATTTAAGCATAACTAGTTTGCTTAACAAAGCCGTGTCCGTTTCACTGACGACAGGACCGAAACTAAAGCCCCAGCATCCCCTCAGCACCTGCACTCCCTCCAAAGTCATCCCCGACTCCCTGTTGGACCTGAGGACCGAGCATCCCTCACTATGTCCACATTGGCTCTGGACAGTGGAGAAGCCTGTGCTGATGAGACGCAATAACGCCAAGGCAGAAGCAGCGCCTGAGGGACTCGCAGCTCTGCGGCCAGAGGAGACTCAGGGTGAGGTGCCCTCTTCTGGGACCCGGCTCCCCCGCACCATCGATCACCGACCACCGGGCCGCCAGTGGCGCTCAGCACCGCCAGGAACGGGAACCCGGGCGCAGCTTCCGGAGGGCAGTGACGATGTGACCCGTGAAGGGAAAACTAGTAGCTGTGGCCACAGCCCTTCAGCTCCAACCCGGGGGTCCACTGCACGACCCCGGTGGTAGTTTTTCTTCGTCCCCAGAACTGTCAAGGAGGGTGTCTGGACCCTGCCAGTTTCCTGATGCCCTGTACTTCAAATACACAGTAACATCAAAATAAAATCTTTAGTGTGGATCCTTCTCCCTTTCAAAATAATAACAATAACAATAACAATAATGATAATGATAATAATGCCCAATCCCAAACCTCAAGCCCATGCCCCTGAGCATTAAAAAAAAAAGAAGATGGAGTTTGAGGAACTGGATATACTCCTTACCCCACAAGTCAGCAGCCTAAAAACAAAAATCTTAAACTCTCTCCGTAATCAAGAAGAGTCTTTTCCTTTTGTCTCCGGAAATCTCAGGTCATCCAAGGGACAAACTGATAGCTGATTTTTAAATTTAGTGACTCAAAAATCCATCAACTGTCCCTTCAAAGTAATGACCAGTGATAAAATGGATTTAGGATTTATATACTTCTTCAAAATTAACTCAATAAAAATGAAAAAAATCCTGTCTATGGAGTCTAAACATAAAAATGGACAATTCATAGAATTACATGTACTTCTTTTTTTTTTTTTTTTTTTTTTGTCCAAAGTAAACTTTAATGGTTCTGAGCTATTATAAACCAAGATTCAATGTAATCGTATGTCCATACGTGGGAGGTGTGTTACATAATGGGGATCTTCTGAATTAAATTCTTCGGAGAATACAATCAATATTTATTAAAGGATAAATTTAAAATTAAAATATGTTCTAATTTGAATATATATGTATATTCAAAAATGTATTTAATATATACAGTTAAAGTCCAAAGGTAACTGCCACAATTATTTAGAATCTAGACCCACAAAATATTTTTTCAGGAAGGAGTATTTTAATACTGTACATGTAATTCTTAATCCATTTAAGAATTCAAAGAGTTAAAATTTTTTTTTTCCATTTAGCACTCTCTGTTCCCTGAAGCAAACCTGTGTCCTTTCCAAACATTTAGGTCCAGCTGGAGTTAAATGATCCTGGGAATAAAAACAGAAAAAGCCCTCTGGGGACCCCGGTCCATTCTCAAGGATCAAATGAGTCAAACAGAAATCTTAACATGATAATGAAGCCACTGGCAGGATTATGCCCTCACGGACCCAGAAGCTTGGGCCGGAAATTATTTTCCCACAGTTTCATTCTACCTAAAATTTTAAACTAAAATATACACACCACTCACAGCTCCTAGAACATTCAGACTGAGCCAGGGGTGCATGGTGAGGACCTGCAAGTTAGAATTTTCCTCCCACCCTGTTGAGATTGTTCAGTCAGAACCTCTGCAGTTCTTTTCCTTCATAAAGCTCTTATAATTCAGAAAAGTAAAGAAAAAGAGAATGCAGTTCCCATTTCCTGCATCAGAATTTTATTTTAAATAAAGACACCGCGAAGCAGCTGAACTGACTGATGTCTTCTGGGTTGGGTCAACGCGGTGATGGCAACGGGAACACCCCTCCCCCAGTTATATCACAGGCTCTCTCTAGGGACGTTCTCTCTTCATAACCCCTTCTCCCCTGCCTGGCAGGGTTCCAACACCACCCCAGTGGCTCGGGGATTCGGAGCAGCAGACAAAGCTCTACACAGCACATCCTGCAATTCTAAGGAGTCTGGCTGGGGCAGGACGTCTTCTTCTGGAATACTGACCAGACTCTGCCAGAACTGGGGCAAGAAAAGACTTGTGTGGCATCAAGTCCGCCCAAGGGAAAGAGCAAGGGTGCATGGCTAAATTCAACCATGCGCTAAACCCACAGCCAGATTCGACCTGGGGGACATGGTGCCAGGGTCGCTGGCCCGGGTCCCTGCGTGGCTGCAGGCCCCCAGCCCCTGCCGGCGTCCACAGCTGCATCTAGGCCGCACTCACCTCAGACTCCGTCCTGCTCTCCGGGAAGGGAGGCCAAGCTGGTAAAAATCACACACCCGTGCCCGGTGACACCTGGGGCCGGTCTCCTCCACAAGACAGGAAGTACCTTCTGGTGCCGCCACCTTTTACTGAGATGTGTCACCGGTGACAGTCACTGTTGTCCAGTGACTGTGCTACTGTCACGTGCGGCTCACAGGCTCCCGGGCTCACGTCCAGCGGCCGCTCCGGCCGGCTCCCCCTGGGCTTACCGGCTAGTCCCGCGCCCCTAAACGCGAGCCGGACCTCGTCAGGGCCCCACGAAAGCCCAGAAAACCCAAAACGCAGCAGAGGAAGTGGGGGAAAGGGGCACCTGTACCCACGCGGTGACGCATCTTTAAAACCTGTTGTGCGAGTCAGGGGGGACCGTCCGGGGTAAAAGTCAAACCAGTCCATCCTCGTTCCTGCGAGCGCGCCGGGCCGCGGGAGGATGCGGGGCGCGGGCGGCTTCGCGGACCGCCCCCCACCCGCGGGCCCTGGAGCGGGTCGCCGACGGGGGCGGGCGCGGGGGATGAGGGCGAGGGGGCCACGGGCCGCCGACCTACCTGCTCCGGCTTCCGGAGTCAAGCCCTCCGCCCGAGGGGCCGAGAGGTAGCGCCCCCCTCACCGGCTCGGCGGGGATGCGTCCGGGCGCGGGGTCCGCGCGCGGGGTCCGGGCGCGGGGCGGCGCCTGCGCGGCCGCCGGACGGGCAGGAAGAGCGGGGCGCCGCGAGCTCGGCGGGTGTGCGACGTCTGCAGCTGCCCTCCGCCCGCTCCGGGATGGCCCGGCTCCCACCTGCAGCGCCTTTTAACCGCGCCCCACCCCGCCTCTGTCCTGACGCTCCCCGGGCGGGAGGCGAGACGAGCGCGCGGTGATCGGAGCGCGCCCGCCCCGGGGGCGCGGGCTGCGGGGCGCACGGGCGTGCGCGGCGGGCCCTCCCTCCGGGGCGCGGGGCCTGGCCCAGCCCGGTCCGGGCCCGGCGGGGCGGCCCAGGTGTCCCCGCAGCGCCGGGGGGTCGGGAGCAGGGCCTGCGCCCGCGCCCCCCGGGAGCCGGCCTGGGCGAGTGGGCCCGGGTGGGCCCGCAGCCAGGCTTCCGATGGGCTGGACCCGTTGGGATCCGTGCTCGGCGCAGGCTGCGTTTTTCCCGGGACTTAGCCTGCTCTTTTCTGGACCCTGCCGCCCTCTTAACAGCCCGCCAGGCGCCCGTGCGAGGCCCTGTCAGAGAGCAGCCTGGAGGCACAGAGACTGTGGGTCTTTATTCATTAATGACCACGTTATTAGAGTTAAAGGGGTTATTTTATTAGTCACCTCCGCTCTTTGCCCCCTCATCCGGGGAAGCGAAGGGGTCCTTCCTCAGCAAGCCCCGCGCTCCCGGCAAAGACCTGGCCCGCGACCCCTCCCACAGGTCGGCTCTGAATGCCCAAGGCCGCCCCAGGCAGGGCACGAACATTGGCATAGTAAAATAACTCAATTTTTAAAAATTTAATTAATTTATTTAGTTTTTGTCTGTGATGGGTCTTCGTTGTGGTGCACTGACTTCTCATTGCGGAGCACGAGCTCTGGGCACGTGGGCTTCAGTAGTTGTGGCACGCGAGCTCAGTAGTTGTGGCTCGCGGGCTCTAGAGCTCAGGCTCAGTAGTTGCGGCGCAGGGGCTTAGTTGCTCCACGGCATGTGGGATCTTCCCGGACCAGGGCTCGAACCCGTGTCCCCTGCACTGGCAGGCGGATTCTTAACCACTGCGCCACCAGGGAAGGCCCTAAATAACTCACTTTTTAAAGCAGATTGTAAACTTCTGTGGGGATTATAAGCAGTTTAAGACTTTTTCTCATTCCCACAGCACCAGGCAGGGCCCTTACCCCACAGAAGATGCCGCTCCGTGAGGGTTTGCATCTTGACTGGCGGAGCCCGCCGGCACAGCAGCTGAGCCTGGAAATGGCTCTTGCTCTTGAGGCAGGACTGCCCACATTCCCACTCCTGCGGCGGGTTCCGCACGACACCGCCTGAGCAGTTATGCTCCGGACCAGCGGCCGCTGTTCCAGGACCACCGAGGAAAGAACTTTGCAACCAAAGCAGCCACAGAGAATGTGTTGCATTTGCTAGTGTCCAAAAAAGGGACCACCTCAACACAGGGCAAAAAACATCTCTTCTGTTCGGGTGATCTGTACCAGCCCCACAGCTGGCTTTTTATTCTGTTATTTGTTTCTAAATGTTTCCATGCTTTCCCCTAAGATCAGGAACAATGCTTTCCCCTAAGATCAGGCCCTGCATTCCAATCAACATCCTACTGGACGTACCATCTAATGTAATAACACAAGAAAAGGAAATTAAAAGGCATACAGACTTCGAAGGGAGAAATAAAACTGTCTTATTTTATACATGACAAAAAAAAAGAAAATTTCTCCTGGAACTAATAAGCAATTATAGAAAAATTACAGGACACAAGATTAAATATGCAGAAGTCAATTACTTGCCTATATATCAGCAATGAACAACTGAAATTTGAAATTAAAAACACCACACTACTTATATTAGCACCAAAAAATTAAATACTTAGGTATAAGTCTAGCAAATATGTACAAGACCTATATGAGAAAAACCACAAAACTCTGATGAAAGAAATAACAGATCTAAATAAATAGAGAGATATTTCATGTTTGAATTATTTTAGTGCTGCTGCAACCAATTATCACAAACTGAGTGAACAAAACAACAGAATTTCTTTTTTCTCTCACAGTTCTGGAGTCTAGAAGTGCAAAGTTAAGTTTTGGGCCAGGCTCTGATCCCTCTGAAAGCTCTAGGGGAGAATGCTCCCTTGCTTCTCTCCAGCCTCTGGCGGTGGCGGCGTTCCTAGGCTTCCAGCTCCTCCTTCCTGTGTCCGCCTCTGTGGTCACATGGTTTTCCTCCCTGCGTGTCTCTGAGATCACTGTCCTCTCCTCTTTAAAAGGCCATCAGTCATACTGGATTTAGAGTCCGTCCTAATCCAGTGTGGCCTCATCTTAACTAATTACATCTGCAAAACTCTGTTTTCAAATAAGGTCACATTCACAGGTACTGGGGGTTAAGGCTTCAACATGTCGTTTTGGGGGACCCCATTCAACCCACAATGGTGTTCTTGGACAGGAAGAATTAACATTATTAAGATGCCAGCTTGGGGCTTCCCTGGTGGCACAGTGGTTGAGAATCTGCCTGCCAATGCAGGGGACACGGGTTCGAGCCCTGGTCTGGGAAGATCCCACATGCCACGGAGCAACTAGGCCCGTGAGCCACAATTACTGAGCCCGCACGTCTGGAGCCTGTGCCCCGCAACAAGAGAGGCCGCGACAATGAAAGGCCCGTGCACCGCGATGAAGAGTGGCCCCCGCTTGCCACAATTAGAGAAGGCCCTCGCACAGAAACGAAGACCCAACACAGCCAAAATAAATAAATTAATTAATTAAAAAAGAAAAAAAAAAAAGATGCCAGCTTTTCCCAACTTGGTCTCTAGATTAAAGCTCTCTCAATCCACATCTCAGCAAGTTATTTGTGGATACAACAACAAGCAAGCCGATCATAAAGTTTATACCGGGCAAAAGAGCAGGAAGGCAAAAGGTAAAAGACCCAGAACAGATGACAAAATATTGAAGAAGAACAAAGTTGGAGGATGGACACTATCCAACTTCAAAACTTACTATAAAGCTACAGGAATCAGGAAGGTGTGGCGCTGGTGAAAGAACAGAAACACAGATCAGTGGAACAGAACAGAGAACCCAGAAACAGACCCACATAAATACAGTGAACTGACTTTTGGTGAAGGAGCAAAAGCAATTCAATGAAGAAAGGATAGTCTTTTCAAAAAATGGTGTTGGAACAACTGGACATTCACATGCAAAAAAAGAAAAAGAGAAAAGAAAAAGGAAGGCAGGAAGGAAGACAGAAAGAGAGATAGAAAGAAAGAAAGAATCTAGACACAGACCTTTCACAGAAATTAACTCAAAATGGGTTATATCATAGATCTAAATGTAAAATCCAAAACTTTAAAACTTTAGAAGATAGCATAGGAGATAAAATCTAGAGGTACCCTTAGGTTTGGTGATGACTTTTTAGCTACAACACCAGGGAAACGCAAAGTAAAACAGCAATGAGATACCACTACACACCTGTTAGAATGTCTAAAATCCAAAACCATGTAAAGTCCAAATACTGCAGAGGGTGTGGGCCAACAGGAACCCTCACTCACTGCTGGTGGGAATTCAAAATTTACAGCCACTTTGGAAGACAGTTTGGCTGTTTCTTACCATAGGGTCCAGCAATTGTGCTCGTTGGTATTTACCCAAAGAAACTGGAAACTTACGTCCACATAAAAACCTGCACACAAATTTTATAGCGCTTTTATTCATGACGGTCAAAACTTGGAAGCAACCAAGATGTCCTTCAGTAGGTGATGGATAAATAAACTGTGGTGCATCCAGACAATGGAATATTATTTAGTGATACAAAGAACTGAGCTATCAAGCCACGAAAAGCCATGGAGGAAACTTAGGTGCATATTACTAAGTGAAAGAAGCCAGTCTGAAAAGGCTACATACTGTATGATTCTGACTATATGATATTCTGGAGAACGCAAAACTATGGAGACAGTAAAAAGATCAGTGGTTGCCAGGAGTTGGGGGGGTGGAGGGATGAAAAGATGGAGCACAGAGGATTTTTAGGGCAAACTACTCTGTATGAGGCTAGAATGGTGGAGACACGTCTTATACGTTTGTCCAAACCCATAGGAAGTACGACATCAAGAGTGAACCCCAATGTAAACCGTGGACTCTGGGTGATGATGATGTGTGTCTCTAGGTTCACCTATTGTAACAAGGGTACCATCTCTCGGGCATGTTGATAGTGGGGAAACTGTGTAGGAGAGAGGAGGTGTGTGGGAACTCTCTATACTTTCCGCTTGTAAACCTAGCGCTGCTCTAAAAAATAAAGTCTGTTAATTAAAAAATCAGTAAAGAAAAGCCCTGGGCTCTTTAGCTTAAGGTCTGGCATTAATTCTCAGAAGAGTGCTCTGTAACTAACAGCATTTACTCACAACAAACCGCTGAAATGTTGAAACAGCTCGCTCTCTTAAGAGATGAGTTCTGTATCCCACGGAGCCCTGCGGTGATTTTCTCTCTCATTCGCTCAGCAAATAGGTGAGGACTTGCGGCGTTTTGGGCCTCACACAGCGCCAGGCAGGGGCCGAGCGAGGACGGGAGACCCGGGCTGCAGCCCTTGGCCCCCTGAGCCCCTCTGCTGTCTGTGTCCCCTCTCAGCTGCCTTATGTCAGGGGGGCTCCGGCCTCCACGCTCAGGGTCGCTCCTTTGCAGTGTCTGTGGGGAGGCTGCTTAGAAAGGGCTGTAGGGGCTTCTGGCTTTTACAGAGGACGGGAAGGGAGCAGCCCCCGTCGGCAGGTCTGGGTTCCCGAAGCGTTATTTTCTGAGCAGCAAAGAGGGTTTGGACACACCTATGGTCTACTCCTGGGGTTGTTTGCAGAATGGGAGCTGACTTCAGCGCGCTGGGCTGTCCGGCCGCGCGGCAGGACTTTGACCCAAAGCCGCAGCGGTTTTCCTCCCGAGGCTTCCTTCAGCCCACAGCGCGGGCCATCCAGGCAGGCAGCCCTCCGTCTCGGCGGAACAGGGCCGTGCCCCCCGCGGCCCTGTCTAATCTTTGACGAAAGCCTCTGCGCGGCTCGGAGGACACGCAGCCACGCTGCCCCGCAGCAGCTGGAGCCGGGACCCCTCGGTCTCACCGCCCACGGCTCGGGTCGCGTCCTGGCCTGTGCACGGCCAGCTGGTGCCGGGAGAGCAGCTTAGCGTCAGCTGGTCCACAGCTCGCATCCCTGAATCAGGTGGCACCGAAGTGCAGCATCTTCCGCGACAGGCCATTGCAACCTTGGAGCCATTTCCTCTTAATCGAGGCGAATGACCCCCCACCCCCGAGGCCCGTGGATAGTGAGGCTTTGATTTCGTTTGTCACTCGTGTGCTAGTTTCCAACAGGGCCAGGGCACGGGCGGTGGGGAAGTAGAGACTCGAAAGTGTATTATTACCGATCCTGCCAAATTTGATCACACAGAAAGTCATGGGGGGAGAGGGGAGAGCCTGGTGGGGGGAACGCCGCCCCATCCAGCCCCGCCCGGGATCCCAGCCTCCCACTCACCGGCCGTCCTCCCCTCCCCGGGCGGCACCACCTTGATTCTCTCCTCCGATTTCTCTGTTCTCTCTGTTCTCATCTTTCTGGTGACTTTATTCGGGCCGTTGTCACCTTTTCATTGGCTGATTCTTTCATTCACCTCGCTTGTTGAGGGTCCACGAATGGGGGGGGGGCCCTGAGGACCGTGCGGGGGGCCTGGACCCTCTGTCCGGGGCCTGCCGGGGGCCAGAAAGGCAGAGAGCCGGGACGCCCCCAACCCCCAGCGCGGAGTGGCCGGAGGAGGTGAGAGGCTGCGGGCTGGCGGCCCAGGCCCTCACGTGGGCACCTAGAGGAGAGCTTCCGGCCGCGGAGCTGCCCCCGAGGCGGCCCTGCCGTGCCGCCCGCCGCCCTGCCCCACCCTGGGCGCCCGCCTCCCACGTGGACCCGCACGGCCGGCCTCGGGCACATCCGTCCTCGCTGCCCCCCACGCACTTGGTGCCGGTCATTGCGCGTCTCTGGGTGACGCCGCTCCTGTGGTCTGGATTTTGCTTTCTCCAGCTGGAAAATTCATTCCTGTTCTCGGGGCTCAGCTGACAGGCTGCTTTTCTTGGTTCTTATGAATAATAGGCATTTCCGCCTGACCGTTCTGGGTGTTGTTCACACGATTACTCCGTACTGAGGTCACTCTGTGATATGTGATACTGAGAGTTTACTTGCATGTTTTCAGGATAAAAGACCCCTGAAAACAGAAATATCATTGCCTCTTCTAGCACCCAGCACCCAGCCCCATCACCAGCACCCAGCACCAAGCATCAATGCCAGCACCCAGTACCCAGCACCCGGCACCAGTACCAGCACTCAGTATCCAGCACCCAGCACCCAGCACCCAGTACCCAGCACCAGCACAAGCACCCAGCACAGCAGCCAGTAAAGTGCCTTGTCCACAGCAGGTGTGCAGGGAATTTTGTTAACTTGAATAAGCCCTCACTTCCTTAACCTGAGTAATGATTTTTTTTTTTAACTTTTTATTTTATATGGCAGTCTAGTTGATTAACACTGCTGTGTTAGTGTCAGGTGTACAGCACAGTGACTCAGTCACGCATATATATACACACACACGTCTATTCTTTTTCAGATTCTTCTCTCACGTAGGTTTTCTGAGTAAAGATTTTAAAGACTCTTCCTTTGCTAGGCAATCAGCTCTGCAGAATTAGCATCTGTAGGTGTGATGTTGCTGTAAACTTTTTCACATGTCATTAAAACCCAGTGTCCTCGATAGCTGACACCCAAGTCCACGTGGTTAAGTGTGGGGCAAGGAGCGACACTGACGTGGTCCTTACCCTGCACTGGGGGACGTGGTTCAGCCCCGCAGAGCTGCCGCCGACGTCCGGAGGCAGGTGCGGTTGAAAGGTGGACACACGCACACCTCTCGTGCTGGGTGGGCACAGGTGACATCGAGGCAAAGACCTGTCTTGCTGAGCCCAGGTCTGCCCTGTGGGTGTGACGGCTGCTGAGCTCTGCTGGCGGCCCCAGGGCCCGCCCGCTGGGAGCCCCCCTCCGCGTGGTTTCTCACGGTCCTCAGCGGGGGGTGGGGGGGTGTCCTCACACCACTCACTGTCTGTGCCCCACGGATCCTGTGGTGTTTCACACGCAGGAGCTCATTGGAAAACAATTCTCAGGTAAGGTAGATGCTTTCCCCTTTACAGAGGAAGGAGCGAGGGGTTCAGAGAGGGTCATTCATTTCTTCATTTCACAAGTATTTATTGGACAAGGCAGAGCCAGACACGCAGGCAGGCACCTGCCCAGACACGTGAGAGTGTCTGAACCCCACCTCCTGATTCCCGACCTGGGCTCTTCCCGCCACCTCATGTGCCAGGAATGAAACACCTGCAGAAATGGGGGTGGCAGGAACACCTCCGTTCTGTAAAGCAGAGGCGTGACGCTGTGAATGGGAGGTGACAGAAGAGAATGGGGATGTCGCACGGACATCTGTAGCTTCTGCAGGAGCCCCTGGAGGGACCCCAGTGCTATGGGCTCAGCCCTCCTTCCAGTTTTGCGCAAAATCAGGGCCAGCTTACCAGTGACATTGCTTCATTCCTCCTGCAGCGGAGAGTCTCCTGGAAGGACAGCGAGGCCACCTACTCACCCTTCATTCCTGTCCTCTACAACGGTTCCCGGCAGAACTGGGCTGAGCTGCTGGGGGTCCCCGACCCTGGTCCCTCCAGGTACGGTGTTGGTCTCTGATTTGCTCACAGACGTGACGGCCTGTGGCCAACAGTGACCCGGAAACCTCGTCTCTGTCCTTCAGCGGAGTCAACGCTTTCTTAGGGCTTGCAGACGAATGTCACCCGCATATTCAGGCATCATTTTCACATTTGTTTGTGTGCAGATAATGTGCTATCGGGTGTGTCTTAACTGATTTTAAGCTTCACAACAATCCTTGAAATAGTGTGTGTGATCCCCATTCTACGGTCGAGGGTTAAGTGGTGTGACCCAGATGCACAGCTAGGAAATGGCAGAGGTAGGACTTGGGCTCCCATCTCCCCGTCTCGGGGCGGGGACCCCAGGCGTCATGTGGAGGAGTCTTAGTCTGGAGCCCGTGCTCTGCCAGCAAAGCCACAAGGATGGGTTTCTGGTCCCTGAGCGCCACGCAATTGTCCACAAAGCTTGCGTCCAAGGGCTCCTGTGCGTCTTTCTAGGGGAGGTGTCGTAACATTGATTAGACTCTCAGAGAGACCCACAGCCTCAGAGGGACGGTCAGCGGGTCTTGATGCTCCGGTCTACACTGACTGCTCTTCTGTCTCTGTGCCAGCCGCGCCCTCCTGGAGAAGACCAGCTCTTTCCTGTCTAAGTTGCTGGCCTTTTTGAGGCCTTGGAAATGTAATGTCAGGTTCCATTTATCATGTGAGTAATTCCGCCCAAACAATTGACTTCTATGAGGTTGATTATAAATGTTCCTAATGATGATCCCTTTTCTCTGTCATCTGTCACGCAGTGTGGACCCAGACACAGGTGAAGGGGGCGTGAAGTTTGAGGTTAAGGCTGTAGCCGTACAAGGCTGTACCTCTTGGGGTCTTTTTACACTAGGAAGTAGCAGCTCCGCTGTTTGGAAAACTCCCCCTTGATTCTGCTTCCTAAAGCGAACCATCACAGGACGGGCACGGCCTGCCCCTGACCTCCGTCTCTTCGAGGCACCCCTCGTCCGCGACATCCTCCGGGTGCTGTTCACGGGGACCCAGCGCTGTCTTGCCCTGTCTGGGCAACGAGAGCTTGAAAAGCATCCTGACGTTCCACGTGGCACAAGGGTCACTTCCCCAGCGCCTCCTCACTAGGCCTGTGCCACGCAGCCGATGGCTGGGAGCTGATTACCTGAGGACACGGCAGGTGGGCGGCCAGCTCAGGAAGAGTGACCGGTTCGCAGACAGTCCAGGGCTGACTGGGGCAGAGGAAGGACCAGCACCCGGCACGGATCCACTGGAAGCCCGGCTGTAACACAGGGCACGGCGGCCGCCCCGGACAGAGCACGTGGGCCCAGGAAGCCACCTGCTTCCCTGGGGTGACACAGGCTCAGCTCACATCTCCAGGCCCGTTTGCCCTCCTTTTCTGCAGTACGTGGAGTGACTATTTCAGTGGAAATTTTAATTTTAAAAGGAGAAATTGAAAAGAGTAAAAATCTGCGTTTTATTTATAACAAGCCAACTGTCTGTGGGTCTTGGGGGAGGGTTGGGGAAAGCGGCTGAGCCGCCGGGTGTGAGCGGCCCTGGTGCCCCGCACGTACCAGCTGTGGGTCACTCTTCCCACCCCTGTGGACAGAGAGCTTTGCTAATTAACGTAAACCCAGAGGAGGGCTTGGTGACCCGAATGACGGCTGTCCTCTTCAGAGCTGCCTGTAGAAGGAACCGAGTTTTGGCAACGATGGAAACGTCTTTAGAACTTTTATTAGAGTTATCGCTGAAGTTATCGGTTCTGTGTAGCAAACGGCTCCAAAACTTAGTGGTTTAAAAAACCACCGGTGGGTTATTTCTCATGGTCCTGTGGGTGCTGCCCATCTCATGGAGGGGGTGTCCTGTGCAGCTTGCCCGCCGGGAGCTGGGCTGGGGCCGGCACACCCAGGACGGCCCCCCGCCCCGGGGCTCTCTCCTCGTGGGGCTCAGCCTGAGCTGAGCTGCCTTTGGGGTGCAGGACCCCCCGGCTGGGCCCAGAGTCAGGTTTGCCATGCAGTACTCGCCTGGATTGGCCATGCCCCTGCCTCCAGCCCATCACGGGTCTCTGTCTTCGGAGCCTGTGCGAATGCAGGTCGACAGTGTGCAAAGCCTGTCTGCGCAGCTACCTGACACGATCTGCAGAGCAACTGTAGCCCTCGCACCTAAGAAACCACATCTCGGAGCAGGACGGGGACGAGCCTGACGTCCCATCAGGAGCGAGAGACGGACCCAGGACCTGCCCTCCTGACCCTGGGCCCCGTTGCTACAGAAGCTGCTCTCGGACGAAGCTTCACCTGGTGAGTGGATCTGATATTTGGAAACATCCGAAAGTTGTCCTGCATCTGGGCTGCTTACAAAGAAGTGTCTGAGCTGGGGAAACACCACTCGGCCAAGGGAGAAATGGGGCCGTGTTACTTATTTTCCTGCGTGTCTCAGAGCTGACTCCGAGTGGATGTGGACACGAGTGTGGCCTGAGTGGGTGTGCGAGTCCCCCCTCGCTGCCGCGGGTGCCCCCTGGTGAGCACGACAGGCCCTGGGGGGTCCCTGCCGGGCCCCGACGGTGGTCGCCAGCTCTGCATTGGGGAATTCTGCTGCCACTTATTGGTTTGCGGTCATTTTGCTTCCTTTTCAAGCTCTATTCAGAAACATGCTGGGAAAGAGGGAAGCTTTGAAACTAAAACCTTTTATCTTTAAAATTTTTCTCCCTAATGAGTCTCTCGTTTTTCTTTCATGTCCTTCTTGTCTCGGTCGCTGTCACACTCTGTCATTTCCTTAAATGTGATCCATTTATTCATAGTTTCCTTTTCTGTGCTTTCACGGTTGGGCAGTGGGCAGGTCACTTCACCCTGTGTAGGGCTCATTATTTTCCTTCTTCCTTCTTCCTTTTTCATGCTCAGAGTCTGACAGTCACTCTTTTGATAACAATGCTTTCATGTGGCTGAGTTCAGCCTGTTACTTTCATAAGATCAGGTATTTTAGAAACATTTTCTTGGAGCCTCAAAATAGTCTATGCATTTTTCACAGCATAGAAGTTCTTGTAGGCTTAAACAGTTTGCCATTTGTTACTTACCATGGAGAATTTGTTTTTGTGGTTTTGGGTTTTTTTTTTCTGTTTTGTTTTGTTTTTATTGAGGTATAATTGACATATAACATTTTATTGGTTGCAGGTGTACAATATAGTGATTCGATATTTGTATATACTGTGAAATGGTCACCGTGATAAGTCTAGCTAACATCTGTCAACATCCACAGTTACAGAATTTTGTTTTTTCCTTGTGGGGAGAACTTTTGAGGTCTACTCTCTGAGCAACTGTGAAATATACATGCAGCATTGCTAACTATAGCCCTCACGCTGTGTGCTGCCTCTTCATGACTTACTTATTTCACAACTAGCAGTTCGTGCCCTTTGAGTCCCTTCACCCACCTCCCTCACCCTGCCACCACCTCTGAGAGCCATCAGTCTGTTCTCCGTATCTAGGCGCCTGGTTTTTGTTGGCTGTACGATGTGAGATCATACGGTACCTGCCTTTCTCTGTCTGACCTTTTTCACTGAGCATAATGCCCTTGAGGTCCATCCACATCGTTGCAAATGGCACGATTTCCTTCTTTAGGGCTGAACAAGTAACTTTACATTGTGTGGGGAACACATCTTTTTTTTAATCCATTCAAACACTCATGGACATTTAGGTTGTTTCCAGATCTCGGCTACTGTAAATGATGCTGCAGTGAACATGGGGCGCAGATGCCTATTCAAGTTAGCGCTGTTTTTTCTGATAACTACCCAGAAACGGGGTTGGAGAATTTCTTATAAGTGCGCTGGCCATTCATGCGTTTTCTCAAGGCGACAAAGGCCTATCACGCCCCTTCTGTGTCCTGAGCACTGGGGTTATAGTGACGACAAGGCAGAAGGAGACCCATGGGATTTAGTATTTAGTAGCCATGGCTTGAAATCTTGTGGTTTCTCAGAGTTTTCTGACAGTTGTGCAGATGGGTTGTCAATTGCTGTCCATTTTGCTTTAAGCTGCTGTCAGGAGCCACGACCGGGAACGACACAATTTTAGACAATGAAATGCCGCAGATCGCTGGGAACTCCAGGTAGGGGTGTGATGAAGGGCCAGCAGTTTAGTTAAATGATAGTGTTCCTTTTTTTTTAAAAATAAATTTATTTATTTATTTTTGGCCGCGTTGGGTCTTCGTTGCTGCGCACGGGCTTTCCCTAGTTGCGGCGAGCGGGGGCTACTCTTCGTTGCGGTGCGCAGGCTTCTCATTGCAGTGGCTTCTCTTGTTGCAGAGCACGGGCTCTAGGCGCACGGCCTTCAGTAGTTGTGTCACGTGGGCTCAGTAGTTGTGGCTCGCGGGCTCTAGAGCACAGGCTCAGTAGCTGTGGCTCACGGGCTTAGTTGCTCCGTGGCATGTGGGATCTTCCCGGACCAGGGCTCGAGCCCACGTTCCCTGCATTGTCAGGCGGGTTCTTAACCACTGCGCCACCAGGGAAGTCCCAATGACAGTGCTTCAAGTGAGGAATCAGGAAATGCTTTATCACGACTCCCACTTCGAGATGGGCGTTCCCTCTTCCAACAGATGGACGACAGGGTGACAGCAGGTGACTGGACAGGGAGGGGACAGCCAGCAGCAGGATATGCTGGGATGGGCAGCTGTGGGAGCTGCGGCCAGTCTGCTGGACCCGCCTGCTTCCCGAGGTCTTCGCCTGGTGGTTCCAGCAGAAAATCACCCGTCCCCTCCCCCTCCTTCCTCCTCAGGGACCTTCTCAAACTGCCTGTTCTGCAGGTTTACAGCATCCTTAGTGGGATCACGAGCTCCTCCGGGACAGGACGTCTTCCTTCCAGGCCTCTCTCCACTCTGTGCCTGTGATGACGCCCGAGGCTCCCTGGGCGTCATTCGGTCCAGGATCCCATCAGCCCCTGGGAAACGTACCGTAGCGTCGTCTGTACAGCCCAAATCGCCCATAAGTAAAGGCCTTCGGGGATGTTCATGACCACACGCTCTTGGGTGGGGCTCAAGGTCTTAAACCTCATTCACTTCTGTGAGTGGGAACAGTATTCTAACGTGTGAATAAGGAAGACGACCATTGCGCTCATGGGGAGTTGATTATCCCAACTTCCTGAGGGAAGAGAACTTAGGACAGAACCCTCCTTGTTTCCCAGAGCCGCATGTTTTAGGGCCCGTGGAAGGGAGGAGGGGGCATGGCCTAATCAATCTGGACGGCTGACCTGGGTGTTTCAGGTCATAAACGTCTCCTTGTCCTTAAGTTGTCCTAGATTCCTCTCCATCATGAAAACAGAGTTAATAGCTAAATGTTTCGTCTTCAGAGGTCTTGCATTTCAAATCCATTATTAAGTCTGAGGGGTCAGATGCCACTGGCAGTGACAACACTCCTCTGGGGCTGCCGAGGGCGGGGCCGCCGTCCCTTCAGCCGGGAGGTTCTGTTTCCCAGTTCTGTCTCACTTGGGACTAAATATTTGCTGAGTGTCCTGGTAAAACTACGTTCCATTATTTAAATTTGTGAAATACAGGTTTTAATTGTATTTCACGCCGTTTAACTAAATATTTACTGAAATACTAATTATTTTAAAATTTTTATCAAAATAATAAGTGTACACAGTTTAAAAATTCAAGTAGACCTAAAAGGCTTTCAAGAAACAGTTCAGCTCTCCGCCCACCCCTCTACTTACAGCGACACTTTGCCCCAAAGGCAACCAAAGCCCTTCATTTCTTATAGCTCTTCTGAGAGTTACCCCGCGATTTCTACACAATGTGCTTATTCTGCTATTTCCTGATTCTGGGTTTTAGACCTGCTGACATTCATGGAACTTGGAGGGTTGGCTTCTACTCACCCTCACTGCTCCCACCCGGCGCTCACCCCTTCCCTCTGTCCTCCTCAGAAATTCACGTCCCAAATCCTGGTTAAATACATACTGGTTCTTTATGTTATTTTAACTGCGTACAAAGTCACTTCTGGACCGGGCTTGCATTCTTCTCTTACGACCTCCCAGCCCCGCAGCCGCAGGGACGGCGCTTCCTTCCGCTGGGCTCTCTGTGTGTCTATTGTTCAGTTTTCCCTGCCTTTCCACACGCCTGCCACGTGCTCAGGAGGGGCTGTCCGAGCTCCGGGACGTGGCTCTGACCTCTCGGCGCGCCATTTGTTCCTTGCTGCCCCTCCACCGTCTGGACGGCCCGCCGGGCCTGTCCGCCGCCCCCTTGGGCGCCGCTGCCCCTGCTGGGGCCACGTTTCTTCTTTGCTTTATTCCCTCATTTTGCCGAAGCACATCCTCCAGTAGTTTCTTGAGAGAGGGACGGTGGCGGGCCAAGCGCTGTGTCCTCCTGTCACCTCGCCCTGCCTGTCCTCTCCTCTCCTGTTTGCTTTGGTCCTACGAGTTGCACGTTCTCTGGCTGTCATTGGATTGGCATTGAAGGTGGGCGTGGAGCTGAGGGCACGTCCAGGGTGCGAGGCAGGAACCCCGCCCCCCCAGCCCCCAGGCCCCCAGTGCTCGTAGGGTGAGCCGGGCCCTCAGTGCCTCTGGGAGGTGATGTGACGAGACTCGTGGGGTGAAGGGACGTCCCCAAGGCCACGCAGGTAATGACTGAAAATCAGGGCCTGGAAACCGAGTCTGAATCAGACCGTCCCTTTCCACCCACCAGCCGACAAGCCAGAGTCTGCGAACACGGATCAGCCCCCAGAGATGCCGGGCCGCGGGGTGACCGGGACGGGCTTCGGGGAGGAGGTGAGGACAGGAGGGGTGGCAAAGATAGCGGGGCTGTGGCTCCAGGGAGGGCGAGTCACGGCAGCGGTGCTGGTGCTGGGTGCTAGGGACGCGGAGAAGCAGTGGGTGGGAGACACAGCGACCAGCAGGGCACGGGGGTCGTCCCGGCAGGCGCGGGCGGCCCCTCCCCCGCTCTCACTGACCTCAGCCGGCGACCACCCCCCCCCTCCCCAGAAGGCTGCCTTGGCGACATGGACGGGAGCAGCGTCCTCACAGCGCTATTGGGAGGATTCAATAGTGTATCATCGGCAATCAAAGCACTTAATAAAGATCACGGGTAATTCTTCTCGGTCTAGGAAACTCAGCTGTGATTGCAAAAGACCTAGAGCGCCGGTCTGAGGAGTCCTCTTTACAGGCAAAGGAGGAACAGAAGGTCCTTCTTCCGGGAGAGTGGCAGGCGGTCCAAGGGCAGAGCTGACCCCTGGCCTCTGTGGCGGGTCCCGCAGCGTCTGCCCTGGGCGCTGTCTGTTCCCAGGAGGGAGCCCAGTGGAAAATTTTGAGCTGCAGTGAGAAACCGTGTACGGTCTTGGAAACTGAAGATGTTGCTTTAAAAGAAAAATCAGTGCTTTTTAAAGTCAAGTGACAGCATTGACCATTATCTGCTTTTCTCTCCTGCCAGCTCTAGAGTTTTCTTGGGATATTATCAGGGCAAGTATCAGAACAATGCCCACTTCTGTTTTGTTTTTAACCTGAGTAACAAATGACCAATCAGCAGATGTGGGCCAAGCAGGGAAGCTTCTCCGAACACTGGACTTCTGCAAAAATGTAGAGGTTTCGTGGTGGTCGCTGTTTTTTTCCTTCTCTTTTCCCCAGGGAAGGTCCTTTCGGTGTTTGGTTTTCGAGGGCTACCGAAGATTGTTTGGGAACTTGACTGCTGCGGCAGAGTCCTGACATTTTTTTCTTGCCAACTGTTATTTATGATCCTACAGAAATCAAACAAGTAAAAGCTATCTCTCCGAAACAAACCCCGAAACCAAAACAAAACACACAGACGCACCCACAGCTTTCCTGTGGCTGCTGCTGAAAAGCAGGGCGCTTTTTAAACTGCGCGTCGACAGTGCAGCAAACACAGCGTTAGCCTGATTATTTGTGCTGTTGTTGATACGTTTTTCTTCTTGAAAGAGGGAGTCAAATTAGAAATGAGCATTTTGGGGTCCCCTTTTATCCACTTTAGTTTTCAGGGGTCTGGCGGGGCGGGTTCGAGGGCTGGTTCCCATGTTCACTGCGTGTAGTTCACGCTCCCTCCCCTTCGACCTGTCACCTGCTTCCTGGTGATTTATGACCCTCTGGCTCCCATGCATGGGGGCTGTAGGGACTGGGCCGTGTGGTCTTCAGCTTTGTGCCGAGCTCGAGGTCGAGGCCCGAGTCTGTCAGTGGGGCCCCAAGGCCGTCCACCGACCCTCTGGTTCTGGGAGATGAAGATGGGCCAGCACCTGCCGGCTTGTGTTCTGGTTGGTGTGTGGGGTCCTGCTTGCTGTCCCCTCGTCACATGGCCATCTCCTGAAGGGCAGGGTGCCCGTCTTGTTCGTCTTTTGTCCCCGCGTCCAGCGTGTGCTCGTGGATGGGGCCAAGTTGACGGACGGGGGTAGGGGGGAGGGGAGGGGAGGGGGGAGGTGGAGGGAGAGGGGGAGGTGGGAGGTGGCAGCGAGTGGGGGCCCCCGGGGCCTGAGCAAGTCCCTCCCCTGCCGCCGGGCCTGGCCTGGGTTCTGATCCTCGGTCCCGGGGATGGGGGGTGGTGGGATCTGAGCTCTCAGTGGCCCCGGTGGCCGTCACAGCACCACGTGGAGGCTCCCAGGAGGGGGTCACTGGGGGGACGCGATGGGACCAGCCCGTGAGGCTCAGGGGCTCCTTCAAAGTGGAGAGTGGCCGCACGCTTTCACTTCATGCTCCTCTCTCCAGCTTTTATACCCCAAGGCCAAAAAATAGCGTGAAACAACCTCTGTCAGTGTGTTCCACTGTTTACTGAAAGGGTCATAACCAGTGCAAAAGACCAGAGGGCGCAGATGCTCTGAGACCGCTCTCGGGCCGCAGCCCTTTCGGAAGAAGGCTGCACGAGGAGCAAGAAAGCTGCTGCTCTAATGAAAGTTAGGCTGGAATGTCCATCAGGTTTTCGTAGGTGGATGCAATTTTACTAACGACCGCTCCCTCATCCCCCACCTGCAACGTTCAAAACAGGTAGGGCCCAGTGAGCACACGCTTGTGCGTGTGTGTGTGCACACCCGTGCACATGTTTTTACGTTGCCAGGTCAGGATGGGAGTTTTTCCTATGAAACACGGATGTTCAACAATGTATCTCAGGATACGTTTAGTTCACTTTTATTATCAAACTAGCTCTTCTAAATATAATCAACACACAACAGATTCATAGCAAAACCTAAGCGTAAGCCTGGACTTAGTCTGTTAAAAAAGGTTTGGGATTTAGTATTTTAGGAGATAAAAGTTCAGCTCTTGGTATTGTCCTCACAACAGGGTACACAGGATTTACTCTATTTTTGTAAAGACAGGTAAGTCCTGAAAGGCCTTGGCCTTTAGGAAAACATTAACGCTTTACCTGTTAATTTACTCCTTAAGCTGTGATTCTGTGCGTCCAGGTGAGATGCTGTGTGGTCCATCTCAGGTGGGCTGATCTTGCAGAGCAGAGCGTAGGTCAGACACCATGGACAGATAATTAGAAGGAACGGCCGGGCTGGTTACATCCGCAAACGCCTAAACTAAGGAGATCAGTGGAAAGAGCATGAACCTGTGGCGGGAGCCGCAGTCCTCACTTAGTGGGGGGGTAACGACAAAACCATGACGGCCAATGTTTATCGACTGTTTGCCATGTTTGGGCTGAAGCCTTGCTCTTCATTGTCTTATTTAACCCTCAGCAACCTTGTGAAGTAGGTATACCCTTAACCCCATTTACAGATAAACAAACTGAGGATCGGAGGCTAATTAACTTGCCCAAGGTCAAATGACCCAAAAGTTTGGGAGTCATTATTTAAATAAAATTCCAACTAAGTCGACATTTTCAGCCATGATATTGTACAGTCTTCCTGGTGAGACGTACATCTATGGATTCTCCTGGTTTAGCTTCCATTTCATGGATAGTTTGATGAAAAAAGATATCACTCTCATTCTCACATGTAAGAACTCTAAACTGTGTCCTTAGGAGGGTGTGTGATTGCATTTAATTGTTGATAAATATAGTCCTGTACTTAACGCAGATCTTTTTTCTGTTTTATACTTTTCTGACCTTTCCAGTGAACTGCAGGGCGGACTCCTGTTCAGGTGGAAACAAGGACTCACGGGCCCCGTCTCTCGTCCGCACCTGTGGTTCTGCATCAGCGCTGGTGAGGAAAGCAGCTTTTCTGAGCCGCTGCAGGAAACAGCCATCAGATCTGCTCTTCCTGATTCAGGAACCACTCACCACAGGTGGCCGTTTAAGTTAACTTTTAATTAGTAAAATAAAGTAAAACAGAAACCCAGTGCCCGGCCCTCCTGGCTGCATGGTGAGGCCAAATCCTGCCGTGGCCCGAGGTGTCACGTGGGGTGGCACAGATGTAGAATTTCCACCCTGACGGAGTCTGCTGGACACCTGCCCACGTGGGCTGCCCCTGCACCAGGCCCCATGGCCACAAACACAACCACTTAGTGAGCCAGGGCAGGGGCCCAGCTCCTGACGCCTGGAAGTCACATTCCCGGAGATTAGCTAATTTATATAACTTCATGTAACTAGGAATGAGACCCACTCTTTCTCCTTTCAGGGTGGAAAATCAAGTAGAAAGGTAAGATAGATATAAAATCGCTACAGCACCAAGTGGATTTTATTAAGTGTCCTAACTGGAGGATGCGGGTCCAGTTTTTCAATTTATTCATTTCTTAGAATTATTTTATTTAATAAAAGTTATTTTAGATTTTTATTTAATAAATGTTAATTTATTACAGAGGACCCTTTTTTTAAAAATTTTTATTGGAGTATAGTTGCTTTACAATGTTGTGTTAGTTTCTGCTGTACAACAAAGTGAATCCGTTACACATATACATATATCCCCTCTTTTTTGGATCCGTTTTATAACTGCTTCATTTTGTGAGCTCTATAAATCACTGATTACACTTTAAGGTTCAAGGGTAGATTGCTGCTTTTCCGAGTCTAGTGTTTATGCTAAAGGAGAAGCGTCCTTTCAGTGGGAACACAGAAGAATGACGGGGTCTGGTTACTGAGAGACTTGGTTCATTAAACCCCGGAGGGGTCTGTGGCCGGCAAGGCTGGTCCCCCCTCCTTCGCGAAGTCTATGCCCAGCCCCCCACATCTGCTCTGAAGCGCCCTGAGGCGGGAGCCCCAGAACCTGCTGGGGAGGCCCCTGCTCGGGCCCCCGAGTCTCACACGAGTGGGATGGGAAGAGGTGACGGCACTTTTCACTCACTGGGTTCTGGGGATCGGCTCTCGGGCGCATTTTTCCCCCTTGGATTAGTGATAAATGGACTTCAGGGGGAGGACGTGCGAGGAAGGACAGGGACCCGGGGAAGAGTCCAGCCCAGTGTCTGACCCGGGCGATGCGTGTGCTGGCGGAAGCAGGGGACGTTGGGGCATTCAGGCGAGGCACTGGGTCCCCACTGTGACACTGCCACCTCAATGCAGAACTCTCAAACACACACAGGATTCAATGTCCACTGCAGCCTGAAACCAGGCTGAACATAGGGTGGTGGTGCCTTTTCTTAGCTAAGATACAGACTAGTCTGGATGAGTACATACACTGAAAATCACAGTGAGGCTTCCTGCCCAAACGCCCTGGTGGAAACACTCTGGGCCTGGCAGGTCCCCCCTGAACCCTCAGCCGCCCCCAGGAGGTGGCCGGAGACATCCCTGGGCGGCGGGCAGCAACGGGCTGCCTCTGTATCAGAACCAGCTTGGCTCTCTGTGTGGAGACTGCAGGCCACCCACCAGCCGTCCAGCAGGCCCTTCCTCCTTAGTGACAGAACTCTGATTGCAGCCCGGGCCACTGCCGCCTTGAATTTGAAATGACTTTCCCCAGCCTTCCTTGCTGCTGGGTGTGGTGACTAAATTCTGGGGCAAAAAGATGAAAGTGAGTGTGTTGGGTGGGGCTTCCTGGAAGGCTCTTTAAAGAGGGCTGGCAGGTATACCCTTTTTGCTCTTTCCTTCTTTGTGCTGCTGCTTGAAATGTGGGTGTGATGGCTGGTGCAGTGCAGCCATGTTAGATCATGAAGTGACCATGAGGTTAGAAGCAATGTACTAGGATGGTAGGACCACTGATGACCTTGGAGCCATGAGAATGGTGGATTACCTTCCTCTGGACTTCTTTTAAGTGAGAAAAAAAGAACCATTTTATTTTGAGGGTGCCCATTATAGGCAGCTGAAACTAATTTTAATCACTTCAGGCTCCGAGACCAATTTTCCTTACAGGCCTCCACTAACTGTTTGTATTCCATCTCTGACCTCATCCCTCCTCCTCCTTGACCCCTGAGTGCCACTGAGTGTGTCCCTCTGCCCTCTCTTTCTCCGTTCAGGGCCCCCACTGCTCTCTGTCTTCCACCCACGTCCCAGGTCCCATGAGGCCCCATTTCAGCAGCTCTCTCTGAGCAGCACCAGCCACTCCCTCCACCCCATCCTGCTTCCTGCCCCTCCTGGCTAAGCTCAGCAGTCTTGGCCTGATTCGCCCTCTTCCACTTCTCATCCCGCCACAGGGCACCGAGGGATACAGGAAGAGAGATTCCAACAGTCCGGCTGTTTAAGGCAACCAAGCCAATGGTCCCCAGCAGCCCTTTCTTAAGGACCTGTCAGCTCCCTCTCCATCCTCTCCCTAAACCTTCATGACCCTCCTCAGGCCAGTGACCCCCTGCTCCCCAGGGGGAGCGCCTGCAAATCAGACCCAGATCCCTAACGGCAACGGAGCTGGAGAAGGAGACTCTTTTTTTTTTTTTTTAATAAATTTATTTATTTACTTATTTTTGGCTGCGTTGGGTCTTTGTTGCTGTGCATGGGCTTTCTCTAGTTGCGGCGAGCAGGGGCTACTCTTTGTTGAGGTGCGTGGGCTTCTCATTGCGGTGGCTTCTCTCATTGTGGAGCACGGGCTCTAGGTGTGCAGGCTTCAGTAGTTGTGGTATGCGAGCTCAGTAGTTGTGGCTCGTGGGCTCTAGAGTGCAGGCTCAGTAGTTGTAGCGCACAGGCTTAGTTGCTCTGCGTCATGTGGGATCTTCCCGGACCAGGGCTCGAACCCGTGTCCCTTGCATTGGCAGGCAGATTCTTAACCACTGCACCACCAGGGAAGCCAATAATAAGATTTTGAAGTAATAATAGTTATTTAAAATATCAACAGTATTTTCTTTTCTTTATTAATAAAATAAGTTATGTTTTATTTTCCCAGTGTTACATTAGCTTTTCATTTCTAGAACAAACCAGTATTTTAATGTGTTCTTATATTCTGTATATTAATATTTGATTTTAAACTTTGTCCTTTAAGGAAATTAGCCTTCTTGGGGTACTTAGAAATCTGAAGATCAAACTAAATCTGAAATTTAATTTATATCTGCCTTGAAAGAATATTAAGACTATACCTTCTTTTTATATACTTTGAAACAGTTTTTTATAATAGAGGGAATTTCTGTTCTTTTAAAAACTCAGAAAACCCTTGTGCACTATTGGCTGGGATTGTAAAATGGTACAAACACTATGGAGAACAGAATGGTGGTTCCTAAAAACGTTAAAAATAAAATTATTATATGATCCAGCAATCCCACTTCTGAGCACCTACCCAAAAGGATTGAAATCAGGATTTCTAAGATATTTGCACACCCATGTTCACAGCAGCATTATTCACAATAGTCAAGAGGTGGAAGCAACCCCGGTGTCCATCGATGGATAAAGGGAAAAACAAAGTGTGGTCTATACAGACGTGGAATATTATGTGGTCTTAAAAAGGAAGGAAATCCTGTCACAGGCCTGACACATGGATGAACCCGGAGGACGTTATGCTTGGTGAAATAGGCCAGTCACAAAACACAAGTTCGGTCTTTCGTTTTTTTTAAGACCACCGAAGCGCTGGCAGGGGTGGACAAGGCAAGTAAAAATGCCACAGTGCTTTCCTACCATTTTGAAATTGCCTTTTTCTTGGTTCAGCATTTGCTCGGTTGCTATTTTATAGCTTTATTTGCTTTTTATTTATTTTATTTGCTTTTGACTGTTTTCTAGAGTTCTGACAAAGTTGCTTTTACCCACTCCTGCTTGTTATTTGCTGTTTCTACACAAAGACAAGAGCTTGGAGCTGCCTGTCTGCCACTTTGCTGCTGTCACTCTGTCTTCCTTCTTGATACTCTGCCCTTGGAGATGCTTTGACCTTTGTCTCGAGTGTCCTTTCCTTCTCTGTCTGCAAAATTATATTCATCCTCTAGGGTCTTGCCTGAGCATCACTTCTCTGTGAGACGGTCTCTCGATAACCACGCTTTGTCTCTCTCTCTGGGTCCTCCCGGATGGTTGGTTTGAATGCACACTGTCACAGCCAGGATAACTGTTTCCTTACATGTGTGTGTTCTCCACCGGGCGGGGAGCCCTTTGAAATTCTCGTGGTATCGTGGCTACATTTCCACCCATAACCCCTAAGCTCAGAGCCTGGCATGGAGAGGACGCCCACAAACGGCGTGTGGCAGAGCTGAGGTTAAGCGGGAACACTCGGTGGGGACCAGACAAGCACAAGCGTCCTCGGACTTGGGGAGAAGCCTGGTGGTGCAAGAGTCCAGACGGGGGTCCCTTTGGAAAGCAGAAATAGGAGCGACAGTAGGAGACAGAGGTGCTTTGGATGTATCTTCAGATTCTATAGGTCTCATGCAATAACTGTCGTTTTCCAGAAAATTATCTCTGTTTAAGCCCTCAAAGGTAAACATGGGTAATAGAAAGAATTAGAATCAATCAGCACATATAAAATGTTTATGTTTTGTTACATGCAATTGACAATTGTCAATTGTCAATAATTGTTGGCAGGCAGGATACTCCATTCACTCAGTTAATTCTTACTTAAGAGGACTTTTCTTCAAATATGTAAACAGTTGAGGTCTCAGTGCTTTTCTTTTTTTAATGACTAGTTTTCCTCTTCTCCCAGGTGCAGGCTGGTCTCACCCACTTCTCTTCGGCGGTGGAGAACTCCTCCATGTTTCTGGACACCAGTAGCCTCCAAACCCTTGTTGGGGGGAGAGGGCTAGCAAATACTGTCTCTTTGATTCCACCTATGTGAGGTCTCTAAAGAAACGAAACTCATAGTAACAAGGGTGGTAGTGGAGGAGGGCTAGGCCAGCTGTGTCACGGGCATAGAGTTTCAGTTTGGGAAGGTGAAAAACTTCTGGAGGGTAGGGTTGCATAACAGTGTGAATGTAGTTGTTCCCGGCATCTGCAGGGCACTGGTTCCAGGACCCCCTCAGATACCAATATCCGAGGATGCTCAAGTCTTATAAAACGGTGTAGTATTTGCATATAACCTAGGCACACACTCCTGTATACTTTAAATCATCTCTAGATTACTTACAATACCTAATACAATGTAAATACTGTGTAAATAATTGCTGGAGCACTGCAAATTCAAGTTTTGCTTTTTGGAATTTTCTGGAACTTTTTGGGACCATTTTTGATTCACAGTTGGTTGAATTCACTGGTGGGGAACCCCGAAATAGAGAGCACCGACTGTATACTAACACTACTGAACTATACACTTAAAAATGGTGAAGATGGTCAATTTTGTTATGTGGGGTTGTTTTTTTTGCCACACACACACACACACAAAACAGAAAGATTCTCTGAAGGCCACTGGGATTAAGTACCTTTTGCTCTCATCCTCGGGAATCAAATCTGTTATCTTTTCTTTCTTGCATCTTTTCTCCAGGTGTTAGTTAATTTAACCTCAGAGCCACAGAACGTGTGGGCTAGATGGCGGGCACACACACACACACACACACACACACACACACACACACACACACACGAGGGAGGGAGGGAGCCAGCTCACAGCCTTTGGCACTTGAGCCCCTTTATATTAGACCAGAAGCTACACGAGGAGCAGGGCTGGACCAAGCTTGTTGCAGATTCGAGCCTCCAAACCCGCTGTTCTTGCTCAGCGGGTCTCCACAGGCCGTGGAGATCTCGGTGTGATGTGAAGTCTACGTCACAGCTTCATCTCTGCATGATCTTTATCTCTGATTGTTTGGGTTTTTTAAAATGTATTTTGTTGGGCTTGGTCCAGTTACTTTAACTTCTCTGCCCTTCAGTTTCTGTAAAATGGAGAGAATAGTTCCTAACTCCATGGTGGTTTTGAAGATTAAATAAATAATACTCAAAACACAGTGTCTGAACCTGAATAAGCATTTAATAAATATCAATGACTAGTATCACTATTATTATTTAAATACATCATTTAGAGCCATTATTGTGTTAAGACATTATAAATTGCTTTACATATGTTCTCTCAATTAATCCTTACAACAAAAGAGTTATTCCCTTTTTTACATATGAGGAAATTGAGGTTTGGACACGTTAATGACTCACCCAGGGCACACGGCTTGCGAGCGGGTGGCACCTGTGACACAGTGCTGAGTTCTCCTTGGATTGTTTCCTTGTTGCGTCCCTTTGCCATCGTCTTCTTTTTATAAGAATCGTCACTCGTGTATTCTTTTTTTTTAGATTTGTTATTTCTTGATTTCTTTTATTTATTTTTGGCTGCATCAGGTCTTAGTTGCGGCGCGTGGGCTTCTCTCTAGTTGTGGCGCGCAGTATCCAGAGCGCGTGGGCTCTGTAGTTTGCAGCACGTGGGCTCTCTCGTTGAGGAATGCGAGCTCAGTAGCTGTGGCACGGGGGCTTAGTTGCCCCGTGGCCTGTGGGATCTTAGTTCCCTGGCCAGGGATCGAACCCAGGGAAGTCCCAATTGCCTTTTTAATTTAACATTATAATGTGAGCATATTTCAAAATATTTTAAAAATATTATTTAGAAACACAGGCATGCCTCATTTTATTGTATTCCGCTTTACTGCACTTTGCATATATTGTATTCTTTACAAATAGAAGGCTTGTGGCAATCCTATCAGCACCATTTTTCCAACAGCATTTGCCCACTTTGAGTCTTTGTGTTACATTTTGGTACTTTTCATTTCATTTCATTTTGGTACATTTTCATACTTTTCCATTATTATTATGTGTATTATCATGATCTGTAATCAGTGAGCTTTGATATTACTACTATGGCTTGCTGAAGGCTCAGATGATGGTTAGCATTTTTTAGCAATAAAGTATTTTTTAGTTAAGATGTGTACATTTTTTTAGACACAATGCTATTACACACTTAATAGACTACAGTATAGTGTAACCATAACTTTTACATACACTGGGAAACCAAAAAATTCATGTGACTCACTTTATCGTGATATTTGCTTTATTGCAGTGGTCTGGAACTGAACCTGTATAATTTTTAGTGGCTGAATGGTATTCAATTTTATGACTGTAACACAATTTTTTAGCCATTCCCCCAATTTTAGGCATATTGAATAACTTGAATAATTTCAATATCTTGCTATTAAAATAACTGCAGTGATTTTCAATACATCTCTGATTATTTCTCTAGTGTAGAAGTCTAAAAGCAGATTTCCCAGGTCACTAGAGATGACTATTATAAGACTTTTTGTTACCCGTTGAGGAATTTCTATTTCATTAATCCCTTGCCAACCCTGAGAATTATAATTTTTTTTTTATTAATTAATTAATTAATTTATTTATTATTTTTTTTTAGCTGCGTTGGGTCTTCGTTTCTGTGCGAGGGCTTTCTCTAGTTGCGGCAAGCGGGGGCCACTCTTCATCACGGTGCGTGGGCCTCTCTCTATCGCGGCCTCTCTTGTTGCGGAGCACAGGCTCCAGACGCGCAGGCTCAGTAGTTGTGGCTCACGGGCCCAGCTGCTCCGCGGCATGTGGGATCTTCCCAGACCAGGGCTCGAACCCGTGTTCCCTGCATTGGCAGGCAGATTCTCAACCACTGCGCCACCAGGGAAGCCCGAATTATAATTTTTGAAAATCTTTGCCAATTTTAAAGGTTAAAAATGGTAACTCCTTTTAACTTGCATTTCTTTTATTTCCATGAGTTACACTTTTTTTTTTCCCATTTGTATTCGCCACTTGCCTTGTCCTTTTGCAAATTGCTGTTGATATTCTGTGCCTATTTTTAAATCTGGAAACCTGGGTGTAAGATTCTATAAATTAATAATATCAGCATCTTGTAATACATATTATAAACATTCTAGCTGTCATTTATTTTTATTTTGTTCTGAGTAGTTGTGGCACACGGGCTTAGTTGCTCCGTGGCATGTGGGATCTTCCCAGACCAGGGCTCGAACTCATCCCCTGCATTGGCAGGTGGATTCTTAACCACTGCGCCACCAGGGAAGTCCCGCGACGTATGTTTTAGATTCTCACCCACGGCCCACGCTGGGAACATTGACATCAACATTGTATTTTAACCGACTATTTTCTTTCTTTCTTTTTTTTAATTGGGGTATAGTTGCTTTACAATGTTGTGTTAGTTTCTGCTGTACAGTGAAGTGAACCAGCTATATGTATATATATATATCCCCTCCCTCTTGGACCTCCCTCCCCCCCCCAAGTCCCACCCCTCTAGGTCATCACAGAGCACCGAGCTGAGCTCCCTGTGCTATACCGCAGGTTCCCCCTAGCTATCTGTTTTACACGTGGTAGTGTATTTATGTCAATCCCAACCTCCCAATTCATCCCACCCTCCCCTTCCCCCTCTGTGCCCACAAGTCCATTCTCTACGTCTGCGTCTCTATTCCAGCCCCGCAAATAGGTTCATCTGTACCATTTTTCTAGATTCCACATATATGTGTTAATATATTTGTTTTTCTCTTTCTGTCATGGAAGCAACCTAAGTGTCCATCAACAGATGAATGGATAAAGAAGATGTGGTACATATATACAATGGAATATTACTCAGCCATAAAAAGGAACGAAACTGGGTCATTTGCAGAGACGTGGATGGACCTAGAGACTGTCATACAGAGTGAAACAGGTTAACCGACTATTTTCATCTAAGGAGGTCCTGAGGCTTAGCCGCTGGGTCCCAAACACAGCTGCTCTTCCTTTTGGACAGTGGTCGTTAAGGCATCCCGGGGGCTGTGTGCTGCCCTGCGCCTCCCTCACCAGTGAGTTAACTGTCTCATTTTCTTCGTTAAACTCCCCTAAGCTATCTGCCTCGTAAGGGTATCACTGACTCCCGGATCTTCGTCGCTATTTGCAGCTGCAGGATTTTGGGGACCCATTGTAGGGTCTCTGCCTTAAAACTGTTCTGTTGGGCTTCCTTGGTGGTGCAGTGGTTAAGAGTCCGCCTGCCAATGCAGGGGACACGGGTTCGAGCCCTGGTCCAGGAAGATCCTACATACCGCAGAGCAACTAAGCTCCTGTGCCACAACTACTGAGCCTGCGCTCTAGAGCCCGTGAGCCACAACTACTGAGCCCACGTGCCGCAACTACTGAAGTCCGCACGCCTAGAGCCCGTGCTCTGGAACAAGAGAAGCCACAGCAATGAGAAGCCCGCGCACTGCAACAAAGAGTAGCCCTCACTCGCCGCAACTAGAGAAAGCCCACGCGCAGCAACGAAGACCCAACGCAGCCAAAAATAAATAAATAAAATAAATAAATTAATTTAATTTTAAAAAACAAAACAAAACAAAAAACTGTTCTGTTGACTGCAAAGAGGAACCTGGCCTGACGGCTCGCAGGGCTGCTCCCCGAAGGCGAGGTCTGTTGCCCTGGCCTCTTCACAGCAGGCTCGCCTTTCCTCCCAGGGGCTGGTCAGAGCCTGTCTTCGTCTTTACAGTTGAAAACATGGACAGCTTAGACCCTGGGGATTCCTGGGACATGCTCCTGAGGCAGCCTGTCCCCTTTAAACATCTTTGCTGTGAGCTGATGCTGGAATCAGTTAAGGCTCTTGGGGCTGTTGGGATGGCAGGAACGGGCTCTGCCGTGAGAGGGATGTGACTCTGGGGAGACCGGGGCGGGGGGGGGACGGCTGTGGACTGAGTCTGCCCCCGAGTTCACACTTGACGCTCTAACGCCTGTGCCCCAGAATGTGACTGTGCTTGGGGACAGGGTCTTTAAAGAGGTGACTGAGTTACAACGAGGCCTTGGGGTGGGCCCTAATCCAACCCGACTGTGTCCTTCTAAGAACAGAAAGTTTGGACCAAGAGAGATGCTATGGGTGTGGGAAAACAGGAAGGGCCTTGTCCATGTTAATTGGGTTGTCATTTTTCTTATTTAGCTATAGGAGTTTTTATTTTAAAATAAAATACATAATTATTAAAATAATTATTAAAATTATTTTATATAAAATAAATATAAATTATTTTATTTTCAAAGAATATACATATATATTTTTTTTTTATTTTCTCCCACTCTGTGGCTTGCTTTTTCACTCTCTTAATGGAGTCTTTTGTTGAACTGAAGTCTTAGTTTAGATCTTAAATTAAGTAAATTTCTTAAAGTAATTTAAGTATGAAGTAGATAATTGTCAAAACAGTCCAATTTATTAATTTTTTCCTTTATAGCTAATACTTTTTGTGTTCTTTTGCCTTTCACATTTAGAACTACAATTAAACTGCAATGATTTTGCTGATGGTGTGAAGTAATGGTCAAGGTTCATTTTTTTCCATATGGATAGCTAATTGATCGAGACCATCTATCAAAAAAAGAAAATCCTTCCCTCACCGCTGTGTTTGCAGGGCTGCCTTGGTCATAAATCAAGCATCGCATCCGACTCTTCCCTTCCTGGCTATGTTCCTTCTCCGGGGGGTTTCCCTGCCCTGTCCCAGCACCACACCTTGTAGGGCACGTCTTCCTCATTACTCTTCCTCAAGAGGATCATGGTTATTCTTGACGCTTTGCGTTTCCATACACATTTTAGAATCAGCTTTTCAATTTCCATTAAAAACTGTGTTGGGATTGCATTGTGTTCCTTTGGGGAGAATTGACATTTTTACCATATTGAGTCTTCTAATCAAGAACATGGGATATTCTTCCATTTCCTTAGATCTCTTCTTCACTTCCTCTCAGGAATGTTTTTACCATGTCTTGAACACCTCTTGTTGGATCTATTCCCAGGAACAGTCAATTGTTCTTGTTTGTGGATTCTGCAATTTGCAAGTTTGCCTAGTCGCTAAAATTTATTTCTGACTCCAAAATCAATACTTGTGGTAAAAAAAATTGAGTCACCCAATGCACATTCCCAGCTGAAGTCCAACAGGGTTGGGTGCTGCTTTCTCATTTCCGGTCTCATACTGTAGACAAGTATCCTTTTCGAAATCTATTTAATGTCACCTTTCCCACATTTCTGGTTAATTTTTTTTTAAGGGGAGAAGGAGTAATTCTGCATTTAAAATAGCCACAAAGTGTAGGGCTGAAGTGCTGCCTGGTGTCCTAAATACAAGAAGGCTGTGATGTATTTACCTTATGGAGAGAATACGTGTGTCAGGTGCGGTTTATTGAGGCTGGAGTTATAGTGCTGTTGGCTATGAGTTCAGTGTTAGTGAATCAACAATATATATTAATTAGGTGTCTTTAAACAGAACACACATAAAACAAGGTTATGTACTGATCCGTTGATGAAAACGTGGCCAGAGCCTCACAGGAACCTCAGCCTTTATTTCCCCAGAAAAGATGATTCAGGATTTGCTAGTTCAGTGTTTGCGGTGACTTTATGGAACGCAACTACTGCATATAATGAGAACTATTTGACATTTTTCATACTACTGTAAACGTTACCTTTTGAAATTTTCAGTGTTTAAAATATTTGTTACTGGTATTAAGAAATCCAATTAATTTTTTTCATAACTGCAGTATGGTCTATTAAAAATATTCAGCTAAGAGATTACCTTTGAAAATTGCTGATAAATAACCCTGTAACAACTTTAGAAAATTTAAACTATTTGCCATTATTCCTTTAAAATTTTTATATTTTATATTTTATAATATTATTTTGCAAAATCATACAGCGTTTAGAAAGATTAAAATGTATCACTCTTATTTTTAAACGGGATTCAAACTTTCTAATATGTCATTATTATGGGATCAATTAAAAAGGAATATAAATAATGAATAGTTTAGAAAACTGACAAATGAGTAAAGGAAACAAACAAATAAAACCACCACTGAAGACTTATTTTTCCCCCAATGCATTGAATCGGTGGCCTTGAGAGAGCGAGTTACGATTATTGAGAGGCAGTTGTGTGTTTTTGATCGCACAGTAAGTTTGGTCTGTGGAGGCTCTGCAGTTCTGTGAACGTTAGCGCAGGAGTAGGTCTGCGTGACTTCCACCACAGGCAGGGTACAGAGTGCTAAGCCCTCTGCTACCCCCTGAAGTCACCCCAGCCCTCACCTTAGAGGTCACTCATCTGTCCCCCATGACTACAGTTTTCTCTGGTTGAGAGTGTCACATAAATACAAGAGGAAAAGCACAAAGTTTTTCACAATCTGGACTTTGCCCATCTCTCTAGCAAATCATTTGTTTTCATCTTAATCCTGTTTCTCGTTCAATACTTGGTCAAATGTCATTTCTCTGGAAAGTGTCCCTTGACCACTGCTCACTGTCATCAGGCTAATTTATATGTCCTTCCTCTGGGCGTCCATAATATCTGTGCATCTTCTATCAGTTTTCATCTCTGTTAGAGTCCAAGTTTCTTGGGGGGCACAGATTACGCCTTATTCCAATTTGTTTCCCAATTGCCTATCATAATACATATGTGTATGTATACACACATATGTATATAATTAATTACTTATTAGGTATTTGAGTAATAGATGAATAATTGAGAGAGATGCTGAAGAAGGTGACATTGATGTTCCTAATGTTGGGTGTCTGGGTGCTGGAGCTGAGAAAAAATAAAAGGAACAGCACGTAGTAACTTTGAACTGCAAGAATTTGAGAAAGTTTCTTAGAAAAAAAAATCAGATTCCATTATTTATTAGATGTTGTAACTCCACACATGTGTTCAGGTAGTCTAGGACAAGTGTCTTCATAAATATTACTGTACTTGCTGGCAGTGATGGTAGGAACCAGTGGGGGTTGGATCAGGGGAGATTTCCGAGCTATCGCCCATCTTTCTAGTTCTAAAGAGGGGCTTTGGAATCACCTCCAAAGTCAGTGGGACGGGGTAGTGGGGCTCCAGACCGCGGACCTCAGTTTTAATCAGAGCTCTGCTTTTGTTTCAATTTGAAGAAAGAGTTCTACTGCTTAAAAAAGTTGGAGCACCACGGCCTTAGAGCAAATAGCAATGCAGCCCACGTCCACGCGTGATGTGCCAGCTCCCCCAAGATGCGCTTCCGCGGGGCTGTTCTTTACTTTAGACCATTGTCTGTGGCATTTGACCCTATTAGCAGTTAGAATCCGCTCTCGTCCCGCTTTCTTGAATTTCTGCCATGTTCTAGAAACTGCCATTCATTTGCATGCTTCTCTGGAGGTCTGGCCTGGGAATGTGGTCTTCAGCCAAGTCCTGAAGCTCCTTCACTGGGCAGCAGGCACTTCATCTCCTCCCTTCAGAGCCCCTTGCAGCGAAAATCCTCAGTGGATAATTGTGTTAGTAATCAATAATCCTTTCGCTAAGACTGGTCATTTTTACTTATTTATAGTGCTCATTACGTAGCACAGAATTATGAGACTTGTAAATAGCAGAAATAATACCAAAGTCAAGTTTAGAAATAGCATTCTAATTTGATACTACGCGCAATCATGATGAACTCATCGTGTCTTTAACCATAGTTAAAGGAGTTCCCGTCCTGAGCGGGAGGGGCGGCAGGTGATTGCCTTCAAAGGAGGGTGACGGAGCAGGAGGACGGGGCGGGTTCAGGAGCAGGAGCTCCTGATCGGGAGGAAGAGCAGGTTCCGTGGCTGTGAAGGTGTGGAGATGTCAGGAGAGGCAGCTCCAGCAGGAAGTCTCCGGAGGTGGAGCAGGTCCGAGCGATGACAAGATCCAAGATGTGGCCCTGCTGGTGGGAGGGTGACGTAACGAGGAGAAGGTCAGCCTGTCGGGCAGCCGGTCGGATGGATGGCCGATGGGGCTGCTCTGGCCGGTTAGCTTTCTCCCACCCTGGGTGGAAGCTCGGCGCTTATAATCGTATCCACCAGCCCCACTTTCTTCTTGGCGATCGTCTTGCTGGAGCCTCTGTCCTCCTCTGACCTCCAGGCTTGATGCTCAGCCACCTTCCCTGCACCGTCGTGCTGGAGACTCGCTTTGCCTCTTACGTCTGTTGGGTTCCCGACTAAAGAACCCATGTCTTCCTCCTTTCTCTTTGTTGACTCCCTCGTTTTGGTGGAGAACACACTTCAGGAAGTTCCTGAGAAAAGGTGCACGGAAAGCGAATTTTTTGAGACCCTTCACGTATAACTGTCTCTAACCTCACTCTCGATTGGTGGTTGAAGGTAGTAACCGTCGTCTTCCAGATTCTAAGGTGGCTGCGGAGAAGTCTAAGGTTGTCCTGTTTACTTCCCATCAAGTTCACTGAGTCTTTCCTTGGTGTGTGTTCAGTCTGCTGATTCATCCATTAAAGGAATTCTTCAATTTGACGTCATGTTTTTTCACTTCCAGTTTTTCCACTTGATTCTTCATTACAGTTCCCATGCACGTTGTCCGCCTTGTCTAGTAGATCTTTTAACAGATTAATCACTATTTTAAAGAAGTAGTTACAACATCTGGGTCACCTCTGAGTCTCATTCTGTTGACTCTATGCCTTAACAATGCGTGTTATTTTCTTGCTCTTACATATGTCTTGTAATTTTTGATTGAATATAGGACATTGCAGGCAGAAGAATAGCAGAGACCTAGGTAAACAGAACTTATACGCAGAGATGAGCATGTGTCTGCTGTCAGGACTTGGTGTGGAGGGCTTAGCAGATCTAGAGTAGCTGAGCAGGGTCTGGGTTTCGTCGTTACCGTCATTACCGTCAGTGGACCGCTGGCCTCCAATGCCTCTGGCAACAGGACACCGTTGTGCCTGAGCTCAGAGAGGGGACCCAGCAGCCAGAGGCTTTTCTCTGGCTTTAGCTTTAGCTGTCCCTGCATTACTGCACCATAGAGGAGGGGCCTCTCTCCAGGGCGCCCCCCGACCCTCACAGTAGACCACCGTCCCCTGTTACTCAGTGTGTGGCTTGGGACGGGGGTAGGGGGGTTTCTGCCCTCCTGTTTCAGCCTCAGTCTTGGGCAGGCCCTGTGCACCTTGGCCTCAGGGATGGAGCCCCACTCCCACCCCCACCCCGTCCCCTTGGTAACCAAACTGCCTGTATCCAACGTGAATAGGCTTTTCCTGCCCCTCCCTCATCAGTTGCAGACCACTTCTTGGCAGACACGTAGGATCCTGGACCCCAAACATTTTCCTCCCCTTCCCGTGGTGGTCCAGGATTTTTGCTTCCACCTCCCCCCATGTCCTGGGAGAGGCTCTCCCTTGTCGCTCCTTGAAGCAGATGGGTCTCTCTCTTACTCCTGCCCCAGAAGCAACAGGCAAGAGGGACTGCTGCCCCTCCCCCAGCAGCTCTTGGTTCTCAGCAGAGAGGGATCTGAGGAAGGGGGACGGGGTGCCAGCAGCCGGCTGTCCTCCTGCGTCAGCGAGGGCCCTTCTGCTCTTCGGCCTTGTCCCTTGTCTTCCGAGCATGAGCCTGCTGGAGGCCCAAGGACATGAACTTGCAAGTGACGGCAAACCCCCTTGCAGCAGTGAGGTCACAGCTGTTCCCCTGCTGCTGAGACGGCGCTGGCCACTCCCTCGTCCGCTTTCCATTCCCACATTTTGTTGATTCGGTCTCACCTGCTACCGGCTTTCCTCTGATTTTATCCTTGGGGTGTTAGACATTTAAAAATATAATTTTGTGGGCTTCCCTGGTGGCGCAAGTGGTTGGGAGTCCGCCTGCCAATGCAGGGGACACGGGTTCGAGCCCTGGTCCGGGAGGATCCCACATGCCACGGAGCAACTAAGCCCGTGCGCCACAACTACTGAGCCTGAGCTCTGGAGCCCGCAAGCCACAGCTGCTGAGCTCGCATGACACAACTACTGAAGCCCACGCACTTAGAGACCGTGCTCTGCAACAAGAGAAGCCACCGCAATGAGAGGCCCGCGCACCACAACAAAGAGTAGCCCCTGCTTGCCGCAACTAGAGAAAAGCTCGCGCGCAGCAACAAAGACCCAACACAGCCAAAGATAAATAAATAAATAATTAAATAATTAAAAAAATATATATATATAATTTTGTGGTCATTTGAATGGGGCTTGGGGAAGAGTACAGATAAAACATGCATTCGATCTGCCATCTTTCCACTATTTCTTCGATATCATTAGGATGAAGGACAGCTGACGACACTGAATAGTGAGACAAAACAGGAAAGGCCCAGTAACACGGCAACAGAGCCTTGCGGCAGGCAGTGGTTGGTCAGGTCCTCCTTGTTAGAGATTATTGATGTTTTGTTTGGAAAACAGAGTATGGGGACTTCCCTGGCGGTCCAGTGGCTGGGAGTCCGCGCTTCTACTGCAAGGGGCACGGGTTCGCTCCCCGGTCGGGGAACTAAGATCCCGCAAGATGTGTGGCGTGGCAGAAAGAAAGAAAAATAAAAAGAAAACAGAGTATGAAGAGTTGAGACAGACATAACAAATTTTACAGAGGAGCTACCTGAAATGAGTCAACAAGGACCTGCTAGATGGGAAATGACCTTGATTCATTCCTTGTCTTGATGGAAACTCACTACTTACCAAAAAAAAAAAAAAAAAAAGAAAAGGAAAGTGGGAAAAGTCTCTCTTCCTTTTTATTATTATTTAATAGTTTATTTTCCATACTCTTCTTCTGATTAATATAAAAGTTATTAATTACTAAATAATTAGGATATTAGAACTCAAATCCTATGATGCTCAGCTCAGTTAAGGTCAATTTTGACTACCTATAAAGAGGGATTCTGATATAGGCAGCCTCAGGAGGATTTATTTCACTAAGTGTTATAGAAATAAATAACTGTTGTTTCAGCGCCTATCACATGTCAACTACATAAAGCATGAGCCTGCCCTGAGTGTCCAGTGTGATGGCAAGATGAACATTATTCTTCACATGGTTGAACACGGCATAAAATGAAGCTCGGTTCTGTTCAAGGAATGCTGACTGAACTCTTGCAGGCTCTGCACTGATGAAACGAAGATGAACAGATCGGTCCCTCAAGCCCTTGGGGCCAACGGGGGAGGTGGAGACGTGACGGCCGTGTGGGTGACATGCTCCCTGGTGGCAGCACACGGGCACACACGTCTGCCCTGGTGCTCGCGGGGCCAGTCCTGCACATCTGTCCCCAGCGCCACGCTCAGTATTGTTGGTGGTTTGGCTTCCCCTATGGTGGGAGTGTCTGCCCGTCAGAAATAAGCAAATGCTGCAAATCAGGGATCTCCCCACAGAGAGCCAGCTGCCCGACATTTCCCAGAACACGAACGCTGGTTCACCCTGCTGCCTTGGAAATCTCTCCACCTGAGACTGCTTCTCCCCTGGACTCGTGTCCTTCTCAGCCCCACGAGCCCCCGGGGCTTGTCTCGGGGAGGGGCCGGCTCTGTCCCAGGCGGGAGACCGGGAGCGGGTGAGGGTCAGGGCCTGATTTTCCCGGCCCGCCTGGACCGTTTCTTTCTCTTTCACACCGAACCGACCGGTCAGCAAATCCTATCAGCTCGGCCTGCAGGAAACACGGAGAAGCAGCCTCCATGTGGTCCAGGCACTGCGATCTCATCGCCCGCGTGTCCGCCTGCGGGGCCTCCAGACACCCCCCTGCGCGGCCCTTAAGAGACTTTTCTCCACACAGCAGCCAAGTGTCCTATTTGCAGTCAGATCACGTCGCTTACCTGCTCAGACTCTTCATTTGGGGGGCGGGCTGCCACCTCGCTGGGGGTCAACGCCCCCATCCCCGCCCGTGGCCTCCAGGATGCTGTGGTCCGGCCTCCTCGGCCTCCTCGCCTCCCCCAAAGGCTCAGCCCACCTGCTCCGCTGCTGCCCCTCCAGGACGCCAGGTGCCTCCTGCCCCAGGGCCTCGTCACCTGCGGAAACCGCTCCCCAGACGGTCCTCGCCTCTGTCAGATCTCTGCTCAGACGCCCCACACGGGGGCCTCCCAGGTCGCTGTGTTTAAAAGGCGCTCACAAGCCCCGGGTCGCCCGGCCGCTCGCCCACCCTGCCCTGCGGGGTCCGCACAGCCCTCGGCCCGTGTGCTCGGCGGGGTTCTGCGCACCTGCTGGTCCTCTGACGCCCCCCCGCCCCGCGGGACGTGAACGCACGAGGGCAGGGACTTCTGTTCGCTGCAGCACCCCTGGCAGCGGGCCAGGGGGAGGGGTGGGGCGGGCTAGAGGTCACCCCGATGTCCCGGGGCTCACGGGGGACGCGAGCCGAGCTCTGCGGGCGCGCTGCAGTCGCCCCCAGGACGCAGCCCCGCTGGAGCGGGTGGGGCAGGGCGGCCTCCGCTCGCGTGTGGCTCGCACGCACCCCCAGGGCGGGCCGTGCCAGGCCACTCCACTAACAGGTTCATGGCCAGCTAACGCCCTGTCAGGAACTGGCCGGGAGCAGGCGGAAGCACGGGCCGCCGGGAGGGGACAGTGGCCGACTGAGGCTGACCCTTGCTGGCCTGTGGGCGTGGCCTGCGGGCCCGGAGCGCGTCCCCCGCACGGTCTCACCGTCGGGCCTCGGGGGGTCTCTGCGCGCAGGTCACGCCTTCTTCACGGGAGAGAGAAACGAGGCTCGGAGAGGCTGAAGGAAGCCTCCGCAGGCGCAGAAGCGGCGGGAACACAGAGCCCCCCAGCGCGCTTTCCGGACCCCAGAGGAGCCAACCCTGACCTGTGCCGCTGGACACGGTCGTGCAAACTGCCTTGGGGCGCGCGGTGCGGGCCGCCCACCTCGGACCAGATCAAAGGCGCTGGGAGGGGTCACCCTCTCCCTTGGTTCACCCCTCGGGCTAATCCAACGCAGCAAGACCAAAATACGCTGAAAGGGCCGCAGTCCCAGAGACAGGGTGAAATCACAGAGGGTCGCTTGTTGGGTGCCAAGCCTGTACCAGAGGCTGTCCTAGGGGCTTCCCATGCCTTCCTTCAAGTCCTCAAGCTAACCATGCAGGGTTAGGTGGTGGATTCCCATTGTACAGACAGGGAGACCGAGGCTCAGAGGTGTCACGTCACCTGCATGGGTCCCCGGGGCGCGGCGAGGCCGGTCTCGGCACAGATCTGTCTGGCGCCGAAGCCCACATTCGCTCTGCTGGACTGGGCTGGCCCCTCACAGCACGTCCCGGGTCCCGTGCGAGGGCCCTTCTCCTGCGCTATCAATGCTCCAGAAACACAGAAGAGGGAGGTTAGGGTTCGGAGACAGGCTCTCCCAAGGCCTTCGCCAGGCTGTAGGGTTTCAAAGACAGGACGTGCATGTCTCCTGCTTGTCGGGTTCGCGTGCTCTTTTGTGTTCTTACCCACATTTGCTTATTTATATTCTCTTTATATTTGATCTATCAAGCGGAAACGTCCCTTCAGGAATAATCTTGCCATTATCTGGGTCGACGGGAGGCCGGTGAGAAGAAAATTAAAAGACACTGACGGGGGGCTTCCCTGGTGGCGCAGTGGTTGAGAATCTCCCTGCCAACGCCGGGGACACGGGTTCGAGCCCTGGTCCGGGAAGATCCCACGTGCCACGGAGCAACTGGGCCCGTGCTCCACAACTACTGAGCCTGCGCGTCTGGAGCCTGTGCTCCGCAACAAGAGAGGCCGCGACAGTGAGAGGCCCGCGCACCGCGATGAAGAGTGGCCCCCGCTTGCCGTAACTGGATAAAGCCCGTGCACAGAAACTAAGGCCCAACACAGCCATAAATAAATAAATAAATAAATAAATAAATAAATAAATAAATAAATAACTTAGCTTTAAAAAAAAAGACTGACAGCTGTACGAGAGAGCGTCGACCCCAGCTGCCTTTGGAGGAGGGGCTTCACGTTGTTTTAGTGCTGAGGGCAGCCCGGGAGATCCTGCCAGGGTCTGCCCTACACTGGGACTTCTGACATTAAGTAATTTTTCTAGCCCCATTGATGGGCTTTATGGCAGAAACATTGCTGTGTGAGTTTCAGCTGTTAGTACTCACAGGATCTGGTTTGGGAAGACGGTGACTGGGAAAACACAGGAATCGCAAGAAGGGTGTGTGTGTGACTCAGTAAGTGGTGTGATGCCTCCTAAGTCCAGGTTGAACCCAGATTTCACCGGACATGTAAAACTGCAGGGCTCACTGGGGGACCCAGCCCTTCCACAGCACCTTAGACGTGAACTTTCTTTCCTGGGCAAATACCACATGCTTCCAAATATCATACATAACACCATCGAGAGGATGTTTCTTATCAAATGGTTCCTTTTATCAGATATAACTTAAATCACTTGGATACTCTGGGAAACAGTTAATAAAAATCTAGTTAGTGTCTTAGATTCAGAACACAATGTTAGGAGCTATAAGATGATACAAACCTTTAAAGGGCTTACCTTAGGAGATGGAAGACACAGATATACAGACACACACACATGCATCAGAGCATGTGGGCTTCGAGACAAAATGCTCTCAATCACGGTGGTCCTTTGGCTTCTTTCTACAATCATTACGAAGTCGGAAAGATCCTCCTCCTTCCTCAAGGTCTCCTTGAAAAAAAATCAAGGTTCATAGTGACAAGCCTGGTGGCCTCAATGCTGAGTGTCATGTTCTCAGGAATTTCTGCCAGCACTGAGCTGGTTTTCTCCGTCCTCACCCAGGCTCTCTGAGAGGCGTTTGATTTCTTTACGCAGTCCCTAACGTCTGACCCATTCTGTATCCTTTGCGATTGGGGCAACCCCTCAAGGAATTGGGATCAGCACACTTTGTCGGTGCTGGTGGGCATGGGGACCGCCGAGCCTGGGTTGGGACCCCTGCATCCCCGGAGGACTGGCCTTCGGGTTTGTTTGAGGAGAACCTCCAGAGAGAGTACACGGGTTAAGAGGGAAACAACAAGGCCACGGATTGGGGTTTCTGCCTTTATTTCTTGTTGTCTGACGGACACACGGATGAATGCCTAAGTCAGTTCACCAAACCTCGAGTAGACCACATCATCCAAGCTCGTAAGCCACTGTCGCTGCCCCGAGAACACCATCACATTCACCGCACGAGAGGAAGAGTAATCGGAGAGCAACACGGCTGTTAGGAAGCACGTGCACTTTGATTCAGAGGACTGGAGCCCACTGATTTAGAATTACGTGCAAAAAGAGGATCACCGGTCTCAGAGCCGTGTTTACATCCACAGACACAAAGGTCGGAAGGTCAGAAATGCGGGAGATGGCGCTGGGTTTCAACGGGCCGACGGTGAGAACAGAGGATGGGGAAGCAGCAGCTCTGATGGGCCTGGGACTCGGAAGAGAGGTGAACAGCCTGGGGGCCTGAGGAACCCCGCGGACCCCACTCTGTTACAACACAGCCCATCGTGGGAACCCACGGTGGTGACCCTGGGCCATCGCAGGTGAACTATGTCGGCTGCTCTGTTTGGAAGACCTGATTCACATAATGTGTGACAAATATTTTTAACAATATGAATGTAATTACTTTAGTTATTCTTAGAGACAAACCAGAATTCTCTCCAAAATGTGCTTGGGCGGAGCAGCTGCTCGCTGAGACAGGCCGCTCCGGGGCGGGTACAGTACCCTGCTCACCGCGCGGGGCTGGGGGAGATCCCGGGCCGGGACTGAGACCCCCAGAGCTGAGCTTCCTGGAAACCTCCACGGGACCGTGCAGCGGGCAGAGGCCACGAGGAGGTTTCTGTGAGGTCCCAGGAGAGCGAACAAGCTCTGGAGCTGGGGCGGAGTGCGAACGCGGAGGAGGATGCCCGCTCATGTGGGTGCTGCTAGGACAAAGCCTGGTGACTCATTAGATGGGGGGGATCAAGGCGGTGTGGTCCAGGCGCCCGGACAAGCCGGTGGGTGGAGAGGGAGACGATGGGGCTGGTCTTGGCGGTGCTGAGTCTGGGCACCGGCATGTCGGCCTGGACAGGGACAGGTTTGGGAGGAGACAGTATGCAGCTTGTGGGTGGCTTCCTGGGCGTGGCCTGGAAGTTCCACAGCAGGGCGAGTGGGAGAGGGAGCGGGGCGGGGCGAGGGGAAAGGGGAGGAGCTTCTGAAGGAAGGTGGGAAGTGATCTGAGAGCCCTGTCCTCGGCTTGGAAACCGGAGTAAAACTCCCTACGGGCCTGAGGTCCCTGGAGCAACGATCTCTTCCCTGGCTCGTAACCAATCACCTCACATTTAAGTGTTAACTACCTTTCCTTATGCTTTTATTTTTTATTTTTAAAATTTATTTATTTATTTATTTATTTTTGGCTGCGTTGGGTCTTCGTTGCTGTGCGCGGGCTTTCTCTAGTTGCAGCGAGCAGAGGCTACTCTTTGTTGCGGTGTGCGGGCTTCTCATTGCGGTGGCTTCTCTTGTTGCGGAGCATGGGATCTAGGCACGCGGGCTTCAGTAGTTGTGGCTCGTGGGCTCTCGAGCGCAGGCTCAGTAGTTGTGGCGCACGGGTTTAGTTGCTCTGCGGCATGTGGGATCTTCCCAGACCAGGGCTCGAACCCGTGTCCCCTGCATTGGCAGGCGGATTCTTAACCACTGTGCCACCAGGGTAGTCCCTCCTTATGCTTTTTAATGTTAAGTTACACCAAATGCTTTTTGCAAATAGGTGAAGTATAAATTATAAGAGATCATTTTCTTGATTCTGGTGGATCTTAGGCCTTCATTCCTAAATATTATGACTAGAAGGGCCTTGTGTGGACTTCTGGTTATGCTGCTTTTTCATCTGTAAAAGTTTAAACTCCCCTTCATTTAGCTTATGCATAATAAGTTATCAAACAAACATCACTTCTTTAAAAAGCAAATGCAACAACATTACATAATGACTGCCTTTGTTTTCCACTCTTCCCATGTTCCATTCTAGAGCTTTTCAAATCACAGGATTCGGTAAAACTTCTTCTCTATGTGTATTTTTCATCCCAGGGTGACTACCATGTTCATAATGTCTGTTTAGCCAACAAAAGTACTCGCCCCCTGTAGTTCCATGATTTTAGGGTTTTCTCGCTTTTCTTTATTTGCAGTTTTAGATCAGGCTAATGACTGCTGTTGATCTGGAATCCAGCCACTATATGCATGAGGAATTCTATTTCTTCTGCAGGAGGTATTCAGTGTTCTGGGTCCACAGTGGAATAGGCCTTGATAATTCCTTACTGAATTGTTAAAATGTCGAAGACCCCAACCTAGCCAAGTGTTACGAGATGCTCTGGTGCAGAGCTCGGCCCTGTGGTAGACGCGCCAATGCATTCAGTTACCTGTGAAGGTCGCGCTGGCTGCTCATTCTGCTCGGAAGGAGAAACGGCCAGCTGTGTGATTATAGACTGTGCTCGATGGTTTGGCTGGACGGAAAGGGGCTCCGAAGGAACACGATTGGAAAATTGGCGACAAGGAAGTCTGGGGAAGAAGTACGTGTATAGACCTCTCTGAAGGGCAGAAACATGGAGATACGTGTGTCCCGTGTGGGTGCTCACCAGAGGGTGATGATCTCCGGAGAGGAGGTCAGTAACCAAGTGATGGGCTGACCTGATCTGAGGACAACAGTCGGCCTCTCTCCTCAGCCACCCCGGGGCTCGTGAACAAGGTGGCTGCAGTGGCAGAGATGGAGGTCACGTGTGAGCTCAGCAATGTGGACTTCCGCTCACCAGGGCTGGCCTGCCTGTGGCCACCGCCAAGAGCCCAGCCTGCCCCCAGTATGGCACCACTGACTCCTCAGGGTGACCAACCAGCTTCCTGGTGGCAGGTTGACTACATTGGGCCACTTCCATGATGGAAGGGGCAACGTTTTGTTCTTACTGGAATAGACGCTTACCCTGGATACGGATTTGCCTTCACTTCATGCAATACTTCTGCCCAAACTACGGTCCATAGACTTCCAGAAAGTCTTACCCACCGTCACGGTGTTCCAGGCAGCGTTGCTTTGGATCGGGGAAATCACTTCACAGCAAAAGAAATGCAGCAGTGGCCCATGCTCGTGGAATTCACTGGGCCTATCATGCTCCCACCTTCCTGAAGCAGCTGGCTTGCTAGAACGACACGACGGCCTTTGGAAGACAGTGACAGCGCCAGCCAGGAGGCAACAGCTTGTAGGGCTGGGCCAAGCGTCTCCAGGAGGCTCTGAGCGAGCATCAGGTATACGGTGCTGGGGCTCCCAGAGCTGGGACTGGTGAGTCCAGGGGTCAGGGGTGGAAATGGGGGTGGCACCACTCACTAGCACCCCAGTGACCCACTAGCAGAATGTTTGCTCCCTATCCCCACAACCTAATGCTCTCCGGGCCTGTGGGTCCTCGTGCCACAGGGAGAAAGTCTTCCACCAGGAGACACAAAAACGGTTCCACTGAACTGGGAGACGGCCACCTGGCCACCTTGGGCTCCTCGTGCTCCGGAATCAACCCTCAGAGAAGGGGGTTCCTTGCTGGCTGGGGCGGCTGATCCTACTGCCAAGGGGAATTTGGATGGCTGCTCCACACTGGAGATGAGAATGAGATTCTGCGGTACCGGCGATCCCTGGGGCATCTCAGCACCACCAGGCCCTGGGCTCAAGGTCAGTGGAAAACTGCAACACCCCGACGAGGCAGGACTACTGATGGCCCAGACCCTTCAGGAGCGAAGGTTTGCGTCACCCGCCAGGTGAAGACCCACGACCAGCTGAGGTGCTTGCTGAAGGCCAAGGGACTACGGAACGGGTGGGCAAAGAGGGTACTTCTAAATACCAGCTATGGCCACGTGACCAGTCACAGAACTGAGGACTGTGGTTGTCTTCAGTATATCTTTCCTGTTTTGTTATGAATATGTTTGCGTATATAAATATTAAGCAAATCTCTTTGTTTTCTTCTCTCTCCTATTCCCTTACCATGTAACACAAGATGTGTTGACTTTACATCCTAGTATTTAAGTTATGATATCAAGGAGAAGAGTGAACATCATGCAAGGACGCTGTATCCTTTTCTGGAAAAGACTTAGTGTTTTTGGTGTACAAAGGATAGCTGTACCACGTGAAGTGGCGGCATGGCCTTGCAGTTACCTTTATCCGGAGATTAAGTGTGCTCCGAGGGGACGTGTGTGGGTGTCCAGTGGACAACGGGTGTACCTGTGATGGTTAAGTTCATGTGTCAACTTGTCTGGGCCGTGGTGCCAGATATTGGGTCGAACACTCTGGATGTTTCTGGGAGGATGTTTTCAGATGAGATTAACGTTTAAATTGATGGACTTTGAGCAAAGCAGGCTGCCTTCCGTAATGTGGGTGGGCCTCATCCAATCAGTTGAAGGCCTGAAGAGAACAGAACGTCCGATCTTCTCTGAGTCAGAGGGGATTCTGGAGCAGACGCCTCCAGACTGGAATGGCGACACTGGCTCTTCTCCAAGTCTCCAGCTGCCGGTCTGCCCTGAAGATGCGGGACTCAACAGCCGCCCTAATTACATGAATCAGTTCCTTAGAATAAATCTCTGTCTCTATGTACACATCATATCCATTCTGTTTCACTGGAGAACCCTGACTGATACATTCCCCTAAACTCCCACCTGGAGATTGCTACCTTATTGCATTTAAATTATTCTTATTTAGTTCTAGATTCTCAAATGCTTCAGATGTACCCGACTGTGTGTGTGTGTGTGTGTGTGTGTGTGTGTGTGTGTGTGTTTGTATGTGTGTACATAATTATGAGGAATTGGTTTAGTTCTGTAACGTTAAAACAAGACTGGGGCCATTACACGGTAAAATGCAAAAAGCTATCTGCACTCAGCTTGGGAGCAAACACAACTCGACCTTTGTTCGATGCTGGGACAGAGACCAACCCACCTCCTAACACCCGGGCCCAGTTTACAGAAGAGTAAGCTGAACCAGCGTGTCCTCTGACCGGCACCCCAGAGGAACCCCCAACTTCACAGAATCCAAAGAATCCCAAAGGTAGACGATGAGGTGCAGCCAGGTGGGCCCCTTGTAGCAAACAAGCCCACCACCTGTCTGCAGCCGCAGTTAACTACAGAATCACGTACACACCCATTTCCTTTAATCCCCAAATATCAAAAGCCAAACTGTTTTCCTGCACTAGAAAAATGAAGCTGGTGGTCTGTGGTCCGGATGACTGTGAAGGCGCAGATCTGTGCAGTGGAGCTTGGGGGCGACCCATCCGTAGTATCGGGGCTGGGACTTGTGACCTGTGCACGGGGAGACCTGCTTCCGTGTGGAGGCTGGGCAACCATCACACACACGTCCCTCTCGATGGCACCATGCACATCCCAAAGTCCTTTCATGCCTATCATTTAGAAAGTGGTACCCCATTGCATACACACAGGGGCATATTTATAGCTAAGTTTTTAACCCAACTCCCTACCTCTGCAGCCATATTTCCTAGTTAAGGGTGCTTTATAGACAAGAAACCTTGGGGACCTGGGCTCTGCTCCCCCAGATGAGCCCCACCAGTGGGAGACATCTACGCTGAGCCGGCCCAGAGCCTGAAATGCCCAAGGCTGGGAAACAGTTCCTTAACCAGGAGCATTAAACACCAAAATAGTTCAGATAAATTCTTCCTAAAAAGTCAGTGAGGCCCCTGCCGGGTCCTGCTTCTGCAGATACGAAGCTTTGAAGCCGCTGCTACACACTCAGCGACAGGTAAAAAGCTGAGAAAATGGAAAACTCAACAACTCTTCTCAGATCCGTGAGCGAAGTGAGGTCAGAGGGGAAACCGCTGTCCCCAAATGGGAGAGACCGGCCAGAGAACCGCAGCTCAGCCACCGAGAGGAGCGTGGTGGGAACTCACGCAGAGCTAAGCGCACCCGAGCTGCGGTGGATGCGTCCAACTCCAGGCGGGCCACTCAGAGCGGGAATCACGGGGCTTTCGTGAGCTTTGCCACCAGGAACCCTGCCAGGTCCTCACGGTGAAAACCCCCCTCGTGCTCCGGAACCACTGTGAAATTAGCCGGAGCGTTTGGTTCCTCTTAACAAGGCCTGATCTCAGGGGAAACTATGTAACCAGAGCTGACCTGGGGGGAGGGAGCTCCAGCCCTCCTGTCCCAGCTGAGGGGGCAGGGACCTGACGCACGCGTGAAGGTGGCGATGCAGAGGCTCGGGCTCCCCGGAGACACAGACTCACCCTGGGCCTGCGGGGGCACCCCTCCCCACTCCCCACCACAGCACTGAAGGCTCCTTGACAGCGGGTCCTCTTACCCAGGACATCGTGCCCAGCTATCGGGAGAAAATCACAAGCCATACGAAAGGCAGAACACACAGTCTGAAGAGACAGAGCGATCATCAAAACCAGACTCAGCTATGGCAGGGATGTTGGAATTATCAGACTGGGAATTTAAGACAAATGTGGAAAATACACTAAGGAAGTGCTCCAGTGGATCAACAGACAGCAGACAGGTGCAGGTGGGCAGCGTAAGCAGAGAGATGGAGATCTCAGAACGCACCAAGAGAAATGCTACAGATAAAAAACTGCGACGGAAATGAAGAATGCTTTGATGGGCTTATGGAGTAGAAAGGAAATGACTGAGGAAAGAACCTGAGTTTCAGGATATTTCAATAGAAACCTCCCAAACTGAAGAACAACTCACCTACAGAGGAGCAAAGGTAACAATTACGTTTAGGGCTTCCCTGGTGGCGCAGTGGTTGAGAATCTGCCTGCCAATGCAGGGCACACGGGTTCGAGCCCTGGTCTGGGAAGATCCCACATGCCGTGGAGCAACTGGGCCCGTGAGCCACAACTACTGAGCCTACGCGTCTGGAGCCTGTGCTCCGCAACAAGAGAGGCCGCGATAGTGAGAGGCCCGTGCACCGCGATGAAGAGTGGCCCCCGCTCGCGGCAACTAGAGAAAGCACTCGCGCAGAAACGATGACCCAACACAGCCATAAATTAATTAATTAATTAATTAATTAATTAATTAATTAATTAAAAAAAGAATTACGTTCACTCTCTCCTCAGAAACCACGTGAGCAGGAGGAGTGCAGAGAGGAATATGTAGAGGGTCGAGAGAAAAACCACCAGCCTAGGATTCTGTGCACGTGAAATTATCCTTCAAAAGTGTAGAAGGGGGCTTCCCTGGTGGCGCAGTGGTTAAGAATCTGCCTGCCAATGCAGGGGACACGGGTTTGAGCCCTGGTCCGGGAAGATCCCACATGCCGCGGAGCAACTAAGCCCGTGCGCCACAACTACTGAGCCTGCGCTCTAGAGCCCGCGAGCCACAACTATTGAGGCCACAAGCCACAACTACGGAGCCCATGTGCTGCAACTACTGAGCCCACGTGCTGCAACTACTGAAGCCCGTGTGCCTAGAGCCCGTGCTCTGCAACAAAGAGAAGCCACCACAATGAGAAGCCCATGCACCGCAACGAAGAGTAGCCCCCGCTCGCCACAACTAGAGAAAGCCTGTGCGCAGCAATGAAGACCCAACGCAGCCAAAAATAAATAAAATAAAAATAAATAAATTTATTTTTTAAAAAAAGACCTAAAATAGCCCACACGTTGTTGAAGGAGAACAACAACACCGAGACTTCCTGTAAAGCTACAATAATCAAGACAGAGTACTATTGGCAAAACAAAAGACACACAGATCAACGGAACGGAACAGAGAGCCCAGAAACAGACCCACGTAAACTTAGTCAACATCTCTGACAAAGGACCAAAGGTAATACAACGGAGAAAAGCTAGTCTTTTCAACAAATGGTGCTGGAACAACTGGGCATCCACGTGCAAAAAAATGAATCAACACACAGACCTTACACCCTCCACACAAATTAACTCAAAATGGATCACAGGCCCAAATGTAAAACACAAAACTATAAAACTCCTAGAAGACAACACAGGAGAAAATCTGATGAGCTCGGGTTTGATGATGACATTTTAGGTGCATCACAAAAGGCAAAACCCATTAAAGAATCATAGATAACCTGGACTTCATTAAAATTCTATAATTCAGCTCCTTGAAAGACATTGTCAAGAGAATAAAAAGAGAAGCCACAGACTTGGAGAAAATACTTGCAAAATGTATATCCGATAAAAGACTGCTATACAAATTATACAAAGAACTCTTAAAACTCAACAATAAGAAAATAATCAACCTGATGTAAAATTGGGTCAAAGAACTTAAAAGACACTTCATCAAAAAAGATATGCAGATGGCAAGTACGCATATGAAAAGATGTTCCACATCACATGTCATGAGAAAAATGCAAATTGAAACATCAATGAGATGCCACTATTACTATTAGAGTGGCCAAAATCTGGAACACCGACACCACCAAATGTTGGCGAGGATGTGGAGCGACAGGAACCCTCACTCACTGATGGCGGGAATGCAGGATGGTGCAGCCCCTTTGGAAGACAGTGTGGCAGCTTCTCAAAAACTAAACCTACACTTACAATAAAATCCTGCAGTCACACTTCTTGGTATTGATATTTATCCAAAGGAGCTGAAACTTAGGTCTACACAGAAAAACTGTACACAGGTGTTTATAGCAGCTTCATTCATAACTGCCAAAACTGGGAAGCAACCTAGATGTCCTTCAGCAGGTAAATGGATAAATAAACTGTGGTGCATCCAGACAAAGGAATATTATTCAGTGCTAAAAGGAATGAGTTATCAAGCCATGAAAAGCCATGGAGGAAGCTTGAATGCATATTATGAAGTGAAAGAAGTCCATCTGAGAAGGCTACAGACTGTACAATTCCAATCATATGACATTCAGGAAAAGGCAAAACTATGGAAACAGTATAAAGACCAGTGGTTGCCAGGAGTTTGCGGGGAGGGAGGGATTAATACGTGGGGCACAGGAGGTTTGTAAGGCTGTGACTTTTCCGTATGACACTATGATAATGGACACGTCTGAACCCATAAAATGTACACCACCAAGAGTGAACTGTGATACAAACGATGGACCTTGGGTGATGATGACGTATCATCATAGGTTCATCAGTTGTAACTAACGTACCGTTAGGTGGGGGGGAAAATCTATGTACCCTCTGCCTAACTGTCTCTTTCAACCATTTGTAAGCCCCAGCGTAAGAGGACCAAGCTTCCGGGTCCAGCAGGGCCCGCCCTGTGCGGTGCTGCTGTCTCGAGGGTCCGTCTCTACGTGAGTCTGTGCACCTGCTCCTGCCCCGTTGGTCACCCAGGCTCTGAAAAGGCTTCGTATCCTGAGCTAGAGAGACTGGGGAAAGTTCCTCGGACGTGTGTGAGCTGATGCTACATTCAGATCCGCAGCCGATCAGAGACGATGAAGAAATCTAGGAGTCATAACGTTTCCAAAAAAAGCCCCACATGGAAACTGAAGAGCGAAGCAGGGAGGGTAGGGGTCTCTCGTATTCACTGCCCCGGTGAGGGAAGCCTCCTGATTTCCAAACCACTGCAGCCCAGCGGCAGGCTTTGAAATCAGTTTCATGGGTCACACCCAGAATTTTCTAAATAATTAGAATAAAAGAGAGTTAAAAATATCAGAATGCATGGCATTTTGCAAGGTATTGCTTTGTATAAATTTTGTTTTAGATACTTGCATGCGTCCTTGCGTGTGTGTGTGTGTGTGTGTGTGTGTGTGTGTGTGTGTGGTGGGTCACAATATAAAACCTATTTCTTACTGTGGGTCGTAGTCAAAAAGGTTGAGAAACAGTGGAGTTTCAGAAGTTACTGCTGACATGAGGCGACGGGAAGATGGCCAGGCTCAGAGCTTCAGGTTTTGCCTCTTGTCCTGATGCCAGTTTTATGAAGTCGAATCTTCCTTCCCGCCCTGCTTTTGTCTTTCAGGGTCTCTGCCCAGACCTGCCCCAGAAGTCAGGAAGGAGCGGGTCATGAAGCCCCTTAGACGAGAGGAGGGAAGGAGGGGAGCTGAAAGGCAGGCGGTGGGCAGTGCCTGCGGACCAGCTCCCGGGCTGAGAGCATCTTGCTGTCAGAGCACCAGCCTTGTACCTCCCGGGAGCTCCTCTCCCCCCGACCCTGTCGCCCGGCTGCAGACTTCGGGATGAAGTCAGTTTTGATGCTGGCTCAGATAGGACTCTGTCCTCATCTGCCGAAGGCCTACCTGTGGCCTAATCACTGTAATAAGCTGGGTGGGGCATGACTATAGGTCAGGTTTCCTCAGTCCCAAGTCCCAGGTTTATCTCTGGGCCAGTTGGCCATTTGACCCCTGCGAGGAAATTACCCCAGTGATTTATCTTCTGCAGTTACAACACAAGGATTTTGGCCTTTGTCTCCTCCATGTGAAAATAACTGAGATTTATTTGCGGATATAAGAGGAAAGTCATTCGACAGAGTGGATACATCACATTATTACCATATTAACAATCTGAGGGAGGTTTACTGAAGTTTATCCCAGTGTGAATTAAAACAAGTAATGTGGTTTACAAACTCCTTTTGTTATCAAATGTCAGAAGTCATCTGAAAATGATTTCTCTTCTGAGTTCTCCTACTAGGAATATATCTTTTTAAGCAGTATCACCTTTATAAGTTTTAGTGGAAACGCCAGTGGGAGGGAAAAAAAGAGAGTGAGAGAGAATAAGGGAAAAAGAAAAATACTAGTTTTAATGTTAAGGGTTAAACCTGAAAACAAAAACCACCAAAAAGGCAGGTGGGAGAGTCCAGGTACAAAAACAGGAGAAAACAATGCAAGAAAAAGACAGAATAAAAAACGCTTTCTTCTTTTCAATGATCATTTTAAACACTGAGAATTTTCTCTCTTTGTCACAGAACCCCCCAAAGCCTAGCTTGGGAATCCAGTGGAGTGAAGGCTGAGAAGTTGATCTGGGACACAAGAAAGGCCCTTCCATTCTGACGTCAGACTGATAAGAAGTGTAAACCGTTCTTCCAAGACCTCTTGTTCATCGAGGAGTTTGTGAAATTCATCAGTAAGTTCAGAGACGGACAAATCTCAATGATCCTGTATTTCCTTTCATAGTCACTCTGCGATGGCCAGTACTGAGGAGGGATGTACTGAGCTACTGACTGACATCAAAGGATGCAGTCAAATGCATCAAAGGATGTTACTCCAAAAGATGAAAAGACACACTACTGAATGGGAGAAAATACTTGGAAATCGTACATCTAGTAAGGGCTTAATATACAGAATATATAAAGAAGTCCTATGACTCAACAACAAAAGAAAAACCAATTTAAAAATGGGCAAAGAGATCAGCTCGGTGCTTTGTGTCCACCTAGAGGGGTGGGATAGGGAGGGTGGGAGGGAGATGCAAGAGGGAGGAGATATGGGGATATATGTATACGTATAGCTGATTCACTTTGTTATACAGCAGAAAATAACACACTACTGTAAAGCAATTATACTCCAATAAAGATGGCAAAAAAAAAATGGGCAAAGAACTCAAACAGATGTATCTCCAAAGAAGGTATCAAGTGCAAATAAGTACATGAAAAGATGCTCAACATCACTGGTCGTTAGGGAAATGCAAATCAAAATCACAATGTGATACCAGCTCACACCCATTAGGATGGTTATAATTTTTTTTTTTTTTTTGAGGATGTGAAAAAACCGGAACCCTTGTACATGGCTGGTGTGAAATGGTGCAGCCGCTGTGGAAAACTGCTTGGTGGTACCTCAAAAAGTTAAACAAGCTTACTACATGATCCAGGGATATCCCTAAAAGAATGGAAAACGGGAACCCAAACGATGCTTGTACACGAACGTTCACAGCAGTATCCTTCACTATAACAAGCGGTGGGAACCACCCAAGTGTCCATTTACAGATGACAGGTACACGGGGCACATGCACACAAGGGCCACAGCATGGAGTAAAGGGCAGATACACCCTACAGAGGGATGAGGCTTGAAAACAGGCCAAGTGAGACCACCCAGACACAAGAAGACAATCCCGTATGAGTCCACTTATACAGGGGCCCTGGAAGAAGCAAATTCAGAGACGGAAAGCAAAAGACGGCTGCCAGGGGCTGGCGGAGGGGAGCTGGTGTTTTCATGGTCGTAGAGTCTAGGGTGATGAAAGTGACTTGGAAATAGACAGTGGTGCTGGTTGTAAACACTGTGAAAGTATTTAATGCCACTCACTGAATCGTACACCCAAAAATGGCTAAAATAGCAAATTTTATGTTATATATATATATTTACCACAATTTTAAAAGTTAGTAATACAGTATTTTCCAAACCACGGAATTGTACACTTTAAATTGTTTGGTATGTAAGTTAATCTCAACAAAGCTGTTTTTTTAAAAGATGTGAAAGCAGAGCTTGGGTAAAACAGGCTCGCTCTTGCTGAGCTTTGTAACGTGTGGCCGGAGGGGTCCCGAGGTTGGGTGGTGGCGGAGCAGGCGTGGTGTGCGCCCCTGGGGATCCCCCGTTTCCAGCGCTGCGTTTACTTTTAAAGATACTGCTGAATCAGGCAGCATTTTCTACAGCCATTCGTATTTTGCTTGGTTTTCACTTTCTTACAAAAATGGACAATCAAGACAGAAAAACAAAAGGTCCAATTACTAGCCTTCATTTCACCCCAAAGCAAAACAAGATGAGTTTCCAATTTTTTTTTTTTTGATAGAAAGCAACGCAGGTCCAGTATTACCTCCTTTTCATAAAAGAAGTGCTGAAAATGCCCAAAAGCAAAGCATTTTCTCCGAGGGCGAGGGCCTCACCTGTGAGGTGCTGGCTTCAGTCAATGTGGCCCAGCAGGGTGTGCAGACGCACACGGGGCTGGCAGCAGGACCTCCCAGGGTGCTTGTGATTCTGGGGGCGACAGCAGGGGTCTGCGTCTCTAACCAGGGATTTCAGGCACCGCTGAGAGCCTGGCGTGAGGGCGTTTGCTCTCCCTCCGGACCAGGCGGCTGCGGTGACTTGGTGGAGTGACGCGCGAGGGTGCCCTGGCGGGAAACCTGCGGTGACATCTCCCACGTGCCTCCCACGTGCTTGGGACCCCTGGTTCCTGGTTGGGCCCGGCTAGAACACCTGGACACGGCCCAAGCCCCACTGCCCTGGGTACCTGCCCTGGGGCCTAAAGCATCTCCAGTCTCAGCTCAGGGTACCCGTGTGTCCCCCCCCACCCCGCCCCGAGCCCCGCCTGCTCCCAGGAGGCTGCGTGGGAAAGTCACTGCCAAACTGTAAGCTGGGGTCGAGCAGGATTTGAAGCAAAAGGGCTTTCGCCTCCTTCAGCCCAGCCCTGGGATGCTCTCACGTTACACTGTCCGTGACACTAGGATAGCTTTGGTCCCTGAGTCCTCGAGCGGCTCCTCGGGCCCTACGGGCTCCCTGCTCGGGGTTCCTTACAGCTTCCACCAGAGTCGCGCGCGTCTCACTCACCCTCCTCCTGCCCCCGGCTTCCTCTTCTCCTACCACCAGCCCTCCTCTGCGGCCTATCGCACAGTCTTCCTGAAATGGCATTTCCCGGCCATTTCGCAACCGGAGGGCTTATTCCGAACGCGAACGCGTGGGGAGCGCAGCCCCGGGGGAGTCGCTGCCGCCGGAGCTGAGCGCTCCAGGTACCGCTGGTGTGAATCCGCTACTGTTAAACATAATGGCACTGTGACAGACATGCCGGATTTAAAGAATGGACGTGTCACCACCAGGAGCTTCATCTGCCTGGATTCTCGCCCGTGACGACTTCCATCTTCAGGTTCCCCTCCAGGAGCTCCCAGCCCCAGGAGAAGTTTTCTGTGCCGTGAACTCAGGAAGCATCCAGGCACCTCCTGACTGGTGACAATTTCATTTCTATGAAGGTCATTCAAAACCTCATTTATCAACAGATGTTTCCGTTCCCTCCACACACAGGTACTTAGCTAAGTACTCAGTATCCTGAACGAGACAGACAAGGGCTGGCGGGTGCAGACGAGGAAGCGAGTCCCCGGCGGGTGACGGAGCCGAACCGAGCGCGGAAGGGGTGGGTGCCCGCAGCGTCCCTGGGCCGGGCCGGGCTGGGCCGGGCCGGGAGGGGTAACTGCGGCATGAGGGCTCAGGGAAGAACCGCTGGAGGAGGTGGTATCCAGACTCTGATCTGATTCAGGTTTTAATCCGGACGACCTTAGATCCAACGCATTCCCCAAACAGGAGCTCACTAAACAGCGTTCTTCAGGCCTTTCTTTGCCTTTTCTAAATGAATCATTAACTAAAGGCACAAGCCACCAAAAGGAACCTTATATACTCAAATATCACTTGGAGTAATGAAAAATATTTCAAAGATTCCGAACTCCTGGGATGCCACTGGTTTCCCGCAAAGTGGAGCTATTTCCCTTCACGGTGCCGTCATTTTTCTCATCTTTAAAGAAGCTGAACACAGTTATCTTTATAGTAATGAGTTTGTAATGTTTTGTTTTGCTCTTCAAAAAAAAAAAAAAAAAAAGAATTAGTCCTTGTAGGACATTGGACTATGCCCTGCCAGTGACATTTTCTCCGGGGAACATTTTACCCCGCAGGACAAGGAATCCCAGCAGGGAAAGTGTGTTGAGTCACACACGAACCTGCTTTCACAGCTGCTCGCTGTTTGTGAAGGGCATATAAGCAGCAGTTTCAGAGTTGAGTCCATGATGATTAAAAAACTACAAAATTAAAAAGTCCAAGACTCTCAGTGCCTTTGAAACAGCTGCTCCAAGTTGGGTATTTTACTCCTGGTGCTCAAGAAAAGTGCTAAAAACAATGAAACGGAAGAAAAACCGCCCCCTCAGAGCAGCACCTGCCCTCCTTCTATTCAACACCGACTCATCAACCCCTCCTATCACCTCTCAGACTTCAAAAGGCAAATTCAGCTCATGCCCCTGTATTAACACTGATGATTCCATGTCACGCTGAGAAAAAGTCACATCTACCGATGCACTTTCCAAGCAGAAAAACCAAACACTTAGGCCCCATCTACATAAATGACCACAAAATACTGAAAACCAGGAAAACGATGAATCAACGCCCCCAATGACACACGGGAACTCGCAGAACTAGGCGGTCACGTGGGTCCAGACACCCCCGGTCACATCACGCCACCACACGAAACACAGGGAAAGCCCGGGTGCTTGTCTTCTCACTGAATCCAGTGTTTCATCAATAATCCATTCGAAAATAATGATGAGGCGAAAATCCATTTGGCAATCAAGAACTTCAGTCAGCACGTTCTTGTTAGTGAGACAAGGTATTTTACGTCATGTTTTCAGTGGTGTCAATCTTCCTAAATTAGCTCTTTCTTAAAAAAAATATTTATTTATTTTGGCTGCACCAGGTCTTACTTGTGGCAGGCGGGCTCCTTAGTTGCGGCGTGCATGCGGGATCTAGTTCCCCAACCAGCGATCAAACCTGGGCCCCCTGCATTGGGAGTGCAGAGTCTTAGCTACTGCACCACAAGGGAAGTCCCCTAAATTAGCTCTTGGGTGAAGTGCAGGGCCTCAACCTTGGAAGTCTTTTATTTTTTTAATTTATTTATTATTTATTTATTATTTATTTTTGGTTGTGTTGGGTCTTCGTTTCTGTGCGAGGGCTTTCTCTAGTTGCGGCGAGCGGGGGCCACTCTTCATCGCGACGCGCGGGCCTCTCACTATCGTGGCCTCTCTTTGTTGCGGAGCACAGGCTCCAGACGCGCAGGCTCAGTAGTTGTGGCTCACGGGCCTAGTCGCTCCGCGGCATGTGGGATCTTCCCAGACCAGGGCTCGAACCCGTGTCCCCTGCATTGGCAGGCAGATTCTCAACCACTGTGCCACCGGGGAAGCCCTTGGAAGTCTTCTGAGAGGCAGACACGGGTCCTCCAGCGCTTCCTGGGCGGCTCTAGGGTGAGAAATAACGACCCGGCAGTCTGGCCCTGGGCATTGGCTCTGTGCCTGGCTTGGTGCTGAGCGAGGCCCACGAACCCACCTCTCCTCCACCCTGGACGCTCCTCCAGGACATGCAGTTGGCGTCACCTCTCATGGGTAAAGAGACTCCAGCCATCACTCGGGATCTGCAGGGAAGTGGGTTTCAGGCCAGGTGTGCCCCAGCTGCAGCGCTCTTAACTGGCCCCTGGGCTGCTGTTTCCCCAGGAAGTTAGCTGTTCAGTGCAGCGGAAATGGGTCTCTGACTCCTGTGTTGGTTCTGGTGCCAATCCGTCCTCTTGCTGGACGGCTGTTCGGGTGTCCTGTTCCTGTGAATTTTCTTCTCTGGTTAACTGTCTGCAGGCCACCCAAGGTTCCTCCAGCACCAGCAAGACCAAGCCCCTCTGTCACTGCCCAGGACACACACCTGTACTGCTTGAGCTGGGTACCCAGCACGGCCACACCCGGAATGCAGGAGCCTACAGGCCGTGATGAAACTGGGGCGGCGCAGGGGCACGGAGGTCCACAGTCACGGGCACGACTCCAATGGCGTTCTCTGAAAACGATCCAAAAGTGTGTTTTTCTTGGCCGTGCTGTGCTCTAATTATGCAGCTGCTTTTATGAGCGTTAAGTGTAGGAACTCACATTTGCCCTTAATAAACTGAATCCTGATAGATTCAGCACAATGTTCTGATTTACCTTAGTATTTTAAAAACCCAATTCTGTTACTCTATATATTTTCCATGTTTTTAGCTTCTGGTGTATGCAGCGTTGCCCAGTGGAAAGAACACAGCTCAAGGTCCTCCTAACCTGGGTTCAAATTCCAGCTCTGCCGCTTACTAGCTGTGCAACCTCGCAGGGCCTCCCGGTAACCTCTGGTGCGTTGTTTAAATAACGCCGCTCTTTAAGAGCAGATGAGTAAATCCACACCCCACAGGGTTGGCCCGAATCTCCCATCGCGGGGAAGCAGCACTAGAAGGGACCGGAATTTAGAAAGCAGAACGCTGAGCCCCTCGGGAGCAGTCGTCAGGGAGTAGAGCGGACCGTGCGGCGGGGTGCAGGAACACTGCACGTTCTGGAAGGGGCCTCGCCCGCCTGAAGGAAGCGGCTCTCCTCAGGGTGGACACCTTCACTGCTGCCTCGCGGGCACACTCGTCGGGCAGCTGTCCCAACACACACCAGGGTCAGGGGCATCCCGGGCCCCAGTGGACACCGCAGAGCTGGTGTCTGGCGTACACGCTTCAGTCTCGAGTGGGTCTAACCGGCGGGTGTGGCCCCCCAGTGGAACGGCTCTGGGACGGCCGGGACCCTCCCCACCCACCCCAGAGGGAGGTCTCCTGTGGGACCCCGCTTCCCGTGTGGACGCCTCACCTCATCTGCCTCTCCTTCCCACCTGCAGTTAGCTGCCCTTTTCTCAAAGATGCCAAACAGGAACACAACGCCCGGTGTACAGCTCTGCCATGAGGAGGGGCCGAGGCCACAGGTGTCCTGGGCCCACTGCCGCCCCCCCCACTCCCCGGCACCAGCTGCACCCCCGGGGGCGAGGGGGGCAGCCCCTCCCGACTGCTCCACCCCGCCGCTCCCTGCCCTGTGGACACAGAACTTTAAAGCTCTTACTCACCCAGTCTATGCTGTTGTCAAGGGCAGCACGCTGGAGTCCTGACTGGGCGGATTTACACATTCCTCTGATTTTTCTCACAAGCCTGTCAAAACTACAGACCTGTTCCTCGGTCTCCAGGCCAGCCCAGTGCCCTCGGGTGCCCTCGGGTGCCCGGTGCTGTCCCAGCGTCTGTGGCACTGGTGTTGCTGTCGGGATGGCAGAGATCACACTGATTTTGGTGGGGGGCTTGTATGTGTTTTGATGTTTCTGCCTGATGTCTGAAGGATCCATTCTTTACCTTGACATTCATGAGTGTTCTATACCAGAATTTCCTGAAATGTTGTATTTACTTCGTAATCTCATTGCATGATTTTCTTGGAGTTGGAGGAACGACCATGAGGAATTTACTCCTGCTCGCTGAGTTGAGTGGCCGGGCTGTGCACGCAGGTGGTGTTTTACTGGCATGTCGGGGCTGTTTAGGGCAGGCGAGCCTCTCCACACACCGTGGAAGTGGCTGACAACGAGGTCCTGGACACGGGGAACGGCACAGCCACGGGATGCGGAGCTTCGTGGCCGAATCCTCTTGTGCTGACCTGGAAGGCACGTTTAGGACTTGGCATGAGGGAGAAATCAACTCTGTAGCCTAAATCCACACCCAGGTCCCACCCCAGGGAGAAGGACAAGGGGAAGGGAGGTAATAGAGAGAATTTGAACTTTTTCTGGAAGGACAATTCATATTATTTTTATGAACAGAAAACTCAGTGGTGATGGCGGGTCTCCCGCGTCTCTCGCAGTTCCCGGTCCTGAAGGTTCCCACTAGCTTATGGGGGGGCTCCTCATCCTCCTGTGACCCCACCTGATGGCGACCACGTCCCGGCCTGGCCTCCCCTCGACGATGCAGGGGACCCCACCCCGGACACGGGCGGCCCGGGCCCAGGTCTTGCACGACCCCAGGGGATGGCCTCCCCGCTGAAAGGACGGTGGCCCTTAGCGGGGACGCCCCTTTGCCGGCAGCCTTATCTTTAGCCCGGGCCCACGGTCTGCTTCTCCTCTGCTGGGTCTCCGGTCTGTACTTGGGGACCAACTCACGCAACCAAGCAGACTGTCAGCCGCGGGTGGAGGTCAGCCCTTCGCCCCCGAGCCGAGGGAGCGGGGCCATCTGACAGCCGGTGGGGGGCACCCAGGGGCTGGACGCCCCGTCAACGCAAGACTCCTCCTGGGCCTTTTCTCAGACAGGAACTTAACACCTTCCTGGCCTCCTGCTTCTCCACTATGGCAGGGGCCGGGCCATCGAGTTAGAACTTTTTAACGGATTCAGTATAAATCCTGACTTCATGAATTCCTGGGCCAGCAACTCAACAACAAGAAAAAACAAATACCCTGAATGAAAAATGCGCGATGGAAGTGAACAGATATTTCTCCGAAGAAGAAACACAAGTGGGCAACAACCACGTGGACGGCGGGTGGGGGGGGAAATGAAGAGACCGCACCCCCCCACCACCACCACCGCGGGACCGGGGCTTGTGGGAGAGAGGGGATGGCGGGGTCTGGGAAGAGCACGCGGGGGGCTCGGGTCTGGGCGGGGCTTGGGCTGACGGCCTGGCAGCTCTGCGAGCCCATCCCCCCATGAGCGGGGTCTGCCCCCTGGTAAGCAGGGGCCACGAGAGCGCCCTCGAGAGGTGCCCTTCGCAGTGCGGGCCATAGGTCCCGACCCACCGGAGGCCGTACGATGGACACTCAGGCTGCAGCCAGCACCTCGCTCCCGTGAAGGAGGGCGGGCGAGGAAGCCTCCAAGTTCACGGCCCCTAGGGCACTGTCTTTTGTTTCTCACACACACCCCTTTAAGAAGTTTTCGAGCCGCTGCTGTAGCGCCGCTGTCCACCCGCAAGGCCCGGAGGGGAGACCGCGCCCAGGCCGGCTCTGCGGCAGCCCCGCACCCCGGCCCGGGGCGGGAGGCATGGCGGCCACTGTAAGCGCAGGCGTGAGGCGCAGACCCCCAAAGGGTCAGGGCGATGGCGCCAGGGGTCCCTGGGGGTCTCCGGGTGCCGGGGGCCAGCCAGGTGCAGAGGGAGGCTGCTGACCAACTTGGTGTGCGTTTCCATGTCTTCCTCCGGCCTTTTCCTGGGCAAGACCTGTGCCTGGGCCGTGACCTTCCCAGCCCTTTAAGAGGCCGCTGCGGGCCGTTCTGAGGGGCTGCTACACGGCCATTCCACTGGAAGGCATGCTTGCCGGAAGTGGCAGCGCGTGCGCGTGCGTGCGCGTGCGTGCGTGCCTTGCGCGTGTGTGCGTGCGTGCGTGCGCGCGCGTGTGGACTGGCCCTAAACAAGGCGGGCGCAGGTGGAAACAGTTCCTAGCGTGCGTCGCGGGGGAGCGGGCCGGCCTGGAGCGCGCAGACGGCGTCCAAGCAGAGGCACTGCGCACAGCAAGCACTTCGTCCTCATTCCTGCAGCCAGAAGACCTGCCGGGAGGCAGCCTCCGCCTCGGAGAGCCCGGGACGCGGTGTGTGCGGGTCCTGACCACATCAGCGCCCCACGGAGAACAGAGGCTCCCCCGAAGCCGCTTTCTCGCTGGGTGACCTGGAGCGAGTTACTTCACTTCCCTGAGCCTTGGATTTCTCATCTTTATTGGAGTAATTATAACTGCCCCACTCACCTCTCAGAGGTGCTGTGAGAGAGTGCTGCAAATGGTAAGGCACCATAGCGGTGCGGCTGTTATTATTATCGTTAATCTTAATAGCGGCCTTACAAGGCAGGCAGCGCACTAAGTCACTTTGCAAATGGGGAGAGAGGGTCAGCAGTATTGGGGTGAGGCCCGCGGTGTCGCAAGCTGCCCGGGGAAAACAGAACCAGAACCCGGGCTTCTTCTGAAACTTAGTCCAGTGCTGTCTTCCCTATAACACAGTTGACTTTTAACTGACATTTTATTTAGGTTGATGATTTAAATGTAACCAAGATGGTTAGATCTTTTTTCTCTCCTAAACCGTGATACGAGACTTGGAGCAATGTATTCATTTTACTGCCATAATAGTTTTTCCATCAAAACTACATATAGTCATGTTCTAGATATAGATTTTTATAGCTCAATGGCCAGGAAGAGACCAGAAGAAGAAACAAAAAACTCACAAACAAGACTGCTAGTAGTCGGGAGTGATCACGGACTATCTTATTACTATTAACTTTGCAAACTTCTTTTTGAGAAGTTTAAAAGCCCTGGGAAAAGTGACACCATAATATCTATCCTCTCCCTCTCTAGTTGAATTTTGATCCAGCCGATGCTGAGTGGACAAAGGGCCAGTGGTTTATGAACTCCTGCCTGGCTGGCTGAGGGCACAGTGCCTGGCGCACAGTAGGCTCTCAGTACCTGCTTATGAATAAGGGATTAGTAGACTGGGTCTCGTTAGCCCTAAAGGAGTGAGAAGGACGTGGACGTGGGGCTGAAAGTCAGAGGCCTAGACCTCAGGGCTGGCTCTGCCACCGACCGGCTGTGAGGTCCCGGCTCCATTCTGGTCTCACTATTTCACCTCTCCAGGCGTCCACTTCTTCTCTAAAAGAAAAGGGTAGGATTCGATCAGGGATGGCTGATAGGTTTCCATTCCGATGCCAGCTGCAGTCAGTTGGGGTGCTGGTGGAGGTGCCAGCTGAGAAGGCCGCTGAGGCGCCGTGGAATGGTGGTCTCTCTGGGGACTGGACACAGGGCAGACACCTGCCATCACCGGACTGAGCCGTCTCTAAGACCTTTCAGTTTTATGAATCTGTAACCAACAGGGTGCTTGGATTTGGTAGAAACTGAATTTTAGAATTAACTCGGGTAGCGCTGTGTAATTGCTGTGTTTTGTGTCGGAAAGCTTCTTTTCCTGTGGTCTGAGATGCAAGAAATAAAGACTCAGAGGACTGTACTGGGGGCATAACCGGGATTATGGGTTAAGATAGCTTCTGCAAGTTCTCCCAGCGTCTCCAGGATGTAAAGGGAGTGCAGTATTGTTTGTCCCATTTTATAGGGAGAGGATTTGAGTCATAAGCGGTAGAATGATCGCCCTGGGTCATTTGTAGGTGTAGGCGTATGTTTGGGCCACTTAACTCACTCATGCTTTCCCTCCCAGAAAAACTGGTTCTAGCTAATTCAGCATGCACCCCGCCTCAGCACCGCTGGGTGGGTTCGCGTTACTCTCCCCTGGACCCTTCATCACGGCCGAGGTAATGACCTGCGGCTGCTCCCTAGAAAGGCCTGGGTTTGTCTCGTCACCACCCAGGACTCCACCCCATCGAAACTCGATTCTGCTCAGGAGCTTTGGGGATCAAACCCAACAACCTCCTACCTTGCTCGACCTTTTTCCTTTTATGCCACAACTCGTGAGGGAACATCTACTAAGTATGTCATAAATGCTAACTGGCCACTTGGTATGTCAAAGGGGTGCTCAGCCCCCGGGGAGTGACTGTCACTTGGACAAACTACACTTTAGAATGCGCGAAGACTTTAAGATAACACTCCTGGAAGCAGCAGCGTTCACAGAAAACATATTAGAGTTAGATTTGAATTTCAACCTTGGTTTGACTGTTTACCTATATGATTGGGTTTCCTCATGAGTAAAACGGGGATAATAAGGATGGTTGTGAGAAAGAAAGGACCGAATTACATAAAGTACCTGTTACAACACCTGTGCATCACAGGGATCCAATAGGTGCTAGTTTCCTTCTCATTACAAAATAACTTCAAAATGTCACACACCAAAAAGTCCCAAAGTTAAAAATACTTGGGGGGACTTCCCTGGTAGTCCAGTAGTTAAGAATCCACCTTCCAATGCAGGGGACGCGGATTCGATCCCTGGTTGGGGAGCTAAGATCCCACATGCCATGGGGCAGCTAAGCCCGTGCGCCACACCTACTGAGCCCGTGCGCCACAACGAAAGAGCCTGTGTGCTGCAACTAAGACCCAACACAGCCAAAAAAAAAAAAACAAAAAACTCAAGGATTATGTGAATACTTTCTTACTGTAAAATATCCAAGGAGTATGAATATAGAAAGCGTCAAAAAATAATTAATTAATTTTTTAAATGCTTGGGGTCCTTGTGTCTGGCGATTCCAGCTGCCGTGGCAGTAAGCTGGCCCCAGAGCCCTTTAGAGCTGGCCCGGAAGCCAGGTGGACGCCAGGGATGCCGTCAGAGGAAACCATTTAAATAAACCCCCTTAAGTGGAAATCAGCCCCTCGAACAGGCGGGAGGGGTGCTGAAAAGTCGTGTCGCTTTAACACTCTGCTGAGGTGTCACCGGTGGAACGGGGAACCAGGAGGACAGTTTTTGGGGCGCCCTCAGCCTGGGTGGCCGCCTGAGCCCAGCAGAGGGACATTCTGAGGGTCAGGCTGCCTTTCTGATGCAGGCCCGTCTGTCCTGGTACAGGGACAGGTCCAGCTGCCCCAGGAGCCGGTCTGGGTGACGTTGGAGGTGTGTCCCCGAGAGTACAGGGGCCCTGCCTGAGGATGGAGGGAAAGGTGGAAACAACACTGGCCTCGGCCAGGCCGCCCACCGCTCATGGCCACCTGGTCCCTGTGTGGCTCTGTCCTCTGAAGGGAAGGCTTGGACTGGGTGGGCTGTGAGGTGCTCCTGCATGAAGCTCAGTGGTCTTCTCAGTCAGCGTGGATTCATGTTCCACCAAATGTGCCAGAGCGTTGTCTGTGGTTATCACTGGTGCAGGACTATGTGAGATTGTATCATTTTCTTCATGTATCTTTATTTTTAAAAATTTTCTATCCTGCACTTAAATTGCTTATATGACTATAAAAAATTAAAATTTGCCTGTCTTTCTCAACTCTATGTATGTTGATTTCCTAAACCGATATGTAATTTGTGTTTGAGAGAAAGAGATTGTATCTTATCTTTCTCAACTATTTCCACAAAGAAAGCTTATGCAAGACAAGGCCAAATGCCCACGGTTTCTGCCGCGACCCTAAACCTCTAAGCATTTTAGCGAGTTCTGGGGTTAGTGCGTGTAGGGGTAATAATTGCGTTATTTCAGACACACTGTGTCCCTTTGTTGACATGGATCATTAATGACTGATTTACTCCAGCGATTTATTCTAGCTGTGTTTCCTCTGAAAAAGAAACCTGTGCTTGGGAGTCAGACGCTTGAGCTTGAATCACAGAGTTTTCACCCAGAACCATGAGATCTGAGTCACCTCACCTGACAGTGTTTTATCAATAAGCCTTGGCTTGCTTGATGGTAACAGGAATAATAATGTATTGTAAGAAGAATCATTAATGTGAATTACGATGCAAATTATTAGTCATTTTTTCTGTATCTTCCATTTACAATCTTCACTAAGAATATATCAGTATTATACGTATGTTTCTATAGCCCCAACTCCAGGAAAACGCCCACACTCGAGCGTTCAGGATGTAAATATTTGCAGCATCGGTCCTGAGTGTTCTGTGCGCAGCCCCGCCGTGGGCAGCAGGTGCTCCGAGGCGGCCGCGGTACAAGCGCGAGGTTCGGACTCGCTGGCTGCTGCTTCCAGCGGGAAGTGAGCGCATCCCGTGCGGGCGGCGGGGGGAGGACGCAGGTGGTCCCGCACTGAGAGCGTCAGATGGGGACAGAGTGCGGGCCGTGCGGCTGCGGGGACACGAGGACATGCGGGGTGGGGGGAGGGGACTGTCGGAGGCCCTGGTGGACGGGTGTCCTGAGAGGCTGCAGCCTGGGCGCAAGGGACCCCCCGACAGACGGAGAAAGGAGACCAGCACCCACTGGGCGGGGCCCGCTAGGCGCTGAAGGGCAGGGAAGAGGGTGCTCAGGGCACAGGGCGGGCAGCTCACCTTCAGCTCTCTCTCCTCCTCCTCCTCCTTTTCTTTAAGGTGGTAAAATGTACATAAAACCTGCCGTTTTAACCGCCTTAAGTGCACAGCTCAGGGCGTTCAGTGCATTCACATGGCTGTGCAACCATCACCGCCTTCCCTCTCCAAAGCCCTTTCACCAGCTTCTGTTAAAAGCTCTTCCTGTCTTTTTCTTGCCCCTTTCTAGGCACTCAAGTAATCTTAATGGAATTGGTTTGCAATCATATTGTTGAATGTACCTAATAAAATTCTTGGCAATCCTTCACTTTGAAACCTTTCCCAAAAAGCCCACCAGTGAATTCATTGTAAGTTGCCTGGTTGGCTCTTCCCCCCCCCCCCCCGGGAGAAGGGCCAGCCTCTCCCTAAATGTAAATCCAGCTGTTGGAGGGTGGACATTTATCCACTGTACCCCACGGGCTCAAAAAGGAGTCTTTCAGAGGACACAACTCCCCCGCAGGTGACACAAGCTTTCCTGGACAAGATGCAGGGCCCCGGGCGTATTTAGCAGGTGGACGGATGGGGGCCGATGCCCAGAAGACACGTTACTCCTTCTTAGACACTGAAGTCCCCTGGCTGTGCAAGACCACGGAGCTGGCGGACGCACAGGCAGACGCGTTGCGCTGTGTGCCGAGAACACCTAGACCGCACACGTGCCCCCCCATTCGGGTGACTTGTTTTCCAAACGACCAATCAGTTATTCCAACACCACTTACAGTGTGACCATTATAATAACTGAATTACCACATACACCTAGTTTTGTTTCTAAATTGCCTCCTCTGGTCTGTTGATCTAGCTGTTCCTACATGAGCACCATCTATTTTATTATTACAGTTTCACTATATGATTGCAAATATGATTCTTCATTTAAAAATTTGATGGAATTTAAATCTAGATTCACGTTACAAAAGCATCCCATTGGGACTGCGTTAAACATTTATAGTTTAATGTGGAACGTTTCTGTTTTTGCAAAATTAAGGTTTTTCATCTAGGACCATGAAATACGGCTCTCCAGTTACTCAAGTCTTCTTAAGGTTTTTGTTTTTTTTTTTTTTTAATATTTATTCATTTATATTTATTTTAGCTGCGCCGGGCCTTAGTTGGGGCACGCGGGATCTTTTAGTTGTGGCATGAGGGATCTAGTAACCCAGCCAGGGACCGAACCCGGGCCCCCTGCGTTAGGAGCGTGGAGCCTTACCCACTGGACCACCAGGGAAGTCCCCAAAGTCTTCTTAAGGTGGATGAAATAGATACGACTTGTACAATCTAGTGAGAAGACTGACAGTTTAGAAAATAACTCAATAAACTGTGATGAGCGTCTGTAGAGGACTGTCCACAGGGCTTTGCAGGTGGATGACCAGTCACTCGTGTGGCTACCCACGGGCATCACTGAGCTCACTCAACGCCAGCGCATCTCCCGGCTGCACCTGGGCCCTTGCCCGTCCTGTGCCTTCGACTTGGGGTTGCCGCCCCTCCCTCCCCAGTCCTCTTCCCTGCCCCTGTGCTGTCCCGGAGTGACTTCTGGCCCTTTAAAAACCGACCAAGTCACCCCTGTGGCGCTCCCCGCCACCTCCCTGCACGCGGTTCATGGCCTCTCAGGTCATTCCTGGACTGGCTGCACCTGCACCACGTGTGCATCGGGCCCGGCCGTGCTTTCCCCGCTCGGACCCTCTGCTGTCTGTGGGCGGGAGGTGCCCAGGCTCAGCCCAGGCCCACTGCCTGCCCGAGCATTGCCACCCTGGGTGAGGCATCAGAAGAGCCGGCTAAGAGGGGCTGGACCGAGTGAGCTCTGTTTGCTTCCTCACTCTCTCCGCAGCGAGAGCTCCGTGTGGTCCAGGCTCGTGGGCCAGTGTTGTCCTTGGCCGAGCCTGAAGGAATCGGCCATCCTGGGTGGAGAAACAGAGGATCTCTAGGGCAGACACCCCACGCTCTGCTTTAACCGCTCCCTTTGCAAAACTCTGCCTAAAACAAGAAGAGCACTATCAGGCTGGCCCTGCCCTCCCTCAGCCAAACGCCCCTCTTCCCAGGTGCCCAGCGAGAGCCCTTTGTCTCTGGTGGGACCGGCCCAGGCCTCCGCAGCAGAAAGACGCCTGCGGGCCCATCCAAATATTAGCTGTGGACACGTTCCTACTTTGAAAACAGGAGACGCTGTGCTGGGAGCCTCGGCTTCCAGAGAACACAATCACCTCTGTTTTCCCTTTTCCAGTGGACTGAAGCTGACACCGGCAGTGACCTTCTCTTCACTCTGCCCAAGGTTTGGAGGTCGGGGCTTTTCCCTGCCTGGGCCCAACAGCAGGAGTGAAACCTGAGAAACAGGAGAACACCCGGAGGGTCCACAGGGGTCCCTGGAAGGCTGACGAACTTCATCACGTCTTTGAGGGGAAACTTGCCCTAAACCGATGTTAATGTTTTACCTCCTGCACACCTGGCCTGAAGAAGGTTCCAAGATGCAGCTGCAGCCTGTAACCAAAACGAATATTTTTCATCTCACTATCTGATCGTACAACGAAGCTCAATTTATCAAATTAGAAAAATGTTGCACAACGGGGCAACGTTGAGTCACGGCTTTTAAAAAAATACTAGACCCCGGTTGAAGCTAGTCTGTGGCCTGTCGGGACGGAGTTTCTCAGGGTAGACATTAAAGCAAATCGACAAGTGTGTCAAGAACAATGAGGCTGACTTTGAGCTGTGCGCGGCGTTCCTTGGGCATGATTCCCGACGGCCGGCGCTGCTGGGGCCTGCGGTCGCAGGGAGGAGCACTCGCCACGAGCCCAGGCTTGAACCACATGAGTCTGCCGAGCTTACCCCCACGGGACACTGAGCGCAGAGACTGTGTTTTGAGTGGTTTTAAAAAGCTCTGTAATCTGGGACTTCCCTGGTGGTCCGGGGGTTAAGACTCCGTGCTTCCACCGCAGGGGGCACGGGTTCGATCCCCGGTCTGGGAACTAAGATCCTGCGTGCCACGTGGCCAAAATAAATAAATAAATAAAAATTATAAGAAAAAAAAATAAGCTCTATAATCTGAAAGCGGAAACAACCCAAATGACCATCAACTGATGAAAAAGTAAAATGTGACCCATCTGTACAGTGGACTATTATGAGGCTACGAGAAGGAATGGGGTGCTGACACACATGGATGAGCCTCGGAAACGTTACACTAAGTGAAAGAAGTCAGGAAAAAGGCCGAATGTTGTACAAGTCCGTTTATACGAAGTATCCAGACTAGGCAAATCCACAGAGACGGGAAGTAGATTGGGCTTGCCAGGGGGCAATGGGAGCTTGAGGAGGGGAGAGGGAGAAAGGGGAGGGGAGAGGGAGAAAGGGGAGGGGCTTCTAATGGCCGTGGGGCTTCTTTATGGACGGATAGAAACGTTCTCAAGTTTACTGTGGCAATGGTTGCCAACCCTGTGAATAAACTAAGAATGCTGAATTTCACACTTTAAACGGGTGAACTGTTTGGTATGTGAACTATATCTCAATAAAGCTGTTTTTTAAAAAACCTGTAGTTTTTGTTGTCTATGCAGACCCACTTAAAACAACCCATTTAATGTAATTGAGGGTACCTTTTTAAGTGAACTCTCTTACTTTTGGTTTGTGGAAAGGCAAACATCTCACCATCCTGTCTCGGACACACCCACTTGGTCAGAAGTGGAGGTGTTGGTGTCCCAGAATTCCACCTCTCCTCAGGGGGCCAAGGGCCAAGACAGAGGATGGCCGGTGGCCTTCCCAGCAGCGTGGGGCCCCCCTTGGCTCCCCGGGCCGCCCCAGGGAGCGGCTGGTGTTCCGGGGCTAGCACAGGCCCCTGAGTGCCCGCAGAGAAGCCAACCCAGCCCCGCTTCTCCCAGACCCGGGAATATGGCAGGAGCAAGAGTGTCTCAGTTTCATGGGGAGAGTCACTGAAGTCACCGCCGTCACCCACTCTACAAGTGGCCATTTCAGAGCTGGCCTTTCCTCACTCTCCCAAGCCTTCTGGACCTGCGTCCTCTCAGCAATGACCTGGACTCACCTCTGTCGACCGGAACTCCCGGTTGGTCCACTTCAGTCTGTCAATCCCCCTGTTGCGGTGGGTGACGCGTCCGGTCTGAGGACCCCTCGGTCCCACACCCTCCGGACCCCGCACCTGAGGGTTACGCCTAACAGCACGGAGCGAGCTCTGGTGCGGAGCACCTCCTTTACATCTAACCTCCCCCGACCCCCGTCCTCCACCTCCCCTTCCTCATTTCTCTGTCCGCTTCACAGACGGTCTCCACTGGACCTCTGTAATCACTGCCTCCATGCCGCCCCCCGTCCCTGCTGCGTCACTTCCCTGTCCTCACGTACTTGACCTCTTTTTAGAACCTGCCACTTTTGGCCACTCCTGTTTCTCACCACACTCTTCTCTGTTTCTGTCCCATCACAGTCTCTTTACCACTCCTCCGCGGCCACTTTTACTTTCTTCCTTTTCCAGCCTGACCTTTAAACGCTGGTGACCCCTGGTCTTGGTCCCTAAGGCCCCCTCAGGCTTCAGGATTTATATTCTCATTGCTAATCTGGGTGGGCTGGGAGGTGGGTGAGGTTTCTTGGTGTTCAGGGTAATCTTGGTAATCTTACGTTTCAGTATTCAAGTGGGGAAAGGCTTAGAGGCCATGGGCCCAGATAAGACAGGACGTTAACACTTTATGCGGCTGCCAGCAGAGCAGTGTCCTGATTAACCCCGTGTTTGGGAGATGGCCGGCCAGGACGGTAGATGGTGAGGGACGTGGCCACGGTCAGGCCTGGAGAGCCAAGGGGGGCCCAGCGAGGGCAGTGCTGGTGGCAGATCAGCAAACACCCAGAACCCAGTGCGCAACGTGGGCGACCTCGCGGAGGATGGCGCCCCTGCTCCCGGGCTGCAGACCGGCTCTGAGGGTCGTGCTTCCCCCTCAGACCCGTTGCTCACACACCCAGTAACCATGTGCCGGGACTGTGCAGGACAGCGCTCGCCTGCCCTTATGTTCTCTTCTCCCTCTCGGGCTGGAGGCTTGTTCACTGGGCGACACAGAGGAAGGATGCCAGACAACCAGCTTGTCTTTGGAAATCGACTGTGCCCCCTGCCCAGAGTCCCAAACAGAGTGACCCAGGCTCTGATGATGGGAGAGCAAGAGAACCGTCTCCCTTTGGTGGTTAAATTAGATGCAAAAGACATGATGAATTATCAGATAGAGATTCATCTTGCCTCTCTCCTAGGAGCTTGCTTTCTGGGAAGCATTTAATTGTCTTGGCACCAAGCAAACCGTAAGAAACCACAAGTGGGAGGCTCATTGTGCTGATTCTACAGACGCTCCCGGTTACACACCCAGGGGCTGGCGGGGTGGCCGTGGTTCTGGCCCAGCTTTGCTAGCTCTCAGCTCCCAGGATGAATTCTGTTAGGAGCCGTCTTAATAGAACCTCTTTCTCTTTCCCAAGGGGAGCAACACGCTTCGTGTATGACTTCATTCATCCTCAGTCGCTGAAGATCCTCACTGCTGTTTGTGTGTGTGAGACCAGGGTTAGGCTGTGTCAGGAGGGCTCAGGTCCAGAGCAAGCCACTTGCAGCTGAGTTTTAGCAGGAGATTTATTGTAGGATACTCAACAGTTTACAGTGTTACTTGTGTAAGGGCTGAAGAAACAGACGCAGGTTCAGGAGTGATTCCCAAAGCCACACCTCAGAATCTGGCTGCCAAGGAAGCTGCTGCCTCTCCTTGGATCTGGAAGCCTCCATCGGGCCCGGAAGCCACACCTGCTCTCCCGGCTCCAGCCCAAGTCGCACTGTTGGGATTGGCAGCTGCGTGCGGGCACCCGCCTCCCCACCTCCTCCCAGCCGCTGGCTTGTCCTGGGCTCCCTGTGGAGTGGGCACCCCAGAGACCGTGGCTGCCTGGCACAGAGGCGTGTCCAGCTCACCAAGGCCCCAGCGCCTGCGAATCAGACCCAGAGCCCTAACGGCAACGGGGCTGGAGAAGGGGACTCTTTTTTTTTTTTTTTTTTTTTTAATAAATTTATTTATTTATTTATTTTTGGCTGCGTTGGGTCTTTGTTGCTGTGCACTGGCTTTCTCTAGTTGCGGCGAGCGGGGGCTACTCTTTGTTGAGGTGCACGGGCTTCTCATTGCGGTGGCTTCTCTCGTTGTGGAGCACGGGCTCTAGGCGTGTGGGCTTCAGTACTTGTGGCACGTGGGCTCAGTAGTTGTGGCTCGCGGGCTCTAGAGCGCAAGCTCAGTAGTTGTGGCGCACAGGCTTAGTTGCTCCGCGGCATGTGGGATCTTCCTGGACCAGGGCTGGAACCCGTGTGCCCTGCATTGGCAGGTGGATTCTTAACCACTGCGCCACCAGGGAAGTCCCAAGAAGGAGGCTCTTGCATTCATTTTGTGAAGATGGGGAACGAATGCCAGGAGCCAGGCCCCATCCCCACACAGAGGCCCTGGGGTCAGGAGAGGACCCGTTCGACACTTGGGAAGGAAGGGACCCTGACTCACCACACGCTGCCTTGGCTTTGGTCTGGGCAGGTGGTCCTCCCTGCGTCTCACGCAGCTCGGCGCCCGTCCCGCACCCAGCCTGGACCCTCCCAGCCTTCACAAGAGGCCACGTCTTCGGCCCCTCTGTCCTCCTGAGGCCCCTCCCACGTGCTGTGCCCCACAGGCTCCTCCAAACCACTGGGCATGTGCGTCACCCGAGCCTGTGAGGACACCGGTCACCCTCTTGTTGTTTCCTGTGTGATAATCTCGAGTCTCTGACTGGGTCACAAAGTCCTGGAGGAGGAATGGGGACCCGGCCTGTGGTCGTCTCGTCTCCCTGACACTTCACAGCTCAGGGCTGAAACAGAAAAGCCCCTCGACCCCCATGCTCAGGAGAGCCTGTTTCCTACACTGCGGACGGGTGGTCACAGCAGCCCCTCTCCGTGTGTGTGGTGGGTCAGGACCGAGACATGAGCTGCAGGAAGAGGCACCGAGGTCTCCGCCACCCGCTGCCGAGGGGAACCTGCCTCTTCCCAAATCCCACTGCAGGCGAGCCCGAGACCTTGGCCCACGAGGCTTGGCCTTGGGTCTTCCTCTCGGGCTCCCTGCCCCGCGGACACGGGAAGCGAGCAGAGCAGGAGACAGGAGACGCGGCACGAGGTACAGGCCCCACTGCAGGAATTAGTTAACAGCTGGCGGGAACCCAGCCCCTCCTTCCCGCCTTCTCCGAAACACACAGGCGGGGGAGAGGCCTCCCTCCAGACTTTGAAGCCCGGCTCTCCCTTCTCCGCCCCAGGGAGGTCCCACGGCCGCCACAGGGGCCCATCCCCGCTCAGCAGACGCAGGAGGAGGGCCGGGGGTGGGTTCAGACGGGAGAGAAGGGAAAACATCAGGAGACTTCGCCCTCTCCCCAGATTGCTCTCCGCACCCCCGGGCAGAGGAAAAGAAGGCAAGCTGACTTTTGATAGATTGGCACATCTGTCTCAAACATAAGCCCCAATTCATTCAAAGTCCTTTAAATCTGCTCTGCATTCTCCACGTGAAGCATTTTACTGTACGTAAACTACACGTCCGTGAACCTCATGGAAACAAGAGCGGCGCCTTCACGACTGGTCGTCTGGGGAAGGCGCCCCCTCCTGCACATCTGTGGACGTGACAGAAATTGGTTCTGAGTTTAGTAACCTTCATAAAAATATTGAACAGGACCCTTTTTTACCTGGTTGTAGTATATATTCATACTGGGAGTCAGGGAGTTGTTTTGATTTTTCAGCAGATCCCAGATTTAACCTCAGAAGCACTTTTCAGCCTGACTTTAAATGTTCCGTGTAGCGCTGCTCTGCCTTGGAGGAACTACCGATTCTGTGTTAGAGTTCTCCAGAAAAGGCCACTTTAAAAAGGGAAAAAGGAAGGAACATTCAGGACATTGCATCGCAGAGTTGTATGTGTTGAAAACTTGCCTCGATTTACATTGTATTTTCTACTAGGAACAGTGTTTCGAAAATATCTACAAATGCCATGTTATCCGTCTGCCATAAATATGTTTTAAAAAAGAAAGAACTCAGAGCACCAGCCAGTTCTCCCTATCACGCCCTGGGCACATCAGCCCTGCGCACACCTGCCGTCTCTTCCCCTTCTTTTCCTCTTTTCACCCCTAAACAAGGAGATAGTCAGTCCAGAAAGGGTGGAACTTGTTTTTTTAAAACTTCATCTTATTACTTTATCAACCCTCACAGATCAGTCCAAGGATAAATATGGCAAGGGATTATGAAAAGGTAACAATGGCAAGGAAACTCAGGGGGCTTAAGGGAGGCCTGCCGTGGCTGACTCAGCCTCAGCTGCAGATGCACCTGCTTGATCCAGGACAGGAGTGCTCACGCCGCGGACACAGACACCCTCCACTCTCTTCTCGCCGCCACTGTCCCACCAGGAAGCCCGCGCACATTCCAACGGGCAGATGTGAAGGTCAGTACATTTAAGGTCATTACCAGAAATATGTACTAGAAGTCAAATTTCCCAGTCCAGATGGCCGGGTTAAAATAAAAACAATCCTATTATTTATTTCCCAGTGAAAAATATACCCACAGCTCTGGCATACCCAGCATTCAGGTACACTGTTGGCGGTATCTAGCAGAATGTACCAAGATTTTTCAACATTTCTATCTATTGACAACCTGATTCCTCTTCTGATAATTTATCCTAAGTAAACAATTAGAGACGCACTTAGCTTTAGGTACAAAATATTCTATGGAGAATACTTTACAAGGGGAAAAATGTTGACAACATCATGACTCTCCTACAATAGGGGAAATTCCAAAGTCAGTGATGGCAACGTGATGGAGTCCTATTCATTCAAAACTAAACTTTCGGTCTCCTGTGAGCCTGCCCTCCTCACGCACCGCGGTGAAGCGTGGAGTTAACTTGCAGGTCTGAGGTGGGGCTGGCTACGTCAAGCCCTGGCTCTGGAACGTTCGGTGTGACCTTGGAATGTTTGCACATCTAACTCTTAGTTCCCTTGTATGAAAACAATGAGGCTACCATAGAACTAAGAAAAATAATTCATGAAAAGTGCTGAGACATACGAGGGCTCAATAAACGTTTCCAGTAACTTTGGTTACACAGAAATCACTGGGTGCTTTAAAAGATACCGACGGTGGGTTCCACACCCAGAAACTCCGATGTAGGTGGTCTGGGGTGTAGACACAACATCCAGACTTTTCGAAGCTGCTCAGGTGGGTTCTGATCCCAGCCGCGGGAGGGGAGCTCGTACTGGACTAACCATCCTCATAACCACGACAAAGTGGTCAGAGTACGAAGACCAGTGGCTAGAAGGGAGGACGGCACCCCGGCCGGCTCCACACCGACCAGCTGTCCTGTCGCCAAATAGCAAAACAGGTGCTCGAGCAGAAAGCGGCCACCGAACTGGGCTGAAGACAGAGGTGAAACGTCCCAGGAAGCCTGGCGGATGGAGGGGAAGCGCCGAATCAGCGTGCGGTTCCCCTGTGACCTCGGCAGTGGCAGCCCGAGCGCGGGGAGACGCACGAAGCCAAGGTGGAGGCCTAGGCCCCCAGAGCCTGAGCTCAGGGCTCAGTGAACCCGCAGGCTGTTCCTGAAAAACCGGATGGACCACAGCTCAGCAGTGGCTGAAGGCTGTGCCCTGGGACAGTGACAGCCGGAGCCCACAGGCCTGAGGCCCAGCCGGGAACTGACCGCCCCCCAGAGCAGAAGGCAACCCACAGGAGAGGAAGATGATCCAACTCAAAGTCTCCACAACACATCATCCACAATTCCCAAAACAATAGTCATTTTTAAAAAGGCACTAGACAAGCAAAAAAGAACAACAGAAAATGTGACCCATAATCAAGATAATAGAAATAGACTTATAGATAACTTACATTTTGAATTTAGCAGATGAACCATTTAAAACAGCTATGACAAATATGTAAAGGATTCACAAGAAAGGGGAAGAAGAGGGCAGCGAGATAGAGGATCTTGGAAGAGAACTAGAAATGTCAAAAAGAAAACAAATGGAATTCTAGAATTGAAAAAAACAGGGCCGAAATTAAAAATTCAGTGGCTAGGCCTCACTAAAGACTACACAGCTGAGAAAAGGATCATGAATTTGAAAACAAGTCAGTAGAAATGATCCATTTTCTGAACCACAAAGAGGAAAAGTCCTGTGGAAGAACAGCAAATGATTGGTCTAACATATGAATTGGAGCCCAGAAGGAACAGACAGACAGAATGGGCAGAAGAATATTTAATGAGATAACGGCCATTTTCTCCCAAAATTGATATAAGACAACCCACAGAGCCAAGAAGCTCAGCAACCCCCATGCATGATAAATACAGAGGACATATCTTAGTCAAACTTTTGAAAAATGAAAATAAAGAGAAAAATCTTTGAAAAAAAACTAGTGAGAAAAAAGGAGACACGTTACCCTTGGAGAAATGACAAAAATGATGATGACTGACATGAACAGAAGGGATAGAAGCTAAAGGAGAACTGAAAAACATCTTCAAAAAGAGAAAAATGCCAACTCGAAATCTAGGTCAAGCAAAAATCTCCTTTGAAAATGTAGGCAAAATAAAGACATTTTCAGAAAGACAAAAAATGAGAGAATTCATTGCTAAAGGAAGTTCTCCATGCTGAAGGGAAAAATCCCTGATCTAAACCTGAATCTGCAAGAAAGAATGAAAATCACTGCGAATGGTAAACCTACAGGTACACAGAAAAATCTATTTTTCTTTAGTTCTTTAAAAGCATGGTCTGTAAAATGCAAAAGTAATAAAAATGTGTTTATTGTATGATTTATATGTAAGTAGAAGTAAAATGTATGACGATACAGCATAAAGGGCTGGGGCATAAATTGAATTATAATGTTATAAGGTGCTCACATTGTATGGGAAGCGGCATAAAATTAAAGTTTGACTGTGATAGATAATCAACAAGAACCTACTGTATAGCACAATGAACTCTACTCAATATTCTGTGATAACCTACATGGGAAAAGAATCTGAAAAAGACTAGATATATATGTATATGCATCACTGAAGCACTGTGCTGTACACCTGAAACTAACCCAACGTTGTAAATCAACTATACTCCAATATAAAATAAAAATTAAATTAAAAAAGAAAGGATTGAATGGAGAGGCTATGGGGTAACTTGAAGAATCGAAAAAAAGGCTATGGAATTGGGCTCCAAACAGTAGGAATCAGGGCAGCTCTGCAGCTCTACTTTTTTCCCCCCAATCTCTGTATTACTGTTGTTAAAAAACAAGACAAAGGGCCCAAAATGGAGTCACTTGTGCTAAACCCTCCATCAGCAAAGCCAGACTGAGCTTCATTCCGGTTTCGGGTCTCCCGGAAACGGAATCTCAAACCAGCCCCTCGGGAATCTCCGGTCAGCGCTAGTCCTGTCTCCGGCAGAGCCCGTAAACAATTTCTGGGAAATAAAAATAGAATCTGGTTAATACAATCAAGTCTAACCTTTTGTTTCCCTTTGTGCTGAGTCTAGTGTTAACCGGCTCACAGCGGCCGCCCTGGGGAACTGACCAGGTGGCAAGTTCTGGGTTTAAACCCGCCACTCTCTCCTCCGGACCCCTCACCTAACCCCTCAGGAGTTCATTCGATGCCCTGTCTCCTGAAACGAGTCATTAGGAACCACGACACTCATTTTCTCATCCTTCGTGGCCGTGGAACAGCCAGCATTACGCATTTCTCCCTGGAGGACCCAAATTTGGAGAGTGCACTGTCCCACCAAGCTCCCTTCCTACCACACTTCCATTTGGCTGAGCACCAATTACATGGACTCACACCCAGGACCTCGTAAACCACAGAATGGGTCAGCAGCGCGCTGGTATCAAACGGCACCACCCACGCGGGTCACTTTCTCTGAGGCTTTGCCCAGAGAAAATCACACATCCGATCGTCACGAGGATGCCCCAGCCCCAAGAAAGCTCAGATCCTGTGGTCTCACAGTGAACAGTGCCTTCCAGGCTGTAATCTAGGACCTAACTCTCCTTCCCAATCATTATCCCCACGATGCCGAGGGTGCTGCCTTTTGAGTGAATCCGTCATAGATGGGAACTCACCTACAAACAAGGGGACAGGCACCCCCCCAGGGTAGGGACACAGATTCCACCACATGCTCATCCCCAAGGTGATTCTTCAAAAATTCTACTTCAAAGACTCAAATCAACATGAATTAATCTTTGAAGCAGCTACTTTGGAACAAATTCTTGTGCCACCTTGTTCAGGCTTTCCCTTGCTCACTCTCTTTTACTTAACAAGGCTTGATTTGGGGAATCTGGGCAAGAAAGTTCCATCTACAGCAAAAGCGATGCTGAATTCCTGCGAGCAATTCCTGGGAATTCACCTGTGATGTTATCTGCCCCTAGAGAAGGATTCATTCACAAAAGGACAGGCCGAGACTGACTGAAAGGAGAGACCAACTTGTGATCAGCTCGTTTGCAGATGGAAGACAACTTGGGAATCATGGGCATCATTTCAGGGTTCTCCAAGTCTTTGCTGTTAACCCTTCCCTAGGTTGCCTGGGAAACACATTTATGCTTTTCCTAAAAGTAAAGCAAATGAATGAGGGGAAAGAACAGGCTTTGAGGCCAGACGGACCTGGTTTCTGGTCTCCTTTGCAAAATTAATAAAGAAAGTACTTCCTTCCAGGGTTGTTTTATGCATCAAAGATAATGTATATAAAGAGCCCATCAGTGTCAGAAACACAGTCGGTGCACAATAAAATGGTAAATATTATTATTTGGGGCAAGGAAACCATAGATTAGACCCAACTCTACCACCTACCAGCTCTGGAATCCAATATCTTAGTTCCATCTGCAAAATGGGAATAATAATGGTAAAGACAAATAAGGTCATCGATGATAAACTGTAAAGCACTATACAATATGGTGTTATCTGACCTTTGAAGTTTCTTCAGACTCCAGCAGTCTATAATTTACCACCTGATAAAAGGGTTGTACTGTGGTTTAGAGTGAGGTGAGAAGGTTTACCAACTAATAGAGCTCAGTTGCCATAGCAACTCAGACATTATTTTCAAAGTAAGAAAGTTAATGTTGAGGTACATGTCTTCTGTAACATCCCAGTGGGTTTTCCACTGTAGATAAAGACAAGAGGCAAAGCTGTATTTTAGGATCAGAGCACTAGAGTGGAACTAATACTCTGTTAAGCTAGGAAAACTAGGGCTTAACCTTGGCTTTGGTAACACGACGTGAAGACACTCTACTTGTATATTTTGAAATCCCCAAATTCTCTTGTAGAAAATGTCAAGCACCATCAAAGTATTGTGCTTTTTCAGCCTCTCATCATAAGCATGCAATGTTTTCCATTATGGGTTAAAGATAAGGTAAAGTGCTTCTATTGATCTAACAACTTCTGAAGCTATTCAAGAGAAAAAGGATGTGATATGTACACAGAGAGAGGGGAGGAGAGAAACTTTTATATATATATAGTTATATATAGAATACCATATATAATATATGATATGGATAGAAAATATGTTATATGTAGTTATATATGCAGTATATATTATGTAGGGAGGGATATAGATAGACAGACAGTGAATGTGTTACATGTATATTATGAGAGGATCTTCAGTTATAGGTAGGACCGAATGTCAACGCCTGCCTGAAAGAGGTAAGTATCTTCCCACCGAGCTGAGCAAGGCATAGTTTACTCAGCCATGCAGGGTATTTTTCTAAAGGATTTATTGTATTAAGCACAGCAGCGGCCCTAATACTTGGAGGGGTGCCTAGTTCAGGTGGCTTGTGTTTTCCTACATTATGTCAGAAACAGTTTTCCCAATTCTTAGTCTTAGAGAAGAACTGGTTCAGTTTTCAAAGTTTCATTAATATCAAAGTTAAGCTTTTCTGGTGAAACATGGACTTTCTCACTCTGTCAAGACCGTTTTCTTAGCACGGCCCGTCATGACACTGGCTTCCAGATCTCAGTCTGATAAAGAGATGCTTCTTTACACTATTTCTTTCTCAGGTCACGCTGCCAGAGCAGCAGGTCTCTGAGCCATGTAAATGTCAAACCTTGAACCGGGTCCGGTTGGATAAGGTTTTCATGGCACGTTTAACACGACATGACTCAAAGTTTCAAAAGAGCTCAATTTACTTGCATCTCACATATTTGGAGAATTCCCTTCTTCTTCCTGATGGAAAGTACCGTTTTCTCGAAACATAGCTGCCCTTCCAATTGCATAAGGAGAATCCCATAATTATGAGAGAGGAGACCCCTCGGGTCTGTTGTACAAAGGGTCCTGGAAAGGGCGGGGGCAGAGAAGATCCGCAGGACAGGAGGCTGGTTCATGGACTGACCGGGAACCAGGGGTCATCCAGGCCCCCTGGGAGGGGGTCAGAACTTGTCTCTGCAGAGGTTTCGGGAGGATGTCAGGTGGGTGGGGAGGGATGAGTGTTGCTGGCTGCTCACCAGCATTACCTGGGATTCCCGGGAAAACACAAATCCCTGGGCCCCGCCTGTGGAGACTCCGAGTCAGCAGGACTTTCTGGGAGACCCAGAATCTGTCTTTTTAACAAGTGTCGGGTGGGTCCGATTCCCTTTGTGTGGTGGTTTCGGAACACTTGGTTTGTATATTCCAAGCAGGACTCACCAGGTTGATGCCAGCTTGTGCTGTGCTGGTGAGGGTTTAACCTTCACACACACACACACACACACACACACACACACACACACACCAAAAACAGGCCTTGATTCTGAGCCTTGCTGAGTTCCAGATGCCCACACGTGTACACACACCGTGGTGGACATGATGGCCGATTTCAGGCTATCGATCTGACATCATGGGACACAGAGCTGGGAATAGATGCCCACGAGGGGCCCCCATGGCCAAGCCTGCCGAGCTGCCCGGCAGCCAGTGGGAGGGTCCAGGGCCAGTGGGTCACCCAGGAAAGGGAACTGAGGAGACAGGTGTGAACCCAGTGTCCAGGAGCACCTAGTGCCTGGTGGGTGCCACGTGTGTGCATGTGGTGCGGGGGCATGATGAGAGTGGGCAGACGACAGATGTGTGTCCCTTCCTGTATTTGCCATTTTCTACAACAATGCGTTAGTCTTTAAGAGCTCCAAAAGCGACTGATGAGGTTTTTTCATTTCTTTTTATTTTTTAATATTTTAAAAAATTTTTTTGGCTGCGTCGGGTCTTAGTTGCAGCATGCAGGATCTTTCGTTGCGGCGTGCGGGTTTCTCTCTAGTTGCAGGGCACAGGCTTAGTTGCCCTGTGGCATGTGGGATCTTAGTGTCCTGACCAGGGCTCAAACCCGCGTCCCCTGCGTTAGAAGGCAGATTCTTAACCACTGGACCGCCAGGGAAGTCCCGAGGTTTTTTAATTTCTTAGTTTCATTAGAAACTTAGGGACTTCCCTGGTGGCGCAGTGGTTAAGAATCCACCTGCCAATGCAAGACACATGGGTTTGTGCCCTGGTCCAGGAAGATCCCACATGCCGCGGAGCAACTAAGCCCGTGTGCCACAACTACTGAGCCTGTGCTCTAGAGCCCGCGAGCCCCAACTACTGAGCCCACGCGCCTAGAGCCCGTGCTCCACAAGAGAAGCCACCGCAATGAGAAGCCTGCGCACCGCAAGGAAGAGTAGCCCCGCTCGCCGCAACTAGAGAAAGCCCGCGTGCAGCAATGAAGACCCAACACAGCCAAACATAAATAAATTTATTTTAAAAAAAAGAAAAAGAAACTCCGACTTTGACACGTTAGTTGTGCTTTAGCACATGGCGGTTGCTTTTCTTACTGACGCAGAGAGAGCCCCGCTGTGGGCTCCGGGCTGTGTTAACGCGGCCCCAGTGGTTCGGGAAGTGTCCTTGCTTGTGTGCCCTCCCCGGGTTTTCAGACTGTGGCCCAGATGCCTCACGTCTTGTTTTAGTTCTTCTATGTTTTAAGAAGATCTTTGTGCGTGCGTTTCTTATTCGTCCTCAGCAGAGGGCTGGTTACCCAGTCGTTGCCAGAGGTGGCCTGAAGTGGACGTGTCGAGTTCCTTTGTTGTTTGGTTGGGCCGGTTTGTTGGGAACGTGCTTTGTGTTGGGTGCCACCGGGAACAAGACAACGAATGACTCCTCCGCCCTTGCAGCCGGCCGGGGGTCCGATGTGTGACACGGCAGCTGCTGCGCAGAACGAAGAGGTGACACACGCGGGTCCAGGCAGAGTCTCAGGGAACTTCCAGAGGGACAGGAGGGCTTCCGGGGGGAGGTGGCACCTGGGCGCTCGTGCAGGCCAGGCCCGCACGTGAGAGATGGGAGGCGTCACCGTCCTCGCCTTCAGCCACAGCTGGTACATCAACCCAGCAGAGACGGCAGGGACCAGCAGCCCCCGACACCAGCTGAACCCACCCGGTGTCCCTGCCCAGGACGGGTCTGGGCCCAGCCCACGGGCCTGTGTCTACTAATCCACACTTCGCACGCTAACCCAGACTCTACACAGAAACATGAAGTGCAACAGAGGAAACGTTTGGTGTCCACCATCTCCTCTCTGGGGAGCCTCTCAGAGTCATCCTCGCGAGAGGCCTGAGGGTTAGGAGGCAAATTTTGATCTGCTGTGTATTTCTCTACAGCCAGCTTCTGGAAGAAAAGAGGTGGTGGACGTGAACTTACTCGGGAATTATTCAGGTTAAAGCCACCGTCACTCTCCGCAAAAAAAAAAGAAAAGAGAAAGCACGGCATATCTAAGGACACAAAATTAAAAGGCAGTTTTTCCAAAAACTGTGACGGGATCATTTCAGATCCTTATGGAACAGAGAGGAGTGTACCAGCCCCCAGCCCGGGACTGGGCTGAAACCCAGCGCCCGCAGGCCTGGCTGGCTGGGACCCAGAGCCCGAGGCCCGGGCCGGCGATGCCCCCGAGCCCCAGGGAGCCGCAGGCCTGCAGGTGCCCAGGGCCCAGGCCAGCCGGGACGCCGGCGGGAGGAGTTCTGAGCGGTGTGTTGGGGGAAGGGCAGTGACCCAAAATTCGTGGGCCTGGAGGTCTGAAAAAAGGAGAAACTCCGTGCCAAAGGGAAGGGAACAGAGCTCTTACCTCAGCAGAATACAAACGAGCTCCCTGCCGAGGACGGAAACAAAATGTCACCACCTCGAACCTGAGGGCTTCCTCGGGGAGGCAGGCAGCCCAGCACTGGGCTGGCGACGCGACGCCCTTTACAGGACGGGAGGGGCTTCCAGGCAGAGTGCCAGGTGCCCTGCCTGTCCAGCGCCACCTGGGCAGGTGACGATTTGGGGGTGGGGGAATGTGTGAGCTCTCCGCTTGCTGTAGAGCCAAGTATGGTTCGATCCAACCTAGAAAACCGCCAGGGACGCCCGGCCCCGGGTCCGGACTCAAACACGCAGGTGGCTGTCAGGGACACAGCCCAGGAAGGGACAATGTGGCAGCTCTCCCAGAGGCCCAGGTGGCCCTGCGGGCTGTCCAACAGGAGCAACACCTCGGCCGTGGCGAAGGCAGGGTGGCAAAGGGGGTCCAGCTCGGGAGGGCCCCCAGGGCCAGTCAGAACCTGGCGAGAATCCCCGGCCGGGCAGCCCGAGGCCGGCTCCGGGGAGCCGAGGGTCTCGCCCAGGAGCGCCCCGTGCTACAGCCGAAGGGGGTCTCCCGCCGGCCCGCCCCCTCTCCCCGCCCCCCTTCTCCCCCCCTCCCCCTCCCCCTCCTCTCCCCCCCTCCCCCTCCCCCTCCTCTCCCCCCCCCGCCCCCCGCCGGGGGCTGGGAGGGGCTCCGGAGACGGAGGACTGCGTGGGGACGGGCCTGAGGGAAGGTCCGCGCGCTCCAGCGCCCCCTCCCTGCTGGGGGCTGCCCTGCGGACACCCACCGGCCCGGGGTCCCCAGCCTCTGCTCAGCCCCCGTCCTGGGTGCGGCCTCCACAGCCCAGGGTCACCCTCGTCCTGCTCACGGCCGGAGACGGCAGGCCGTGTCATTGGTCACGCGCTCGCTGGGGCGGCGTCGGTGGGGTGCACGCCACCCCCAGAAGGGGCTTCCCAAGCACACCCGACCGCGGCGCCGTGGGAAGCACTGGCCCAAACTGGGGGTTGTCCCCGAATGACAGAGGGCTCTGAACAAAAGATCGGCTTACGACTCGACCGTGGTCACTCGAGATAACGTCCGTCATCAGGATCACCGACTTGCGCAGAGAGAACAGAAGGGAAAGACGTCTTTATGGAATCAAACGCTTTTATTTGGAATAAGCATCAAGAAAGTGAAGGGAGTTGCCTCATAAATGCAGGGCCGCAGAGTACTCAACAAGAGGTCAGAAAATAATTATAAAACTATTTTGCAGCAGATTAAAATAACTTGAAACTACGATCACTGGCTATGAAATGTATCCACATGTAATCACACGGGAAATAAATGGTAAAATCTTCAGAGGATTTGCTCTCTCGCCTGCCCTGGTGGCAGGGGTTCCAGCCCGCAGACCTCAGTGCTGCTCTGACCCCCAGTCTGGGGCACCGCCCCGTCCACCGGGGCGCCTGCCTAGTGGAGAGCAAGTCGGGCCTCTGCCTGCTGGGATCCCAAGGCCTCCCAGCGTCTCTGGGCCCCGTGACAGGGGCTCGTGCTTCCAGCGAACGGGCTCCAGCACGGGCGGCAGTGGTCGCACGAGGCTTCACTGGGGCTGCAGCTGGCTCTTCAGTCTGGCGAGTCTCATGAGGCATCTGTCCCTCCACTCCCTCCTGGCAGCTAAGTGCTCCGGGTCATCTGGAACCTTCACGCACATGGCCTGGGAACAGGAAAGAAAAGAACAGACAAGAGGGGAAAAGGGGAAAGAAGCATGAAGAGCAACTAACTTAGCAGGAGGGAAATTACTCCTATTTATGCAAACTCTGAATCTGCTTTCAGAGACAAAAGAAGCCTGGCAAACCCTCAAGTAACATAACTTTCCAAATCCAGAGGGGCCGACGGTTCCCTCAGACGAGTCAAAATGAGCTGCCAGTTCCTTGGTCACATGGCTCGGAGGGTCCCCTGAGACCCTGACGGGGCTATGGACAGTCAGGAACCTGGAACCTCAGAGTGAAGGCAAAGAGCCCGGCTACAAACGAATCCTTGCCTTCCACCGGCACGGAGTCTACGCACCTGGTGCACTTTTTCAGCTGCGGCCCCGGAAAACTCTGGAATGGGTCCAAAAGTCTTTAGGACATGTTTCATGCCCTCGCTGTACCTGTCACAGTAGCTTAACATACCTGGAAGCAGAAGAAAACAAGAATCCCCAAGTCAGAGAACTTCTGTTTACGCTCAAACCAAGAATGTGTCCGGAGAGTCTTGCCCTGGGCTCACCCTCCCGTGGGTGAAGCAGGGCTGCGGGTGGGAAATGCACCCCGGTCAGCGGCCCTGGGCTCACTACTCAAGCTTTTCTCGGCAATAAAGGCCCGAGAAGCGACCCGACCTCCAGGCCTGGGTCAGCGCCTCTCAGGGACGCTGGGTCGGCCCACGTTCCTGCTTTGATTCCTCGACTATCACATTAATCCTGTTTTCACCACAAGCGTCTCCTTCAACAATGCACCTATGAGGTTACTTGTGTACATGGCTCGAATGCATTTTCTAAGAACCAAAGATGTCAAGTTCAACTAAATCCGTTGCCCACTCCGCTCTTATCCCTGGATTCTAGCTGGCACTTGACCCACCGGGCAGCGGCAGCCTTAACACGGGCTCTTCACCCCAGGGGCTGGCTCGGCTGTGGCCGCTCGGTTAGGGCGCCGCCAGCCACCCGCCCTGACCTGCATCTGAGCCCCGGCCACACGACTTCCCACTAGGCCCGCGGCTTCCGGGCCCTGAATCGAAGATGGAGCCCTAGGATTCTGGTGGAGAAGCACATGGAGAAGAGGCTCATCCTGAGGGCGGGGGGGAAGCTCCGCACTTAGGAGCAGCGCGCGGGCAGCGTGGCAGAGGCCGACTCCAAGAGGAAGCCCGTCAGCTGCCCACACGCGGGGCGGGCTTGCTGGACTGGCCAATCGGCACACAGCGTGGCCCTCCCCCCCCCCCCAATCCCTCCCTCCTGCCCGCCAGGCAGGTCGCATCGGGAGCCTGGCCCCAGAGCCTGGCCCCGGAGCCGCTGAGCTGCGCTGGCCCTTTGCCAACCTCTCTCAAAACCAGAGAGACTCAGCAGTTGGTCAGTCAGGCTAAAAAGATAACAAGGGAACAAACAAAACTGCAGGATTTGCAGAGATCCAGAGCTGGGCCCTCACCGACCCCACGAAAACTGCGTGATTCATTTAAAATAAAAATGATCTCCACTAGATACGCCTTAAAAAAGAAAAACAACTTCTGTGGGGTTAGTTCTGGTGCATCTACACTGATGTGAAAGCCTAAATTCGCTGATTTCAACTGCATTTGTCCCAAATCGTTTGCCTTCTCTCTGAGGGTGATAAAATGATACCCACTTTGTCTTAGGAGAGAAAGTGGTTCGAAGGGTGAGAATTCGAAAATGCTACCTTTCTGACGTTAGCACCTGCAATTAAGTGGTGGGCGCTCCCTTTTAAGAAGAGGGGTTTCACTGTGTTTACCGGAAGCACCAGGGGATGGTCCAGAGCTCAGGAAGGCCCCCCTCACCCCCCCAGTTCTCTTGGATGGCTCAGCATCTCTGGAACATGGAAAACGCCCCAGACACTTATTCACTTTTGGAAATTAAATATTTACTTCACTGTGCCTATTTGTTGGTTTATTCAAACTCAAGGTGATAAAATCCAGACACAAATGCAGCTTACTCGTGTTTGGGAAGCAGAGACGCTGAACCGAATAAGCTGGAGAGACTGAGTGAGAAAAGATCAGGCAGATGTGCTGCAGCTGCGAACTCACCCACTTTCGGAGAAACAAGCTGCCCCGGCCCCCAACCCCCAGCAATAAGCCACGGGACTCAATTCAGGTGCTGTGTTTCACCTCTGGGTTACTTTACGTTTTCTGAACGAGTGTCCCTCTTTCACTGCCCCGGTGAAGTCATCTGAGTCTCCCAGGGGCTTTCTAGAACCTTTTTTCCCTACTGCCTTTTATACAATTTGTAGTTTTAAAAGGGCTTTTATTTCTTCAGAACAGAATAAAATATGGTGAAACTCTTTACAGTCCATAACTTCTCCCCAAAACCAATGAAAACTTCAGTCTCATTAGCATAAAAACACTTTCTATAAGATGCACTCAGCTCTCAGGATAAACAGCCCGTTGTTTGTGGCGAGGCTGGGAGCCTCCACTCGCTCCAGACACAGGAAGTTCACAGTGACTTACAGTCAGGATCTGCGGTGTGCCTTATTGACAACTTTCCAGTGAAGGTATCACTCTTACTATTATTTGCAACACATCCCCTTCCATTAGAGAGTAAAAAAGGAGGCTTTTAAATATTTCCAACGATAATTTTGGCTTCTCTACACCATGAAAGGTGAACTGAGTGGGAATAATTCTAGAATAACAATTTCACTGAAAATGGAAATTAGGGACTTCCCTGGTGATCCAGTGGTTAAGAATCCACCTTCCAATGCAGGGGACGCGGGTTCCATCCCTGGTTGGGGAGCTAAGGTCCCACGTGCCGCGGGGCAACTAAGCCTGCGCACTGCACCTAAGACCCAACACAGCCTAATAAATAAATAAATAACTATGTAAAAAAAAGAAGGAAAGAAAATGGAAAGGAAAAAAAAACACTTCACCTTTTATCCCACGAGTCTGCCCTTCCCCCATATCTTCTTTACATCCATGCCCTCTGCTCTGTCAACAACACCCTCTTCCAAAAACTCATAGAGCTTAGCTTTTTAGAAGACTCTGAACCTACCTTCTTAAGAGATGCTTATACGGAATAAGAAAAGATGGGGGGGGGGCAGAAAACAGATTCTCATGAAATTAGATTTAGCTCATTTCACTGGTTTCTAACTTGAGCCCAGCGGCTGCACGCCGTGTATTCTCATGTCACCCCTGTGAGGGGGGGGGGTCACTGCTGCTATACCCATTTTACAGGTGGGGAAACTGAGGTGCAGTGAACTGACGTGCCAAGGTCATCTAGCTTGCAGGTCAGCGGGGCGCTGGCTGGCTCCACCAGCCAGACCCACCACTCTGAGAGCCGGCGCCGCCTTAAAAAGTAGCTAAACGGAGTAGGCATGCTGGCCTCCTGTTTCTCAGGTGCTATTTTATTAGATTAAAAACAAATTCTAAAATACCTCTACCACTTCCAGATAAACTGTAGCTTTTAAAGACTAGTAACTAGCCTTAACCTGAGATGTTGGCTTTATATAAAACTATATCCAAAAGGAAGAATTCTTGATATATTCTGGTGACACTGTGAGGAATAACGAACATTTCCATTGATGCCAAGCCAGATCTCAAAACTGTCTAACTCTGGTCTTTGGAATGCTCTGAAGTTGAAAACTACATCCGTCCACCACTATCATATTAAGCCAATTAGGTTTTCTTATCATTTCTGCTTTGTTTGAAAAATTGCTGTGGGCCTCCTTCCTGTCTGCACACTATTTGATTCTTGAGTTTCTGGTTTCATCGGCTTCTGTTTCTATTTGTTTGAGAGTTAAAGCTGTTCTCAGTCTCTCCCTATAGATTTCTCGTGATACCTGAATTATCTTATTTTTCTCAAGAAAAAAAAAAAAAAAAGGAAGAAAGAAAAAGAAAAACATGACGGTTACCAGGCAGTGTCTACATCCATTTCAAATGCTTAAATACGTTCCTCACTTTTAAGGTTCTGGTTGAAAAAAGCATTTGAAATTTTCCAAGACTTCATTTTAATGAGCGAGCGTGGGAACCCCTGCTCGCTGCTCTCTGCGCTGCCCCTCTCCCCGCTCCGCCCCGGGGAGAACCGTCCCCTACTGAACCGCTTCTGGGCGCACACGTGTGCAGCTGGGCACCAACGCATCTAGGAAACTGCTTGACTCACTCACTGGAAACTATATTCCACCAATTACTGTGGTGAGAAGTGACTGAACTAACAGGGAAACACCGTGGAACTCTAAAATCTACGTCCAACAGACTCCCAGGGGTCACCTACTCCGGCCCCCGCCCCCCGACCTCACTGCAGGAGTCTCCCCTCAACCCAAGCGTCTGGCAGGTGGGCACCAGCCTCCGGCCACTCAGCTCCCCTCTCACAGCAGGGCCTCTCCGCACATCAGCTCCAGGTTCTAGAAAGTTCCTCCGGCCGTTTCCGGTCTTCTGTTCTAGCTCCAGCCCCACAAAAGACACAGACAGACAGACACATACTACTCCGGTCACCTTCCTCTGGATATGCTCCAGGTTCTCAACACGTTCGTTAAATGTAGACCATGGAGCTGAACACAACATTTGTTTTCTCTTTGTACTCAAGTTTCACAAGTTAATAACCTAATGCTTAAAACAATACACAAAAATTGTACAAATTTATGACAACATAAAAAAGCACAAGGATAATAAGTTACTCATCATTTCAGCACCAAGAGACAGCAGCAGTAATAACATTTAGGTGACATTTTCCCAGATTTTTATGCATAGCTTTTTAAATTTATTTTGTCTTAATTTGTTGTAGGTTTTATTGCTTGTTTTTCAAATGACGTCGTTTTTTCCAGTTGATTAAACTCTGGCTGAAAGTTTCATTCTTGGGAGAGTCTCCCCTGCTCAAGTTATTTTTCTTTCAGTGTCACCAGCTCACTGGCTCTCACCTACTCCCCCAGCCCCTGGAGGTCGGCTTCTGGGGCAGCTGCCAGCCAGGCGTGTCCCCCTAGCTGTCACCAGCCCTTCTCCCGCAGAAGCCCCTCCCTCAGGCCTCCCCCGCCTTCTGGAAGGAGACCCACGCTCAGCAAACACGCCCAGAAGCTGCTCCTATTTGGGCAAAGGTGTGTGCAGTCGAGGTTCCGGTGGTCACGTCCCCAATCCTATTTCTTCTTCTTGCCTCTGTAAAGCACTTCACCATCGTTCTCAGGAAACACAGCTCTGTCTTCCTCAGGCTGGAGGGTCCTTGGCGGTGTCGGCAGCATCTCGCCCCCGCCCCCGCCCCCCAGCTCTTGCCACGGGGAGGTGCGTGGAGCCCACGTGGACTTTCACCTCAGCCCCTCCCTGTGAATGACGGACTGGCCGCTATCTCCTGCGCGACACTGTTTCTATTCAGTTGTAAGGAAAGGCAAGATTGACCATTACAAAACCATGAAAGCACTGAACCGCACAGAATCCCACCTTGGACGCGACGGAACGGAAGCCTACCTTCGGCGTTGAGGTGCATGGTTTCCAGGGGCCCGATGAACGCGTACCGCATGCCCAGGCCGTCCGACATGACGAGGTCAAGGTCGCCCGGGGACACTACTCCTTCCTAAGTGGAGAGAATGGGCCGGCAAGGTGGTGAGTCCTCGGGAAAGACCGTTTCATTACCGTCATTCTCATCCTGACTTCTCTAGAGCGGACCCCACAATTCTCTGCAAAGCACTGCCACAGGCTTCATCAAACGCGGCGTCACAGAACTGCAGTACACAAACGGGTCCTGAAAGGAGAGTGCGCTGTGAAATGGTCGGATACCGATTCAACCTCCAGCCCCCCCACTGTCCCCCCTTCTCTAACCTACCACCCTCGTCCCGTCGGAAGGCTTCTCTGCACGTCTGCCTAAGGCCTGGGGCTGTCGGAAGAGCTGCAGAGCCGTCCTCCAGGCTTCGTCCGCCTGCAAGCCCGGCCGTGCTCAGCTTTTGATGCATTCGTAAAAAGGTGCTATTCTTTGATGCAAGGCAGCTTAGAGCAGTGTGTGTGTGTGTGTGTGTGTGTGTGTGTGTGTGTGTGTGTGTGCGCTGCTCACACGGCCCTACCCTCCACGCGTTCGCCTGCGGAAGGAGCAGGGACGCGAGGTGATGACCCGCACGGCCGCCGGGAGAGGGAAGCGGGCCGGGCGGGGAGGTGGCACGCCCCGCGGCCAGGCTGGCAGGGGGGCTGCTAAGTCTCCAGCTCTGGTTTCCGGAGCGGCTTCCTCCACGTGGAGAGGCCCCGCTTCGGGAACAGGGAGTCGGGTGTGGAGGACGCGGTCCGCCTGGACCCTCAGCCCAGGCGCGCACACGCCCCCCGCGCGGCGCCCTCCCTCCCCCCTTCCCCCCTCCCCCCCCACCCCCCTCGCCCCGCGCCGCCGGGGGCTCCACCGCCAGAGTCCAGGCCGCCACGAGGCCCGCGCGCCCCACACCCCTGCGGCCCAGCTGCCTGGGGAGAAAACAGTCCCTCAGGCCCCCGTGGGCGTCTGCGCGGCTGGGGGGGCTGGGGGCCTACGCAGGGCAGGGGTGATTCGGGGCGACTCAGGACCCTGGGTGAGAAGCCCTTTCCGCGTGGCTGCACACGCGTGCGCACGCGCGTGTGACACGTGGGGACGCGCGGAGCCGCACGCGGAGCTGAGAGCGCGGCCCCTCCAGCACGCCCGGCCGGCTTCCTGACTCGCCCAGAGGCAAACATCCTGACTTCCGTAATAACCATTCCTTCCTCCACATTCCTGAAACATGGAGTCTGCATTCTGCCTGTTTTTCATCTTCTTGGAGACGGATTCACAGTGCGTTCTTTTCTGACTTGCGTCTTTCACTCCACCTCACGCTTTTAAGATTCACCAGAGTCGTGTGTCGCTGAAGGCGTCCATCCTCGCGGCTTCCTCATCCATCCTACTGTTGGTGAACATCTGGGCTGTCTTAATTTCCACCGTAAACGACTGCAGAGCCGCGGCCTGGCGCGTCCTCCACTGGGAGCCGACGTGCCTGCACCCGTGTCGCTGTCCCCAGCTGGCGCCGACCTGGGGCTTCCTATTAGTTCTAGACCATCCTTGGGTTCATCTGACTGCTAATGAGAGCAAAGCAACTCAGTTCACTCAGATACTCACCAGTCGCCCGCCCTCCCCTCCTGGTGGCAGAGCTGGGGGCGGGGCATCGGCACCAGGAGGAAACACTGAACACAAGGCCCGTGGTGCCACCCAGAACCACCAAGAAACGACTGCTGGTCCGCAGGGTCCCGCCGCCTCTCTCCCTCGCTCCCTCTGCGCCATGTCTTGGGCAGGAAGGGTGGCTCCCCGTCCTCTCCCCAGGCCACCCAAAGCCAGCTGCCAAGGCATTCCCGCACCCAAGGCTCGGGAGCGCCGTGAAAGGCAGCCACGCGGGGGCTGCGGACCCTCCCTCAGCCCTGGCCCCCAGGTCAACATTCCAACAGCCTAGAGTTTCCATTCCAGCACCAAACTGGGAAGGATGCGACCTGGAAGCCAGCCTGGGCCTGTGACGGTGTTTGCCTTGACTCTCTTCTCCCACAACTGTGTTGAGTACTTTCAGAGCTGACTTCCAAAGATTTCAAAATACCCACACAGGGAGCCACCCAGAGTAAGTTTTGGTTTGTAAGCATTGTGAGCGCTAACAGTGACCCGACTGATCAAAGCGTTAGAGGGCTTCTCCATCACCCGACGCCCTCACACTGGAGAGGACCCGCACTTCCTTCACTCTTGCTTCGTCCATGGAGGGCGGTCAGTTTTTTACCAGTTGCTATTCATTAGCTGAACAAATTAGAAAAGAGAAAAAGTTTTAATATTTCCTCTTCCTAACTGCTTCTTTCTGCCCCATTTGAATTTTCTGAGGCAGATTTGTCTAAGCTTGAGTTTTTACCCAGAAGCTAAATCCAAAGAAAAGAAACGGCCATGAGAAATTCAGCCAAGATGCTCACTGATTAGGGTTCCATGTCGCTGAGGCAAATGCCCGGGTTCATCCCTGCTGCACTCAGCACAGAACTAAAGCTTCATGTTCGGGATATTCTGAAGGTCAAGTTGTGCTATGAGCTCCACTCCACCCAGAGCCTTAGTGCCACCTGTGGCCTAGATGTTAACATTATCAATAATAACTAAATAAATCCTTGCGATGGCATAAAAGGCAGGCCAAGCGCTTGAGTTGAATGGATCTGGTGATGACTCCCTGGATAGAGACAGGACCCCCGCAGCAGTCTGAGCACTGAAACCCCCTCATTCCAGTGTGCCTGGGGGGTCAGTATACCTCTATCTCGTGGTAAAATTCTCAAGTCACACGTACAAGGAAAAGGCCCAAGCGGTTAAAAGTTTCCTAAATCTCAGACAGAGCAATGAATACTATGATCACTGCTAGTTCAAAAGGTGGTTTGTATCACGTCCTGAAAAACCCCTGGTGAGGAGAGCCCAGCCAGAGTGGGCAGGAGCCCCTTCACTGAACACCTCCTGCCTCAACTCACCTCCTTTAGCTAAAGTCTAAGACTCTCCACAATCCACCAACACACACCCACGGCCTGGGCATACACTTTGCACCTGGCGTGCTCACAGGAGGTTCCCAGACTGCCGCCCACAAGCAAGGTGCAAACTTCAAGTGCAATGAAAGGTCTGGGATGTATCGGTCAGGGTCCCACCAGAGAGACAGAACCACTCAGTTATAGATATGCCAAGAGATTTACGCCAAAGAATCGGCGTGTGGACACCGGCTCATCTGAGATCCCGGGCGGGAGCCACTGGTGGAAACCTCAGCTCTGCCCTTAAGGCTGTTCAACTGATTGGATGAAGTTTGCCCAGATTATTGAGAGTAATCTCCTTATTCAAGTCAACTGACTGTAGCTGCTAATCACATCTATAAAACACCTTCACAGAAACACGGGCAACCTGTGTGTGACTGAATGACCGGCCCTCTGGCCCAGCCCAGCTGAACCTCACAGGGGACAGAGTGGAAGTTCAAAGCACAGTCCTCACCCTTGGGCATCCTGGGCCTGGCACTTTGTGAGCAGGGAGAGGAGGATGGGAAGACACCACTAAAATAACGACCGTGGTGCTCGGCCTGTCCTTCGGGGGGACGTGGAAGAAGGGGGAGGCGGCGGGGGTCTTGCGTAGCTCAGGAATGCAAAATCTGCTGAAGGAGGAGCCCTGGGACTGTTTCCTCTACTGATGACCGGCTGCACAGAAACATTCTTCCTTCTAATCACCCCCTTCTCATATTAAATTTTCTTGTTCAATGCACATATTTTTGGCATGGCCTCATATTCACTTGCTTTTCTCACGTTTCTCATGCCATCTTTCCTTGTCTGGTTCTTTTTTACTATTTCCCAGCGTTTGATCTTCTACTTTGTTTTGCTCTACTTTTCACCACACTTGGTCCTGAATTTTCAAGTTTCTCTTGTGCAAACACTTCTCCACCTTGGCCAGCACCATCACCACGCGGAACAGACCTGCCTCCCAGGAATCTGGACGAGGTTATATACAGGTTCCCCCAACCAGGGCTGTCCAGGCTTCAATCCAACGTCTTAACTGAGACAAAAAAAGCTTTAGTGTGTCAGATGACGAAATGCAACATCCAAGGGCGTGAGGGAAGCCTGTGCTGGTCCAGCGTCACCCCCCATCAGAGGCCCAGGAGAAGGGGTTACAGAGAAAGAGGCCACCTCAGGCTTAGCCCCCGATCCCCAGAGACGTTCAGTGTCAAGCCAGACGCCAGTGACCCCGGTGCAGAGATAGTCAAGCCCGAGTCGGGGCACTGGACTCTTCTTTAGAAAGTCCATCCCTGCAGCCCTTATGAACAAATGGTACAGAGTAATAACGTAGTCACTGATCGTGGAGTTTAAACTAAGGACTATCCGATGATGAGGAGTCGGGTTTTTCTCACGAGAAACCAGCTAGAACCATGAGTTAGTTCCTTCCACTCACGTATGCTTGCACGTCTTTGTTTTTTACACTCTTCACTAAGCACTGTGTCTCCCACAGGCAATATGAAAACTAGCTCCGGAGCAAGAGTGACAAAGCCCTGATCCGCCCGTCCCCACCCACACTTCCTTCCAGGGAAAAGGCGAGGCAAGGACAGGGCTTTCATAGGTGAAAAAGGGAAGACTGCTAAGCGCTGCCCCGCTGTCACCCAGAGGCTGTCGGGTCTGTGAGCCGCTCAGCACCATGTGTTTTCCTGGAAGCGGGGCGGGGCCGTTCCTGCGGGATGACACAGGCAAACCGTGCAACCCTGGAGAAGAGCTGACTGAACACGTTTAGCTGATGCAACAGGACACTGACTCATACGCATCAAACCCCCACATCCAGCGCCTCAGAGGGGACGCGGGGCAAGGAGACCAGAGCTCGGGGTGGACGGTCCCGGCCAGGCCGCTGGGAAGTGAGAGGCAGACGGGGCCGCATCCTCGGCAGGTGTCCGGCCCGACGGGGCGATCCCACTGCCCGGATTGTTCTGGGGGAAGAAGGCGCCAGAGGAGGAGACCGTATGTGCAAAGAGGCATCGTGCGGCAGAAAACTTGAAATGACCTTAAAACAACCCACAGCCGGCGAAAGATTAGATTTTTTCAAAAGGGTCAGTGAAATGAAATCTCATGAAGCTACTTGAAATGAATAAAAACTCGAGGAAAGTATTCTTAACAGAGACTAGACAAGAACGCAGAAAAATAAAAGCAATTTGACTCAGGGTAGGGAACATAAGCGGTATTTTCCCTTTGAGTATTTTTAAGAATAAAGCTTTTAGCGGAAAGAGACCAAAAAATGAAAAGGAAAGAAGGGAAAGAGTTTGTCGTAATCCGAGGGATAGTCCAGAGCTGTCTGGGCCGCGGCAGTGACACCCTCGTGTGATTTTTCTTACTTTGCTGCGCTTGTAACAAAGCTTTCAGGGAGAAAAACACCAGTATTATGAGTCCAAAACAAAGAAAAGGTCTGGACCTTAAATACAGCCACAGCACAAGGCATCCGTTCGTGCAAACGTAAGCGCACCAGGGCTCGGTGAGGTGGCGGAGACGTAACTGGGGTCGTCCGGGAACGGAGCTCTTGACAGAGAGGTCGGCGCCAAGCAGCGGAAGCCCTCAGCCTCCACGCCGAGGCACACACGGCCCGTCGCCGCCTGCCCCTCACGACCACCCGCGGAGCTTCGCACCTCCAGGGCCTGCACCTCGGGGAAGCAGGATGGCCGGGCCTCAGGCTCCCTGCCCCAGCGGTCACCTACAGCCTTGCTTCTCTACCTGTTCTCCTGGGGACGCCTTCTCTCCACCTCTGTCCTCCACCGGGGGCGCCGCCCTCCCCGGCCCTGCCTGTTAACTTTCCAGCTCACACCAGAGGAGCTGAAACCCATCACTGCCCGATTACCTGTGGGTGAGGATTAGCAGTCAGGTGTTAGAGTGACAGCGTTTCATTTCATTTTCTTTTCCTTTTTAAAGATTTTTTTTTTTTCTTTTGGGATGTGGAACATCCTAAAAGTCTTAAGCGAACTTGCTACAATACTGCCTGTGCCCCATGCCCTGATTTCCCGGCCCCAAGGCATGCGGGACCCCAGCTCCCCACTGGAAGGCGCAGTCTCAACCACTGCACCGCCAGGGAAGTCCCTGATTTTCTTTTAGAGTGGTTAGAATACTAGCACAGGTGCTTTTACCTTAAACACTGCTGAAGTAACCCCAGGCATGCCAAGCAGGTGTTTTTAATTGAGCATGTGGTTGGTGTTTCCATTATGTTTATCTGTTGATGGGGCTGGAGTTGCCTCTAAAACAGTAAGTCAGCAGGATCTCTCCTTTCAGTAGGGTTTTGCTGCTGGCCAGTGTGGCTACTCAGAAAACAACCTCCCATAAAAGGGTAAATACTACTACAAAAACGGTCTACTTCTTACAGGCCATCGCTGCTGGGAGAGTTCTAATTAACTGATGATTCCCAGCCAGCAGATCAAGTCTCTCGGCTGTACCGCCCTGAGAGAGACTGTCCAAGCCTGCGGGCTGCAGCCGGGCCAGGCCCTCCCCACGCAGGAGGGAACCTCGGGAGAGCCGGACGGACCAGCTCCACGCACACAAGGCACCCGCAGGAGCTTCAGACACGCCTCTGCAGCGAGGCGCCCCCCGCCTCCCGGCCGCGCCTGCACTCCCACGGGTGTCACGCGCGGCCCAGCACACGTCGGCCAGGAGTGGCCTCTCGTGAATCTGATCGCCTCCCAGTGGTCAGTGAACGACATGAAACACTTGCTGAGCCACAGGTGTGGGTTCTGATATAGTTCTGGGGCTTCTTAAAATGCTGAGACCCTGGTGTCCTTCCAGAGCTGCCCTGTAATGAGAAACGCCTCCCTCTCCATCTGCCTCCGAATGGAAGGCCGCTGATAGGAGGCTCTTCCAACTTACAGCCGAGAAAGCAGGTCTCGATTCATTTGGAGGATGGTCCTCGTGAAAGGGGTGACACACCTGCTCCAAAGGGCCTGTAGTCCCAGCTGATGCGTCCCCCGAGAAGCAGGCTAAGCTAAGGAGGACGACAGTGCAGCTGGGCCCACGGCAGGCTCGGTGAACGCCGCGGGAGAAAGAGCTCGAGCAGCTGGAACCCCGGGAACTCTTCAGTGCCCTCTGGGGATGGACTTCCTGCCACAGACAGGCTGACCCAGGCTTCGGAAGGCAAGACAGAGGCCAGGTGGGCAACAGGGACATGGGCCAGGGCTGGAAGGTGAGCTCCAGGGGCCGGGGGAAGACAGTTCCCTCAGCCTTGTCGAGGTTATGTTTTCAGGAGGTACAATAAATAATGCAGAGATGGCAGGAAAACGTCTTAGAAAAAGTTTCGATGGGTGAATTCTGACCTAGGGCGCCTGGCGACGGGCAGTCGTAAGACTCGTGGACCCTGGAGCAGATGAACACAAAGCAGGGCACCCAGCGGTGCAGGAAGCCTTCCTGGAAGGACCGAGGCTCAGAGCTGGGGGAGGAAAAGGCAACCATGAGGAAATGCACTCAGACACTTTACTTCTTTGAGGAAAAAACCTAGGGACTTCCCTGGCGGTCCAATGGTTAGGACTCGGCGCTTTCAATGCCGAGGGCCTGGGTTCAATCCCTGGTCAGGGAACTAAGATCCAGCAAGCCATGCAGCAAGGCCCCCCCCCCCCAAAAAAATAAAAAAACGTTTACGGTTTTTTTTAGAAATAAATTTATTTTTTATTTCTTTATTCTTTCTTTCTTTCTTTCTTTGGCCAAGCCGTGTGGTTTACAGGATCCCAGTCCCCCGACCAGGGAGTGAACCCAGGCCCTCGGCAGTGAAATCTCCAGAGTATGAACCACCGGACTGCCAGGGAATTCGCAAGCCCTAAACTTTTAAGTTTAAATTTTAAAAGACGTAAAACGTAGAAAATCCTACAGCTGAGGGTGTGGTGCAGAGGGCAGGAGCCGGGCTCTTTCTTGGCGCCCTTAACTGCCCTTCACCCCTTCTACATGACTCTTCTTGCCAAGTACGCCGATGGGTGTCGCCAAGGTCTCTTCCGTAACATGTTGCTCGAGCCTCAGCTTTTTCCTACTGGCCCCGCTCCAGGGAAGCCAAGCCTTAAGCGGTCCTGCTGTTTCCAACACCTTCTCTCTAAATAAAAACTTCTAAAAGAGCCCCACCTTCCACCTGCCCGGAAGCACGGCTCTGAACATGCTTTCTCCTGTCGGGCCACTCGGGCCACGAGTCTCTGCAGCCTTCCTTGACCCCAAAGCCTGCAAAGCAAGTGACTCAGCCTGCGCCTGCCTGCCCTTTCTTCTCTTCATCCTCGCCACCTGTTTGTGCTGTTTTTCTTCCAGAAGAATTGGCAGGTCCTGTACTTACTCAGAGTGACATTCATGGGAAAAAGCCACCCCCCCCAGACTCAGGAAAGGACGGCTGCGAGGCGGCTCGCTGTCTGACCTGGCTTCCTTCTCAGAAGGCTCCATGTGTGAGAAGCAAACTTCTGGGGTTGAACTTGAACTTGGAGAACTGGGCCCATGCTCACACTGGCTTCTAAAAGAAGAGCAGAATCCAACAACCGCCTACCCCCGCGCGATCGCAGCCCAAGTGAGAGAAACCCAAGACGTCATTCGGGCAGTGAGTCTACAGTGTCAGGTCATCTTCCCCCCAAACTCCGCTCAGCACCATCAGTCCCCCTGGTGTCGGCCCCTCCGTAAAGGAGCTGGCAGTTCGCTCCAGTTCAGGTGTAGCTTCAGGGCGAGGCTGGGAACTCACAGCCCAGCCTACAGCACCAGCCCGGGAGCACCGGACTCACGGTGGCCGGCAGAGCTGCCTCTTAGGCCCAAGGAGCCTGCTTGATTCGGCCGTCACCCTCGGAGGGACACTCTGTTCTCACAGGCCTGTGACTAAATGAGGAAAACCAGACTACAGTTTGCACCCCTGCTCCGGAAACCAAAGGCCACATGAGGATCGCTGATGCCAAGCCTGCGGCCGGCGTGACGGGGAGATACCATCTGGGGGGCTGCGGGGGACGGGAGCTTTGATTTGGAGGAGCAGTGAAAACCTAGCATTCGTTCGTTCTGCTGTGTTTGTGTTTTAATCAAAAGTGAATTAAGTCTTTTTTTAAAATCAATTTTCACATCTTTTTTGGGATAACCAGAGGTATTCAGTGTCATAAATCTAGGACTAGGAATCGGGACCGTGTAAGAGTCTTTCCACTAAGCAAAGGTGGTTAGAGCTGCATGTTTATCTATTATGAGCCCTGAGTCAGAGATAAAGAGGGTCAGAAACAGGAGACACGCAAAGACAGAAAACATGGAAGGAGAAAAGGCAACTGAAAAAGATGGCAGAATATACTGCATCTCATTGAAGTTAAGACTCCATTGATCGAGAGTTAAATTAGCATTTAACGCTCCATTATGGAAGAAAAATGCTGGCAATAAAACTAAGATGTTAAAATGTAAAAAAAATAAATAAATTTTATCTTAGAACAGATGGAATTCGATACGTCAAGGCTGAGGCTGAGGTCTCAGGGCGTGAGCCAGGACTCCTCCACCTTTACGATGCACATGAATCCCCTGGGAGGGGAGGGGGTTGATAAAATGCAGAATCCAACTGTGCAGGGCTGGGGTGGCGCCTGAGATGCTGAATTTCCAACAAGCGCCCAGGTGAAGCCCACGCTGCCATCCCCAGCCCTAGGACCTCACTTGTGCAGCTGGCATGTAAGCATTTCAGCTCAGAGCTAACTCACTGGTGACTGCTGTTACGTCCCTGGACTCTGGGATTCAGAAAACATGGCTGTCACCATCATCACTGTAATCCATAACATCTACTCAACCGTTAGTATACGCCAGCCACGTTCTAAGCCCTCTACATACATAACCCATCCAACCCTCATCAGATCTTGATGAGGAACAGTCCATTGTCATCTTCACTTACAAATGCAGACACCGCGGCACACAGGTGGCACAGGTCTGAATCCCTACCAGGCCGGGGAACGTGGATCAAACCACTTAATTTGTAAAGGCAAAAATAACAATATGTCTCTCATGGTTTTAGGACTGGATGATCTGAAAAAATCTGAAAATCACGAGAAATGTAAAGGAAAGTACTTTGTAAACTCTGAAATACTATATACAAACTGAAGTCACTGATGAGTACATGATTCTCAGTGGTTTGCTGTGCTAAGACTCCTAATTCCTGTGTTTTACAGTCAGCCCTCTGTATCCACGTGTTCCACATCCTCGAATTCAACCGATCGTAGATCAAAAATATTCAGGAAAAAAAATCCAGAAAGCTCTAAAAGGCAAAATTTGAATTTGCTAGGAAAGGCAACCGTTTACACAGTTTTTACATCCTATTTACAACTATTTAAATAGCACTGACATTGTATGAACAACTGTTTACACATGACTGAGGTCGTATTAGGTATTGGAAGTAATCTAGACATGACTTCAAATACGCTGGAGAGACCGCTGTGCTCTCGTAAATTACATCCAACAGAAACCCTTGAGTGGCTTTACCACAAAATGTCTCATCTGTTAACTTTACCACACGATCCTCGAGATGCACTTTATTAGCCGAAACCAGTCCTCATAACAGTTGTGTTCGTGCCAGGAATAAAGCTGGACCACGGAAGCCTGGACTCTCTCAAAGGGTCCTGCACAGACCACAGCCCCTGAGCAAGACACCAGAGGCCCAAAGAGCAGAAATCACCTGGACGTCACATTTCTCAGAAGGATGAACAAAACCCGAGGTAAGCAATTTAAAGCTCATTACCACCCACACATTCCGATGGGCTGAGAACCCAAGGGCGGCTCCGTGATTCACTCCCGCTCGCCTCCACGGACCCTCCCTCAACGGGGCAAGAATTTACGGGCACTACAAGCTCAGCTGTTGTCTGGGCGAGAGTCTGTCATCACAACACTACTTCCCTTATCGTGCTCGTCAGCTTAAGATCGACTGAAAATCACTTTTCTGGCCAGCAGGATCCTGTCACCCAGTGACCTAACCTCAGATGACGAGACTATAGCCATCGGCATTTCCCAGCCAACAAGGGCTGCTCCGTCCCAATTCTGCAGCCAAACGGTCCGGGAAAAAAGGACCGCGTGGCTGTGAGCGCCCACGTGCCCTTGGTGCCGGGGCACCCATCCTGCTCCCACAATGGATTCCCTGTGCAGCCTCTTCCCGACCTTGGCTCAGCTCCCCTGGTTCCCCACGACGGACAGGCCCGTGCAGGAGACACACACACACACACACACACACACACACAGCTCCCACCCTGTCTTTCCTAGAACTTCTCTCTCCTGCTTGGCTGCAAGGATGAAGGGATACCCTCCCTCCAGAGTCAGTGAGACTGAAAACAGGAAAACCATAGTGGAGGGGGGGGCAGGGGGAGGGAATCAATGAAACAAAAAGCCTTCTCTTCAAGAAAGCACCAAAACTGATAAATCTCCAGCATGACAAAGATAAAGACAGCAGACATGAATCACCCACAACAGGAATGAACCCAGGGATGTCACTACAGGCCCTGCAGCCTCTAAAAGGAAGAGAGGGCACCACTGACAACTTCACGCTCATAAATTCAGCGACAGAAGAGACGGGCCGATTTCTCAAAAACCATAAACCGCCAAAACGCGTCCAAGATGAAACAGACAGCCTGAATGGTTCTACAACCACTAAAGCTGTTGAATTTGTAATTAAAGACCAAAAAAGAATTCTCCAGGCCCAGGTGGTTTCATTGGAGAATTCGACCAAACATTTAAGAAAGAATCAACAGAACTTTTACAATCTCTTCCAGAAAACAGAAGAGGAAGGAAAACTTCCCAACTCTTAAGTTTTCCTCGAGTTGGTGTTCCTCATTTAGATGAGAGAAAGCAAAATTCAACTGCAGGGCTTTTCTTCATCTCTTCCAGGCACTAAGATATCTTACAAATAAAAGTAAGAGTTGCCCTAAAACCTCCGCAACGTTTCACTGTAATAGTGAATTTTTCTTGCGGTATATTAAGTTCCTGCACTCCAGACAAGTGGAAATATTTTTATTTTATCTTATTTATTTCCTTTATATTTTTGGCCGCGTCGGGTCTCAGCTGCGTCATGTGGGATCTTCTGTTGCTGTTGTGGCGCGTGGGCTTCTCTCTAGTTGTGGCGCATGGGCTCCAGAGCGCAGTGGGCTCTGTAGTTTGTGGCACGTGGGCTCTCTCGTTGAGGCGCGCAAGCTCAGTAGCTGTGGCGCCCGGGCTTAGTTGCCCCGCGGACTGTGGGATCTTAGTTCCCCGACCAGGGATCGAACCCGTGTCCCCTGCATTGGAAGGCGGATTCTTTACCACTGCACTGCCAGGGAAGTCCCGGTGGAAATATTTTAAACAGATCTCCAAGGGGCTGTTTTTACTTCAGTGCTTCTACCACTGATTGACATTCCAAAACATTTTACGGTCACCGAGAAATTAAAGCTGAAAACTTCACAGTGGGAATCCCAACACTGTATCTTGAAGATGTAGGAGCATTAACTGGATTCACACAGTGAGGACACAGAATTGCAGCGAGTGTGAGCAGTCAGGTCAGATGATGAACCCAACAGGGATGTGACCAAACGCCAGAGCCAGGGTTCTGCGGGACGGTCACGTGCATCCTGTGCTGGGAAGCTGAAATCCGGTGCCCCCAGGCCAGCATCTCTGTTCCGTCTCAGGCTGGGACCGCCAGGCATCCGCAGGAGTCAAGACTAGCGGCTGTGAATCCATTCCAGGCGAAGATGACAGAGCCCGAGCCCCCTTCTCGCCGCATGTGCCTGGACAGACCCTTGCTCACTCTGCCGAGTTTCAGCAGGACAGGTGTGGGCAGAGCACACTACTGACCCCTGCAGAAGCTGGGGAAGCATCAGAAAGTGAGGGATGGAGCCCAGACCGGCAGAGCCTGGACCACTCCCAGGTGTGGAGCTGCCCTGACGTCTCCCTGCCAGGGACCAGGGCCCTCACACAAATGCAGGTGGGCGTGCGTGTGGCCAGGCAATTTTTAAAGTCACGTCTAAAATCTTTTAATTCAAGGATGATGTTAAATATATATGTATATAAATTTACACATATGTAAATATATATGCATATAAATTTACATGTATGTAAATATATATGTATATAAATTTACGTGCATGTAAATATATGTATATAAATTTACATGTATGTAAATATATGTATATAAATTTATATATACATAAATAATCTCCTGTCTATATGTGAGACAAGCATACTACTAACAAGTTTAAAAGTCATCCACTGTTTCTTCCTCAAGCTCTTGAAATAAACTCGGTTCCTTTAGAGGATACAAGTTTACTCAAAATATAATTTATTTTTCCTCCTGAAAAATTATAATACTGGGAGTGCGGGGAGCAGAATCTGAGACTGTGGGAACATGCAGCACGTCACAGAGATAATTACGTGGTAACGACAGGAAAGGACAAGAAGAGGAGCCCATCACCACATCCGAATACCAAGTGACCTACCGTACAGCGGGATCTCTGAAACACAGAGAGGAACAGCTTGCCCTCGGCCTCCAGAACAGAGCAAGCGTCTGACTCTCCCACCCGCACGGCATGCCCAGAGGCTCCCGCCCCCTCTGCTCGGCTGCCCGGACACCGGGCGGCACACACACCTCCACGAGCCTCCAGGCCTCGCTGATGACGGCATACTGGAGACGATTCAGAGCAAAGCCGTCAACCTCCTTCGTGAGTTTGACCGGGGACTGTCCAATCTTCCGCATCAGGGCGTAGGTTCTGTCCACCGTCGCAGGGGCCGTCTCCGGGTGTGGGACCAGCTCCACCAACGGGACGTAATAGGGCGGATTTACCTTAGGAGAGAGACAGAGCAGAGAGAGTCAGGAAGACGGCGCTGGCGTTTGGGCGTCATTCCGGCAGAGCTGGCTCACCGTCCCGAAGGGTCAGCAGCAGGGCAGATGGGGCCCCTCGAGATTCAGCATCCCGCGACAAGAAACTCGAGAAATAAAGTAATGCACAGAGGGGGGAGAAAACGAAAGAACTTGAGCACAGAACTGCATGAATCATAACCAACACTGAGGTTCCCATCGGAGGGTGCAAACTGCCATCCTGTACATTTACCGCTTACCTCCAAACACCTGACCTCCCTCGGGATTTCTCTGCTCCCAGCTCTCTTGACCTTGTAAGCTTCTACCTACCCTGCCCCCAGCCATCCTCCTTCCACAAGTCATTGCCAGTCTACTGTGTCAGTGTTAAAAATTATTGGAGGGCTTCCCTGGTGGCGCAGTGGTTGAGAATCTCCCTGCCAATGCAGGGGACACGGGTTCGAGCCCTGGTCTGGGAAGATCCCACATGCCGCGGAGCAACTAGGCCCGTGAGCCACAACTACTGAGCCTGCGTGTCTGGAACCTGTGCTCCGCAACAAGAGAGGCCGCGACAGTGAGAGGCCCGCACACCGCGATGAAGAGTGGCCCCCGCTTGCCGCAACTAGACAAAGCCCTCGCACAGAAACGAAGACCCAACACCGCCAAAAATAAATAAATTAATAAACTAATTTAAAAAAAAATTATTGGATTGGCAGTATCTTCCCTAAAGTTGGTATTTCCTTAACTTCTCCATGTCGAGCCTCAAACATCTGCTTCCGCAATCATATCTTACCTAGAAGTCACACAATATCAGAAGCTCTCTTCAGCCTCAACATCGTGATGGATGCTAAGACAGGAAGAGTCTGTCCACAGTGGAAATGCTTGCCTGCCCAGCTCTGGTTTTCTTGGTTTCCTTTGAGAAACCACTCTTGAAGATTCTCAAAGAAAATTCTCCTATATCTAAAGAAAAGGCTGTTTGAGGGACTTCCCTGGCCGTCCAGTAGTTAAGACTCTGTGCTCCCACTGAACGGGGCACGAGTTCGATCCCTGGTCGGGGAACTAAGATCCAACGTGCCGCAGGGCACGGCCAAAAGACAAAAACAAAAAAAGGAAAAGGTTCTTTGATAAAAGGCTGCTGATTGGCCTCACCACTAAGCAAATGCACACTAAACTGTTCCCCAAGCGATGCTTTACTTTAAATTGTTTTTCCTCCATGTTTGGGTGAAAATGGGTAGAATCTCACATCTACCAAATAACTACAAGAAGCATCCACTTTAAAATGACGTGTTCTACAGAAGAGAGAGGAAATTATTTCTCCTCAGACCGGCTGGAGAGGCAGCTGGTCCACACGCTTCAGAGGTTTATTCTGCTCCCAGCCTGTCTTGGTCGCCCTGTCGCAGCCTTCTTAGAAAGCAAGCGAGGACAGCACCTATTTCAGATAAATTACAAATCAATGCCTTGCTGAATCACTTGTCTCCTGCCTATAATCACTGAATTCTTATAAAAATGTTTTAACCTCTGGCCTTTTTAAGATCAGAATTATAAGAACTGGAAGCATGTCTCTCCTAGATGAACTTTTCTTTACTATAAAGCAGGGATGTCGGGACTTCCCTGGTGGCGCAGTGGTTAAGAATCCACCTGCCAATGCAGGGGACATGCGTTCGAGCCCTGGTCCGGGAAGATCCCACATGCCGTGGAGCAACAAAGCCCGTGCGCCACAACTACTGAGCCCACGAGCCACAACTACTGAGCCTGTGCGCCTAGAGCCCGTGCTCCGCAACAAGAGAAGCCACCGCAATGAGAAGCCTGCGCACCACAACGAAGAGTAGCCCCCGCTCGCCGCAACTAGAGAAAGCCCGCACGCAGCAACGAAGACCCAACGCAGCCAAAAATAAATAAATAAAATAAATTTTAAAAAAAGAGAGAGATGGGGTAAAACTCCTGTCAGAGGACTTAGGGGGTGTTTTCTGAACAATTTGATTCAGTTGTTTTTTAAACTGACTTAGAAGTAAAAACACTGGTTAGAAATGGAAGCTCTGGGCTTCCCTGGTGGCGCAGTGGATGGGAGTCTGCCTGCTAGTGCAGGGGACACGGGTTCGAGCCCTGGTCTGGGAAGATCCCACATGCCGCGGAGCGGCTGGGCCCGTGAGCCACAACTGCTGAGCCTGCGCGTCTGGAGCCTGTGCCCCGCGGCGGGAGGGGCCGCGACAGTGAAAGGCCCGCGCACCGCGATGAAGAGCGGTCCCCGCACCGCTATGAAGAGTGGCCCCCACTTGCCGCAGCTAGAGAGGGCCCTCGCGCGAACCGGGGACCCAGCACAGCCAAAAATAAAATAAATAAAAAATAAAAATAAAAAAAAAGTAGCTATAAAATTAAAAAAAAAAAAAAAAAGAAATGGAAGCTCTTGACTAAGAGGCTTGCACCTTTTATTGAAGCAACCAAGTAACAATCACGGTGTCTAAGAGGCTTTTTATGGACACACACGTGTCACGGAAGCAAAGACATGACATGCTTCATGGGACTTGGTATTTGGATGCTTCAATTAAGGTCTCTCTGGTGCTGTTTTCACCTGCATGGAGTGGTAACTAAATGCTTGGTTTTCTTCTCTGTGCTCTGGGTCTAAGTCTCCTTATTTTGTAACCATTCTTTCACACTTTCCATTAAACTTCAGTGTGAGGACACCCAGCACCATTCAGTCGTGTAAACGGTGGTCCAGGCTGCCCTCTGTGCAGCACGAAGACCCAGCAGGCAGCTATGGCCCCCTTTGTCTTCATCTCCCCCCTAACCTCCTCCTGCTCAGAAAGGGGGATCTCCCTGCTCCCCACTCGAGGACCCCTCACCTCCCTAGGCCCTGGCCACTCGTGCTGGGAATTCTGCCCCAAGTTCCGTGCAGGAGCTGCCCCGTACCTAAGCCAGTTCTCATTCTGCAGAGTAACTCTCACGAGTCTCCACGACCCAAGTACTACCAAGCCTTCCACCTTTCTCCTGCTCTTGCAGTCAAGCTGGTCTCCTGGCGATTCTACGAGGCCCATGCTTGTTCTTGGCCCGGGTGGGCTTGAGCTAAGTTAGCGTCTCTGTCGTAGCAGGCTGTCCCAGTTCCCCAAGGTCACACTGACCTCCACTCGGTACTCAAACGTCCACCGAATGACCCCTGAATCCCCACTCTGATTCCCCTTTCCTGACATTAACACGTTAATCGCAAAAAGATTGAGTGTCCACGTGCCAACTTGGAGCTCATGGTCCGACACGCCTCACAGCGCACGCCTGGTGAGTACGTTGGCACAGTCAGTGACAACGTCTGGTGGAAGGGACCACAAAAAGGAGGGTTTAAGTCAGAGCTGCTGCACCGGAATCTCGGGGGGGACCCGGACCCTGCACATCAGCACAAGTGACCCCACTCTGAGCTAAGTTCAGGAAACCACACGGTACAGGTGACCCACCTGCAGAATCCCATGTGGTCCAGACTTTCCGTTAACGTAGCACCTTTCCTTGGCACTGGGATGATTTGATTAGCAGTCTCTCCCCTCAGCTAGACGGTGAGTTACTTAAGGGCGAAAGTCTGTAGGTATTGCTCATTCTCTCCCACAGTGCATGAGGTACAAGATACAGTTCAAGGGATTTAGGGACAAAATTCTTTGTAAGACAGTGATATTGTACAACTCTCTAAATATACTAAAAACCACTGAAATGTACAAGTTGAATTGTGTGATATGTGAATTATATCTCAGTAAAGCAGTTACAAAGTACTAGCAGATTCGTCCAAACACGTTGCTCCCAGAAAGCCAGGTGAGACTCGCTGCATCTCCAGGCTCGACATACTCACAGGATGTGCCACGAGGCACTGCTTCACGTGTACCAAGCCAGAGAACAGCCGGGAGGGCAGGAGGCAGGAGCTGGAGCTGCTCAGGATGACCTGGTCACCAACGATTCTATCCAGCTGGGCAAAAAGCTGCTTCTTCAGCTCTAGGTTTTCTGGAACACATTCCTGAAAAGGACATCTTCCAGTTACTACTCAGGGTCACCGCACTCAGACCCCAAGCAAAGCATTTCATGTTTGAGTCATTCCAAAAAGAACCAATGAAAAAAACGACCAGCAAAATTTAAGAACAGGGGAAAAAAATGCTGCCGAAAAGTATGACAAATCTTGGTAACTCTGGACACCAGGTGATGCAGATATGGGAACTGTATTTTCTAGTTTTGTGTCGGACTGAAAATTCTCATAATAAAAAAGTCCTTCAACCGCGTTGGGGGTGGGTTCTACACACAGAATACACAACAGCACTGCAGGCAAAGCGCTGGGATATCAACAGCAGTCATCACCACTTGTTTGTCCTGAGCACCAGATCAACTTATCTTCAAGGAAAAATCTTACCTCCATGAAATGAACAAACATGTTACATCCATAACTCCCAAAAGGCTTCTTGAGAGTCCGCTTCTAATTGGAAATCTTTTGACAAAGACCTTTGTTTCTAAAAATCTAAAATTACTTTAATAGGGCGGTAACGGAGGAGGCTAGAGGAGCAAATTTGGATTAAATACCGCAGATAACAACTGCTCGGAAATTCTGACGACGTACAGAAGGGGGTGGGGGTGAGAAGACGTTCTCAGACACCCAAGCGCAGACCCACGGGTGACGCAGGTCCCTGGGAACGCGATGCTCACGGCGGGTGCCGCCCTGCTGTGGAGGGAGGCGGAACAGAAGAGGATTCTCTCTGGACATTCCAGAGCAAGCTTCCTGCCTGCCACCCCCTGGGGACATCCCACCAGGGTCACGCCTACCCAGGAGGGCCCCTGAGCTCCCAGTCGCTGGTGAATCGGGGGAATGGTTCTCAGTGGGGTCAGATAACAGAATCAACTGGTGCTTGCTAAAGATGCAAATTCTCAGGCCCCCATCCCAGACCCACTGATTCAGACCCCCCGCGCGCGGAATCGAGGCATCTGCATTTTTATCCAACCTTCTGATGACTTTTGTTCACTAAAGTTTGAGACCCACTATTCTGAGGTGTGATCCAAAGCGGGGGCCGACAGCGCTGCCAGTGGTTTGCTACCAAATCCATCCTCAAGGGTCTCCCACTCTGAGGTCAGGCTTCCCAGCTCCTTCCTCTCCACATACTGGCCGAGCGTGCCCAGGTTAGTCTATCAGCACCGTGGTGGTGGAAACGGCACAGACACCAGCAGATAACCAGAGGTGCGCAAAAGTCAAAGTGCAAGGCAGAAGTACTACCAGTAATTTTATCAGAATCACCCCTCAAAAATAAAATATTTTCAAGTTTAATAATATCTAATAGTTAATATCTAATATAGTGAAATTAGCTGTGTAAATATTATGACATGAATTCCATTTCTAAACCAGCGACAAGATTTTAAACGTTTTCCTCTAAGGGTAAGAAGTCAATACTGTGTTTGCTGGTACTTTTAAAAAATATAATCAAACCATGTGGAATTTTATTCAGAACAAAAGGTCACATAAGCACCACATCTCAAAGACAGGGGGAAAAAAACGGAGTCATTTAAGAACTGTGAAGCCCATTGTGTTAAATCCCCTTATCAGAGGGGAAAAGCTACAGTAGCTGGCTGGTTGTATTGAGTAATTCCTGGATCAGTTAAGTCTGCAAGTTGGGTTAAGTTTAAATGGAGCCTTGTAGTAAAGCCAGAGACTAAACGTGATGCAGATACAGTGTAAGCTAATAAAAGAGTCCCGTGAATGGCCTTATTGTGAGCCTGTCCTGCAGATTCTCCCTTGAAATTCTATGCCTTTCTTCAGATCATTTGATTATCAAAAAGGCAAGAACACTTGAACCAGAGGAAACCCAAACCTGCTACAATTATGTAAGGGCTTTAATGGCGCATCTGCTTGAAGTTTGATTGCTGGTGTTGTTAATAGTGACCCAGTTGTGTCCCATGTACTGGGCCAGGGTTACGCCTCTGTCCCTGTCAAGCCTTGAGCTCATCTCCTTGCTGTTACTCATGGCTTGCCTGAGGAAGGGGGCCTGCAAACTGCTACTCAGGACCATCATCACTTGGGTGGATCACAAAGCTGAGAGCGGCCGCAGTCGCTGGGTTCCCACAGACGGCTGGGAGGGAAGCAGGGAAGGACAGCAAACAGCGAGAGACACACAACCTCGCTCTCTCCTGCCCTCAGCAGGGCGGCCAGGTGAGAATCCCCGGGCGGGCTCATGGGGTCTTTCGGGGGCCTGTCTAGGGAAAGCCACCAGATGGGAAGTGTCAGAGTGAAACTTCTCTCACTGCTGAAGGTAATTAGCTGGACTTGGCTTAATTAAACTCTGACAGCATTTTCAAAGCAACGGCTATTATTTGTTTGTGTTTCGTTTGTTTTGAGGTGGGAGAGAGATGCAGCCCATAATAAGTGATATTCTCATGCACAACCACAAGCTCAGGTTCTGACAAACAAAACTCTGGGGACAAGGAAAGCACTAAGGAACTTTCCAAGCGTCACAACTATTAATGGTGGCTCAAAGGGAGCTTACTCGTGACTTAAAGGATACTTAAAAGGGGGGTTCAGATACTTAAAAGGTGGGGTTACGTTTAAACACCCCTTTTCCCTTCCATTCTTGAAAGGAAGAAACTGAATGATGATATTATAGGTCTAACTTTTCGTTCCCTCCCATTTACTTGAAATTTTAAAGTAAATAATTTATATACTTTAGTGTTTTATTATCAGTAAAAGTCACCAATGACAGCACTCGACCCAGTAGGACTGTTTTGGAAAACGGGCACGGCCACGAGTCAGTGGATTGGATGATCCCCAGGCAAAGGAGGTGCTGGACGAGAGCTCACTGCTGAAGTTTTTACCCACTTGCTGTGCAACCGTGTGCATTTTCCAAAACAAATACTTTCATGGGGAAAATGAAATTTAGTTGATTTTTTAAAGTCAATTCAGGCATTTTAGATAAGCATCCTGTTGCTAGAAAATCTACATTTGCTAATGCAAAATATCTGGAAGCAGTCTTCAATGTTCTTTCCAGAAAGAAAGAAAAACTAAATTAGAAGACTTTGGTACTTAAGGTATTTTACATGCAAAGAAGTTCTATTAGCCAATTTTAGCAAGAAAGACATGGGAAGAAAGGAAATTTGAGCTAAAATTCTATTGTAATCATGGCAGAGGGAGTTCATTCTCAACTTGAAGATGGACATGATCTACATATAAGTTCTGTCTCTTAGCACTAATTAAGTCTCTTGCTTCAACCTGTTTAATCATCACCAATTTCACTTCAGTATTTCTTGCAAGAACACAATCTCTAAAATCCACCACATCAATAGACTGCTGTGACTAGTCTTCTCAAGAGGTGCATGTCACGATTACCAAAAAAAAAAAAAAAAAGACAAACCTTCTTGCTCTAGCAGAAATAGCGTGTGTTTAAAAAAAGAAAGGAAAAGTACAAGTTGTCAATATCACAGGCAATAAACAGCACAGTGCCCTAACCAGAGGCTCATATTTTTCCTTAAAAATCAAAATAAAGTTTTTTTAAAGCCTATTATAAATCCTAAACAGAGTTCTACAATAATCTAGAACAAATTATACCCAATCAAGAGAGACCTTTCCAAAGTAAAAACCAGTGTGGACCGTACTGAGGAATGTGCCTTCCTGGGGATTAGGTGTGAGGATGACCAGGATGGCTGTGGTCTGCTTTCAACAGGAGCCCTTTCTCGGGTAACCACAGGGGACGGGGACCAGGCAGAGGGGCACAGGCGTCAACTGCTGTCCTAATGGGATGTCTATTTCCATCCTCATTCCAATGATTTTTTTGGTACCTTTTATAAAATCATTTATTTACAATTAAGTTAAAATGCTTGACATGAAAATATTATGATTTAAAATATTCCCCATAAGCCTGCAATTAGCATATAGTTTTACAGCATTCCTAAATAAAGTGAGTATACGCTGGTGGGGTCATACACGAATCACTGGGGCGTTACGATTGCCCGTCAGAAAGCCTCCAAGCCATGTGCTTCTTGCCAGATGCTGTAATAGAGCCATGACCTCTCACCTCTGGTCCTGAAAGGTGAGTCTTCCCCATCCCAAACCATGAAGTGTCCGGGAAAGTAAGGTGGGGTTACCGCTTCCATCACCTGCAGCACCAGGCCACCCAAAACCGAGGCACTGGGCTTGCCTCCATCCCGCAGTCCTGATGTTTTACCTCCCAGTCAGAAAAGACAACAGGTGAGTTTAGAAAGATAGTTAATATAAATGTATATATGCATTTGTTTATTGGTTTGTGTGTCTGTTTACTGAAAACTGACCTGTGGCCTACAATAGAATTTAGCTAAAAATAGGCCCTCTTCAGATTTCTCCAATTGGCAGCACAACAACTGTTAAAAAAAGGAAAATGTATATAACCCTGAAAACAAAGGTGCAGAAGCAAATTACGCTAAATTTTTTAAAACTTAAAAAAGAGAGGATGTATGCTAATAAAAGTTTCTCCCCTAAACTGATGGAAACTCCTGCTTCCGGTCATGTGATGCACTAGGAGACCTAAACGTCCTCCCTCCACAAACCGGATTACTCCATATAAAAGAAGTCATCCTTTTAAATTAATAGCGGACCTCTCAGGAATGTAAGGAAAACCAGAGCAGCCAGCACTAGAGTGATCTGTGACCCTCAGGGGAGGGAGAACGTTCAAATGACCTCAGGAAGAGCCGAACCAGAGGCCATAGGATTCAGGGAGCTGCAGTCAAGGCCCCCGTGATACAGCCGAGACCCTCAAAAGGCTATATTTTCAGTGAACTGGTCAACTAGTTTAAACCAAAACCAGCCCATCTGCTGAGGGAGAAGACAGGGAGCTTGTCTTGATCCGGGCTCCAGCTGGGAATGTCACAGGGTGGAGGGAGAGGAAAACAAATACGTGAATTCATATTCATGAGCCTGAATTTCACCCAGGTTTGGGGTTCAAAATTATACTACACATGATGTGGTCTGGACACTCACAAGCTGAGAAAGTTACATAAAAATTGCTCCCCGGCTAGTGATAATACTACCAGGAGACACACACTCAAGAAAACCCTGAAGGCATACCTGCTGAAGAGCCCTCACCTTTCCTCGGATTCACAAATAAAGAGCACGCTGAAGAAAACAAACCACCGAAAACTATAAACACGTGAGACCACCTGGACAGAACAAAGAACAGAACCTCGCATAACTGAAAAATAGGAGAGCCTAGTAAAATAAGTATGTTTAAGTTAATTAAAAGTATTAGAAAGGAATCAAACCCAGAAAGACCAGGATGATTTGGAAAAGCACTAACTATAATATCTAGAAATTGGAATTAAAAATAAAGTTACTGAGTAAGTTAAGCGACAGGATAAACACAGCTGAAAAGAAAATTAATGAACAAGACAGAGGCAAGGAAAGGACCCAGAATGCCATATAGAAAGGCAAAAGTTGACAGGTCATCAAGGAGAATCAGACAAACCTACCATATACCGTGACATTTCAACACCCCTCTCTCAATTATTATGAAAAAGCATTCAAAAATTCAGGAAGCACGTGGGAGAAATAAACACAAGTAACAAGCTTGATCTACCGGACATGGACAGCCTTGCATCCAACTGCAGAAAATACACATCCTTTCCAAACACACACAGAACATTTATCAACAGTGCCAATGTACTAAACTACAATGCAGGCTTCAGTAATCCAAAGGACTCATATTACATGAGCCATTTTCTCTAATTACAACCCCTTTAAGACAGAAATCACAAACAAAAAATTACCCAATAGACTTGGAAAACTGAAAATTAACTTCCAGATAGTTCATGGGTCAAAATGAAATCCTAATGGAAATTAAAATATACTTAGCATTGGAGCAGCAATAAAATGCTGCACATCAAAGTGTGTGAGTTCAACTAAAACAGCTCTGAGAAGTAAGTCAAATATCCAGCTTAGGAAATCAGAAATAGAACAGAATAAATCTAAAGAAAATAGAAAGACTATAATAAAGATAAGAACAGAAATCAATACCCAAATTAGTGCCATAAAGACTGGTAACAGGGGCTTCCCTGGTGGCGCAGTGGTTGAGAATCTGCCTGCCGATGCAGGGGACACGGGTTCGAGCCCTGGTCTGGGAAGATCCCACATGCCGCGGAGCAACTAGGCCCGTGAGCCACAACTACTGAGCCTACGCGTCTGGAGCCTGTGCTCCGCAACAAGAGAGGCCGCGACAGTGAGAGGCCCGCGCACCGCGATGAAGAGTGGCCCCCGCTTGCCACAACTAGAGAAAGCCCTCGCACAGAAACAAAGACCCAACACAGCCGAAAATAAATAAATAAATAAATAATAAAGAAATGTTCTAGGACTAAAAAAAAGGAAGGATATAATCTCAGAATATAAGGTATTCCTTTAAAAAAAAAAAAAGAGAGAGAATTAAAAAAAAAAAAGACTGGTAACATGGCAAACCTCTGGAGAAGCATCTCTGCCCAGTCACTGGGAACGAGGTCTCCGCCATGCTCAGCCCCAGGCCTCCACGCACCTAGGAAACCTTACGCAGGCCCACAGCTTCAATCACCCATCTATAAAGTCGACTCACATTTATTTCTCCTTCTCAGACCATCTTCACATGGACGCTTCACAGGCACTTCAAATCCATCTAATCTGGTCCCCTTTTCTAGTGCCAGCTGATATATTAACTTGCCAGTATAGAAAGAAGAACCTTAAAAATCTATTAATCTAATGATCTACAGAAAAGCAACATCATAATTCCAGTCCCCTGCCTACAAAATCACTAGGTTTACCCTAGTAAGCCTCATTATTTTGTAAAGTGCTTCCAAAACATCAGATTTATGTGATAAAAAATATTTATAATCAGCAATGTAGTCTAACACTAAGCAACAAATTTTTACTAAATACGTGCTATATACTTAAAGATGTCGTAAAGCCATTTCCTCCAGTAACCATCTGACCACATCTGGGTGTACTGGGGTACAAATAAACATGGTGCAAACTCCAAGACTGGCTAGGAGAAGTTTTATATTCCTACGTTCAGAAAAGCTGCCTCACGTGTAGGAGAAAATAAAAGTATTAGGAAAACACTGCCCATCTTTTGAACTGTCACTTTAAAAATGGTTATATTTTTAAAAACATCAGTACTGGAAAATAGGATTCAAAGATGAAAGCTCCATGAGAGCAGGAATTTTTATTTTTTGTTTATTGCTATATCCCCAGCTCCAACAGCAGTATCTGACACAAAGAAGGCAGTCTGTAAACGTCTGTTGAATCAATTAATGGAGTAATGAATGACAAGTTCTGTAACGTGGTAATCCATTTAATACAACCTCAGTGGATGCGTGTTTACTGCCCTCTAGCCTCACATTACTTTAGAGGAAATGTCTAAAGTGGGCTGAAGAGCAAACACAGGACATTTCCTGCCTTCACGCAGCCCATGGGGCAGAACTAGCTGTTCCTGGAGCTGTGTGTTCAAAACAGACCCCCACCTTCCACGGACTAAAAGTCTATTCTCTTACTAAGCATCTTCCTGACCTAAATTGGTGCTCTGCTAAAGTCCAGGCATTTGTCTGCGGTACCCTGAGGCTTGAGGGTGGCCTGACCTCTGCTTTTGGGACATATGCAGTGGATGGGCCCCATAAGCACGGCCCCTACTACCTGCTGACGTTCCTCCCATTTATTCAGCTACTGGCCACGTTGCTAATCCCACAGATAGCTCTCCATTGTAAGCATGACCTCTGGCATTTTTTAATAGAAGAAAATTCTCTCGCCTGCATCTAATGCAATGACTTCCACCTCATGTCCAGTATAAAGCAGGACACTGTGCCACATCCCACCAAAGCCTCTCTTGGTGTATGTGATTGTGTACTGGTCTAGAAATATTTTGGAATCTTGCAGAAACAGATCCACTGAGGTGACCTTGGAAAGATGGAAGTCTGAAATTGACTGACAAAGCACGAAACATTAGCTTTAACATGTGAATTCAAACACAACTCTATTGAGGAACTAGTCTATGCAAGGAACTTTGCCAAGAAACAGAACAAGAAGATGCAGTCCTTGCTTTGCAAGAAGCACAAGTGCTGGTGGGGAACATAGATGCATGTAGCCATAAGAGAGCAGGCAATGTGCTGTAACAAAAAAGCAAGCAGAACGACACAAAGGCGCCACACCAGTGGGCCACGCCTGTCCACTTACCTTGAGGACAAACAGACACTCACAGTGCCATCTGGTCAAAATCAGAATACTAATGTAGTATCACAAACTGCTCTTAAGTGGAATTGCTGGGAGAAAAAACATGCACATAATAACAGAAGGAACATTAAAATGTTCCCATTTGGCCTCCAAAAGGTCTCATTTGCCACCACACCCCAGGGCCAGCACTCTGCACAGCAGGGGATGTACAACGACTGATCTGTGGAGACTGTCCCACTTTGGCCATGGTAGACTGGATTGTTTGGACAAGCCCCCCTGCTGAGAACAACTTTTAAAAAGCTGAAAATGTATTATTTTAAAAATCAGTTTGAAGTTATTGGGAAGCAACCAAAGCAGTGAGGAACTGCAGGGCCAAGATTCAGGTCAAAGGGAAACCAGAGCTACAAGCCTAATATTTGACTCCACCTTTATCCTCAAGGTACCTGCTTTTTGCAGAAGCACAGACAAAATGGCTGCAAAGATAAGCAGAGCTTTTTGCAGCTTTTTGCAGCAATGAGGGAAAATCAGCACTCAAGGCAGTAACTGCCAGGACTTGCAGCTCGGACCCTCAAGGGCTGTACCCTAGGGGTAACAGGGACCAGCCTTCACAAGCCTCAATTCATCACAATCCACGATTAAATTAGGGACATGTGCCCCCAGTCTGGTTTTCTTCCAGGGAAGCTCCTCTGGAGGAAAAGAGCCTCAAGCAGAGCCTTAGCTTTTCATAACAACGTCTCACAAATAAAACAAAATAGATAGAGGAGCCCGGACTAGAAACCAAGAGAGAACACAGACTTTAGAAACAGACCCACAGGACAGCCAGAGAGTCCTGTTATCAGACATGATAATAGCTATAAGTAATGTTTAAGGAACTAAAAGATATTAAATAATTTTACCATATAACTAGAAGCTATAAAAAGAATCAAATGGAAATTCAACTGAAAAATACAATTAAAAACTTTAAAAGATAGATTTAAAAGCAGGTGAGACTTAGCTAAAGAAATAATAACTTGGAAGGTACATCAGGATAAAATATCCAGACTGAAGTACTGAGAGACAAAGGAATGGAAAATACAGAAAAGAACACAAGAAAAGCAGGTAGAAATGTTGAAAAGTTCTAACATACAGGTTAACTATAGTCCCAGAAGAAGGGAGGTGGGGGGAAAAGAAATACAGAGACACAGAGAGGCAGAAGCAATATATAAATAGATAATGAATCTCCAAAATCGATTAAAAAATTATTGTAAAATGATTATGATAAAAAGGACATCCAAAGAATGAGATACTACAATCATTAAAGCAAGCAAGCCTATTTTTCAGTATTTAATGAAATAGAAAAGTACACCAGACATGATGCTAGGTGAATAAAGAGTATAATATTCTTCCTTATAACTTTATAATACATATACATAAAAAATTGGAAGGAAATGCAGAAAATAGTAATAGGAACTCCATCTCTGGGCAATAGGCACACTAATAATTTTCTTTATTCTTTTTCAAGTTTTCTAATTTTCTACAATTACTATGAATTACTTGTATACTCAGAAGAATGTTGATTATTGAAAGCAGGGTATGATTTTGTATTACAGTAAGATTAAAATTATGTTGAAATATGTATTTGGAAAGATGTACATAAAATATTATTAAGATTATAATCTTAGAGTGATGGCATTAAAAGTGATTTTTTTCCTCTATTTTTCAAGTTTTTTGTATTAGTTTTAAGGCAGGGCAATGTTTAAGGACGGTGTCAGGAAGTATAGAGAGTCTGAGATTTTTGCTCTATTTGCAGGCTAACAAGTTAACCTGCCACAGTTTCACAGATGCTCATAGAAGACACCAAGACTCTTGGGTCAGAGACAAAAGACTGTTACTCACAGGATATCGGGCAACATGAGCTTCATATTCACATCACCCTCAAGTCCCACGGGGTGATGCAAAGGGACCCAAGTGGATTCTGGGTTTGTGTCACAGCTTAGAGACATAAATCCTTTACGACTGACTACAAGCAAGTTGACCAACCTATGCCCCAGGGGGAGACGGCAAAGAGGCCCTTTGCTCTAGAGGGAGACACTCTCTCTGTCTTCCAAGGCTGTGAGTTATTCGAGCATCCGTGAAAAGCTAATCCAGAACGAAAGGGCAGTCAGTGTCTCTGCTCACAGGATGTGCAGAAACACAAGACCCATGCGGAATCATCTCCCAGCAGCCAGGTCCCCATGTAACTGAGAAAAAGTGTTTTCTGGTCTCTTTTCCCATGTGCACTGAGAAGAAAAAAAGGTAACGAGTCTCACAATAAAGAGTGTTGGCCCAAGGATGACTTTAAGAATAAATTAAAATTCTATATCAGTCCTATACCTCTTGTCTAAGAAAGGAAAAGTTCCCTCCCCACTGAAGATCTTAAAGGGTTTCACAAGCACTAACCATCCCCAATGGTTTACTCATCTGGTAAAACAATTGATGAGAACACATACCCCACCAACAGGTGTGTGTTTAGTCAGAGCCTCTGGATTAACAAAATCGCAATCCTTCCTGATTTAAAAAAAAAAAAAAAAAACTTCTGAAGCCCTGAGTCACAGCCTTAAATTAAAAGGGGATGAGTTCTATTTTAAGAACCGAGGACTAATTTGCATAAACGAAGGAAGAGCATTACAGAAGAAATGATGGAAGAAATAATGGAAGGTAACATAACACTTTTATTTTTATTATGCTTAATTGAATAATAAGAACATTAATATTGAAGATTAAGAAAATTAATATTAAATTGAATACTGATAATATTAAAAAGAAAAAAAGAACCAAGAACCGAGGAGAAGGTGTCCGCGGCTCTGTGACCCACTGGTCATCAGCTGATTCGCTGGCCTGGCTAGTTTTCCCTTTCTGCTCACTGAGGAGACCACCTCCTCATCAGACAAGACCCCCCTCTTCATGCAGCTGCAAGGATGTGAGGACAGTCAGAGCGCCGAGAGGGAGGCCTTGCCCTCACCTTACTCACCCGTGCCACGCAAACATCTAACCTTGCACATCGTGTGTGGCTTCGGCAGTGTAGCACAGCTCTGTGTGTCTCACCGCCACATTAACTTAAGCAATGTCTTGGCTAAAGACCTCTAAAGCCAGCTCAAAGACAGGCTCAGCTGGTCTGGTTAATAATGCCCACACATCTGCCCATTGCTTAATCCAACAACAGTGTCAGGAAAATTCCTTGGTACTCCTGTGATATTAAAATATTAAATATTTTAAAATATTAAAATATTGCTTGCTAAGTACTAAAAAAAAAGTTCTTCTCTTGTGGCAAAACCATTTTATAATTTAGTGTTTAAATTTTTAGCAATCATTTCTTTTAAGTCTATATATATGCCAAAAAGATTAACCTGTGGCTGAATTTTTCTGTTCATGTTACAACAGCTTCTGGTGCTGAGAGCAGATTGACGATATTACTCCCAACGCAGACAAGACACCCCGGCAAGGACACAACGAGGCCCACTAATTTTCCAATACTTAGGACCAGTCTCAGACATAAAGGTCTCAAAGGCCAAATGTCAACAAGAAAAATCTAAGGGAATAATCGGGAACAATTGTGGTTCAACATCTGACTCATTCAATATGTGATACAAATACATCTTAATTCACTGAAATGACGGGAGACAAAAGCACAAAAAACCTACCATTACTGAAAACCCACTGTAGGTGAGGGAAGGGAATTGAAATAAAAACCCTTATCCCTGGGGGAGGAAAAGGAATGCATGCCAGGTCCCCCCTTATCTCTCCCCTCCACCCCACCTCCCATCCCCAAGCCCCAGGGACACAGTGCCTGCCTGAGACTAAGGCTTAATCAGAGCCCCAAGGAAAGACCCTTCCCCAGGCTAGCAAGTATTAAGTAACGGGTAACAGAAGAATACTTCTGGGAAGAGACAGGGTTAGAACATGGAAAGAGATCCTCTCTGAGGGCGGTGCAAAGGGAAGACTGAACAATACTGAGGGAAAAAGCCCTCTGGCTGGCCAGTCCTCATCTTAAACACAAGGTATTGCTAAAGGAATTTGAAACCTGTATGCGCCAAGGGTGACTATAGCAAATTACAAACCTTAAAGCTTGCCCAACTCCTAACTAGATTAACTCAAATCCTCACAATAAAAGCCTCACAGGAGGAAAGGCATGCCAAATCCCAGGCATAAATCTGCTGTCCTACTCAGGATATCTGGCTTTCAAAAACAAAAAATTGTGAGGCAGACAAAAAAGTGCACACCCAGGAGACAAAGTGATCATTAGAACCAGACTCAGATATGATTCAGATGGTGGTATAATCTGATGTTGAATTTTAAATGATTAATAAATACACTAAAGGCTCTAAATGAAAATTGTGGACAATATCGTATGGGTAATTTTAGCAGAGAAATAGAAACTAGAAGAGAATATCAAAGAGAATTCTAAAAATGAAAAACAAAGGAACAAAGATGAAGATTGCCTGTGACTGACTTATCAGTAGACTCAACACAGTTGGGAAAGAATCAGTGAACTTAAAGATCAGTCAAAGGAAATCATCCAAAGTGAAAAACAAAGAGCAAAAAGACAGAGAAGAGCATATAAAACATCCAAGACCTGTAGGAAAAACATCAAATGATCTAACATATGTGTAACTGAAATCCCAAAATTTCTACAGGCAGGGAATGGGGCAGAAGAAAACATTCAAAGAAATAATAAGAACATTCCAGAACTAATGAAAGTCCCAAATCACATAGGCAAGAAGCTCAGAGAACACAATGCTGGATAAATACCCCTCTTTACCCCCAAATCCACACACATCTAGGTATATTATATTCAAATTGCTGAATATGGAAGACAAATACTGAAGGCAGTCAGAGAAAAAGTCACATAATATATACAAACAAAATTAAGAGTTGCAAGACTTTTTGTGAGAGATCATAGAAGATGGAAAGTCATGGGGTGACATTTTTACGTGCTGAAAGAAAAAAACCCATTAACTCAGAATGCTATAGCCAGTAAAAATATTTCAGAAATATTTTCAGAAATGAAGAAACAAAAACTTTTCTGAGAAGAACAACAACTTAGGGAATTCATTCCCAGCCAACCTGTGACTCTATGAATAGGAAAAAATTTTAAAGGAAAGTCTGCAGGCAGAAGGAAAAAAGTAACCAGACAGAAAACTGGATTTATACAAAGAAATGAAGAACACTGGAAATGGATAAACAAAGGTAAAATAAATGTTTTGTTTTCAATTGCTCTAAAATATAAGTGAACATCCAAAGCAAAAATAGTAGCAGTGCATTGTGATGGATTACATTAATTTATTTGCAAGTACTGAACCAGCCTTGCATACCTGGGATAAATCCCACTTGGTCATGATATATAATTCTCTTTGCATTTTTTTAGATTTGATTTGCTAACATTCTGTTAAGGATTTTTTTTTTAATTTTTGAATTTTATTTTATTTATTTTTTTATATACAGCAGGTTCTTATTAGTTCTGTTAAGGATTTTTACGTCTACGTTAGGGAGAGATAAGTCTTTCCTAGACCTCCTCCTCCTACCTAAAATGTGTTTTTGTAATAAAGACTGGATATAAAACTCTAACACAGAGACTTCCCTGGCGGTCCAGTGGTTAAGACTCCCCGCTCCCAATGCAGGGGGTCCGGGTTCGATCTCTGGTCAGGGAACTAGATGCCACATGCATCCCACAGCTAAGACTCCATATACCGCAACTAAGAATTCCGCATGCCATAACTAAGACCCGGCACAGCCAAATAAATAAATAAATATTAAAAAAAAAAAAAAAGTCTAACACTCCTTAAGTCACTGTTGAAACAACTGTGTTACATACGTATCCACCAGCCCCAGAGAAACGTCTCTGAAGGAAGTAAAACAAAAGTGGTCAAGAAGAAAATACTCATGAAGGTTCTCCAAGGGAACTGTTAACGTCAATCAGAATTAATATTTAGACCAGATTGTAACCAGAGGTCACACATAATCACAATGTGATTACGAAAATCTGAGCCAAGATTTAAAAATCAGAAATAAAAATTCCAACTTCTCACTTGCTTGGTTAATGTGAAAAATCAGAAGGTCCGGGCCACTCTAGGTGTCCTTCCTGGGGCTGAGTGCCACCTGTTCCTGTTGGAAGGACGTCAGTTCCCCTGCCCACCTAAGCTGGTCTCTCTAACTCTGTGAGGACAGCTGATGTGGAAGCGAGTTCACATGAAATGCGACATGCATCCAATTCTTGGATCATGATGGAAAATACATTGCTAGGGCCTGTGGCACTAACTGAGCCAGAGACGTTACATTCGCTTCTAGCTCAGAAATCCAATCTGATACGAGAAGATAAATCGTGACCTAGCGCTCACTACACGTGTAGCCTTGGTCAGTTTAGTTCCCTGGTCTGTAAATGGGGATTCACCCCCCCGCACACACACAAGGACTGCAGGATGAGCCCTCTTTGCCGGGCTTGCTCCGTGCTGGGCGCTGCTCAGGTGCTGACACAAGAGGCGCTGCTTTAATTCACAGACGCTCACGCAGGTCTCATGACAGCGGAGCAGCTGTACGTTCCGCCGTCACCTCACTTTGCAGAGGACGAAGCAGAGGCACAGAGAAGCTGGGTAAGGCAGTCCCCCTCGGAAGCCGGACTCTTCAACTGCCTGGACACACCGAGTCAACAATTCTAAAGGTCTTTTCAAAAAGTTACAGAATATTTTGATTCACTCATTTGCAAATCAACTAGAGGAAGAAACTCAAAGCACCAAAGAGGTCAAGGGTTAGATAATGCTGTGTCATCTTCTAATTTGCATTTTTTTTCCTTAATGGTTCTCACATTGGAAGATGTCTTACAATCAACAGCATCGTCAATATAGTGTCACACAGCACATTCACAGATAATTCACTCAAATATATTCCCCAAGGTTTGGAAACAAACATGCCAGCAGAAGCACAGTGCAAGGCAGAGGCTTGGTCAAATGTGCAAAGGCAAGTAAAACAAGTGGTTATTTCCCTTTAAACAGTAACCAAAAGGGCAGGCCCTGCCCAGGGGAACAGCAGGGGCCACGACTAACTGATCCAGTTCAGGGCCGGCGAGGCTTATGCTCCAGACCAGCCGCCCAACAGAGAAACAACAGAGTTACGTACGCAATTCTCGGTTTTCTAGCAGCCACGTTAAGAAAGCAAAAAGAAACCGGTGAACTTAGTTCTACCAACATATTTTACTTAACTGAATATACCCAAATATTGTCATTTCAACATATAATTGGCACTAAAAATTATTGAGATATTTTACATTCTTTTCTTTTTTCCTTAGTAGGTCTTTGAAATCCAGCGGGAATTTTACACCTGTGTCAGTTTGACCAGCATTGTTTCAAGTGCTCCAGCCACGCGGGGCCTGCAGTGGCCACACAGGCCAGGCGGCTCTGGGCCCAGAGACACCTGCTAACAAAGTAGCGACCAGCATCCATTCTGCCAACAGTTACAACCAAAACTCACAGTGCAAATCTCTCAAAAGCCACTTTAAAAAATGTGTTCAGGGACTTGGTGGCGCAGTGGTTAAGAATCCACCTGCCAGGGCTTCCCTGGTGGTGCAGTGGTTGAGAATCTGCCTGCCAATGCAGGGGACACGGGTTCGAGCCCTGGTCTGGGAGGATCCCACATGCCGCGGAGCGACTGGGCCCGTGAGACACAATTGCTGAGCCTGCGCGTCTGGAGCCTGTGCTCCGCAACAAGAGAGGCCGCGATAGTGAGAGGCCCGTGCACCGTGATGAAGAGTGGCCCCCGCTCGCCGCAACTGGAGAAAGCCCTTGCACAGAAACGAAGACCCAACACAGCCATAAATAAATAAATTAATTAATTAATTAATTTAAAAAAAAAGAATCCACCTGCCAATGCAGGGGACACGGGTTCGAGCCCTGGTCTGGGAAGATCCCTCATGCCGCAGAGCAACTAAGCCCGTGTGCCACAACTACTGAGCCTGCGCTCTAGAGCCCACGAGCCACAACTACTGAGCCCACGTGCCACAACTACTGAAGCCTGCACACTGCAACAAAGAGTAGCCCCCGCTCGCCGCAACTAGAGAAGCCCACGCACAGCAACAAAGACCCAACGTAGCCAAAAATAAATAAATAAATAAAATTTTAAAAAAATAAAAAGATTTAGAATGTTTATTCCACATTTAATTTGCTCTTAGTTTTAGATAGCTTATGTAGAGGAGCAGACTGATTTATCCAGCAGTTGTTTATGAACATCTTAAGGTGGGACAATATCCACAGCTTAAGGGGTATCAGATTTTTCAGTCCCACCTCTTCACTAAACGTATCCAGAAGGGACCTAAAGGCCAGATAAGCACAGTTTCACAGCAGGAAATAGTTTGGAACTAAACAAAAAACTAACCTGGGCATCACAGAAACCTGGACCCACTCCGCGGACCTGCTGTGTGGTCCTGGCTGGGTCACCTGACCTCCATGGACCTCTGAATGTTGGAGAAGTGAACACAGAGTTATTTAAGCAACAAACCAAAACACAGGGATGTCGAAGGCTTCCCAGGTCTGGACTTAGATTAAAAGCTCCCAGGATGCCCAGGGAGTAACCTGGAGGTTTGGCTTCATCGCTCCCTCGTGAAAAGAAGTCACAAGCCAACAGCTGAAAGCATCACCGCTGGAGTTTAGCAAAGACCCCGATTCCTCCCTGGAGCAAGAGGGGGAGAAAACAGAGGCAGTGACCACACTGCGGCTTTGTCATTCCAAGGCGGGGGCCACACTGGTCCCTACTCTGCAGTTTATTTGAAGACCCTCTGCTCAGTGAAGGCCTGGCAGGGGCCTGTGGAGCGTCTACAGAACACTGACCACAGGGACGCGGACGTGACTTCCTACAGGCAGCCCTCTAGATGCCCCGACCTGCAAACAGGGGACAAGAATTCTTACACAAGACTTAAAAGGCACAAGAGATAAAGGATAAGAGACTGGCAAACTTGACTGCATTGACATTTTTTAAAAAGGATGTTCATAAAAAGACAGCATAATCCAAGCGAGAGAGCCTGGAAACTGTGATTAAATATTAAAATAAAGGATTTTGTACCTAAAGTTTTTGTTTTTTTTTTTCTTTTTTTTTTTTTTTAAACATCTTTATTGAAGTATAATTGCCTTACAATGGTGTGTTAGCTTCTGCTTTATAACAAAGTGAATCAGTTATACATATACAATATGTTCCCATTTCTCCTCCCTCTTGCATCTCCCTCCCTCCCACCCTCCCCCTAAAGTTTTTAAATAATTGCTACAAATCAGTAAAGAAGAGTTAAAGTATTTTGTTTAAATGGGCAAAGAGTACAACAGGTGCTTCACCAGAAAACCGAGGAAGAGGGGAAGGGGAGAGCAGCTGAAATATCCAACCTCTCGAGTGATCAGGGAAATGGAGCTCAGGACCCTGCACACGTAGAGACTGGCAAGTACTTCTGATGAGAAAATAAGGTGGTGTGCTTAAAAGACCATGTGTGTGTGTATGTGTGTGTGCGCGCACGTGTGTATCTGATGGTACACCTGCCATAGAGGACAGAAGGTCAATGCTTAATCGCACACCCTAGCCACTCACATGAATGTAAGAAAAACGTGCCTCCTTGACGATCGGGCTGGATGGCTGGGCGGCCCCCGGCGCGGAGGAGGGGCTGACTGTACTGGAACGCTCCCCAGTCCCCAGTGCCCAGGTGCGGGCGGCGTGGGTCTTGGTCACTGGGGAAAGGAGGGTCCAGGAGAGGGGGGTCGGGCAGGGGAGGGGAGGGAGGGGGACGGGCAGGAGCGTCTGGCAGCTGGAACCTGTCTCTGGACTCACTCTGTGCCTCTTCGTGCCATCAGGATGGTCAGGATGTCAGGATCTGGGGGTGAGACCTGGGCCTGCAGGGACGGGGGGCGGGAGGGAGCGAACACAAGGGACCCCCCAGCTCAGACTGGGAGCACGTGAGCTAAGCCACGTGGTGGGAAATCCTTAGTCTCCAATCTAGTTCCTGTTTCCCCGAGACACGGATATAAGAAATACTTCACTTTCCTCTCCAGTCTAAGGAAAACAGTGCAAAACCATGAAATCAGCCCTGGGGCCTAGGATTAAGGAAGCACCGGGGGATCTCCCTGGTGGTCCAGTGGGTGAGACTCCGCACTCCCAATGCAGGGGGCCTGGTTTGATCCCTGGCAGGGGAACTAGATCCCATGTACATGCCGCAACTAAGAGCTCGCATGCCACAACTAAAGATCCCATGTGCTGCAACGAAGATCCCGCATGCCGCGACTAAGACCCGGCACAGCCAAAAAAAAAAAAAATTTTTTTAATAAAAAGTAAATTAAAAAAAAATTTTTTTTTAAATAAAAAATAAATAAAACGGAAGCACAGGGTGCAATGGGAACAGTCTCCCAGTTGCCGGATCATCTGATTCTAAAGAGCCACTAGAAAACTACGCTGTACGTGAAAATATCCTGATTTTTAAACATCAATGAGCCATTCAAAACATTTTGTTTTTAAACTCTATGTGGCCAGATTCAGCCGTTGGTACCACCCGGGGCCTCTGTGCTGACGGCTCTTTTGACCTCGCGGGATGGGGGCCACACAGCCAGGGGACCAAGCCCAATGCCCAGCACCCGCACCGCCAACCTGACAGTAACACGATCTCTATCCCAGAAGCAGGAAAGGAACATAGAACGAGACCCTCAGTTCAGGTGGGGGTGGGGAAACACAATATAAAGTTTCACAAAATTCTGTAAGGATCAAAAGAAAGCGAAAAACAGAAACAGGTAATTTGTGAGGGTGGCAGGACTCAAGATAACTCATTTTTAAAACAATGACTCTCGGGGCTTCCCTGGTGGCGCAGTGGTTGAGAATCTGCCTGCCAATGCAGGGGACACGGGTTCGCGCCCTGGTCTGGGAAGATCCCACATGCCACGGAGCAACGGGGCCCGTGAGCCACAACTACTGAGCCTGCGCGTCTGGAGCCTGTGCTCCGCAACAAGAGAGGCCGCGATAGTGAGAGGCCCGCACGCCGCGATGAAGAGTGGCTCCCGCTTGCCACAACTAGAGAAAGCCCTCGCACAGAAACGAAGACCCAACCCAGCCAAAAATTAATTAATTAATTAATTTAAAAAAGAATCAATGTCTGATCATTGTAAAAAACAAAAAAACAACAACAATGCCTCTCACCTATTCTAACATTTCAGGAATAACGTCTCAGGAAAGTACCCAAAACGTATCTGGTTAATTGGACCTAAGTCACAGGGTAATTCAGTTGTACTCTCAACGCTCTTCATAAAAGACATCAGTTTCCATCTCTTAATCTCTGAAGAAGGGGATTTCCTATTTAGAGGTGAGGGAGACAGCAGACAGTTAATAAAAATATCGGGGCACAGGAGCTTCCCTGGTGGCGCAGTGGTTAAGAATCCGCCTGCCAATGCAGGGGACACGGGTTCGAGCCCTGGTCCGGGAAGATCCCACATGCCGCGGAGCAACTAAGCCCGTGCGCCACAGCTACTGAGCCTGTGCTCTAGAGCCCACGAGCTATAACTACTGAGCCCACGTGCTGCAACTACTGAAGCCCGCGTGCCTAGAGCCCATGCTCCACAACAAGAGAAGCCACTGCAGTGAGAAGCCCGTGCACCGCAACGAAGAGTAGCCCCCGCTCGCCGCAACTAGAGAAAGCCCACGAGCAGCCACGAAGACCCAATGCAGCCAAAAATAAATAAATTAAATAAATAAATTTATTTTAAAATATATATATATATCAGGGTACAAACGAAAAGCGTGGTGGGTATGTGGCCCTGAATTCTACAAAGAGCAGCAGTTGGACCTCAGCCACAGCTGCTGAGAATCGCTCCATTTAAGGGCAGAAAAGAGTCAGGGTTGTAAGGCAGTGACAATGTGTGTTTCATACTTTCCCGCACTTTTTCCATAACAACTGGCTTTATGCATAATTATTGCATGGAATTCCACCCATATAAATGACTGTCACTAGTAACACTTTCCCACAGCCAAACCGAGTATTCCGAGGGTCAGTTTAGGAAAGAACAAGAGGACAGGAAGAGGACTTGGAAAAAACACAGCCTCCAGCCCCTCAGGTGCGGAGGGGCCCCGGCTGCTGAGGCCAGCTGTGCCCACAGGGGACACGGGAAACTCCCCCGTCCCCCAACCCACCCCCAGCCAAAACCCCAGCCCAGAAGGACCTTCTGGAGGAACCCTCTCCTGCCTCTCACCTCGCCCCCCAGCCTGCTGCCCAAGCTTCCCCAGCCTCAGGGAGACGGGCAGCTCGGCAACGTCTCGCCTTTGGGATTTTCCTGTTCCAACCCCAAAGGCTCGGGAGAGGCCACCAAGGCTCAGGGTCAAGTCAACTCAGAAGCCCTGCTCTGCCCCGTCTCCCCAGCTCCTCGGCCACAGGTCCGGCCCCAGAGCCGCACTGGCACATGGGGGCCGCTCAGTGCGGGGGCCTCCCCAGGAGGGGACAAGCCCTCACACCACCAGCACATGAAGAGAGGCAGTGGCTCAACTGAAGAAAGCAAGAAAGTGTCGAAGGCCCCGACACTCCCTGTAACACACGGATTAACAGCAGGAAGGGACGCCGTAAAGGGTTCCAAGCATGAAAGCACCTCCTCCAGGAAGGCCTCCACCTCGGCCTGGCTGAGTCACCGCCCCTCGCAGGCTCCCCACCCGATCGCAACACACACCGTGGGCCAGGGGAAGCTCGGCCAGGACGACAGGAGCTCGGTCCCTTGCACAAATGTGCGGCTAGTGCGTGCTGGTGACCAGGCTTCTGAGTGACAGGCAGGCCGCTCTGCCCTGGGCGGCCGGGTCTGACACAGCACAACCCAGCTCCTAAGAGGTGACCGTCACCAACTTGAAAGAAACCTTCTGATTGTTTCCCCAGTTGTTCAAACAGATATGCTGGGCAACAAGCCTTTGAATACTGACTTTCAGATGAAAATAAACACCGCAGTGGCTCAGAGTAAGCAGATCTGAGCCCTGGATGACTGTGGCACCAGCAGCAGGGGCCCGAGAGCTGGGGGGAAAACAAACGCCAGCCCGGGGCCCCCGAGGCTCCCGCAGCGGGATGCTGGGGCCCCGGACTTTCACCAGCACGGAGTTATGCCCCAGGTGTTCCTGGGTGTTTTGTAATATTAAATTCCAAGATTCCTTCATATGCCTTACAATACACCTCTGAGAAAGGCAGGCCCCCATAATGTGCTGTATGGTACCTAAGGTTCTTGGTCAACAATGACCACCCACCACCGATAGCAAAAAGGGTTTTAAAACACTTTGGGGAAAATAACTAGAGGTTAATGTTACAATTGCAAAAGTATTTACTATTTCCCAAGCATTAAATATGCATGCCATGGCTACTTTCAAATGGACTTGCCATGTTTTTAACTGAGCAATAAGATTGAAAATTATTTCCTTAGCTGGTATCTATATACTCCACCTAACAGATTTCATAAAATAAAAATGTTTATATTAGACACTTGCTTATTTTGACTTTGAGTATTAATTCAGCAACCTACAACTTCTAAGGCATAAGGGATAATTAAGTTTCTGTCTATATAAAGAGAGGTTTAGATACATATGGATATCTAGATTTCTATCTAGATTTCTATTATATACAGTCAACGTTATGTCAACTCTCCAGTTTTTGTTATAATGTCGTCACCCCATCTTTCCAAAAGAGTCCTGCAGTGCTCTTTTAAACAGACATGAGCTTCTATTTTTTTAAGTTTAGGGGGAAGTAGGATCACTCATTTAGTTTCACAGTAATTTTGGAACCAAATTAAAAATGTCAATGTTGGGACAATGACATGTTTGTTGTTACAAATTTGGGTAATGAAACGCCTGTTTTCATTAATCAATTTAATAAGCATCTTAAAGATCAATGTACCCAATACTGGTGAGCCTGAAATCCACTGTCTTAATGAGCTGCTCTTATAAGCTGCTCCTAATGGCCGGGAATTCACAAGGCCAGCAACAAGCCACCAAGGGCCAGAAAGGGGCCTACACCTCGTGGTTCCATTTTTTAATGAACCTGCCCTTAGAAATGTAACTCAAAATACAGAAGAATGATACACAGCGATAATCAACCAAGTTTCATTTGTAAAAGCAAGATACTGGAAGCAGCAGTAAGATCGCTGTTTTCTAAATGGCATTTGATTTCGATTGACCGAATCCCACCCAGGCAGGGGCCTCGCAGAGAAAGCGCACAAGATGGGCGTGTAAAGACGAGCTCACTTCGGGCCATGGCATGGGATGCCCCGATGTCCAGATCCGGCTCTTCTGTTGTGCAACTCTTACAGTGACATCGTCAAGACGGCGGGATAGGAAGCCCCAGAGACAAAATCGTAGCAACAACCTCGGCCCAGAAAGCCTCTGTGAGAACTCCAGAAGCCAGTTAGGAAGTCGCAGGACCAGGCGGGCGCAAAGCCAAGAACAAGTGCGTGGAAGTGGGTGTCATCTACGAGACCCCTCCCCTAAGCCGTCAAGCTCAGGACCAGAAGGAAAAGCCCAACCCACAGCTTCTCCTCGTGAGGATGCCGCACACCCACATGCCTGCTTTCGTGGGCCACGAGGGGCTGGTTTCAGTCTACCTGACTCTCAGCGCTGCCGGGAATGGCACACCTTGGATGCCTGGGGGCCACTGAGAACAAAGGGGACTCAGGAACAGCTCGTTGAGGCGCCAGAGACCCTGCAGTGCCGCAAATGGACACCAGGGGGAGCAAGAGAGGACGAGGCAAACTGCTAACAGGGGAATTACAGAGAGATACAGCCCCAGAAAAGGGCAGAAAGGCCCCCAGAGCCTCTAGCCAGGCTGACTGGTGAAAGTCTTTCCCTATCCGAAGCCAGTCCTCAATATTGGGGAAAGAAAACGTCTCCAACATATTGGAGCAGGGTCAGCAGACTATGACCCAGGCCAACTCAGTCCATGGCCCACAGCCAAGAATGGCTTTTACATTTTTGAAGGACTGTAAAATATGCCAGAGGCTGTACTCAGCCTCAAGGCCTAAAACATTTACTAGCTGGCCTTTTATTTTTAAAAAATTTGCTGACCCATATATTAAACTTTATTAGCACACAAACTTTCAGGGGCCAACAAAATACTACGTACAGTGCCTTACTTTGTATTCTTAATCTTCAAACTATAAAGATTATTACAATGTCTTAAATTGTTTTATTTCTAAACATTAATGTTCAACTGTGAAAACACGTTATTTAGCTAATAATTGAACAGTGTACAAATGAATGATTTCCTAACCTATAGAAAATACACGACTAGGTAGATCAGTATATAAGGACATGGAAAAAAACAATCATAATATATTATTAAGTACAAAAATCAAGTCATAAAACATTATATCATAATAGGATTCCTATTATGAAAATGTTAAGTCTGTAATATATGATTACAAGAGTTGTAGAACTCTGGATAAATAAACTCCAAACTCTTCACAATACTCACCCCCAGGGGTTGGGAGGTGAAGGAAAAAGGGATTTCACTTTCTACTTCATATGCATCTTTTTTAAAAATAAATTTATTTATTTATTTATTTTTGGCTGCGTTGTGGTGCACGGGCTTCTCATTGCGGTGGCTTCTCTTATTGCGGAGCACGGGCTCTAGGCGCGCGGGTTTCAGTAGTTGTGGCTCGCGGGCTTTAGAGCGCAGGCTCAGTAGCTGTGGCGCACGGGCTTAGTTGCTCCGCGGCATGTGGGATCTTCCTGGACCAGGGCTCGAACCCGTGTCCCCTGCATTGGCAGGTGGATTCTTAACCACTGCGCCACCAGGGAAGTCCCCCTCATATACAACTTTATGCTTCTTTTTTTTTCCCCAACAAGTGTGAACCACTTCTGAAATTTTTAGGACAACAAAAAATGTTTGAAGAAATGTTATTCCTATTTTAAATATAAACATTATGTTCCAGTTTATAAAAATAAGGATAATAAAGACCCTATGGGGACGTGAAAGCAGTGGAGAACTTCACTCCCACCCTACAAACAAGGAAAAGCCAGATAAATTACAAAATCATAACTTTTCTTGGACCTAGCTGAGATCACAGAACAACCCAATAGCCTGAAATCCAAGGAAAGACCGGCCTCTCCAAAGAGAGACTGGAGGCTTGGTCCCCTAGGGCAGAGCTCAGAGGAAGACTCTGCAGGCACCACTAAAGCAGATGAGAAGTCAACCCAAAGCCCAACAAACTGCTGAGTGTGAGCTGGCGGGAGGGCCTAGGCCACCAGGAGGTACAGACAGAGCACAGCTCACACCCACTCCTCTCGCGGGGCAGGCCTGGAGGGGAGGCGGCCACAGCTGCGGGCAGGCACCAAGCCCAGCAGCCCGATTCCCAGACACCAGTCAAGCCACTGTGTGACGGGGAGCAAACTCTAAAGGCCCCCTGCCATGGGGGGTGGGGGGCGGCAGAAGGGAAACCCTCACCAGGTCACAAAGAATCCCGTGCCATCAGAACAGCGGTCCTCATCCAGGTTATGTGACAACGTCACGAGACATTTCTGGCTGTCAGAACTGCAGGAGGGGACTTCCCTGGCGGTCCAGCGGCTAAGACTCCGCGCTCCCAATGCAGGGAGCCTGGGTTCGATCCCTGGTCAGGGAACTAGATCCCACATGCCACCACTAAGCCCACCTGCTGCAACTAGAGAAGCCTGTGCACTGCAATGAAGACCCAGCACAGCCAAAATAAATAATAAATAAATAAATAAATAAAGGACGGGAGGGGGTGCTCCTGTCATCTGGTGGGCAGAGGTCAGGGACGCTGCTCAACCTCCTGCAGTGCACAGGGCAGCCCCGACAACAAAGAACAATCCAGCCCAAATGCCAACAGTGCCATGGCCAAGAAACTCTGCTGAGGAAGGGGCAGAAAACTCTCTCTGTGTAAGACTCACCAAAAACACAAGGTAGGATTTGGCCGCCACAGGGAGGAGAGGCGGGACCACTGAGAAAGCTCCACCCACAGTCAAGGTGCACAGAGCTGGCCTAAGACCAAAGCTGACCTAACAAACGACAGCAGTCCACCTCTGGGGGAGGAGCAAGGGCATGAAGAGAGAGAGAGACCCCCCTCCACGGGGCTGGGGCCAAAGAAAACTAAAAGCTGAGAGCAGGCCAGGAGCACTGAGAAAACCTCTCCAGCTACCCAGCCTCCCCAAACACACGAGACGATGCTCGAGGAATGTGAAGCGGGTGATGCACTGAAGGTGACCACGAACAGTACAACTGCAGCTGAGTCCTGACCAGGTGGACTCAATCCCCACACCCACAGTTTAGCAGGAAAAGGCATGCCCACGTGCAGGCGTAAACACTGCTTAGCCCAGGCGCTGCTACACTATACACTGAATCTCAGCATTCAGTGAAAACTTACGAGGGACACAAAAGAGCAAGGGAAACCACCTCGTGCCAAGAGACAAAGCAGTCAACAGAATTAGACTCAGAGATAATCCACATGTTAGAACTATCAGAGAACTGAAAATAACTATGACTCAACATGTTAAATACTCTAGTGGCAAAGGGAACAGATAGGCAGTTTCAGCAGAGAGATGGAAACTATTATGAGCCCCTGCCTCCTGGTGTGCGTGCCCTTGTGTGGGTCCCACCCACACTGCATAGGCTGACCTGTGTAAAATGGCAGCATGTGACTTTGGAGGCCAGCTTTCAGCATGTGCTCTCTGACATCACTCGTCTGGGGGAAGCCAACTACCATGTCACAAGGACATTCAGGTAGACCCACGGAGAGGTCTACACGGGGAGGAACCACAGCTTCCTATCAATCAATTTGGCAGCCATGTCAATGATCCATCTTGAAAATGAACCCCCCAGTCGCACCAGGTCTCAGACAATAGCCAATATCTACCCTGGCCAATACCTTAACTGAAACATCAAGAGACCCAAAGCCAGAACCACTCAGCCAAGGCACTCCCAAGATTATATATGTTTATTGTTGTTTTAAATTACTCTGTTTGGGGTAATCTGTTATACAGCAATAGGTAATTAATACAGTCTCATTAGTAGACTCTACAGAGATGAAGAAATACTCAATGAAATGAAAGATAGGTCAGTAGAAATTACCCAAACAAAAACACAAAGAGAAAAAAAGCTGGGAGAAAAAACAAAACAAAACAAAACAGAACAGAGAATCCAAAAGCTCTGGAACATCATGAAATACTCTAATATACATGTAATTGAAATTGCAGAAGAAGAGAGACTGGGTACCAATAAAAAACTTGAAGAGATACTGGCCAAGGTATTTCCAAAATGAACATAAAACCACAGATCCAGGAGAAACTGGGGCTTACACAAAAAAATGAAGAGTGCTGGAACAGTGAAAATGCAGGTAAATATAAAATTTAATTTTAATTGCTCTAAATGTTAGTTGACTGTATGAAGAAAAAGCAGCAGCTGTATTCGCTGCTACAGGATGTGTAAAAGGAAAATCTATGACAACAACACAAAAGAGGGAGGAGCTGGGAGTATGCTGTAAGGTTCTTACATGACACATGAAGGTAGACCATGACTAGTTAAAAAGGAATTTCATAAATCCTATGGTAATCACCAAAAAAATATTTTAAGAGGTATAAATAATGAACAATCATGGAAATAAAATGAAATGATAAAAAATATTCAATCTAAAAGCCAGACAAAAATAAGGGTGAAGAGAAGAACAAAAAACAAATGAAACAAATGGAAAACAACAAGCAACACAGTAGATTTTAATCCACCTTATCAATAATTACATTAAATTAAATGGACCAAAACATGCTAATTAAAAGAGTCTTGGGACTTCCCTGGCAGTCCAGCGGTTAAGACTCTGCACTCCCACTGTAAGGGGCACAGATTCGATCCCTGGTCAGGGAACTAAGATCCCACATGCTGTGCAGCCAAAAATTTTTTTAAAATAACATTAAAAATAAATAAATAAATAAAAGACAGAGTCTGTAGGATAAAAGCTCAAGACCCAACTACATGCCTAGTTTGAACTAATTGAGAAATGAATCCATAATTACAGGCGTCAACACTTTCCTCTCAGTGTTGGATAGAATAAGTAGACAGAAAATCCATTAGGATAGAAAAGACCCTGGACTTCCCTGGTGGCGCAGTGCTTAAGAATCTGCCTGCCTATGCAGGGGACATGGGTTCAAGCCCTGGTCCAGGAAGATCCCACATGCCGCGGAGCAACTAAGCCCGTGCGCCACAACTACTGAGCCTGCGCTCTAGAGCCCGCGAGCCACAACTACTGAGCCCGCCTGCCACAATTACTGAAGCCCGTGCGCCTACAGCCCGTGCTCCACAACAAGAGAAGCCCGCGCACCGCAATGAAGAGTAGTCCCCGCTCACCACAACTAGAGAAAGCCCACTCACAGCAACGAAGACCCGACCCAGCCAAAAAAAAAAAAAAGACCCGAATAACACTAACAAGCAACATGACCTAGTTGATATCTACAGTTCACTCCTCTCAACAACAGCAGAATACACATTTTTCTCAACTGCACATGGAATATTCACCAAAATAGACTATATCCTGGGTTATAAAATACGTCTCAACAAATTAAAAGAATTGAAATCACATAAAGTATGTTTTGGGACTATAATGGACTTAAAGTAGAAATCAATAACAAAGATATATGGAAAATCCTCCCAAATTTAAATAAATTAAACAACACACTTTTAACTATAACTATATTACTATGTGCTAGCAGCGAGCAATTAGAAGTTGAAACTTTTTGAAGGTACCTTTTACAATAGTACCTAATTCATGACCTATTTATGTATGAATCTAACAAAGCACGTGCAAGCTCTGGCGATTCCACCTTATACCACATTATGGAATAGGCAAAACTCTAGGGACAGAACCAGACCAGTGGCTGCGGGCCTGGGGATGGGGAAGGGAGGTTGATGGCAAAGGGGAAGGAGGGGACCTTGTGGGGTGACGGGCATGCTCTCAAGCTGGTGGGGGGGTGAGCTGACTTCACGCATTTCTCAGAACACACAGGACAGGACACTAAAACTGCCAGAGTTTACTGTATGTAAACTAGAGCCTGATTTTACAAATTAAAACACACACACACACACGAACAGGAAAAATGAAATTCAAGTTTCAATGTGCACTCCTGTGCACTCTCAGTGCTGGTCGCCCCATGTGCTCCCGCCATACTTGAACACAACCCTCCCACTCCAACCACCCCAACCCACCAAAAGGAGGATCTTTCTGAGCCTCAGTGGACCAAGACCAAAAGTCCAACAAGTTTGCATTCTTTAAGAAAATGTACAAATTTAAACTGTCGTATTTATCGTGAACACTGCTTCCTGTAATTACTGACAGTCTCCGAGTCCTTACCGACATGACTAGCATGGACTTCCCTGGTGGCACAGGGGTCAAGAATCCGCCTGCCAATGCAGGGGACACGCGCGCAGCAACGAAGACCAAACACAGCCAAAAAAAAAAAAAAAAAAGACTCGCATTTTCTAAATTTTACGGGTAAGGTTCAGATGCAAATTCTCACATCTACATGGATAAATATCATTTTTACTTCTAGATCTCGGCTGCTGTCCTGCTTGTGTAAGGTAAGTCCACTTAAAGCTCATACATAATTCCATGACCATTCCCAGGGCTCCTACCAGATACCTTGATCTCAGGTCTGAAATTCCAGAGGTGAGATGAAGCCTTTGTACCACAGCTAATGAGCCTTAATGCTCTGTAACAGCCAATGCATTAGACGGGCTTTTCAGAATAAACTTATTTTTCCAGCACGGTAGATTCTCTTGCCAGGCAAGATTTGATTTCAAAATTGCACTAAGTTCTAGAAATTCAGGTTCCATTCTTGCACGCTCCCACATTTCAGCAGCGTGTTAGGAAACCTTCTGACCCAGGCTCCCGCCCGCTGGGGTCTGGGTAGAAGACAAACTGACCACAAAGAACTACGCTCACATTTCTGGGGCTGTGACCCCTCGGGACTCAGTAAATCCCACAACTGGATGGTTTGTGGTGGAAGTGTTGTTTGTATTAATTCACATGCTCTGCCTCCTGACTTTGGACAATTCACTAAAGTAATGATCGTTTTCTTTTTGTTAAAAAAAAGTCTCCAAGTAGCCTGGATTAATTTTTCTACAATGAGAATTTTTCCTTTTGTAATTGGGAAAAAGGGAGCCATAAAGAATTGCTAAGAAGGGGAGGCTAGCAGGAAGTCTCCGGGCGCTAAGACGGGGAGGTGCCATGAGGCTGGCGGGGAGCGGATGCAGCCGTGGCCTTGGCCCTTCAGCCTCAAGGTCATTTTTAGATGGAAGGTTCTCTCAGGTTAGTTACCACATGATAAACATAACAGTTTTTTTTTAAAGTCCAAAAATTATACATCTATCTGATAGAGACAGGAAGGCAAGAAAGGTTGTAAAGTCCTAACCAAAAACCATGATGCAAAATTCTATTTACAGTATAATGTCAAGTATGTTAGAGAAAGAGAGAAAATAAACAGAAGAAATGGAAAGAAATACAAATACAGGAAGGTACTAAAACATTTTTGGAATAATGGACCCGAGTAGGATTCTCCCAAACTTTCTTTACTCTTTAAAATAAATTTTTAACATCCCCAGATCGTTAGAAACCTAATATAATTTAACAAACACATGGTATCACATCAGGCAGGTTTTGATTCGGGGGATTTATTTTCTCATTTGTTTGGAAAACATAAGGTGAAAATAAGATGCATTAGTTGCCGGTTTCCCTGGTGGCGCAGTGGTTAAGAATTCGCCTGCCAATGCAGGGGACACAGTTTTGATCCCTGGTCCGGGAAGATCCCACATGCCGCGGAGCAACTAAACCCGTGCGCCACAACTACTGAGCCTGCGCTCTGGAGCCCACGAGCCACAACTACTGAGCCCACAAGCCACAACTACGGAAGCCCGTGCGCCTAGAGCCCGTGCTCCGCAATAAGAGAAGCCACGACAGTGAGAAGCCAGTGCACCACAACGAAGAGTAGCCCCCGCTCACCGCAAGTAGAGAAAAGCTGGCGAGCAGCAACCAAGACCCCAGGCAGCCAAAAATGAAATTAATTAATTAAAAAAAAAAAAAAAGAAAAGAGGCTCAAGTCACTTAGTGAAGACAGATGCCAAGTCAGGCACCGTTAAAAGTCTGAACGAGTGTTCTGTGAAACGTGTGGTCACATGTTCACATGTCAGGTCACGTCATACGTGTCATTATAAACTTTCATTTCCGTCGTGTAAATATTATATATCAAATCGACCACAAAAAGGAATTTATTAATGTTCTCATTGGAGGCAATGGAGCTTGGCCTTGCATTAGGGTCACCTGATGTGACCACAACGACCCAGGCACGGGTGTCCCACCCTCGCCGGACCAGGACGAGGGGTCGGGTCAGGAAACCGGAGAAAGGCCCTCAGCTGCTCAGTGCAGGGTGGGCGGCTCGAGGTCTGTTCTGGACCCCTCGGTCCCCTGTCCCCTCGCCCCTGCAGGGGGTCCCTGCTGGCGCCACGAGCAGCACAACCTACCTCCCCCTCCTCCAGCAGGGTCGCAGAAGAGAAGACACTTCCCTTAAAAACAGGCTAAGCACGTGAAGACCCTGCTCTGCGGGGACCGTGCTGGGAGGACCCCTGGGCGCTCAGGGCCACGTCAGGAAGGCTAAGCAGTAACGCCGGGGCCCCTCAGAGCCCTCGGTGTCACAAGACCCGGGTGGAAAGGCCAGGAGGCGATGCGGAGCTTTGCTGTGTGAGCTGGAGGAGCGTCAGGCCCTAGGCCTCCGGGCCAGGAAACACGCTCAGGCCCCGGGTTTGCTCCCACATTCTCAGCTCAACCAGCGTCACAGAGCAGACGAAACATCAGCACCGACTGCACAGACAGCGAGGGGGCTCCGGAGCGAAGCCGCGTCAACCCCGGGCAGCGAGCGTCACATTTCAGAAGCCGGGGTGACGCCGGGGTCTTAGTGGGGCGGGAGCTGCCCGTGGGCCCGGGTGGGCTGGCCCCTGCGAGGGCACCGAGCTGCTCCCCTGGCCCCGAGGCCACCTCCCACTCGGCCTGGAGCATCCTCGGCGGTAGGGACAGGGCCCCCAGAGAGCCCACTTTTGCTGAGTGACGTTGTTGGAAAAACTAAATGCAAAGGCCACAAGAAATGAAAGGGTTTCTTTTGGGTGATTTCTTTAAGCTTTTACACAATTGCATATGAGAACAAGAACATCATCTCTCATTCAATTAGAAGAAAAACAAAATAACAGTGTTAGCTCTCCAGAAAATGTATTTTTGCTCAACATTCTAACACCCCTGAAAGATAACACTATCCCAGGGGTTTGACGAGAGCCCACGTACCAGACGGTTAAAGACAGCGTTTCCTGTCACGTGAACAGCATCCTGACCTGCAGGTCCACAATGCCCACGCCTTCGACTGCCTTTGGCCCAAGGAGCTGGGAGGCGGGCTGTTCCAGCCCCGACGGGCAGGTGTCCCCACTCACCTGGACGTGCAGGGCGCCCTCCACCGCCTCCCGGATGTCGGAGCAACCGCTGATGAGCGACAGCTGCCCCTCGGCGCCCAGCGAGCCTTTCAGGGAGCCCGACTGTTCCAGCGACTTCATCTCTTTTCTGGAAAGCAGTGCAGAGTGAGCCGTGAGTATTCGGAAACAATTCAAAATCAAACAGAGGTCTATGTTACTCATCAGCAGGAAAATGCAAATCAAAACCACGGGACGCCCATTAGGATGCTGACGGTGAACAGAAGAGAGAAGAAACCAAGCACTGGCGGGGATGTGGAGAAACAGCCTTGTGCACTGCTGGCTGGAATGTAAAAGCTGCAGCCAGGGGGGCAAATGTTGGGTGGTTTCTCAAAAAGTTAAAAATAGGACCATCAGGAACCAGCAACTCCGCTTTTGGGTGTATACTCCCGAAAGCTAAAAGCTGGGACTCAAACACATATTTGTACCCCCGTGTCCATACCAGCATTGCTCAGTGGCCAAAAGAGGGAAACAACCCCATGTCCACAGACAGATGAATGGATACACAACCACACAATGGAATGTTATTCAGTCTTAAGAGGGAAGGAAATCCTGACACAGGCTACACTGAAACGCAGCAGGACGCTGTGGTCCCTGCCCACCATGTCCTCAGCCTGCCTTTTGTCTGTGGAAAAACTTTAGCCAAAGAATAAGTTTAATCAGAGAAGTGAGAAAACGCAGAAACAAAGGAAAACAGTCAAAGGAGACCAAATAATAATAGTTTAATCATTAAGCATAGTCAAGGACCTTTAGTTCCCCCTTAAGGGATAGAGATAATACTCTGAGCCTATCCTGTGAGCTGTCTTGTAGATACTGAAACCCTCACCAGGTGGAAGAAGTTAACTCCATGATGACCAGACTGTAGCCATGACAGAAGCTGCCACAATTCCGAGAACTGGCCTCAAAGAGATGGAAACAAACCGAACGCGGAACTGAAGGTTAACTGTACCTAAAACAATCAAGATGACGTTGGTCAGACCACCGATGACCAAGTTCATGGTGACTGTCAGAGGTGCCTGTGCTGTTTCTGCCGGTAGAATAAAAGCTGTCTGTAAAAGCTCTTGCCCCCTGGTTGTCAGCGGGGGGAGTCGGCCTTTGGACAGATGTTCGTCTCCCCTGCCCCCCACCCCGGCTGCCGGCCTGCAAAATAAAGCAAACCTTCCTTTCCACCAGCCTGGCCTCTTTATTGGCTTTTGAGTGGCGAGAGTTCGGACCCCACTTCCGGTTACAACACCGTGGACGAACCTTGAGGACATTATGCTCAGTGAAACAACCCAGCCACAGAAGGACAAGTACTGTATGATTCCACTTGTATGAGGTCCCTAGAATAACCAACTTCACAGAAACAGAGAGAGAATGGGGGTTGCCAGGGGCTGGGGGGGTAGGTTTCTGTTTCATGGGGACAGAGTTTCAGTTTTGCAAGATGACGATGACAAGAGTTATGGAGACAGAGGGTTGTACAACAGTGTGAATGTACTTAATGTCACTGAACTGGACACAAAAATTATTAAGATAATAAATCTTATGTTATATGTATTTTACAATTAAACTTTTTTTTTTTTTTAATTTTTAAAGGGTGAAACAAGGCCCATGGTGGGTAAAACCAGAAACCAGTGGTTGTTCAGCCTCAGTGGGCCCCTGGGGAGAAGGGCACAAGGAGGCGCCTCGCAATGTGGACCAGGGCCGCGTGGCTGTAACTCACGACACGTTAAATACACAAGGTAAGCACACGCACAAACATGCACAGGCTTTCCAGAACATTCTCTGGATTTCTCTGCCAGTGACTCAGCCACTTTCACATGGTTTCAGGCCGCAAGTTTTATCTTTAAGCCCTCGGAGTCCTTCGGAGGGAACAAGTCGGGTTGGTGCTCCTGGGCGCAGGGTGTCAGCCAGGGGTCGGGGAGGCCCTGGGATGGGGCGATGGCTTGAGCGTGGCCAGTTGCCTGGAGGGTCTGGGTCTCAGGTCACTGGACCGGGCACTGCGGGAACAGGAGGCCACGGGAAGGCCGGGCATCATGTGAGTGAGGCCTGGACAGAAGGGATGGCCCTGGGCTGGTGTCTGCAGGGCGTCCCTGAGCCCAGGTAACCCACGGGCAGCCCTGCTCATCCCGTCCTGTCCTGTCTTCTCCTGTCCTGTCCTGCCCTGTCCTGTCCGGCCTTGTCCTGCCCTGCCCTGTCCTGTCCTGTCCTGCCCTGTCCTGCCTTGTCCTGCCCTGCGCTGTCCTGTCCTGTCCTGTCCTGTCCTGTCCTGCCTTGTCCTGTCCTGTCCTGTCCTGTCCTGCCCTGTCCCGCGGGGGCCAGTGCTCCTGAGGCGCCAGGGCCCACGTGGGTCGGCCAGCTCCCTTGTTCTGTTTTTTTCTTAAATCTGTGCATTTTGTATTTTGCTTTAGCTACAAACTGAGGAAGAGAAACTTTCTTGCCACTGTTACTGTGAAAAAACGGAAAGATGTGCTGAAATACAGGTTTCTTTATTATTTTACCAAAAAGAAGCTTCAGGCAAAGAGAACAAGTCCACGACGCATCAGGTGGACGCAGCCTCTCCTGCTTCTGGGACGGCTTCGTGAAGAAGCCCTCGCAGGCCATCACCACGCAGGGGACTCAGCCTTCAATTTTTTAAAAGGAGACGGAATCTGTGAGAGTTTTGTCATATAAATGATTTGGAAGAGCTGTGGTATATCAGCTAAAACAAACAAACCAAAAAAGCTAGTTACACTAGTTCCAATATTCTTCATTGAGTGTTTTGGAAGAACTTCTGCCTCGAGCTTTGCAGGGGACGAACATAAATACCTGGAAAAGGCACGACTCTCAGCTGGCTTCTCAGCCTCATACACTCACTACTCTACTCGGAGGCCAAGAACGCGGTTCCACTAGAGCGCCAGCTAAGAGGCTGCAGTGCCCCAGCCTGACCTCTAGAGGTCAGCCCAGCACCAGGACTCAAGGCTCCTAACTTCAGCAAAGTTAGGAGAAAAGGAGACGTTAACAATTATCAGTATAGGGTACAAAATGGGTGATCTTTTTGTATATTTGTTTTTGCGATTTTATTCAAAACAGACATTTTTTAATTTAAAAAGATAAGAACTTATCAAAGAAATAAAACACAAATATTCCCCAAACAGCAGAATGTGTTCCCAGGTCAGATCCCAAGCCCAGGTGTAGGACAGGGGACAGGAGACTGTGGGTTTGGGTTATAAACTCTAGTAATACTTGTCTTTATGCATGCATTTCCTTAATAAAATTGTTTAAAATATAACAACCTAGGCACTGAGCTGCTTCAGAGGATTCCTGGTGTCCTGACCTCCCTATGCTCTGCACCCCGCCTGCAGCCCCGCCCTCGCTGCCTGCTTCCTGTCTGCGGCCAGCTCCACAAGGAACCTCACTGTCAGCCTGTTATGAAGTCCCAAGGGGATGTGGGGCAGGTTTCTCTACTTCCCCCCTCTTCCCTGAGGTCTGAGGCACTGAGGCAGCTGGAGATGGAGAGGAAGCGGGGGGGGGGGGGGGGGGGCAGCGCCAGGCAGGACCAAGCTCACGAACGCGAGTCTCCTTGGCCTCCGCCAACAAAAATCCTAAATCACAGAGGCACAGGGCAGGGGCCAGCTGGGAAACGAGAGGCCAGGCCAGACGTGTCCCAGGGCCCGGGGGTGCTCAACTGCATCGAGCTGACGCCCCACAAAGGCCCCAGTTACGTCGGGACCATGCCCCGCAGTGCCCTCTCCTCCTGCGGTGAAATGTTGTGCAGACACTTTCTTTACATTCATTCATCTCATTTTTATCATTTTCAGTGCCTCTGAAGTGGGAAAATACCAAACTTTTTATTAAAAATAGGAGCCCCAGACTTCGTTTGACCGCACAGGCCCTTTAAAATCTGGAATCCCTTCCCCCAGAGCTGGTCCCCCATCCGCCAAGGGCTGCACCTCCCACACTCCATTCTCTCCCCACCCTTTATTCACACGGGTTACAGGCCCAGGCCCCTGGACGCCTCAATCTGAAAACCTCTCAGGAAGCAGTTGAAGTTCAATATGCGGTAGATAGAAAAGTCCCTCCATCTGTCCCACAGAAGGCCAGAGGATCTGCCTGCTGGGACCCAGGGCCCCGCTGTCACCCCTCTCAGGCACTCAAAGGTCTCTTCCCTTGGGCGGGAGACACCCCAGGGAGCAGAGGGCCTGCTTCAGCCTCAGTGGGTCAATTCCACCAACGTTTTCACTGGAGTATCAGGCCGAAGCCCGGTTAACAAAAGTGTCCCCTGCTTTCCTATTTGTCGTTGCAGGAAACCTCACAGGGAGAAACGACCAGGATTCACATTCTGAGTCCGCACGCTGACTTAAGTCTATGTGAACCTTCACAGCCTTCCCCTCCCTGGGAACACGCGTGTCCTCCCACCCGGGCCCCGCAGGATGGGGAGGTCGGCGTGAATCCCCCAAACCCAACAACAGTCACTCCTAACCCTGCCATTCAGAGATAGCCAAAGTACTCTGATTTCTCCCCAATTTTAAATGTACAGTTAGCATATGTAACTTTTACAGATCAGAGAAAGCAAAAGCCACTTCAGTTTGGGAAGAGGGGTAAATAACTAACATGACGCAATTATTTGAACTGTCCTAGTGACAGCCAAGGGCCAGCAAGACCCGTGAACACACAGACAACGTCAGGATCAACAACCCGCTGAACTGACGGCCCACTGGTGTCAACTTCTGGCGATGGCACTCAGGTCACTTCTGAACTTCGCAGCCCAGGTATGTCTGGTCAACCGCTGCTCCGCACCGTCTTTGTTAAACTCCTGCAGACAGGCTCCTGCCCACTGACTTACGTCTTCTTTACTGGCCTTTAATACACTTGAAAAAATGTCTCCATGAGCGTCTTGTGCATGTTTCTTATAGCTCCAGCTACTAGACGGCATACTTTTTTTGGTAACCGTAGCCGACGCAGATGGGAGCCATCTGTGGCCATTCTGTGATCTATTACCCTCAGTTATTCCGGCCAAAGCTATGTGGACAACGAAAAGTCAGTTTCAATCCAGGACAGACCGGTGCAGAGGGTCCAGATCAAAACTGGGTTCAAGATATTGAAGCAAGTGCAGAGGCCTGGGTAGCAAGTTAAAAACGAGTCAGGGACCCAGTCACTGGGCCAGGGGGCTGCTCAGTTAGTCAGGAGACGGGCTCACCTCTGCGGGCCTGTTAAACCCATATCTACGTAGAAAGCAGATTCATTTCTAGTGGACTCAAATTCAGAGTGACCGTCGCCACATGGTAGAGGTGGCAGTAAAGAAACTGAGAAGAGTTCACCCAAAGACAGCGATTTCAGACGGGGCTCCAGCCAGACAGGCAGCTGGTCCTCCGCCCTGCCTGGGGTGGTCATTCGGAGTCCTGATGGCCCAGGCCAGGGCTCCTGGTCCCGTGAGGCTAGAACGGCCCTGGTACCACGTGGAAAGGAGACTGGACCCAAGTCATGAGGAGCCCCAATGTCTGGGTCCACATTACAACTTTGTTTACTTGATTTTTGTTTTTCTCCTTAAAATACACCCATCCTCTCAAATTCCTGAGCCCTAATACATGCCAAGCATTGAGCATACAATGGAGAACAAAAGCTAAGTGGCAAAGCATCTGCTAATGGGTTTTTCAAGGTCAAGCTCCCTTTCTATTATGGGATTTAAATATGTGAAGTTTTAAGTGACTCATTTTGCCACCTTGTTAGAAAAAGATTAGTCTTGGATGACAGCATTCTTTTTTTTTTTTTAATTTACTAAGTACTCTTGGCGTGATATGAGTTGTGATAATTTCTTTTATCTTTTAATGTTTTAATATTTCAAAAATCAACTTGACCCAGTTCAAGTTCATTTTTGCAAGTTTAGAATCGAGATGTACCATTTCAACCCACTAAAGATTTGCGTTTAATAGGTCTAAAACTCATAGAATTTTCATGCAGGAGTAAAGAGTTTCAACATTTTATATTCTACTATAGGATGTTCAGAAGAACTGAATATGGTAAGTGAGCTGAACTGCAAGGGCAGGACAGAAAGCAGAAAAGTCTATGAAAAACACAGCCACAGACTCTAGAAAACGTTCCTATGACTCAGTTAAAACTATTGAGCTAGTGCTCAATATGTTCTAGGCTCTGGGGACAAGAATCGCTTTATTTCTGTGCCCATCCTGGCTGGTGTTTGGAGATCAAACACCGAGGGGCGCCGAGAGGAAGGCAGAGCTCTGTCCTCACCTGTGTGACAACAAGGACCAAAGAATAGGGGCCACAAAAGGATGTTCCTTGGGACTTCCCTGGCGGTCCAGTGGGTAAAACTCTGTGCTCCCAATGCAGGGGGCCCGGGTTCGATCCCTGGTCAGGGAACTAGATCCCACATGCCGCAACTAAGACACGACGCAGCCTAAATAAATATTTAAAAAAAAAAAAAAAAAGAAAAAGGGTGCTCTTTGAGCACAGCAATGACCCACCAGTCAATTCAACCCAATCGGGAAGATACACTGTTTATGCTTCTTGACAAAGGGATAAAGTTGGCTCTCCTTAAGCCTCATGCCTAAGACATGGTCAGGGACACTTCATCTTGGGGTCCTGAACCTCTCAGGACCACAGCCAACACCCAGCGTGGCTGTCGACATGAGCCAACAGTCATTTCAGCCTGCAGGCCGATGGTTCTCTTACGGAAAGAAGCAGTGATAATTCTTTCCTGGCTGAAAAGATTGGGACACTCAGAACTCATCTTCCTGAACAAAATATTCACAAAAGTACGGTTTGGATTCGAGCCTCTTAACTTGGTCTCTGGTGCAGGAATGGCACATTTGAAAATCCCATGATTTAAGAGAGGAGAGCAGGTGGCCTTACGTTAGTCACAAAACCTAAAACGGAGTGGTGCCCCACCTAGGAGGGTGACCAGACAGCACTGAAACCCAACTCTCCTGGAGGCTTTTGCCAGCAACAATCTGAGCTGAGGCAGTCACAAGATATCCTGAAATCCCACTTCCTGTCAGAAGTACAACCAGTTCTGCATATTAAAGTGAACTCGACTTACACATAAGTGGGTTATAAGAACAAAGCCACAGTATGAGGAAAGATCTGTGTGTACTCAAGTCTTAAGACACATAAGAATTCAGTACATTTGCTTGTTCTATAACAAGGATGCTAATAGTAATTGTTTTGGTTTGGTGTTTTTTGTTTTATTTGGTTTGGTTTGGTTGAAAAATCTTACAGGCCAATCTAATTGGCCACCAATAATATTTTAAAGTATTAGATCTTAATTAAGCAAAGTAGTAGGAAAATAGGGAAGCCTTTAATCTGGCCTTAAAAAAAAAAGGAACAAGAAAACCCTACTTGACAATTTCCCCACGTTCTCCCTGATGCCTGAAAGGACTTTAAGAGTGGACAAGATCTTTAATGATACACCTAAAAAATAAGGCCTATTAATACAAATACCCCAAGAAGTAGGACAAAGAACTTTTCAATTAGGAATCATAAGAGTTTTCTCTTGGTTACAGCTGCGTTGGAACTAGGTCTACAAAATAAAAGATGAAACGATAACAGAACTGAAAAGTGTAGAGGTCAGTAAACTACAGTCCAGTTTCCATAAGGCCTGAGAGAGAATGATGATTTTTACATTTTTAAATGGTTGGAAAAAAAAAAACAAACAATACTTTGTGACGTGTGACAATTTTATGGACTCCAAAGCTAGTGCTAACACACTAAGTTTGCTGGGACGCAGGCCTGCCCCTTGTTTGCTTCAGCTCCATGAGGAGGAACTGAAAGGCCTAAAGCTCCACCGTCTGGCCTTTCTGAGCTGGTCTGCAGCCCACACCGGACGCTCAGGGTCGCCTCTCCAGGCTGGGCTTCCCTCCAACCCTGGGCCTGCTGTTGAGCTAAACTCTCAGCTCCAAACTGCCTCCACCAACACACGTGCCAGAAAACCAAGTAAAAGCCCAGCATGTGAGGCCCAGCACGACTGTCACTACCATCCCCAGAGGGACTCCCTGTGCCGCGACTCAGACAAACCACTCATGTGGGAACAAAAGATAAATTTACCAAAGTCAGTGTAATTTTACCTACTTACAAATGCCATAAATTCCTCAAAGTTCTTTACACTGTATTCCCCTTAATGGTTGTTACACTGTCAATATATTCCTATTGCTCCCTACATCACCTTGATGAAATAAAATTCGTATTTCAAGGAATTTTATTTATGAATTTATTTACAAATTTAATTTATGAATTTATTTCTAAATTTAATTTATAAATTTATAAATTTTATCTGTAAATTTCAAGGAAAATTTAAACATAAAACTTTTCTCTGCCCATCTGGGCCTCCTCCCTCCCCTTTAGCGCCTGCTGTGCATCTGAATTAACCAGAGCGCCTTAGGAGAGAACCTTCCTTCTGAACCTCGTCTGGGGTCATGACAACCCACCATGTGTGTATGGTCTTTGGATGTTCAGACCTGGATTGTGTAAACTGTCAATAGGAACGGAGCAGGACCCTGTGGGGTACAAGTCCTTTCCATGACCCTCCCCGTTTCTCCTTTGTAGGAAACACGCTTCATTCAGCCTCCTTGACTTTCCCTGAGTTCCAAGGGGCAGATTCAAACAGTTGCTGATCAGGGAAGGGAGGGTATCGGAGAAAAGGGAGGAGCAGTCAAGAAACAATAATGCAGCCTTGGGGCAGGGTCCTGGTTTCCCCTCAAGGAATATACATCACAATACCTTGAGTTCTTCTACGGGAACTAAGGCCCCAACCCAGTGGAGGATGGCAACTTCAGGCTGAGCTCAAGATTCCTGGAGCCCCGCTCTTTACTCACCACCAACCAATCAGAAGAAAGTCTGCACACAGTGGGAGATGAGGCAGACTCTGACCCCCTCCCCCAATGATTCTCCCTTTAATAATTTCATGGTTGAGGAGAATCTTCTGATTTTTTTCTTTTTTGAACATGACCCCACCTTCTCCCCAGGTTGCCGGCCTCCTGAATAAAGCAACCTTTCCTTTCCAACCAACAGTGGTCTCTCCAGTACTGGCTTTTGAGCAGTGAGTTCAGTAACAAATATACATATTTGACATATAACCCTTCATCCCAAAAACTTACACAACTGTGCTTTGACCTCTAACAGGAGGAACAATCCTCAGACTTTCTGAAAGACTGTTTCCTGGGTTATAATCCTCACGTTGGCTCAAATAAAATTTTCCACTTCTTTCTTAGATTAACTATCAATTTTTTTTCATCCTCCACTAAATTAAATACTAAGTTCTTTGTGCTGCCTTGTTCCTTTGATGTCTTTTAAAAACACTCTAGAGCTTCCCTGTTGGCGCAGTGGTTAAGAATCCACTTGCCTATGCAGGGGACATGGGTTCGAGCCTTGGTCTGGGAAGATCCCACATGCCACAGAGCAACTAAGCCTGAGCGCCACAACTACTGAGCCTGCGTGCTTAAAGCCTGTGCTCCACAACAAGAGAAGCCACAGCAACGAGAAGCCCGCGCACCACAACGAAGAGTGGCCCCAGCTCACCGCAACTAGAGAAAGCCTGCGTGCAGCAACAAAGACCCAATGCGGCCAAAAATAAATAAATAAGTAAATAAATTTATTTTTTTAAAAAAGGGAAATCTATTAAAACAAACAAACAAACAAACAAACATACTCTTATCATATGACCCAGCAATTGTATTCCTTGGTATTTACCCTACGGAGTTGAAAACATGTCCATACAAAAACCTGCTTGGATGTTTGTTTATAGGAGCTTTGTTCATAACTGTCAAAATGTGGGAGCGCCCAAGACGTCCTCTGGTAAGTAAATGGATAAATAAACTGCAGTGTATCCCAACAATGGAGTATTATTCGGTGCTAAAAGGAGCGAGTTATGAAAAGACATGGGGAAAACCTAAGTGTGTATTATTAAATGAAAGAAGCCCATGTGAACAGGCTACAGACTGTGTGATTCCAAACTGATACAGTATATAGCTCAGTGGTTGACAAGGGCTTGGGAGGAGGGAGCACAGGTGAAATGGAGCAGGACCCAGCGGGGGCCTCCTGGGTATAAAAGCCTTTTTGTGTCCTCTTTTCTTGTTGGCAGGAAAAAGGCTTCAGCCTCATAGACCTTCCCTGAGTTCCAAAGGGCAGATTCAAACAGTTGCTGGTCAGGGAAGGGAGGGGATGCAGAGACCAGGGAAGAGCAGTCAAGAAATAGCGCAGCCTTAGGGCGGGGTCCCTCCTCCTCCTCCTCAAGGAATACACATCGCAATACCTCTCTGAGCTCTTCTGCAGAACCCAGGTGGAGGATGGTAACTTCAGGCTGAGCACAAGATGCCTGGAGCTCCGCCCTCTTACCTCACCACCAACCAATCAGAAGGAAGTCACACACCCTGAAGCGCTCACCCCAAATTTTGCCTATTAAAGACTTTTCCCTAAAAACCACTGGGGAGTTCGGGTCTTTTGAGTACAAGCCACCTGTTCTCCTTGCTTGGCGCTGCAGTAAACCTTTCTCTGCTCCATATGCTGACATTTTGGTTTGTTGGCCCTCACTGTGCATCAGGCACATGAAGTTTCATTTGATAACACAGGAAATTTTTAGGGCAGTAACTTTTCCTTATGATACTATAATGGTGGATACATGTCCATATGTCTGAACCCACAGAATGTACAGTAAGTCCCTTACATACAAACGAGCTCCATCCCAAGAGCATGTTCATAAGTCCAATTTGTTCGTAAGTCCAACAAAGTTAGCCTAGGTACCCAACTAACACAATCAGCTATATATACCACTGCTTTTACGCTTGCTTCCGGACGTCCTGGGCTTGAAATAAGGATACTGTACTACTGTACTCTAGACAGTACTGTACAGCAAGGTACACAAAAGCACAGTGGCTGTCCACTTGTAGAGGACGCACACACGTGACAACGTACGCCAGACGGGAACTAACTTACGTGATTGGACATGCGAACACACGTTTGCAACTTGAAGGCTCGTATGTAGGGGACTTACTGTACAACACTAAGAGTGAACTGTGATATTAACTATGGTCTTTGGATGACGATGATGTGTCACTATAGTTGTAACAAATGTACCATCCGGTGAGGGATGTTGATAATGGGGGCGCTGTGCATGTGTTTGGGGCTGGGGGGTACACAGGAAAGCTCTATACCTCTCCTCAGTTTTGCTGTGAACCTAAAACGGCTCTAAATAATAAGATCTATTTTAAAAAGAGAGGGACTTCCCTGGTGGCACAGTGGATAAGACTCCGCACTTCCAGTTCAGGGGGCCTGGTTTCGATCCCTGGTCTGGGAATTAGATCCCACATTCATGCCGCAACTAAGAGTTTGCATGCCACAACTAAGGAGCTGGCGAGCTGCAACTAAGGACCCCTGGAGCTGCAACTAAGGAGCCCATGTTCTGCAACTAAGGAGCCAGTGAGCTGCAACTAAGGAGCCCGCCTGCCACAACTAAGACCCGGTGCAACCAAATAAATAAATAAATATTTTAAAAATAAATAAATAAAATAAAAAGAGAAAACGTAGGAATTAAAAAGGAGCTGTTTCATTAAAAAAAAATTTATCCACTAAAAAAATAAAAGAACTGAAACCAGCAAAAGGTAGGGTTGCCCTAAGGGTACATGCACGAGGGGCCTGTGTCTGAGACCCAGGGTCAGGAGTGAAGGAGACAAAGTCAGACACTACTCAGTCTCCAGACCCAGGAGCATGACTGAGAAAACCCCCAGCGGAGAGTTTCCAGTACACTACACTAGGTCCAGTGCAGGCCCAGGCTTTCCAGACTAGGGCCAAACTCATTCAAGCTCAGAGATCACCAAACACACAAGGCAACGAAGGGGAACAGGTTTTTTCACCCCAAAATATGCCACCTTGGCACAAGGATTGTTTTGAGATAAAAGCAATCAAAACCCAGCAGATTCAGGAAAGGCTCTTTCCTTCCCCCTCAACTGCCTAAATTTACATTGGAAAGGGGGCCTGGGTCAGAAGAGACAGTTTTACCTGAGAAACACCTGCACAACAGGGCAGCCTTTGTTATCCCAAGGTCTCCTCTCCTTCCAGGGAAAGGCCTTCCCTCCTCTGTATCCTGACGTCCGGCCCAGGCAAGATTTATAGAAGCCTCAGCTGCCCGGCTAAGCCTTGTGAGTCCTAATGGCTTTAGAGGGCTCCCCTATGTACGTAGTTACATCTGTTTTTCTCCTGTTAATCTGCCTTATATCAATTTAATTATCAGACCAGCCAAAGAACCTAGGAGGGAAGAAGGGGACATTTTTCCACCCCTACCGTGATAAACCACCGCAAACTTTATTTTTCTTCTTAGCACCTACTACTTCTGTGATATTGTGACTTACAATAAGAAAGATGTAGTTGGTCTTCACAGAGCTGGCACAGAACTCCTAAAAACTCTTGGAATTTCCTGTGAAGAGAGCAACGAAGGTGTCTTTTGTTATGTTAATGAGGTGACTTCTGAAAGCACCTCAGGATAGGGGCTACTTGCCTGTGGCACCATCCCAGGAATTACAGTCGTGCCCCTGACCTGGGGGCGGAGAGTGAGTTCAGTCACCAGCGGGCAATGATTTCATGGATTTAATCAACAGTGCCTAAATGATGAAGCCTCCATAAAACCCAAAGACGGGGTTCAGAGAGCCTCCAGGTTGAACAGGTGGAGATTCGGGGGTGGGGGGGCACCCAGAGGGCAGGAAAACTCCACGCCCCTCCACGTGTCCCCTGTGCCTCTCTTCATCTGCATGTTGATTCGTAGCCCTAACACCGTTGGTAATAAACCAGAAATCTAGTAACTAGTCTCCCGGCCCGTGAGCCGCTCTAGCCAGTTAAGCAAACCCAAGGAGGGGGCTGTGGGGAACTCTGATCCACAGGGCGGGGGCACAGGTGACAACTGGGCTTAATTGGCGTCTGGATTGAGGGGCTCGCGGGACCGAGCCCCTCACCTGCGGAGCCTGATGGCCTCTCAGAACTGAGCTGAGTCGTAGGACATGCAACTGGGGTCGGAGAACTGCTTGGTCTGGGAAAACCCACACGTCAGGAGTGCAAACCGGAATCTCAACTATTAAACATGTGGGTGGAGCAATTCTTGTGTAAAGGGCCACATAGGGATATTTCAGGCTTTGTGGCCACATGAGGTCTCTGTTACATACTTTTCTTCTTTTTTATTACATAACCCTTAAAAGTGTAAAAACCAATCCTAGCTCACAGGATACACCAGACACACCGCAGCCCGGATCTGGCCAGTCGCCTGGTTTGCCAGAGCTGATGCTGAGACACCAAGCATGCCAGTGACTCCTTTGGGACCGTCCGCCGCCCTCCGCTCCCCTCCCCTCGAGGTTCGGGGTCTTAGTCTGTTGTGTTTACCGCTTAATCTCCAGCCTCCGTGCCCAGCACACAGGAGGTGATCAGTCAGGGTTTTTGAATGAATGAAAGTGGGAATAAGTCAGGAAAGAAATGTTTTTTTACCGCAAACTCCCCAGTGATTTCTGCAGTGGAGGCATGGGGGATCCCCCCAGATCGCCCCGAGTTCCCTTTACCAGCCCATCCCCCCAGCATGTGAATTCTTCCGCTGCCCCCTCCCTCAGGGCACCACCCTGGATCCAGAAGCCTGGGAGTCACACCCAGGCAGGAGTGTGAAAGCAGCTCCCGAGCCTCCAGGGATTAAAAACTCTGCAGAGCACTTAATGCTCCAGGACTCCAATGCAAACTCGCTGAGGCTGGATCTCCTCCCAAAATCTTACCTTCGTCTTCCTTATCGTCTTCCTTAGCCCGACCCCAATCCCTCACTGGTTTCTCCCAGAAGCACTTTCTTAATAAATCACTGGCCCAGGAATCTTTGTCTCAGGTTCTGATTCTGAGGAACCTGATCTAAGACAACCCCAGGTACTGGAATTATCAGATATATAATATAAAGCAATTACGTATTAAATCCTCAAAGGTTTGAAAAATGGAACCACAAACAATCAGCAAACAATGAGAAACTATTAAAAATGAGCAGGGGGCTTCCCTGGTGGCGCAGTGGTTGAGAGTCTGCCTGCCAATGCAGGGGACACGGGTTCGATCCCTGGTCTGGGAAGATCCCACATGCCGCGGAGCGACTAGGCCCGTGAGCCACAACTACTGAGCCTGCGCGTCTGGAGCCTGTGCTCCGCAACAAGAGAGGCCGCGATGGTGAGAGGCCCGCGCACCGCGATGAAGAGTGGCCCCCACTTGCCACAACTGGAGAAAGCCCTCGCACAGAAATGAAGACCCAACACAGCCATAAATAAATAAATTAAAAAAAAAAAAAAAGAATAAAGGCAAAAACGAAATCTTTAAAAAAAAAAAATGAGCAGGTATATTTGGAAAAGAAGCAAATAGAACTTTTAAAATGGAAGTTTAATTACTGAAATAAACTCAGTGGATGGTTTAAATAACAGATTAGACACAGCTAAAACTAGAATTAGTAAACTGGGAGAAAGATCTAAAGAATGTACCCAGAATGTCCTGCAAAGACAGAGGGAGATGGAAAGTTGAAAGAGACTTTAAAAGATCTGAAGGCTAGAATGAGTTGGTTCGATACACATATAATCAGAATCCCAGAAGGAAAACAGACCCAGCAATCTCACACTTAGGTATGTACCCTGTGGACACCACTCTTGCACTTAAGCACCGGGAGACATATGAAAGGATAATAATGCAGCATTGTTTACATTAGCCCCCAACTAGAAACAGCTATGACGTTCATCAGGATAAAATATAAATAAATAACAGCAAAGTCACACAGTAGAATATTATATAGCAATGGACATAGGTGTACTACAGCTATAAGCAATGACATGGGTGAATCTCACAAAAATATTTTTATAAAGCACAAAAACAAGCAAAACTAAACCATATATTGTTTAGGGAAACAAATATATGATACAACTTTTTTTTAGGCAAGGTAATGGTAGATACAAAATAAACGAAGATGGGGGTCAGATTCAAAAGGTGGACACAGGGTATTGATAATACTCTAGACCTCAAGTTCATGAATGTTTGTTTTATTCCAGTCTTGATAAACTAGTATAAGTGACCTGTTCTTTTGTATATATTTAACATGGAAAGTAATACTTGCAGAATCTCTATAAAACAAACAGTATAGAGAAATGTTGAAAATGCCTGTCCTTGGCATGTCAGATAAACCACGGCTGGACTCTGTGTCCTACTATGTCTTTGAGTGGGTTCCTGACCATTCACAGACCTAAGTTTTCTCATAAAATACGGCAGTAACTTCCCAGTGAAGAAACATTCACACGTCTTACCTCCTGCCCTAGTCCCAGAGCCTGTAAAGGTGAACCCACTGGGGCTGGCTGGGGGAGAAGAGGAAAGCTTGTTCCACATGGAACTGTCTGAGGGATCATAAGAATTTCTAAACAAGGCAAAGGAGGGAATAAATTACTGGTTGAAAAATCAGTTGTTGTTGTTTTTTTTAGGTCTGAAGAAAGAACAAAGCACACATAATGGAATCCAACTCTTGGAGGATATCAAAAATGGAATTTTCTTATACAACCTACCTTTTCAAATTAGCATACAATCATTTCAGCCTTTCTAAATAAAAGTTTTGTTTTTTTTTTTTTTTTTTTAAAAAATGGGCTTCCCTGGTGGCACAGTGGTTAAGAATCCACCTGCCAATACAGGGGACATGGGTTCGAGCCCTGGCCCGAGAAGATCCCACGTGCCGCGGAGCAGCTAAGCCCATGTGCCACAACAACTGAGCCTGTGCTCTAGAGGCCGAGAGCCACAAATACTGAAGCCCACGTGCCTAGAGCCCGTACTCTGCAACAAGCGAAGCCACGACAATGAGAAGCCCGCGCACTGCACCGAAGAGTAGCCCCTGCTCGCCGCACCTAGAGAAAGCCGCACACAGCAACGAAGAACCAAAGCAACCAAAAATAAATAAATAAAATTAATTTATTAAAAGAAAAATACGGCAGTAACCTCCACCCCATGGGGTTCACTATGAGAATTAATGCAGTAAGATTACTAGGCTATAAGCACCCTGGTGGGAAGGACTAGCTCTGTCTTGTTCATCTATGTGTCCCTGGTTAGTAGCACGTGCCTGGAACACAGAGGTCCGTATGCCAATTCCCCTTCCTTCCATACAGTACAGAACAACGCACTAGGGGGTGTTTAGTTTTACGGTGGTTGTTTCCTTTTTTGGTTTTTGTTTCTTTCATTTGTTTATGTTTCTCAGATTGATGTTTCATCTTGTCACTGGCTACATGTTACTCTATGTAAGAAGCAACTTGACTTCTCTGGGTTTTGGGTTCTTACCTGTTACACAACAAAGTTGGGCTAAGGTATATAATTTCTTGTTGCGTATAGCCTGACATCATACCCTATATATTAGTCTTTTCAAAGAGTCGACGATAAAGCATCTTTTGTTACACAAAAATGCACATTCAAGTTAACGATCATGGCTATGCCCCAAAGGAGGAGAGTAACTCCCTAACAAACCAGGCCCCAGAGGGAACCATGATTAGTGACGGTATCTTGGGGGAGGGCGGGGCATGAATTAGTTTGGTTCTTCTGTCTTTGGACTCCCTGTTTTGGCCTTTTTCCTTTTGGTTCCTATTCATCCTCTTCCTGGGATCGCCCCTAGAACTCCACCCTCTGCCGGCTTAGCGCTCAGCGTTTGCTAAGTCCACCTACTCTCATGCCTTAAACAATACTTGTCACAGTTAATTCTGGTCCTGCTATGTCAGAGCAACAGGTCAGAAGAAACCTCAGGACCTCTGTTACTGAAGCGTAGAGTCCACAGAGCTCCAGGGCGTGTGACACAGGAGAGCAGCTCACTGACTCACGCGGGCTGGAAGCTGAGGGTCTACACTCAGTTCCTCCACGCCCCTCACACGTCTTCACCGCCCTAAGTCCTGTCTGCTTTGGTGTGAATCCCGTTCTCCATCAGCCTGGCCTTCACCTGCTCCAAGGCTGCGACAGCGAAGGAAAGTGAAACCACAGGACTTACAGCCTTGAGGACACGGAAGACAAGACCACCTGAGGCCACGGGCTGCTGGCTTCCTCCGCAGGTGCAGTGCACTCACCTGATGCTGTCCAGGGCGTGTGTTACCTGCCGTGGCTCAACGTCGTACAGTTTCACCTTGAAGCCTGCGCTCGTGAACAGCATTGCCCAGCTTCGCCCGATGAGGCCACTGCAGGGAGAGAAATTGAGAGGCCACCCGTTAGCTTGAAAATGGAGCGTTTCCATTCTTCCCGGCCCAGGAGGAAAGTTTCAAATCACACGGCACCCCATTCCTAAAATCTTTGATATCTTAAAACTACACATTCTGACAGCGGTATCTGCTTAAACTGTTGCTTCCATGCAAGAGCTCCTGAGACCTCACTCCAGGGCCCGTCCAGACCCCGCGGGGAGCATGGCTGAGACCAAAACCCCAGCAGGGAGGGGGCAGGGAGTCCAGGGGAAAGGCCCCCCTGGGGACCCCCAACTGACCACTGTTAGCCAAGTAACTGAATCTGAAGAACAGAGACAGCATTTTCCTTCTCCTCCTCCAGTAAATAATTTCTGCTACCACCACCAGCACTTGAGGCAACATAAAAACTGTTCACATCTCGGGACTTCCCTGGTGGTCCAGTGGGTAAGGCTCCGTGCTCCCTACATAGGGGGCCCGGGTTCGATTCCTGGTCAGGGAACTAGATCCCACATGCAGGCCGCAAGAAGTCCGCACGCTGAAACTTAAGATCCCACATGCCGCCACTAAGAGCCGGTGCGGCCAAATAAATAAATATATTTTTTAATTTAAAGAAAAGAAATGAATGCATAGCGCCCAAACCTTGGTTTCTAATATCATCTCCAACGAAGGAAGCGGGCTCAGTGTCCGCCCCCCCCCGAAGCATCCTCACTGAATCTGCAGGGATCTACCTCGACCCCCTGACGTCGCCCCATGGGACTTGGGGGGAAAGGGGGGCCAGTGCAAAGGGGGTGCTCAGCTGTTGGCCTGCTGTGATCAGTGAAGCCCTCTGTCTCTGACCCCGAGCCTCTGTCGCCCCAGCATTTGGGGAACGGTAGCAAAGCGCATCATTAGTTTCCCAGTAGACGGAACAGACAGCCCACAGGCTTCACCATGGTGACTGTGTGAGCAGCTCCGGGGAAGGGGGGCCAGAGCAGCAGCCCGGGAACGGACTCCAAGGAGGACTCTCCCCACTCCGGCCCCCCAGCCCTTCTCCCCCCAACTCAGCTAATCTACAGCCTAGCAGGCCTCCTCTTGACCAAAATCCTTCCACGGTCCCAGGCGCTCAGCCCCTAATCCAACCAGGCAGCCTGGAGCCTGTCTGGTTACAAGGTATCTCCGTGAAGCCACTGGTCCCAAATGCCCAGTGCAAACAACGAAAACCATCTCTACTCAGCTTTGGAGCAGGGAGCAGCATCACGCAGCAGGCTGTACTCCAGATTCTTCCGCACTATGAAATAACGTAAGTTTACATAGTACGTACGTACAAATTTTCTGTTAAACCCTCAGTGCCCTAGACCCGCACTGTCCAATAAGGCGGACCCCAGCCACATGCAACTATTTAAATTAACAAGAATTAAATTTGAAAATTCAGTCCATCAACAGCAGAGACCCCGTTTCAAAGTCCTCGATGGCACACGTGATCGTGGCCACCACCTTGGACAGCAGGGGTGAACAGAACATTTCCATCTCTGCAGAGCGGTTCTAGAGCATAGGAGGAAAAAGGAAGCCAGAGTCTGAACGAGATAGTCCTGCATGAAGACATCCTCGTCCTCTTCACACACACACACACACACACACACACACACACACACACTCTCTCTCTCTCTCTCTCTCTCTCTCTCTCTCTCTCTCTCACACTCTCTCTCTCTCTCTCTCTCCAAGCTGCAAGGCCCAGGTAAAGGCCAGTACTATTCATGCTGGTCACCCCAGTTGCCCCGCCAACAACTGGCTGGTCTGAAGCGCGATGCTCTGCAAGTGTAAAAACATACTGGATTTTGAAGACTGCCCAAAAAAAGGATGTAAACTATTTCACCAATAATCTTTATAACAATTATTCATTGAAACAATAACACTTTGGAAATATTACATTAAATAAAATATATTACAATTAATTTCACCTGTTTCTTTTTACTTTCTTAATGTAACTACTAGAAAATTTAATTATGCATGTGGCTTGTGTTTGTGGCTTGCATTATCGGTCTAAGGGGCAGCAGCAATTTAAACGATGTCTAGAACTATAACTCAATCATTTATCCTTGTATTTAGTTTGGCACCGGGACACCTAGTTCATCCCCAGGCTGGGCTCACACAGAAGTCAGTCACATGTCAATCTCCCAGAGGCTGTGGTTCCTCATCCACAAATGCGCTGGGAGACAGACCTCATGCTACTGCTTCCAACCTTCCCATCAAAGATGTTTCACATCACTCTAGGCCGCCACGGTGCTCCTGTTTGAATACTGGCTGCCAGCTAAACTAACTGATCTTAATAACTTTGTTTATGGCTAAAAAATCAACAAAGGACAAATGTCCAAAAGGAAATAATATTTATAACAGATAAATACACAAAAAGTTCTACAAACTCAAAAGTAAAAGATGAACATGCCAAACAAAAGGGGGGAACCTGAATAAAGTATGTGAACAAATTAACTGGAAAACATACTTCACCGCCTTAGTTCAACGATAGCAGATAAAATCCCGCTGAGATGGCAGAGGCTGAGCACACACAGTGCTGGGGAGGTGATGCGGACGCCCCCTCACCGGCTCCCAGGCCTTTTACTTCCAGAATTTATCTTAGGTTAATATAAGCAATGCACAAAAATAGTTACTCATGGTAGAATTTGTCCTAGCAAAAAAGTAAAAACGAACCTTCTAATAGTCAGAATTGGTTAAATAAATCATATACAGAAAAGGCAAATAGAGCAGATTTTTTAACCATTGTTGAATACAGAGGTGGGTATGTGGGTATTCTGTTTTCTGTATTTCAACTCTTCTGTGTTTGAGAATTTTCATAATAAAAAGTTGGGGAGAGATGAGTTGTATTCCATACAACAGGCATTAAAGGCAAAGTCAGTTTATTTTTGTTGTCGTGGGTTTCAAGGTCTGTATGGTCTATATTCCTCTAGAGGAGGGACCAGGGGCAGAAAGCCCACTCCTGGGGGGCCCCTCCCCCAACTGTCAGTCACCGATGACGTCACGAAGTGGACACCAGCACCCTGTGCTTGAAGAGGACTGAGCCCCCATCTCCTCAAAGCTGGGCCTAAACTATGGAAACTGTACGTCAGCGTCAGGTACTGGGGCTGAAAGACGCTAACGCTGGGGACACAGCGGTGGGCAGGCGGGGGCAGGAGGGCGGACACAAGTGAGCCCGTGCAGCAGGGAGTCACAGTCAGACCCCAGAGACAGGTGCAGGACCAGGTCACAGCCCAGGACGAAAGGGAGCTGGCTCACCGCTTTCCCACGGCTTTCTGGTCCCAGCGCTACCTTACTTTGGGCCCAGATACAATTAGCTTCCTGGCCTTAGAGCCAGTGACATCTTGCTAACTTTTCCTGAACCCCTACAAACCTGGGGAATAGAATGGGTCCTTACCGTTGTGACTAATGCCTTAAAGCAGGGGTCCCCAACCCCCGGGCCGCTGACCAGTACTGGTCCTCGGCCTCTTAGGAAGCGGGCCACACAGCAGGACGTGAGCGGCGGGTGAGCGAAGGAAGCTTCATCTGCCGTCCCCCATCGCTCCCGTTACCGCCTGAACCATTGCCCCCCGCGCCCCTGGCCCGTGGAAAAACTGTCTTCCACAAAACCGGTCCCTGGTGCCAAAAAGGTTGGGGACCACGCCTTAAAGCTTCTAAATTCATAGATCTGAATTGGTATTTCAAAGGCTGCTGCAGATGAACTTATTCTGTTACACGGCAGCAAAGCAGCCAGGGAGAAAAGTGAAGTAATAAAACTGGTTCAATTCTAATTTTATCGTTAATGGCACTTAGCTTTGAATAAGTCCACTCTAGACACTTTTTTAAGTACTTTTCCATTCTACAGTTACTTATTTACTGGGCAAAAGTTGAAGTAAAACAGTCTTGATCTCAGTTGGCTATGGAATATTTGCCAATAAGAGCTATTAAATATTTCTAGGAAAAGCATGTTTAGTGTTGAGCTGATGAAAGGCAGCTGGAGCGTCCTAGGGTTTGCTCTGTGAGTCTGTGTATATGCCTGTGTGTCTTGTGCTTTAATGCAGAAGTGGCAGGAAAAAATGTATGCCTCACAAAATTTCTTATAAAGAATGTACGTAGTCACCTCAAAGTAAAATTCTGGAATAAAGTAAATGAAAACAAGTTCAGGGGATGCATAGCCTGATATAAGACAACATCCTAGCAAGCCTTCCCGCTACACATCTCTGTTATAATAGCTCAAACATCTGTCTACTAGGACCAGGCATGAGGGACATACAACTGGTGATGACACAGTTTCTACCCTAAGGGGAGGGTCCCAGAAGCAGAACTTTTCCTGGAGGACTTGGTCCCTGAGCTCAGTCCTAAAGTAGTGTGCCCAGAAAAAGGGGACAGCAAGAGGGCACATGGGGCCCCAGTGAGACAGGCTGGGACCCGGGACCCTTTGCCGCGGTGCTTACACCTGCGTACACACCTCTCCTCAAGCTACAGATACAAAGACACTATAGGGACCTAAAAATAACTGCACGCATGAGCAGTGGGGACAAATTATGAACAAGATACAAAAAGACCAAAGACCCAACGGCCTCATCTGAGGTGCTGGGGGCAAAAGCAAGGCCCCGTGCATGATCGCTGCACACAGCACCACCAGGGGGCGGGCAGACCACTTGAGCCACCCCTCTGGCGGACCCGTGGATCTGCCCACACCCCCGGCTCACGTCCCCACCCACACCCCCTCAGCACGAGTCCCAGTAAAGCCTTGCCTGAGTTTCTCCTCTGGCACCAAATCAATTTCTGCTGATTAAAGAGTCCAAGGACCTTGGCTGGTCACACCAGGAACACACGACCACGCTGGCCTTCCTAGACAGATCCTACCTTCAAAGCTCAAGGCCTAAAACCTCAGTGAACACAATGCAGTGTACGTTGGAGCACTGAAGTCACATTTTGGCTCAGAAACACCGTGGTCTCTAAGGCGAGCTGAGGGCTACCAGATACGAAAGCCTGGCAACACCGCCAGGATGGCTTCGGGAGACCCATCTCTACTGCCATTTTGTAAAGCTGCCGTTTCCAGATTTTCCCCCTTTAATGTTCGCACAGCCCTGGACCCAAGGGGGTTTTCTCTCCTTTCTTAATTCTCCAAAAACACACTCTTACTCTCTCAGGCCCACTGCTCTGAAGGGGCTCGCCCTGCATGCTCTCAGGAAAGCCAAGTGCCCTGAGGAAGAGTGGCCTTTACGAAAAGATCAATGGAAAAGAACTAAATAGGGGTTGTATTCCTAGCGCGCACTTTTAAGAGGGAGTCTGGTAATTATTAAGAAAAAATGGAAAAACAATGGCCCAGTATGTTCCCAAAACTTTGAAATATGTATATTTTGGTCTGTTGAAATCCAAGAATGAAACTCAACCAGGTTTTAGCCAATTAATTCACACTCCCCAGGCCCATCTTTTGAATGGATGCCCCTTGGAATGACCCATGGGGTTGAGTGAGAGACAGAGAGAGAGAGAGAGAGAGAGACAAGGGGTACAGGAGGGGAGATGGGAGAGAGAAAGGGACCAGAGGGGAGAGGAGGGGACAGGGAGGAGGGAGGAAGAAGGGAAGGAAAGCAGGGCTACCGCAGAAGCAGAGGTGGCTGCTTTCGGAGGTGCTAAAAGTGTGGGGGAGGGACTTCCCTGGTGGTGCAGTGGTTAGGAATCCGCCTGCCAGTGCAGGGGACACGGGTTCGAGCCCTGGTCTGGGAAGATCCCACATGCGGCGGAGCAATGAAGCTTGTGCGCCACAACTACTGGGCCTGCGCTCTAGAGCCCACGAGCCGCAACTACTGAGCCCGTGTACCTAGAGCCCATGCTCTGCAGCAGGAGAAGCCACCGCAGTGAGAAGCCCGCGCACCGCAGTGAAGAGCAGCCCCCCCTCGCCGCAACTAGAGAAAACCCGTGCGCAGCAACGAAGACCCAACGCAGCCGAGAAAAAAAACAAAGTGCGTGGGAGACAGGACTGTCTCCTAATTCGTGTGGTGAATGAAGTTCGCCAGCCCTTGTCTAATTCTTTTGTCAGCCTCCCTCAAGGAATCAGAAGTAAACTGACTCCCCATCGTAGCTCCTTCCCGCAAGAACCAGAGCCGGAGAAGGGCGCAGCTGACCCCGGAACGACAGGGTCTGGACACCGCTGGGCCACTTACACTCAGGCTTTCTTACATGGTAAATCCTAAGGGAAGCAGGCTCTGGGGCTGGGTACAGCTGAGGAGGAGGAGCCAACTGTCAATTAAACTGACTTTTCTGGTGGGAATGGACGGTGGGCACCGCTGACCCGCGAGTGGTCCAAGGGTCACCTGTACAGTCAACTCCAGACTCCACTCAACATTGTTGGGTGCCGGCAGGACACGAGTCCCAGACCGTGGTTGATACACACTTGACCCTGGACAAAAGGTGCAAGGCAAGCACAGTCACCATGCCCGGGACAAAGTACACTTTTTTCTGTATTTTATATCCCTTCAGGAGGCAGCCACACGCCCACGTGCCTGCAAAGGGCAGAGGCACAGGTAACGCCACTTCTCCATGTAAAGGAAGCTGACGCAAAGCGTCCTGTCTCCATCCTCAGAGGGCTCTAAGGAGACACCCGGACGGGGACTTGTTCTCAGGACGGGGCTGTGACGGGGGTCAGGCAGGCCAGCACCTCGGCGGCGTAACCGGACACTGAGCCACCCAGTAGGTGCGCCTGACGACCAACTGCAACTACCGACAAGTGGGTAGGCTGCTATGCTAGCTTACCAACGGAAAGGTGCACGTAGACGCCTTTCTTAAAAAATGAAAACAGCAGTTGTTTTACAAGAGGGACGGAGCACAAACCAGAAAACCGTGGATGGAACTTAAGCTGCTAGCCTGACACACAACTCCCGGCGAACCCGGATGCCCTCGGGATAGGGCGCCATCGCCACGCAGGAGGCGCGGATTCGGACCGCGCGAACCGCGCCCCCCGCCCCCAAGCGGGTTCGCCGGGTGACAGCCTCGGGCCGGAGCGCGCGAGACCCCCCCCCCCCCGCCGCGCCGGCCCCTCCGGCTGACCCAGACCCGGGCCCCTCCGCGCCTCCGAGCGCCCATCCCTGGGGCTGGAACGCGAGAGAACACCCTTGTGCGGACCCGCGGCCCGACAGCTCTGCGTCCACTCGCAGCGCCAAGCGCCACTGTCCCCGCTGGGGCCGCATCACCGAACTCAGTCCGCATCCGCACCGCGCTGCAGCCGGGCCGCGGCGCGAGCGAAACGGAGCCGCGCCGCGCAGTGCGCCCCCGCCCGCGCCGGGGCCGGCCGGGTCCCGGGAAGGCGCCGGGGCTACGGCAGCCGCGCCGCCAGCCCCCCCGGGCGACAGCGCCCGCGCCCCGCCGCCACCCTCCCGGCCGCGCAGGCTCGAGCCCTACCTGCCGACCACTGCCACTCTGCCGGGCGCCGAGGACGCTGGTGACGCCATGGCCCGCGCGGTGCCCAAGCCCACAGCTGCAGCGCGCTCCACCCGGGCACTGGCTCCGCCCGCCCCGGAGCCGCGACAGGGCCCGGGGGCCTGGCCCGTGGGTGGGGCGCGGGCGGAGCCTCCACCTCTCCACGCCCCGCAGGCGCGCAGCGCTCCGGGCCCGGTAGGCGGGGCGCTTAGCACGGCGTCGGGGGAGGGGGGCCGCCTGGCCCGTCGCGGGCGCGCGGAGCATCCGCCTCCCTTCGCCCCGGGGCACGCACGAGCGGAGCTGCCGGGAGGACCACGTGGACTGGACGCCCGGGGGCAGAGCAGCCGCTTCGGGCTCCAGGAACTCACTTTGTTTTGGCCATTTCCCAACGGCACCCCTAAAGTCGGCGCACGGGGAGGGGACACCTCCAGACCAGGACAAGGCGTGACCGCTAAAGGACCCCGCAAACTTATCACGAGAATCCCCTTCCCGTGTGAAGACATTAGCACCACTTCCATCCACACCAGCTCAAGGCCTTAAGCTGAGGACGGTTAGTGCTGAGTTCACACTGGCAGTTCGTTTCTGGGAAGACCCCGCCTTTCTCCGCAGATGAGGCCGAGGCCCAGCAGCCTTGGGACAGCAGGCAGAAGAGCTGGGGGCGGGGCGTCCAGCAGGCTGGAAGGCTGTGTGTCCTCCTACCAAAGGCCTAGCTGGTTTCTGCTCCAGGAGAAGTAAACGTCACCGCGCCAGCCCTGGCTCTTTTTGGAAACGGACCGGAGGAAAGGGCATCACATGTCCCGTGACAACTGTCTGCACAGCACAAACGGGGACACACCGGTCATCCAGGTCAAGACGATTAGGCAGCTGTCGAGCGGAAACGCGTGACACTGAGACTCGGGTGACGCACGGAGCCCTTCCTCTGTCTTCCCCGGTCAGGAGCGAAAAGAGGAATGTCAGAGCCAGAGCAATTTCACAAGTTATCAATACACATTTGAAAAGGCACTCAACTCACTTTAGAGAAGAGAATGAAAAGTGACACAACAAAGATGTCGTCTTTCGCCCATCAGACTGGCTGAAATTATGAAGACTGATAATGTCCCCAAGTCGGCAATGAGGTCTTTCACAGGCACACCTCTTTCCTGCACAAATGCTACAGTGCTACGTAGTTGGGAGAGCGTCAGGTGCACCTGGTGCTGAGGGTACCGGACTGCAAGGCTTCCCCAGCCCAGGTCTGAGCGGTTTCCGTAGCCACACAGGCAGCAAGCCGGTCAAGGCGCGTGCAGAGGGCGCTCCCTGTAGGGCGCGCACCCTGTAGGGCGCGCTCCCGCGGTGGCAGCAGGTGGGCTGTTCGCTGCTCTGCGGTGCTAGCTAGCTCTTTGCTGGGAAGGTGCTGGTCCCTAGACCCGTGGCAGTTACCGGAGTCGTGAAAAAAGGCAAAAATCGAAAACAGTGCTCAGCCTTTGTTTTTCAGCGAGCCGTTACAGGGGCAGCGCACAGCCCAGGCAGCAAGGGCGGCCCCGGGAACTACACTCAGCATGTCAGCATCAGATGCCAGAGCTCTGCACGGTGTCTGTGAGCATCTGGGCTGCATCTCCATTTACTTTGTGCTCCCCTTACCAAGACGTGTCCTAAGGTTACTGCTCCTTTGATTTACCCATTTCGGCTTATGAAAAAAACTCATAGGAACGCTCTACTTCCAGATAGCAGGAAACTCAGACCTGTGATTCAAGTTACATGTGACTCGAGAAAAGACTAATCGACTCTGTAAGGATAGGAGATGAGTGGCTGTCTGGGCCTGGGAGTGCAGGGGACGCCTCAGGAGGGGCACAAGGGAAATTTTGCATCGATAGAAGTATTCTGTATCTTGATTATGGTGGTTGTTACACAGGTGTATAAATTTTCAAAACTCATTGAAATACACACTTAAATGAGTGTATGATATTATATGTAAGTTATACATATATACCTCAATAAAGTTGATTTGGGGGGGGAGTAGGATTTTGGATGATTTATATCCTTCGAGAATAAATGTTTGGTTCACTGCACCCCTCTCCCACCTAGGGAAAAAAACACCACACAAAACCTTGATCAGCTGAGATGCTGGATGAAGGTACACTTGCAACACATAGTTGGAAAAAGAAGTCATAAATATTATGGTCTTCTGACCAGTAACAGAGGTGGTGCATGTTGCAGCCATTCATTTTTTCTTATTTTTATCTCTGTGTGTGTGTGTGTGTGTGTGTGTGTGTGTGTGTGTGTGTGTGTGTGTGTGTGTGTGTTACCTAATTTCTTTTGCCTCCCTCCTCCTTTTCCTTTATTATTTTATGTAAGGGCTGTTGGTAGTGTGTAACGTTATAATTTAGTCATTAGGTCACAAAATCCTCAGGTGAGACTTAAACAAATCAGACACGGACACCAAGAGTGTTGCCCAGAGATGGGTGCCATGACTCTTAGCTCTTGCTTTTCTTCCCTTTGGGGCGAGAGGGTTAGGGCCTCTCTGTGGGAGAGAGAACTGCATCTTCCTAGGAGAAAGCATGGCCTTCACTGCTGTGACAGAAAAGGTCAACCATACTTAGAAGGGTGTTTAGACTGTGCCAGTTATTATTAAACTGCTGCCTCTCTGCTCCACATCCACCCTTCTGTACATATTCTGTTGTGTGACGCTGAAGCTGGCTTCCTGTGACAGTCTACCAGCAGGGGGCTGGAGAGAACACACGGGGGAAGTCGTCTTGCTGATCCTCCTAGTGTGGCCCTAACAATCACCCCGGTGACCTCCGCTGGCTCCTCCTCCAGCTTTGTGACCTCCCAGGCACAGCCTCTCACACCCCTCAGAGGCTCCACTCCCCCCCAGGCCCCTCCTCTGCTGGTCCCCAAATCTTCCTGCATCCCTGAGTCCCAGGAGTAGCGGCCCTCCTGATGTTCTGTGTGCTTTTCAGTCCAAGAATGACAGAACAAATTCTGCATATTAAGTTCTCTGTTGAGTGAGACAGATAGATAGATAGATACTCTGCTGAAATTTCTAGGGTGGTTTCTGTGTTTCAGACTGGAATTTTGACTTGTATAAATGTTGACAGCTGGTGTTTATCAATCAATTCTATTGGAACCCAGGTAGTCTGAAATCCATATGAATCTGTAGAGAGGTTTTCATATGAAATTCCTGGTGATAGTTTAAATGTGTAATCTCTGACATGTTTTTCCCTCTTTTCTTTTAATTAGCTTAATTGAAATTGATCTTGATACACCTTTGTTATAGATTTCTGAGATTCTTTTTTTTTTTTCTCTTTTTTTGGCCATGCCACGCAGCATGCGGGATCTTAGTTCCCCGACTAGGGGTCGAACCCGTGCCCCCTGCAATGGAGGTGGGGAATCTTAACCACCGGACTGCCAGGGAAGTCCCCTGAGATTCTAATTTATCTTTGGAAATTCAACTTGGGTAGCCTGAGACTCAAGTATGAGAGGAAGGTCCGTGGTTCAGAAGCGGAAGCTGTTAACTTGATGAAGTTAAAACTGCATCCAGCCCATGAAAACATGTAGATTCTAACATAATTAGAAATCAAGTATTATTAATTGGAATGGGTTTGCACAGCCAAAGTTTCCGTATTACAAATCTTGCACTTATAACCAAGTATTCAGCCACTGAAAATGGGCCAGATGATGGCTAAGGTAAATTTGGGACACATTTCAGAGGCTGAATTCCTTGTGTATTTCCACTCATTTCTAACATGAAACCACCTCAATGGCAGTTTCTCTTTTTTTATTATTATTATTTATTTATTTATTATTTCTTTTTGGCTGCATTGGGTCTTCATTGCTGCGCGCGGGCTCTAGGTGCAGGGGCTCAGTAGTTGTGGTTCAGGGGCTTAGTCGCTCCATGGCACGTGGGATCTTCCCCGACCAGGGATCCAAACCCTGTACCCTGCATTGGCAGGCGGATTCTTAACCACTGCACCACCAGGGAAGTCCTATTTGTAGACTTTTTAATGATGGCCATTCTGACTGGTGTGAGGTGGTACCTCACTGTAGTTTTGATTTGCATTTCTCTAATCATTAGTGATGTTGAGCATCTTTTCATGTGCCTAGTGGCCATCAAGAAAATCTTGAACTTCATTTTGTCGTTTTATTTTTCACACCAATATCATATTGCTATTCTTAACATTTTTTTTGTATTCTAGACAAATCAAATAAATATGTTGATTTCATTTAGCAGGAAGATTTCACCATAAAAGAAAATAAGGTATAATTATAGAAACAAAGAGTTTAAAGAGGAATGCTGTGGTGTCAGAATTGAATCAAAAATATCAGTAAGAACTCACACCTTTAAAAAAAAAAAAGGGTATTTTCCAGCTCTGCTCACTGAAACAGCCCAGGCTTAACAATACCCAGTATCTCAAATCTGATCTGAACCCCCGATGCCCAAATCTTGGTCTGTAATGCCATTTTCACTAAAAGGAACCAGGACTCCATGGAGAAATTGTTGATGCGTGTTTGGTGCAGGAAGGGTACCAGGTTGGCTTGTGTGCCCAGAGGCAAGGAAGCATTCAGATACCAATGGGACAACATCGGTGGACCTAGCACTCAGCCTAGAGGGTCGTTAGCAACGAGAAGATCCACTTGGGATATCTGGTCAAATGCTCTGCTCTTAAGTGACCCCAATTTACTTTTAAGACTTGGATTATTGAAATATTTCTTCTTTAATATTTTAGTTTCATTGGAGTATAGTTGATTTATAATGTTGTGTTAGTTTCAGGTATTTAGCAAAGTGATTCAGTTATACATATACATATATTCATTCTTTTAGATTCTTATCTCATATAGGTTATCTACAGAATACTGAGTACAGTTCCCTGTGCTATACAGTAGGTCCTTGTTGGTTATCTATCTTATATATAGTAGTGTGTGTGTGTTCATCCCAAGGTCCTGATTTATCCCTCCCCCTAAAATATTTCTTAAGAAGTAAGTATATAAAGGTTTAAGAGAATAAAGGCCATAGTATTTATGTTTTTGAGTTAAGAAAGGATCTGTGCATACATGGCAATGCTTAGTGTTCGAGAATTTGGGTCTCAGGGACAGCCTTGTAACTGCTATCAAAATGTGTATTTTTGGGGGAAACCAAAGACTGAAGATAGTTTGTATTTTAGGGGGGAGACTTTTGAGGAGACAGAAACATGTACCTCAAAACTAAAGGGTTCCTCTCTATTTTCATAAAGCACATTTATATCCACGGTCCCATGAGGCCTAGGAAAGCTTAAATTACACTATATTATTCATACTATATAACACATATAATATATTGATATTATTATTTTAACAAAGAGTCGGCATTTTGGAAGCTAGAATTTCGAAATATATCCCTGATAATTCTTTTTCCTTTTCTCTACCTATTAAACTTCATTCGTTCATTTTCGCCAGTAATAGAGGGCTGATTTTCTACAGGACCTAGAGCAAGTGATAAGCCATTTCACACCTTTGTGTAAGTAAGAAAAAGGCACTTTTTCCTCAAGACACTATATTCCCAGCCCCAGAAAACTGTCATACCATACTGATGTTTTAGAACAAGATACTTTACTGCCATCTTCTGGAAAATTGTTTTTATTATTATTATAAGCAGCAAATCTATGATACCTATTATGTGAATAACCCCTCCTTAGATGTAGCCCCCTTCTGCAGTGCACAACCTGTACAACCATATGTGACACAGGCTGTGATGAGTATAATATCATCTAGGGAATCCGTGTGCTTGAATGTAACTGTGTCCAGATAGATCGTAGCTCCTTGTCAGAAACTCAGCATTTCATAACCATTATAATCACTATGGCTTCTGTCCAGATGATTTCTCTCTTTTTTTTTTTGGCCACATGCGCAGCCCCTTGTGGGATCTTAGTTCCTCAACCAGGGATTGAACCCGGGCCCTCAGCAGTGAGAGCATAAAGCCCTAACCACTAGACCATCAGGGAATTCCCTCCAGATGATTTCTGAATTCACTCAGAGAAGATGTCACTCAAGGATTTCATCTCTGCCTGGGCTCAGGATTCTGGGGGTGGCAGGAGGCTCAGGGTGAGAAACCAAGACAGAAGGTAAGGGGCTCAGTCAACCAGCAGGGGGTCTCAGTTAAGCAAGACAGGTGGGACCCTCACCCTGAGGGACCTTGACTTTCTTTTCTGGGGTTGTAGAGAAAGTACTTAGATCTCCCTTTCAAAGTCATTGCTGGATAGAGACACATTTGCAATAAAAAAGATTTTTCTTGCCTTTTGACTCAGTTCAACAATGTTATATACAAGCCACCTCAAAAAGACAAAACGTAACATCTTCCCAAACCACCCCCATGTGCCCCTGGAATTAAACAAACCCGCTCAAACACGAACCGAATCAATGTGGTGACTAACAGTGTTTCAGTGAAGTGATATCTAGTTCTTCATACGGAGAATTTTGAAGAGCACATGTAAATACAACAATAATTCATTTCTCGGAAATTCCCTGGCGGTCCAGTGGTTAGAACTCGGCATTTCCACTGCAGGGGGCACAGGTTCAATCCCTGGTTGGGGAACTAAGATCCCGCAAGACAGTCGGCATGGCCAAAAAAACAAAAAACAAAAACAATAATTCATTTCTCAACATTCTGTATTGAATTATTATAGATAGTTAGAAGAATTTATCTCACACATACTTAAAAGAATACTATGAAGAATTTATCTCACACATATTTAAAAAAATACTATCAGGTCACTAATGATTCTTTAGATCATGCTTCAGGGCTTACAAACAACTATAGTTTATTCCAACTGTTTTCAGGTGCAGTCAAGTGAGTTTAATGTTCTCTGCGTCCTCCCAGCACTGCCTGTAGACCCTTGTGTGATGATGGAAAAGTTCTGCACATGGGTCTCCAACACACACCTGTGGAATGCAGCTAATGAGACTAAGGAACTAAACTTTATAGTTGATTTAAATTGAGGGCTTCCCTGGTGACGCAGTGGTTAAGAATCCGCCTGCTAATGCAGGGGACACAGGTGCGAGCCCTGGTCCAGGAAGATCCCACATGCCACAGAGCAACTAAGCCCATGTGCCACAACTACTGAGCCTGAGCTCTAGAGCCCACGAGCCACAACTACTGAAGCCCGCACGCCTAGAGCCCATGCTCTGCAACAAGAGAAGCCACCACAATGAGAAGCCCATGCACTACAACGAAGACCCAACGCAGCCAAAAATAAAACAAATAAAAATTAAATTGAATTGATTTAAACTTCATTTTAAATAGTTACCAGCGGCTAATGGTTACCATATTAGACAGTGCAGCTTACAGACGTTTTTCCATCTGCCAGGAATGCCTTATTTCTGGCTTATCCATTGGTGAAACTCTTACAGTTGAATGAATGAATGAACGAATGAACAAATGTTACTGTTAGACCCTGAATATAGCTGACACAGAGCAATAAAAATACTTAATGCTGACAGTAGAAAGCACTGAATTTCACTGTTTCATGAAGCCCCTGCGCCTAGAGCCCAGGCTCCACAAAAGAGAAGCCACCAAGACGAGAAGCCCGCGCACCGCAAGGAAGAGTAGCCCTGCTCGCTGCAACTAGAGAAAAGCCCGCACGCAGCAATGAAGACCCAATGCAGCGAAAAATGAATAAATAAATAAATAAATTTATTTTTAAAAAAAGATGAGAAAAAAATTTCACTCTACATTTTCAGGCTAACTTGCTTTCAGCTTTTAGGGCAAAAAAAAAAAAAAAATGCCATGATAATTTAAAATATTTAACAGGCAGTCGCTGCATTTCATGGTATTTTTCCGGGCAGAAGAGGTGAAAGGTTTTCACAGTGCCTAATAAATTACTTATTAGATAAACCAAGTGTTGCTAAGCTGGGGTGGGTATCCAGTGCTTGTAACACCTATGGTGTACTTGAGTAAACTTTTACGAATAAACAGTAACTATAGAACTGTGTTATGAGCTCTAATAGTGGTAGATCCATCGTACACCAGGTGTTAGGGAATGAATTGTGTCCCCCAAATTCAAATGTGGAAGCCCTGACCCCCAGGACCTCAGAATGTGACAGTATTTGGAGATGGGGGATTAAATTAAAAGGAGGCCTTGCGGGTGGGTCTTCATCCAATGTGACTCATGTCCTCATAAGAGGAGAAGATTAGGACACACAGGGTGCCATGCCCAGAGGGAGACCATGAGAAGGGGTAGCAGAGAGCAGCCAAACCAAGGAGAGGCCTCAGAAGAAACCACGCCTGCCCACACCTTGATCTTCAAGTTCAGCCTCCAGCACACTGAGAAGTAAATTTCTGTTTTTAAGCCACCTAGTATGTGGTACTTTGTTACGGCTGCCCTAGCAAACTAGTACTCAGCGACTAGGGAAGGCCTTCTGGAGAGGGGTGGCCAGGCTAAGAGGACAGTAGGAAAGATCATTTTAGGAAAAGAGAATAGTGTGCTGTGAAGGCCTGGAGGTGAGAGAGACTTGAAAGCAAGTATGGCCAGGGCACGACGTGCTGGCAAGGAGGGCAAGGGGAGGGGTGGTGTCATGGACATTTGTCCATGGACATTGTTCGCTGCCCAGCATCTGACACCCTTTGTATTCTAGGAGGATCCCAAAATGGGTGAGAGGAAGCTTCGGGGAGCAGATACCCTCCGTCTGAGCTCCCTGGAAGCCAGAACACGGCCTTTGACCGACACCAGCAAGCTGGCATTCCCATCTGGGGCTCAGACCCAGGAAGAAGGCAGACAAAGGGCAGGGTGGTTAGAAACGGTTCACAGTGGCTATGATGGAACCAGGGTCCAGTGGTAAAGTGGTACGTGCCAGAGCACAGCTGTGTGACAGCGCGTCCACCGGCAAGAAGGCCTCAAGGTATTGAGATGGCAGGGCCACAGCAGCCGACTAAGCAGGGCGACCAACTGGTCCTGGTTTGCCTGAGCAAACGGGGAGGGCTGGTCATGACTCTGGCAGCTCGCTCCCGTGAGACGACTTTGGCTGGGTCTTGCCTGCCTGAGCTGCTGTTGCTTTTCCAAACCTTGTTCCTCAACCTCTCTGACAATTCTGAGTTACCCAATATCGAAAAGAAAAAATTCCTTTTCTGCTTCAGTTAGCAAGAATTGATTTTTCTTGGCTGCAACAAAGAATCCTGTGTCCTGACCCCTGAAGAGCCTTGTAAGGCACAACATGGAGTTTAGACTTTGTCCAGAGGTCAAGGCCAGGGGGGAGAGAGGGCACCAAAAGGTTCTGAGCAGAGAACAAGGTGATCAGATTTTCAGTGAAGTGTGATCACTTTGGCTGCAGTGTGGAAAATAGACTGAGTGACAGCAAGAGAGAAGATGGAAGAGTGCTGAGGAGGTGGTGAGAAGAGTCCGGAAGTGAAGGAAACCAGGCGGCAAGAGCACCCGCGAGGCCTCCTTTTAACTTAATCCCTCTTTAAAGGCCCCGTCTCCAAATACTGTCACAGTCTGAGGTCCTGGGGGTCAGGGCTTCCACATTTGAATTTGGGGGCCACGATTCGGTCCCTAACACCTGGTGTACGTGAGATCCTGTGGATCTACCACTATCAGAGCTCATAACACAGTTTTATAGTTACTGTTTATTCGTAAAAGTTTACTCAGGTACACCATAGGTGTTACCAGCACTGGATTCCCACCCCAGCTTGGCAACACTTGGTTTATCTAATAAGTAATTTATTAGGCACTGTGAAAACCTTTCACCTCTTCTGCCCAGAAAAACACCACAAAATGCAGTGATTGTCTGCTGCCTAGCCCTCCAGGTTGGAAGTGATGGAAACAAGAATCTCTGTTCTCTCTGGAGCTTATATTTTAGTAATATGAGCTATGTGACCTTAACATTTTGTCTGCCGATGTAGGCATGTGCTTAATAAATAGTAGCTTCAGTTACGGCATGTAGGATCTTTAGTTGCGGCATATGAGCTCTTAGTTGTGGCATGTGGGATCTAGTTCCCCGACCAGGGCTCGAACCCGGGCCCCCCTGCATTAGGAGTGTGCCTTGCTGCAACTAAAGAGCCCGCATGCCACAAGGAATATCCCGCGTGCCACAACTATGACCCGATGCAGCCAAGTAAATAAATAAATATATTTTAAAAATAGTAGCTTCATTACAACATTTAAAATGAAGGGGAGTTCCCTGGTGGCGCAGTGGTTAAGAATCCGCCTGCCAATGCAGGAGACACGGGTTTGAGCCCTGGTCCGGGAAGATCCCACATGCCGCGTAGCAACTAAGCCCGTGTGCCACAACTACTGAGCCTGCACTCTAGAGCCTTCAAGCCACAGCTACTGAAAGCCCGTGAGCCTGGAGCCTATGCTCCGCAACAAGAGAGGCCACCGCAATGAGAAGCCCGCGCACCACAACGAAGGGTAGCCCCCGCTCACGGCAACTGGAGAAAGCCCAGGCGCAGCAAAGAAGACCCAACCCAGCCATAAATAAATAAATAAATTAATTAATTAATTAATTAATAAAAGAATAAATAAAATAAAATGAAGGAGATGATCATGAGCACTCCCTGGGCAAATAACTGTATCATACTTAAAGGGCAACCAAGTTTAAAGGAACTTGAATTTGTTTCCAATTAAACAAACAAAAAAAAATCAGGACTTTCTTGGTGGTCCAGTGGGTAAGGCTCCACGCTCCCAATGCAGGGGGCCAAGGTTCGATCCCTGGTCGGGGAACTAGATCCCGCACGTTGTCACTAAGGAGTCTGCATGCTGCAACTAAAGATCCTGCATGCTGGGCTTCCCTGGTGGCACAGTGGTTAAGAATCCACCTGCCAATGCAGGGGACACAGGTTCGAGCCCTGGTCCGGGAAGATCCCACATACCGTGGAGCAACTAAGCCCGTGAGCCACAACTACTGAGCCTGTGCTCTAGAGCCTGCGTGCCATGACTATTAAGCCCGCGTGCCACAAATACTGAAGTCCACACGCCTAGAGCCCATGCTCCGCAACAAGAGAAGCCACCGCAATGAGAAGCCTGTGCACCACAACGAAGAGTAGCCCCTGCTCGCTGCAACTAAAGAAAGACTGCGCGCAGCAATGACCCAACGCAGCCAAAAATAAATAAATAAAATTTTAAAAATAGATCCTGCATGCTCCAACTAACAGCCAAAATAAATAAATAAATAAATATTTTTAAAAAAAATCGAGGGAGCTGGAAATTTACAGCCTGGAGATCTAAACAGATAATGAAAATGGTTTCCATATATCGAAGTGCAGTGATTTGAAGGGCTCTACAGTGTTCAGGAATTAATTCACCAAACATGTAGTGAACAACTACTTTGAGCCAGGCTGGGTAGCTAGATACTCTCAAGAGCTGTGTAAGACTTTACCAGATCTCCGAGCTGACAAGCTAACAGGGTGTCCTGACAGCTGGCAGAAACACCTGGTCAGAGACAGAGGACCTTATTGTCACAGCCCAGCAAGCAGCCTGAGCTTCACAATCCCTGTGCCCACTCACCTCCCCAGTCCCACAGGGGTAGCCCAGGTGGCTGCTGCACGCACAGTGAGTTTGTGTCACAGCTGAGGGACCCTAAACTTTGGAAACCTCAGTTTTTTATGATGAACTGCAGGCCAGCACGGTGCTCAGACATCATCCCTAACATGCCAGAGGGCACAACCCGCCTTTTGCACTGGAGGGAGACAACATCTCAGTCTTCCAAAGCTGTTCCCTATACAAACATCGTCAAAAAATACTCGTATTAGTCGTATTAGTATTAGAGAATACATATTAGTCGACACAGTGGGAGGGAAATGACTTTAAGGAATCAGCTCAGGCAGCTGTGGGAGCAGCTGGAGACCCAGGGCAGAGCTGATGTTGCAGCTGAGTCTGAACGCGTCTGAGGCAGAATTCCCTCTTCCCTGGGGACCTCAGTCTGTTCATTCTTAAGCCCTTCAACTGATTGGGTGAGGCCCACCCACATTATGGAGGGTAATCTGCTTTGCTCAAAGTCTGCTCATTTAACTGCTGTCACATCTGAAAAACACCTTCACACCAACATGACTGGTGTTTGAAAAAAAAAACTGGGTACCACGGTCCAGCTGACAATTACATTAACCATCACAATGGTCCGAACAGAAGCAAGAGACTCATGGAGAATTGTCTATCAACATGTACTTAAAGTTTAAAACTCACTAATTACACTGGTGTCTTTAGACGCCTCCCCGCCAATTTATTTTGAAAATTTAAGACAAACTTTAATGATGTGAACCGGTTATGAACTTCATTCCTCGTTCTCTTGCTGAGCATCACTCAGGCTGGGTGCCGGCCTTGGTGTGTCTCGGGCCGCCCTCGAGGTGTCCAGGGCAGGAGCACAGGACAGGACAGGACCACGACGTGCGCGGGGCCGCGCGGGCGGCCTGGGCTCTAGCCGGGACCGGGGGGAACCGCGGGGGGCGGGGTCCAGACAGCCAGAGCTGCCCGGACGCGCTTCCAGGGCTCACAGGCTAGTGCGGCGGCCACCGGAGCTATTCACAGCAACCAGCACCACCCGCCGGTGATCTGCCTTCCGGATGATTTCATCAGGATCTAGGAGACGTGGGCTTCCCCCCAGTTCCTGTCCCACGCACCGCCCGCCAGGACCGCCTCCGCGGGGCCCCTCGCCTCCAGCTCCCTCCCTGGGGCCGGCCCCGCCCCTCTCCGCTCAGGCCCCTCCCCGCCCTCCAGACTCGGCCCCGCCCCCTCGCGGAGCACTGTGGGAGCGGCTTCCTTGGAACCGCGCGTGGTAACGTCCCGGCCGCGCAGCTCTCCGCCGAGTCCCGGAAAGGCCGCTCCGACCCCGCAGCCTTCGCGGTCTGCCTGCTCCCCTCGCCGCGAGGTAGGAGAGGGCCTGGGGCGGCGCGGGTGCCCGCTGCCCTCCGGGGGGGGCCGTGTGAGGGGCGCGGGGGCTCTGCCCCTCCCCCGCCGCCGGCCCGCGCGCCCCCGCGCGCGGCCCCCGAGCCCCTGACCCAGCGTTCGTGACGGGAAGCTCGGAAATCCCCGGGAAGGCTCGGCGGGTGAGGGAGGCACGAGCTCGGGCCCCGTCTCGCGGAGGTGGGCATTCCCGGGCCGGAGTCAGTCCGCTCCACTGGGCGGCCGGGCTGTCCGGTGCGGTCCCCGGGGGGGCGGGAGGCCGCAGGTGGGGACGGGGGCGGGGCCCCGGGGAGGCGGGGTGGGGGTCGCTTCCCGCGCTCAGTCCAGACGGCGCGAGCTTGGGAGCTGCCTTGGCAACAGAACCCGGGAAACCCGGGCCGTGGCGGACCTCCGCCGCCTTAGCTGTTCCCTGGGTGCTTCACCTTTCCCCACCGCACCCTACCCTCCGCGTCGGGCAGCCCGAGTCTCTCTCAGGTCTGAACTTTTTTGGTCTGGGGACAGCCCAGCAGAAAGGCTCTCCAGTTGTAAAAGCTGCTTGTTGTTCTGAGAGACGTGTAAGCTAAATTGACTTAAATGGGGCTTGTAATCAGGTGGTTCCTGTTGAGCACAATGGTCCTCACAGCGTGGTTCCCGGGGCAGCAGCAGGAGCAACGCTTGGGAACTTGTTAGAAACCCACATTCCAAGGGGTGGAGGGGGTGATGGCGACTCCCGCCTGAGACTTGGTGAATCAGAAACCGGTATGGGGGAGTGGCGGTCTGATTTTAACAAGCCCTTGGGTTTCTTTCGTTTTTTCAAAATTACTTTGCCTATCAGTTTAGCATAGATTTGTTTGTTGTTGTTTTGGCCGCGCGGCATGGCACGTGGGATCCTATTTCCTGGACCAGGGATCGAACCCAGGTCCCCTGCAGTGGAAGCGTGGAGCCCCAACCACTAGACCGCCAGGGAAGTCCCAGCCCTTGGGTTTCTGACACGCGCTGACCTTTGAGAACCACTGGTGTCCCATTACCTGACTTAAAACTTTTAAGTTAAAATATTTTGTATGTCTTCTACCACTGACAATATTTTGGGGGGTTATTTTGGAATGAACATTTCTATATGATTGACACTTGCTCTCATAGTGAATTTTCATCTCCAAAAAGTAATGAGAAATTAACTCTCAAGACCTAAATCTAAGAGCTAAAGCCATAAAACTCTTAGAAGAAAACAGGTGTAAATCTTCTTGACCTTGGATTAGGCAGTGGTTTTTTAGCTGTAACACCCAAAGCACAAACAACCAAAGAAAAATATATGTGTGCATCATCAAAATTAAAAACCTTTGTGCTTCCAAGGACACTGTCGAGAGGTAGAAAGAGTGCACAGAATGGGAGAAAATAGTTGATAGTCATTTATCTGACAAGGTCTAGTATCAAGAACATATAAGGGATTCTTTTTTCTTTTTTGGCTCTGCCAAGCACTGAGTCCTAACCACTGGACCGCCAGAGAATTCCCCATAGTGCAGTAGTTTTTAAAAAAAATATTTATTTACTTTTATTTTTTGGCTGTGTCAGGTCTTAGTTGTGGCATGCAGGATCTTTAGTTGTGACGTGCAGGATCTTCGTTGTGGCGCGTGGGATCTCTAGTTGTGGCTTGCGTGGTTTGTAGTTGCAGCACACGGGCTTAGTTGCCCTGTGGCAAAAGGGATCTTAGTTCCCTCACCAGGGATCGAACCCAGGTCCCCGGCATTGAAAGGTGGATTCTTAACCACTGGACCACCCGGGAAGTCTTGCAGTAGCTACTCATAGTAGTCAAAAGTGGAAACAATCCAAATGTCCATTAACTAATAGACAAAATGTTGTATATCCTTATGATGGAATATTATTCAGCCATAAAAAGGAATAAAGTACTGATACATGCTATACTGTGGATGACCCTTGAAAAAATGCTAAGTGAAAGAAGCCAGACACAAAAGGCCACATATTGGATGATTCCTTTTATGTGGAATGTCCAGAATCGGCAAATCCTCTGAGACAGGAGGAGGGAGAAATGGAGAGTGACTGCTAAAGGGCCCCAGGGTTCTTCATGGGGTGATGAAATGTTCTGGAATTGGATAGCGGTGATGGCTGCACAACGTTGTGAATATACTAAAAACCACTGAATGGTACTTAAAGGGTAAATTTTATGGTATGTGAATTATATCAAAAGATTAATAATTTTATTATTAAAGTAATGTTAAAAGTTTATGAGTAGCCACATATATTTGGCATTTTACTGAGCAATAAGATTAAGCTGAAACTTTTGTAGGAATTTACTGACACAATATTGTACAAGCTTTAAAGATAATATGTATTTTGAGATACACAGAGTAATTCAGTACTACATTTCTTGGGTAACTAGACAACCCCCTTCCCAAATTGCCAAAAATATTGACTCAATTTGAATGAGTCGTCTTCTGGGAATTCTTCCCCAGTTCTCTAGTAATTACGACATTTATAGTATATGTACACAATAATTACATTTCTCCCATGCTTCTATTTTACTTTGCTTTGACATCTATTTCATCTTGTTTTGTACTTTTTTCACATTTTATTATGAAAATTTACTCTGCAAATCTACATCAAATTTTTTTTTTTTTTTTTAAACTTTGGGTTTATTTATTTATTTATTTTTATGGCTGTGTTGGGTCTTCGTTTCTGTGCGAGGGCTTTCTCTAGTTGCGGCAAGTGGGGGCCATTCTTCATCGCGGTGCGCGGGCCTCTCATTATCGCGGCCTCTCTTGTTGCGGAGCACAGGCTCCAGACTCGCAGGCTCAGTAATTGTGGCGCACGGGCCCAGTTGCTCCGCGGCATGTGGGATCTTCCCAGACCAGGGCTCGAACCCGTGTCCTCTGCATTGGCAGGCAGATTCTCAACCACTGCGCCACCAGGGAAGCCCTCTACAGCAAATTTTAAAAGAATTTTTCAGTGAACATCATACCTGCTACATAGATTATACCATTAACAATTTTTTGTACTCGCTTTATCACTTAGCAATCCTTTTATCCATCTTATTTTTACGCATTTCAAACTAAATTACAGATACTGTTTGCCCTTAAATATTTGAGTATGTATATTAATTATAGTTCAGTATTTGTTTATAGATTTTTCTTTCAAGAAAAAATTTACAAACAGTAAAAAGCAGAAATCTCAAGTACGCGTTTACTGAGTTTTTGCAAATGCGTACACCTGTGTAACCAAATCACCTGTCAAGATATAGAACATTTATCACTTCAGAAAATTCTGTCATGCCCTTTTCATTCAGTCCCTACCCCCCACCTCTAAGAAGCAACTAGTGTTCTGATTGTTTTCTGCCATGGTTTTGCCTGTTCTAGGACTTGAAACATACATTAGGTACTGTTTTGTGTGAGGCTTCTTTCGCTCAGCATAACTGAGATTTTTATGTATTGTTACAAATGTCATCAGTGCACTGTTTTTTATTGCTGAGTAGTACTTCATTGCATTAAATATGCCACCTTTTGCTTATCCATTCTATTGATGGGTATGGTCTGTTTCCAATTTTTGGATATTGTGAATAAAGCTCCTGTAAATACACTTAAATCTTTTTATAGACATATGTTTTCATTTCTCTTGGGTAAATACTTTGGAGTGGAATTGCTGGGTCATAAGAGATATATGTTAATTTCATGAGACTGCCAGATTTTTTCCTTAAGTTGTACCATTTTACACTACCACTAAACAACATATGAGTATTCTGATTGCTCCATGTGCTTGCTGACATTTTGTGTTGTTGGTCTCTTTAATTTAGCCCTATGGTAGGTGTTCGTGATTTCTGCCTTGCATTATAATTGACTATTATATACCTTTCTTCACTTGATACTAAGCTCCTTGAAAATCAGTACAATCAGCTGTGTCTATCACTGTCCTTTTAATGTAGTGGGTGTGGAATAAATGTGAAACAAGTGCAATGAATGAATGTTTTGACACCTAGTTTTTTTAATTAGTTTTATTTTTGGCTGCGTTGGGTCTTCGTTGCTGCACGTGGGGTTTCTCTAGTTGCGGCGAGCGGGGGCTACTCTTCGTCGCGGTGTGCAGGCTTCTCATTGCGGTGGCTTCTCTTGTTGCGGAGCACGGGCTCTAGGCGCGCGGGCTTCAGTAGTTGTGGCTCGTGGGCTCTTGAGCACAGGCTCAGTAGTTGTGGCGCACGAGCTTAGTTGTTCTGAGGCATGTGGGATCTATCTTCCTGGACCAGGGATCGAACCTGTGTCCCCTGCATTGGCAGGCAGATTCTAAACTACTGCGCCACCAGGGAGGTCCCCTCTGTCCTTTTTTTTTTTTTAAAGAAGGGAAGGGACAGGAGTCAGCATAGGTGAATTTTTTTTTTTTTAATTTTATTTTATTTATGGCTGTGTTGGGTCTTCGTTTCTGTGCGAGGGCTTTCTCTAGTTGTGGCAAGCAGGGGCCACTCTTCATCGCGGTGCGTGGGCCTCTCACTATCGCGGCCTCTCTTGTTGCGGAGCACAGACTCCAGACGCGCAGGCTCAGTAATTGTGGCTCACGGGCCCAGTTGCTCCGTGGCATGTGGGATCTTCCCAGACCAGGGCTCGAACCTGTGTCCCCTGCATTGGCAGGCAGATTCTCAACCACTGCGCCACCGGGGACGTCCCCCCTCTGCCCATTTTTTAATCGAGTTTTTGTTGTTGTTGTTGAGTTGCATGAGTTCTTTGTATATTTTGGATATTAACCCCTCATCAGATATATGATTTGCAGATATTCAGTAGGTTGCCTTTTCATTTTGTTGATGGTTTCATTTGCTGTGCAGAAACTTTTAAGTTTGATATAGTCCCACTTATCTATTTTTAGTTTTGTTGCCATTGCTTTTGGTGTCAAATCCAAAAAAAAAAATCACCAAGACCGATGTCAAGGCACTTACTGTTTATGTTTACTTCTAGGAGTTTATGGTTTCAGGTCCTTAATCCATTTTGAGTTGATTTTTGTTTATGGTGTAAGGTAGGGGCCCAGATTTATTTTTTGTATGTGGCCGTCCAGTTTTCCCAACACCATTTATTGAAGAGGCTGTCCTTTCCCCATTGTATATTCTTGGCTCCTTTGTCATAAATCAGTTGACCATATATGCATGGGTTTTTTGGGGTCTCTGTTCTGTTCCATTGACCTTTGTGTCTGTTTTGATGCCTAGTTTTAAGAATTTGACCTGAAAAAAAGTTTAAGCCATAAACACATGTAGAGATAAATTTGACCAGGAAGGTTGTTAAATAGTTATACTTTATTTCAATTAACAATTATTTCTTATTCCAAGAATACATTTACAGCAGTGATTTTTCATAGGTACAAATGATGCAAAATGTACACCTGGCCCCAGAGACAGATGAAGATGATCTTTATTCTGGTTATAATGACTACAATCCAACCTATGATACCGAGGTAAAAAAAAAAAAATTTGTGTTTTTTTTTTTTTTTTTTTTTTTACATTGGTCTTTGCTAACCAGCTGGTTCATGAAAATTTTGGATTTGAGGGTTCTGCTTTATCATGCTTTAGATTAAGTAAGTTGATTAAAAGCCTAGAAAAGTGCTATTACTGAAGACTGTACTAACTTCTACCAATAGTAATAATAGCAGCATAAAGATGTGAAAAAGTTTATGGAAAAGAATTAGGATCAATTATATACTTGTATTCTTCTGTACTAATTATCTGAATATGTAAGTTACAAGACTTAGATCACTTGAAGTACCTAAAATCAGTTTTTTTAATGTTCTAAATTTGAAATGTCATATAGTTATTTTTCTTCTTTGAATTAAATTATACAAGTATTTTATAGAAAAATTAGAGAATAGAAATAAATATAAAGAAAAATTAAAATCATAGAAACTGTCACCACCCAGAGATAAACATTAACTAACTCACAGTGCTTAACGCTAAATGTTTCCCTATGCACATATGTATGTGTATATGTATACTGTATATGTTTTTGGATAAAATGGTATCATTGTGTACTGTTTTGTCACCTGCTTTTTCCCTTTTATGAATATTCGCTTATGTCAACAAACCTATATCTGCTTAATATTTAGTAGTATAGTAATTACAGGATGAAATTGTTACTAAGACAAATACTTGAATATTTTAAATCTGTTTACATTATTGTGAGAGTTATAGTTTCCAAATTGTAAAAGACAAAAACCAAAGAAAACTCTTTATAAAGTTATCTTGAATTAGCATGTGAAAGAAAGTAAGGATGAAGGATGTGGGCGTTAATTTACTTGCTAGTATTTAGGAATCAAATATTAGCATTTAGAGGACTTTAAACTAATTTAGGAAATCTCATTCTAGAGTTTTTCATATGGCTTTCAGTCATTTTTGAATTGTTTTTTCCTCTGGAGAAAAATGTTTGCCTGTGAATTTGAGACCTAGAGAGAAAGCAAGAAAATAAAATAGAAATCATTCACTTACTCTATATGAAATAAAAATCTAGGAGATACTGCTCATCATAGAAAATTTGAAAAATACATAAGATGGGAGAAAAAAATAAAATGACATGAATACTGTTACCTGAAGATCACCTGTATTACACATATCACCCAATGTTTTGCTGTATTCCCGTGTCTTTTAATATATTCAGGTTTTTCCCTCCCTGTATACAAACACTTATACATACACGGATATGATTACATAGACTAGTTTTTAAAAATTTGTATTAAAGCATGGGCATTTTCCTAAGCTAGTATAAATTATGAAAACCATTGAATCTCCCCCTTTCTCCCAGTCGTAAAAGTTATATGTATAAAAAAAAAATATGTGCTCATTGTTGAAAAACAAAATTACCCATAATACCAGCAGTCAGAAATGAGTACGGTTAACATTTTGTTGCTTTTGTCTTTCCTTCATGCATACACATACAATTTTCTTTTAGCGTGTTTGGAATTGAACTAATGTTTACTTTTCTGTTTGCTTATTTACATTCGGCTGCATCATAAGCAAAGTTTCATGGTACTAAAAATTTAAATATAATTTTAATGGCTGCATAATACCGACTATATACAGTTGATTATTTTCTGACTATAGGATAATTATTTATATAGTTTTCTGCCCCTATTAATAACAATAGCACAATGAGTAATTTTATGCATAAATAATTTTCTCTATTGTGATCAAACATTTCCTTGGGTAGAGTCCCACAAGTGGAATTAATATATCATCATGATCATTCTTGAAAACATCAGAGAAACTTCCTAACTCTTCAGGTCATCACAGTGTGGCTTCATTATTTAACTTGAAGCAAATATTCGGAATATCATACACAAAAATAAATCACACAGTAAAATAAAAAATTTGGTTTACCCATGGTTTTCTTTTATTTTAATTAATTGGAGTAATTAATATATAACTGAATGACTTGAAACAGTTCCTAAGGTGTTCATAGATTATGCAAATTGTTAATCAAATCATGAACAAAGGAAAAAATGACAAAAGTTGTGTTGATTTGGTATTTGTAATTGGAGAATTTGTTGTCAATTTTTAGTTTGTCATTGAGACTTCGCCGAGCTGATTAATCAAATTTTACTAATAATTTAGGAATACTGGAAGGCTTTTCCTAAAAGATGTGCCAAGGTAGTATAATTATTTCAAAGGCAGCCCGTGGCTTTGTACTTCGTGTGAAAGTTGCCTGGTTTCTATGGCTGAGACTTGTGTACTTACTTCATTTTATGTAGTTGATATGGAAGGTTATGAAGATTATTTTGAAGGAAAATTAAAGAAGAATCCTTGTACATAATCACATTTAAAGTACATTGTATTAGCATCCTGGTTATACAAACATTTTACTTTAATTGTCTCCAAGGTTTTAAAAAGTTAATTGATATCGACTCCATTTTTTGTGTATTGTTTGTGTTTGTTTTTTAATAATCAGCAAGTTTGTTTCTGTGGGAAGTAGATTGCAGTAAATCAGAGGTGAGTGTGAGTACTGAGCATAGATGTATAGAGGGCTGGAGCCGAACTTGTGCTGCTGAAGGGACAGGGGACAAAGGCTGCTTAGACTGGCAGTTGGAGAGGCTTGGTGCTTTTGAGAGAGGCTACAATGGCATTTTGTCCAGAAAACTCGGAAACACTGGTATCTTGCACTTGACTAATGTTACTTTCCTCAGATTCCTCAGGGAGAATGTGAGCATAGGTCAGGAATCAGCAAAGCATAGTAACGTTTTATTTCAACGGAGGCTTTGGTTCCAAGTGGCATCACAGGTTGGACCCGGTGGAGCCTAGCCTGGCTCTAGTCTGAATCTCAGACTTTACCTCTCCGTGAGATGAAAAGCCATTTTCAGTTGGGCAAGCGGAGATGAAACCAGAGCAAGTGTTTGCTCCATTTCTGGGAGAGGATACAGCCTTTTCTGTCCTAAGGTTTTCTCAGGTAAGGCTCCTAGCCATGGTCCAGAATATGGAAGAAGAGAGGGGAGGGAGAGAGGGAAAAAGGATGGGGGGGATTCTCTGTTCCTACCGCTCCAGCTGCTTGGAAAAGAGAAACATAAGAAAGGCCATATCCTTGCAGACTTGATCTTTTAACCACGTGTGTTGATAGCACCCATTTAAACAGTAGCCAGTGAAATGGCCTTAAACTTGACTGACATTGTCAGTACTCCTCTCCCTAAGGGGGGAAGGGGCTTTGGCATTTTGTAGTGTGAAGGGGGATTTGAGGACAGGAGTCCTTGAGCCCTACCCTACCTGGATGTCAGCAGAGGGAGGAAGATGGATTATAGAGGATCGTGAACACCAAACAGTCGAGGTTAAACATTTTAAAAAATTGTCACTTCATGTTGAATGTTAAGTTTGCCTTTTCATTTTAGGAATTGGAGAATGACACAGCTTTTCAGCAAGCTGTGAGAACTAGTCACGGCAGAAGACCTCCAGTAAGTGAATTTTTTTTATTGTGGTAAAAAACACATAATTTACCATATTAACTGTTCTTAAATGTACACGTTGGTAGTGTTAAATTAATTCCCATTGTTGTGAAACAGATCCCTGGAACTCTCTGTCTTCCCAAACTGAAACTCTGTCCCCATTAAACAACAGCCCCCATCTCCCTCCGCCAGCCCCTGGCCCCCACCATTCTACTGTCTTTATGAGTTTGACTATTCTAGGTACCACGTATAAGTGGAATCATACAGTTTTTGTCCTTTTGTGACTGGCTTATTTCATGTAGCATAATGTCCTCAAGGTTCATCCACGGTATAGCCTGTGTCAGGATCTCCTCTCTTTTTAAGGCTGAATAACATTCCATTGTATGGATGGACCACATTTTGTTCCATGGACACTTGGGTTGCTTCCACCTCTTGGCTGTTGTGAATAGTGCTGCTATGAACATGGGTGTGCAAATATCTTGAGACCCTGTTTTCAATTCTTTGGATATATACCCAGAAGTGGGATTGCTGGATCATATGGTAGTTCTATGTTTAATTATTGGGGGAACCTCCATACTGTTTTCCATAGTGGTTACACCATTTTACAATCCCACCAACAGTGCACAAGGGTTCCAGTTTCTCTACACCTTCACTAACACTTGTTATTTTCTATTTTTTTGATAGTAGCAACTTTAATGGGTATGAGGTGATTCTCATTGTGGTTTTGATTTGCATTTCTCTGATGATTAGTGATGTTGACTATCTTTTCATATGGTCTTTGGCCATTTGTATATCATCTTTGAAGAAATGTCTGTACAAGTACTTTGCCCATTTTTTAACTGGGTTATTTGATTTTTTTGTTGTTGAGTTGTAGGAATTCTTTATTGGGTATATGCTTTGCAGATATTTTCTCCCATTCTATAGGTTGCTTTTCTTAAATTCTGTTGATCGGGTTCTTTGACACACAAAAGTTTTTATATTTGATGTAGTCCCATTGGTCTGTTTTTGCTTTTGTTGCCTGTGCTTTTTGGTGTTATAGCTAAGAAATCATTACTAAGTCCAATGCCATGGAATTTTCCCCTATGTTTTTTTTCTAGGAGTTTTATAGTTTTAGGTCTTTTTACGTTTGGGCCTTTAATCCATTTTGAGTTCATTTTTGTATGTGATACAAGATTAAGGGTCTGATTTCATTCTTTTGTGTGGATATCCAGTTTTCCCAGCACCATTTGGGAGAGACTGACCTTTCCACATTGTATGGTCTTGGCACCCTTGTTGAAGATCATTTGACCTTTTTTTTAAAAAAATATATTTATTTATTTAAAATAAATTTTTTTATTTATTTATTTTTTTATTTATTTATTTTATTTATTTATTATTTTTATTTATTTATTTTTTTGGCTGCGTTGGGTCTTCGTTGCTGCACGCGGGCTTTCTCTAGTTGGGGCAAGCGGGAGCTACTCTTCGTTGTAGTGCGTGGGCTTCTCATTGCGGTGGCTTCTCTTGTTGCGGAGCACGGGCTCTAGGCTCGTGGGCTTCAGTAGTCGTGGCATGTGGACTCAGTAGTTGTGGCTCACGGGCTCTAGAGCGCAGGCTCAGTTGTGGCTCACGGGCCTAGTCGCTCCGCGGCATGTGGGATCTTCCCAGACCAGGGCTCGAGCCCATGTCCCCTGCATTGGCAGGCGGATTCTTAACCACTGCGCCACTGGGGAAGCCCCTGTCCTCACTTCTGACACCAGTTGCAAAACCACCTTCAGCGCCGGTCCTTTTCTGAAAGGACTCGCAGAACTCGCTGAAAGCTGGTATGCTTACAGTTTATTACAGGGGAAGGATACAGGTTAAATCTGCCCAGAGAAGAGAGACACGGGGCACAGTCTCGGGCGGTCCAAACGTGGGGCTTGTGGTCATCCTTTCCCTGTGGAGCTCTGGGTGGCACTAACCTCCCAGCCACTCTGAGTGGTGGCGGTACTTGGGAGGATTGCCAGCAAGGAAGCCCTCCCACCACTCTGGTGTCCAGAGTTTTCATGGAGCTCCGTCACATACTGTCCTCATGGCTGCCCGTTACTCTCCAGCCCCTCCTGGAGGTTCAGGCTCATAAGTCTGGAGTTTAGACTGTCTGGTGGCCAAAGCCCCCAGGCAAACAGGGGTGTGTCAGGCAGGACATTCCAGGGGCTTGCAGATCTCCTCCCAGTAGCAAAGGGCAAAGCCAGACCTGTCTTAGGGTGAAGTCAATTCTTGACTACACATTCCACAAGCTATATTTTAATTTTGAGTTTACCTTCATTATGGAAAGAAAATTGTAGGTCAAGTTCTTGCACTTGGCTAATGACAAGGCCGTAAGCTTTTTGAGGAGGCAGACTGTCTTATTGTTCTTTCTTTGCCTGCTGTGGGTCCTCCACAGATCTTTATCACATGACTTAGTAAATAAGCAAACATTGTCTTCAGTTTAGTGATTCTGGGTGTCAGACAGGTGGTAATGTCTCCAGGCTGGCCCTTCATCGATATTTAGAAATGACTTCAGAGATCCTCACGTTATGCTGAGGAAAACAAGCCTGGGGAGGCGAGGTCTCGCACTTACCTATAACCAGGACAGAGCTCAGGTCTCCAGCCGCCTTGAATGATATTTTCATCACACCCTACTTACTATATTAAAGGGGAAAAAATTGTGCAAATGTTATATGAAAGGGACTGGGCTCACTCAAGAGGGACAAAATTGCAGCTAGCTCCAGAGGAACCTAAGGAGGAGAATAAAAGGGACAGAAATAGAAATTACAAGGCATAATGTATTATGTGCTGGAAAAAGAGTATAAATTGCTATGGGACCACAAAGATCAGTTTTTTATCACTAGTTGGGACAATCAGAAGAGGCTGCTTAGAAGATAGGTTTACAGTTGAATATTTAAGGATGTGCACAGTTCAGATTGCCCTTGAGATCTGTGAGGAAAGGCACTGTGGTGAGGGTGCAAGGTGAAGAAAGGCGACAACATAGGATCCAGTCCACCTAAGAGATGAGTCCAGTGCCAAAAATAAAACCCAGAAGAACGGATCTAGTCATTAGTGAGTAGTTAAAAAGAAAAATGGTCTCTTTCCTTCAATTTGTTCTCACAGAAAAATATTGCTGAGACCCACATCCTTCCTTTTCATGTTTTTCCAAGACCTGTTATCTGTCAATTAGGTCAAGTTTGGTAATGGTTTTGTTCAAATTTTCTATATTTTTACTGATTTTTTGGGGGGAGGGGGAACTATAGTTCTATTAATGAGAAAAATGGTCAAATCTTACACTGTGATTGTGGTTTTCTTTCTTTTTTTTAGGTTTTTGATTTATATATTTGGAGGAAAGACATTTAGAATTGTTATATTTTTGTGTTAAATTTACCCTTTTATTGTTATAAAATGTCCTGTCTCTAGTAATGCTGTTTGTCTGTTTTGTCAAATATTAGTATATTGCTAGAGCTACTCAAGCTCTCTTTTGTCTAGTGTTTACATTGTATGTCTTTCCCATCTTTTTGCTTCCAGTATTCTCATATCTATATATTTAAGATGTATTTCTTATTAGCAGCATGAATAGAGCTCTGGGTTTTTTGTTTTTGTTTTAATATTGTCAGATAATCTCCTTCTTTTAGTCTATTTACACTTAATGAAATTACTGATTTGGTTTAAATTTGTTGCCTTAGTATTTGCTTTTTGTTTTTTCCTGCCTTTTTCATGTTTCATTTTCTCTCCTTTCTTATCTTGTTTTGTTTGATTATTTTTTATTATTCCATTTCTCCCTCTGTTATCTTGGGAGCTTACATTCTTTAGCCATTTTTTAGTGTTTTTGTAAAGATTACAATACTCATCTTTAACTTATCAAAGTCTAGTATAATTTAGTATTTTACTACTTTCTGGACAATGCCAGAATTTTACGTTATTTTCAGTTTTCAGTTCTAGAATTTCCATTTATCCATTTTTTATAGTTTTTAGTTCTCTACTGAAATTGTCATCTTGTCTTTTAATTCGCTGAACATATTGACCATAGTTGTGTTAAAGCCTGTGTCTGACGTTTCCATCGCATGTTTCCCCTTCTGCCTGTCTTTCCATTTATTTCTCTTGGTTTTGGTTAGGTAGTCTTGCTCCTATGTGTCTGGTTGTTTTTAATTGAATGCCAGGCATTGTAAATGAAGATTTTTAGAGATAATTTAAGGCTGTATGTCTGTGCTGTCTAGTGTGATAGCCACTAGCCACATGTGACTATATTTAAATCATTTAAAAGTAAGTAAAGTTTTAAAATCCAGATCCTATTGCCTGAGCCACATTTCACATGCTCAACAGCCACATGTGGGTAGTGGCTGCCTTATCAGGACAGGTATCTTTTACTAGAGAGAATTTACTTTTGCTTATGGCCTCAGAGATGCAAGGAATCCTGAATCACCTCAAGCCAGTTGAGTTTGAGATGATTCTAAATTGGGCTCAGGTCTTAAAAGGGCTGGTGTCCTTCTGATTTCCCTTCCAGTCTGAGTGTAGCCTTTGGAGGTCAGTCAAGTCTGAATACTGGAGGATTCCCAGGGCTGCCACCTCAGCAGGCCCAGCTCCAGGGTTTATGTCTTCAGCCCTGTCTTCTGTAAAAAGCTCTGTTCAGCCTTGCGGCCTGGCCTTCCGCATTAACAGACACCCCGGGGAGAAGAGCAGCCCAGACGCAGCTCAGCCCTCAGTCTTCCCTTCTGTTCCTCAGCTTGAGGCCTTGTAATTCCTCATGGCCTTGATGGTTCTTTAATGTATCTAAACTGATTTTTTGCAAAAATATTTTTGTCCCCAGCTGCCTTAGTTGTTCTTAGAGGGAGAGATGTTTAAAACAGCGGTCCGTCAAGCCAGAAGTAGAACTCCTCTAAGAATGATGTTTTAATCAAATACTTAAACAAAGATGCCCAACAGCTAACCTGTTTAGCATACTTTCTCACCTCTGTGGTCCTGTTTGATTCCAGTTACAACTTTGTGATCAACATACTTTGTATCTTTATTTCAGAGATGAGAACATTTAGGTTCAAAGAGGTAAAATAAACAAGCAAGTAGAGGGAGAGCTGAGATTCAACCCCAGATTCCCTGAGATCCTCTGTCTGTTGTTAGACCCAGCGTCTGGCAGTGATAATCATGCAAAATGAATGGTAGGCGTGACCGTGAAGACTCATCTGTCTTATTGGCCCCTCAGGTCATTCTAAAGTCCCTTTTCTCCTTTAAAATGAGTTCCAGAATAGGTCTCCTTCCTGATACTTAAAATACTTGAGCTCTTTAATATTTAGAATAATTTAAAAGAAATTATTCTAAATATTATATAAATGTTTCTCTATTGATGAGCCTATACTTTCTATTTCTTTTCCAGTATTCTATTATATAACTTAATCTGAATTCTATTAACTATGTTTTTTTTCCTCCCCAAGATAACTGCTAAAATACCAAGCACAGCAGTTGCTAGACCTGTAGCTACTGGATGTGGGGTAGGTTTTCTTAAGCTGAAGATACGAAGATGCATTTTCTCATACATAAGTTCAGTTTAGGCAGTTAGTTCTAAATAAGTTTGGCTACCTTTCAGCCCATGACCTGGATATATTTTCCATTTTGGTTAGTGATGAACATTATAAATTGTTGATTAATAGGTTTGAATATTCTAGTCATTTTGGTTTAAATATAACAAAATATTTTATTGTCTTTTCCTACCTGTAAACCTTGTGTTTGTTGATTGACTTCGTTTCATTTTCTATATAATATAACCAAGTGTCATGTGTATTCCATTCGTATATCTTATGTGAAGTTAGATGTTATTTAAACATAATGTTTATAATTTTTAAAAACTTACTGATTAATACATGAAAAAATAAAATTTAAGAAAAACTTCAGAGGCATATAATTGGGTCTTGCTTTTATTTGAGATCGTTGGAGGAAAGATGCTATATTAAAATCCATAAAAGAAAATCTTTTAAATCTTGCCCAAAATACCTACAATTTGGATATTTTAGCTTATGTGAAATAACAGAGGAATGGGAGAAAAATGGAGGAATGAGGTGAAATAGTTTTTCTTAGTCTTTATGATAATATTTCTTAGGGGTCATAAAAATGGTTTTAGAACCTAGAGGTCCCGGGCACTTGCCTTCCAAGTGTCCCTTCCTGTGAATGAAGAAAGTGGCCTTATACGTTATATAACAGCGTGTCATGTGACGCACACGTTTATTAATCAACCAAAGCAGGTATCACTCATAAACTTGGTTTTTGGTGATGTTTCAGCATAGGAGACAGCCAGCTTTTCTGTGAAGGGCCCTGTGGTTTAGGCTCTTCGGAACTCGGCTCAGCGTTCCCAGAGAGGCAGCCACAGACGATGTGCAGGCAAATGGGCTGCGGCTGTGTCCCAGTACAAAGGCTGAGGGTTGTTGTTTGCCAATGCTTGTTTTAGAGTTTTATTGTTTGATCCTATATCCTCGGGAGATAAATGGAAAAAAATTATGTTTAGGTTTACTTGCCAATAGAACGAAGGAAAAAAAGTTATAAAGAAAACTTTTATACTTTGGTTTATAAAATTAAATGTAGGCCTTTTTTGGAATCGTTTTAACTTAGTTTTTTGTTTACTAGTCCAAGACATCCCTGGCATCGTCAATGGGAAGACCAATGACAGGGGCTATTCAGGTATCTCCATTGTGTGGGTGTTCATTTTGGGCCTTCCTGTGACTTAGAATATTATTACCAAAGTTTTTTTAAGTTGTTACTTATATAGTGACCCTGGTTCTTTAAACTGTGGGCTAAAGTTTGGACCGTTTGAAATCTTTGGTGGCAAAGTCTCTTTGGATTTATTTACTCAGGTCTCAAATGAAATCCCACTGGGAATGGACATAGGCCTGATAGTTTGCTTGTAGGATGTACTCTGGGACCCACTTTTCCTTTGCTGTCATTTACAGCAGTTTCTGCGGTTTCTCTCTTAGGCATATAGGAGACCAACCAAAAGTAGGGGAGTAGCCAGCTACTAAGCTGCATAAGGTACTACCTAAAAATCCTTAAGAGTGCTTTTCTTTTCAAACTGGGAGTAAGTCCAGTTACACAAGGAATCAAAATTTGACAGAGGAAAGGTGAAGTGCAGACAGGCTGGCACATGAGGAGGTGGGAGCACGGAGCAAGCCGGCAGGGGACGGAACCAGTGTTACACGCTGGGCTGTATTATGACGTGTGTCGTGCAGCTCTGCAAGTAAGAGGCAGGTGTTATTTAAGAATGCTCTTTAAATGATGCTTGTTCTCCTAAGGATGGAGTTACTAGACCCATGACGGCAGTGAGAGCAGCTGGTTTTACCAAAGCAGCTTTGAGAGGTTTGTTCTATTTCAGCTACTAATTTTTTCACATCTTTAAATTTTTAAAATGTTTTTGTATGTGTAAATATATTACCATATTAAATAAAGTCTAACATGCCATTGATTATTTTAGGTACCATTAAGAAAGGAAAGGGGTGATGAAAATGTTCTGCCTCCCAGTTGAGGTGGTAGTTACACTGGCATGTAATCTGTCAAAATGTACCGAGTTCTACATCTAAAATTTGTATGTGAGTTAGAGCTAAAGAATTAAAGGTGAAAATAGTATTTAAATATATGATAAGTTAAATAATAATTTTTAAATAAAATTGTTGTGACAAAAATTAATGATTATTATACCAGTAATGGAAAATTAAAAGGCTAATACCAGGTTATTACTCACATGATTGACCATTTAGAGTTCATAATAGGGATAGTTTACTATGGGGGAGAAATAAATACTGAGAGATATTTATTTTTGTTTTTACATGGTAACACACAGTTTTATTTACATGGTTTTATGTATGTTAAAAATCTTACCAGAAAAAAAAAAAAAAAAAATCTTACCAGTTTCTCAATATGCAAAATATTTATGAAAGCATAAAAAATGTCCATTCCATTTAATAAATAGGTAAATTAAATAGCATGTGCGCGGTTTCATATCCCTTCAGTTGTGCTGAATTGAGCACTAAACGTGAACTCTTGACTGTGTCTCAGGCTCTGCGTTCGACCCCCTCGGTCAGTCGCGGGGCCCTGCACCGCCCCTGGAGGCCAGGAACGAAGACAGGTATGCAAGTCCTGTGCTGCTCTGCTGTGGTTGTTGCATGTTCTTAACTTTTACTTCTCAAGTACGTAATTCTTACATATTGAAAAGTTTATGTCAGCAGAATAGTAACCAAAGCGTCATCCCTGGTTCTCAGAACTAGCAAAAGAATCAAGTCTCAGAAAAGCAGCCCTGTGTGTTCCATGCAGTTTTACTGTAATATTATTATTGACTTGAAGATGTGTCTTATTTTTATACGTGCCAATATTGATTCTCTTGAAGGCCAAATGGGGTTGTACATGTAATAAGATATTCTTATTTTAAAAGGATATTTCAAAGAAAAAAATTAAGAAAATGTATGTTAGTTTGTCATATTGATATTGAGAAATATAATTTTTTATAGAATTAACTTAGTTTTGTGCCATTGACTAGAGAGCAGCTAAAAAGCTACGGTGTAGGGCTTCCCTGGTGGCTCAGTGGTTGAGAGTCTGCCTACCAATGCAGGGGACACGGGTTCGAGCCCTGGTCTGGGAAGATCCCACATGCCGCGGAGCAACTGGGCCCGTGAGCCACAACTACTGAGCCTGCGCGTCTGGAGCCTGTGCTCCGCAACAAGAGAGGCCGTGACGGTGAGAGGCCCGCGCACCGCAATGAGGAGTGGCCCCCACTTGCCGCAACTAGAGAAAGCCCTCGCACAGAAAGGAAGACCCAACACAGCCAAAAATAAATAAATAAATAAATAAATAGATGTATACAAAGTTGTTAAGAGAATAGATCTTAAAAGTTCTCATCACAAGAAGAAAAAACAATTGTAATTAAAAAAAAAAAAAACTACGGTGTAAATTCAGCTGTGTACATTTACTGGTATCTAAGCACCATTAGATCTTACAAACAGTGAAAGCAGCCAGCATTTACCGAGTGCTCACTGTGCGATCACTGCGTGCCCTGCGCTGTGCACAAGCGTCCCCGAGAAGACCGAGCTCTCGTGTCATCAGTTCAGGGGGAGGGAAGCATGGAGAGCTCGCTGGGTCAGGCTAGTAGACGGCAGGACTGAGACTTCAACCCAGGCGGTCTACTTCCAGGGCTCATGATTTTAAATTGTAATTCTTAAAACCGGTATTTGGGCTATTGTATAAATTACATAATTTCCTTTTTTGACTAATAAGGAACTTCTATAGAAAGTCAGTTTACTTTGTATCCTAGTTAATGACCGCAAGTTTGCTAATAAATACATGTTATCTTAAGTATGTCATTTAGGATCCTTTCAGCTGCTAACAGCTGAAAACATCAGGAAAAACACACACAACAAGAATGTTTTATTATCTCCCATAACAGGAGGTCTGGAGGATGGTTAATTTAATTGCTTAATAACCTCACGCTGGTTCAGCTTCTTTCTTTTTTTTTTTTTTTTTTTAAATTTATTTATTTATTTTATTTATGGCTGTGTTGGGTCTTCGTTTCTCTGCAAGGGCTTTCTCCAGTTGTGGCAAGCGGGGGCCACTCTTCATCGCGGTGCGTGGGCCTCCCACCATCGCGGCCCCCCTTGTCGTGGAGCACAGGCTCCAGACGCGCAGGCTCAGTAGTTGTGGCTCACGGGCCCAGCTGCTCCGCGGCATGTGGGATCTTCCCAGACCAGGGCTCGAACCCGTGTCCCCTGCATTGGCAGGCAGACTCTCAACCACTGCGCCACCAGGGAAGCCCAGGTTCAGCTTCTTTCTGATTCTCTTGGCTCTTCTCCAGAGCCTGCCCATCCTCATGATTCCAGGAGGGCCGTGGGAGTTCAGAACCTTGCTGCAGTTGATAAAACCTAGAGTCAGAAGGTGCTCAGTCTTAGGTCCCCTTTGAAGAGCAGGGATCTTTCCGGGAGACATCTGCCCCAGGCAGACGCGTCTTCATTTCTCATTGGCCAGAAGTTCATCACACGTGCCTGATGGAACCAGACATTAGGCAGGAGGGTGAGACTCTCCTGTAGCCTAGCTTCCGCGTGCGGGGACGCAGGGCGGCGGCAGGCTCCTGTGGAGGCGCCCAGCAGTGTCTGCACAGGGTTCATTCTCCTGGCGGCTGGTAGGGACGGGGTAGTGATTTCCACTGTCTTCATCAAATTCTCTTACAGAGTTTTAGCGTTACGTTTTTATATTGATATTTTAGGCTTAATGATAACAACCTGTAAGCAACATTTAAAGACATTTATTAGAGTGTTTCAGACAGCTTGAAAATAGAATTCTGTACTTTGAATTCGGAACTTTCTAACCTTTAGAAAGCCACCATCTATTATTAGAATTTTGCAATCTCTATAAACTAATAAAATATGTTGTCTTAATCCCAGGTTTTACTGAAGAATGTGATTTTATAGACAAACCTATACTGTGAAATTTATTCCTGTGTTCTTTTTAAAAGTCCATTTGTAGAGAATTAAGAGAATTGATGTTTACTGTGATATATTTGTAGTAAAAGTTTATTTAGGCAGTGATGTACATTCAGAGTGTTGTGTTTTATTGAAAGAAAGTGGTAGTAAAACAACACTGATGTTGTGTTTGAAACATGGCTGATCCGGGGACACTTCATTTGCTACTAATGAAGTCAGGGTTTTAAACTTCCTCACCTTGTTAGAAGTCTCTGTGGTGAGTGGGGCTTCCCTGGTGGCCCAGTGGTTAGAACTCGGTGCTTTCACTGCCATGGCCCCGGGTTCGATCCCTGGATGGGGAACTGAGATGCCACAAGCCACACAGCATGGCCAAAGAAAAAGTCTCTGTGGTATCTGTTTGGTAGTAAATAATTTTTCTCTCTTTTATGGGGTCTTCAGTCTTTCTAACCATAGATAAAGTTTTCATTTGCCATAGAATCTGCTTTCCTTTGGGGGTGGAAATGCAGCAGCGTGGCCCTAGAGTTACCTTATCATGTGTTTAGATCCTGGCTCTGGCACTTACCAGCTGTATGATCTCAGGCTTAGTACTTAACTTTCTTTCTTTTTCTTTTGGCCACCCTGTGTGTCTTATGGGATCTCAGTTCCCTGACCAGGGATCGAACCCGTGCCCCTTGCAGTGGAAGCACGGAATCCTAACCGCTGGACAGCCAATACTTAACTTTCTAAACCTCAGTTTCCCTGTCAGTGAAATGAGATAATGATAGTACTTGTATCAAATATTCTTATGAAGATTAAGTGACATAATTAGGGTAAAGCATTTAGCTCAAAATTAAATTACACTTATGCTAAATAAATGTTAGCTATTTTTACTATTATGAATAATTATATAATGTAGTTATTAAAAACAGTGGTACATTTATTCTTTAAGGCCACTTATATATTTGTCTTATCTGTGACTTACTCTTAAAGTTTATAAGCACATGATGGACAATGTTAAAAGTAGGTTAAATTTTGTATGTATTATTAGTGGTTGAATGATTCAAAATATACTTGCTTTTTTCTTTAACAGTCCAGAAGAAAAGATAAGACAATTAGAGAAGAAAGTAAATGAGTTGGTAGAAGAAAGCTGTATCGCTAACAGTTGTGGAGACTTAAAATTGGTGAGTTCATAAACTGATAAGATTCAAGATTATGAAGTGTGTGCATATGTATGTACCTATGTAAGCCCATGTATAGATAAATACTTTCATTTTTTTGTGGACTGGGCTTAGAGTTTTCACTGAAATTACTATTTTGAGAACCTGCAGTTGTAACTCTGCTTCATAAACTCTGAAGTCAAAACAATTGGCTGATTTTGTAATTTTTCACATCGGTCATTTAAGGAGGGGAAAAAATTCCAGTGCATCGGTTGGCTAGATTCTGCAGCCTGGTGGGCTGCTGGATGGATCGCACAGCCTGCCGCAGGTGGAGCCCATGGCCCACACACAGCACTAAGGGCTGTTTTCTCATTTAAGCCTGACTGCCCTAAAGTGTTTTGTCCTAAGTGAACTGCAAAGTCGTGGTTTGCTTCTTGGCAATCCAACTCTGCTGCTTTTTTTTTAATTGAATCTTTTCTCTTAGTTTGCTTTATTCACATTACTGTGGTCATCATACCACATAAATATAATTTCTGTGACTTAGTTATCAGATCAATGAATACCATTAGAAAGATTCAGTATAAGCTACTTTTATTGCTCACAGAACCTGTGCTTTTTTATCTAGTTCTAAAATAAAAATCCCATGTTTTTTTTTTTTGTTTTTTTAAATTTATTTATTTTTTATTTTTTTTGGCTGTGTTGGGTCTTCGTTTCTGTGCGAGGGCTTTTTCTCTAGTTGCGGCGAGCGGGGGCCACTTTTCATTACGGTGCGCGGGCCTCTCACTATCGCGGCCTCTCTTGTTACGGAGCACAGGCTCCAGATGCACAGGCTCAGTAGGTGTGGCACACGGGCTTAGTTGCTCCGCGGCATGTGGGATCTTCCCGGACCAGGGCTCGAACCCGTGTCCCCTGCATTAGCAGGCAGATCCTCAACCACTGCGCCACCAGGGAAGCCCCGGAAAATCCCATGTTTAATTAATGTGACTGTGGTCAGTCTCTCAGTGGAAATCAATAAAAGGTTCTTGGCATCCTGAGTAAGATCTGAGCAAAACTAAGGATCTGTTGTCGTATTGGGTATCAGTTATCCATGATCCAGTGTCTGTATTTTGAGCATCTGAGAAACCAAACAAATCCACCTAAATTCCTACCTCATGGGATTGAATTAAAACACCAAAGATTCAGTAGTTGGGAGGAAAAAGGAAGTAGATGGACATGGTCAGACCTAAAGGGGGTGGGAGGTGAGGTGATGGAGAACCTTGGCGGGGGGCAGGTGTGCTCCAGGTCTTAGCCCCCGTGCTTCCTCTTCTTTCCCAGAGAAGACACTCGGCCTTTCCATGCGGGAGGAAGAGCTCCCATTTAAACAATAGAAGGGGAGTTTATGGTAGGAGCACACGGGGCATCAGGGAACCCAGGGGTAATGCAGCCAACCCCTGCTTCCCACAGACACTTCCCAAATGCACCAAATTCCGTGTGAGTGCTCAAAGGAGTTTACACAGTATACGCTTGATTTCAGGCCTTAGAAAAGGCAAAAGATGCAGGAAGAAAAGAGAGAGTCCTGGTGAGACAACGAGAACAAGTTACAAGTCCAGAAAACATCAATTTGGATTTAACTTACTCAGTAAGTACGAAGTACCTGTTGAGTACAGTTATCTTGGCAAGAATTTATGGATTCCAGAACTCTTTTTTCTTTTTTGTTTCTTGTTTTCTCTTGTTCTTTAAGCCTTATTGGACTTAAGGTGCCCAGAATTAGATTAATAATACTCTTTAGTTCATGGGACCACTCTTATCTTTGGTCTGTACAGTGATCTTCTTTAGTTAGTTAATTAGTCATTTTTAATAATGTAGTAAATACTTGTAAACCTACCAGCCAAGGACTCGTGAAGATTGCTAATATTTGGATTCTATTCAGTGTGGATACTTTAATGAGATTCGTTTTGTTTTGTTTTGAGGTATTATTGGGATACAGTGTTCTGTTAGTTTCAGGTATACAACACGGTGACTTGATATTTGTATATATTATGAAATGATCACCACAATAAGTATAGTTAACATCCGTCACCAAACATAGTTAGAGAGATAATGGGGTTCTAATTTATTTATTTATTTATTTATTTATTTTTGGCTGCGTTGGGTCTTTGTTGCTGCGCGTGGGCTTTCTCTAGTTGCCGCGAATGGGGGCTACTCTTGGTTGCGGTGCACGGGCTCTAGGCACACGGGCTTCAGTAGTTGTGGTGCGTAGGCTTCAGTAGTTGTGGCTCGTGCGCTCTAGAGCTCAAGCTCAGTAGTTGTGGCTCCTGGGCTTAGTTGCTCCGTGGCATGTGGGATCTTCCTGGACCAGGGCTCGAACCCGTGTACCCTGCACTGGCAGGGGGATTCTTAACCACTGCGCCACCAGGGAGGTCCCAATAATGAGATTCTAATGTGGACTTTTTGGTCTGTGATTTTAGAGAACTTCAAACTAGGTGAATAAGATAATGTTCTGTGAGGAGAGTAGGGGGAAAAAACCAGCTAATTTCTGGCAAAATTTATTCATTTCTGAAAAGACACTTCTTTGATATTTATACTGCTGTTTAAAAGGGTGTGTTTTCAGTAGGAAAAGTCTTCATACGCTAAACAAGTGGAAAAAAGGACATTAGAACTTAGAATAAGAAGAATTTTTAGATGTTTACTATTTATAGCTAATATTTTAAAATTCCATGGAGTCTTTAGATTTGGGAATAATTTGTGATTATTATTTTTTTTCCTTTAGGAACATAATTTACTGTAACTTAAAGATTTAAATTATAAATTTGCATATAGAGCAGCAATACTGTACAAATTAAGCTTTAAGGTATTCCACATGATGTTTAATTTATATTTACAAAGAGAGTTTGGTCTACTATCTTTCTTATTCCTTTTATTACCAGCAATAGTAATAATACACATTTATTCTTTGTGGGTCTTCCTGAGATTAAAAGATAGCAAATCCATTAATTAGAAAGAATACATGGAAAATTAGGTGAAATTTAGAGGAAAGCTCCACCTGTCTTTTTTTAAATAAATTTATTTATTTAATTTATTTATTTTTGGCTGCATTGGGTCTTCGTTGCTGCATGCGGGCTTTCTCTAGTTTTGGTGAGCGGGGGCTACTCTTTGTTGCGGTGCGCGGGCTTCTCATTGAGGTGGCTTCTCTTGTTGCGGAGCATGGGCTCTAGGCACGCGGGCTTCAGTAGTTGCGGTACCTGGGCTCAGTAGTTGTGGCTCGCGGGCTCTAGAGTGCAGGCTCAGTAGTTGTGGCGCACGGGCTTAGTTGCTCCGTGGCATGTGGGATCTTCCTGGACCAGGGCTCGAACCCGTGTACCCTGCATTGGCAGGCGGATTCTTAAGCACTGCGCCACCAGGGAAGCTCCCACCTGTCTTAATGTTCTGGTTCATATTGTAATGCAAGGTGTTCTCTGTGTACTTCATTGCCTAATGGGTTGGGAATCTTGATAGAAGCATCTAACTTTGCTATAGTATTTTAATCTCTAGAAAGATTATAGGCAAAAGGGGCCTAAAATGATCATTATGTGTCTCTTTGCAATATTTTTTCCTTAGGTTCTTTTCAACTTGGCCAGTCAATATTCAGCTAATGAAATGTATCCTGAAGCACTAAACACCTATCAAGTTATAGTGAAAAATAAGATGTTTAGCAATGCAGGTAAGTGTGTATAGTCAGTTTTTCCCATAAGTATAGTTCTTTTGTACTGTTAATTTACAATTTCCTCACTTTATGCTTTCTTATAATGAAATGATCTGTGCTCTGAGCAAATTCATATTTGTGATAGAGGTGCCCTGCTTAAAGATATGAAAATTCACACAAATACAAATGAAGAAATACAGTTGGTATAAGATATATTGCCTAACAGTAAATGAAAACAGTATTCTGTATCACAGGTAGAATGAGCCATGGCAACCTACAGAAAGAACATGCTTTCTCTTGTATAATTATCCACAAGAGACTGTTGTTTATATTTAGCATTCATATTGTGTAATTTTTTGGTCTCAGTATTAAAGTATATCAGAATATCATTTTCTTTAATATTTTATTAAACTGTTACATCATATAGTTTAAACCAGGTAAGTGTACTCTTTTTGTTCCTGAGCTACAGGCATCTTCATCCTGGGTCCTGGGGTGGGCCCTGTAGAGTGGAGGGAGGATCCGGATTATGGAGAGCTAATTATTACATAAGATCCTCCAAGTCCTGGTGAGAAGATGTGAGGGATTATTCGAGTACGAGTTGGAAAGTCTAGACAAGCTTTCTGAGTGGACGTTGCATTTGAGCCGAGTCTCAAGTTTTGTAGAAACACTTTTTCTCATCAATTCATAAATGCTTACTGTAGAAAACGTGGGGAAAAAAGGATAAACTGTACATATTGGAGCTCTGGGAGATGCTGGAATAACGTCCAAAAGAAGGTCTCATTTTGAATTATCTAATATTTTTTAAGTCCCATGTTTTCTTAGAAGAACACAACTCCAGTTTTATAATGTCACTCTATTGTTTTCTAGCCATGTTTCCAGGAATCCATCTGTCTTAAGTTCCAATTCCTTGCAGAAGTTTAGTGTGCACATACATGAAAATAGTATAACTGTTTTAAAGTGAGAATTTTAGTTAATGTCTTAAGCTTCATAAGTTGAGAAGACCTTCAAAAAATATAAATTAAGGTCATCTAAAATATCATAGAAAAAGTGGAAAAAGTAGGATATTACATACTCATTAAATTTTTTTTTAATTAGGACGGTTGAAAGTGAATATGGGAAATATTTATTTAAAGCAAAGAAATTATTCCAAAGCCATTAAATTCTACCGAATGGCCTTAGATCAAATTCCAAGTGTCCATAAAGAAATGAGGTAAGTTTGTAAAATTTAAGGGTCGTTCTTCAGAAACAAGGTCACTCTTTTGACCCGTTGCCAGTGGGCTGAGTGCTTTGTGGTATCTGTACATGAGAGGTGTTAGATTCTTGTTGTAGCTGTAGTACTTTGGTCTGTCCCCTTGTGACTACTTGCATGCATTTGTGTGAAGGAAGTTAAAGGTTGAAGGCATAATATGTGATTAGTTGGAATAAAACTAAGCTAATGGGCCTATATAGGGAATAACGCTGCGGGCCATTAGCGCCATAATACAGCTTACTGCCAACACCAAATCAAACCGGTTCTTTAGAACATACCAGACTCCAGAATGCAAGACTGGAAACCAAGACCTCCTTACATTCTTACTACAGCTTGAGAAGGGAAGAGTGAGAGGAAGCGTTACTGTTGAATCTTAGAAGAGGGGGGAAGAGGGGGATGCTGGGATGTTTCCTGTTCTTACAGTATTTCAGGAGCAGAAACAGTAGATTACCTTATGGTCTGGTTATAACTATGGGAACATAGGAGGGTACCAGGATACTTACTGGTCATAATTTCTCCTAGGCACAATACAATGCCTCTGTGAAAGTTAATTTCTTTGTAAATGCCACTTTTCGCAATAATTTGTTTTCGAATTATGCATGATATCTCATTATCATCAACAAATATCTAACTTACAGAACACAATGCCCTTGAGGTACTTTTAACCCAGGTGAGGCCAAGAATTTGAGCATTTTAGAAAAAGATAATAATATTATATAGTATATGTTAAGTGCTTAACAATCCATAATCAAGAGGTAGTATAGTAATTTAGTTGAAGGAATAATTATTGAGAACAAGAAAGGTCAAGAAAGGCTTAATGAAGGAGGTATACTTGAGTTGGTTACTAAAGTGAAGACAAGTGAAGGGGTAACATTCTCGACAAAGGGAGCACTGTGAGAAGAGTCCGGGAAATACTGTGATCTGATCAGAGAATTAGGAGTAAAAGGATTTAGTTGAAACGGGGTTATATTGAGGAGTGGTTAGAAATAAGGTAGGATCACATTCATTAGAATGGCTATAATATAGACAGTAATTAGTGTTGAGGAAGATGTAGAGAAATTGGAATCCTCATACGTTGGGGATATAAAATGGCCCAGACACTTTGGAAAATAATTAGGTTGCTTTTTAAAAAATTAAACACAAATTTACCATATGACCAATTCCATTCCTAGGTATATACCCAAGAGAAATGAAAACATGTGTTATCACAAAGGATTGTACAGGAATGTTTATAGCAGCATTATTCATAATAGCCAAAAAGTAGAAGCAATCCAAATGTCCATCAGATAGTCAATGGATAAATAAAATGTGATATAGCCATACAATAGAATACTATTCAGCAATAAAAAAGGAATGAAGTACTCTTACATGCTGTAATATGGAGGAACCTCAAAAAGATTATGCTAATTGAATGAAGCCAGACACAAAATATCACATATTGTAACTCCATTTATATACAATGTCTAGAAAGGCAAATCCAGAGAGACAGAATGTAAATTAGTGTTTGCCTGGGGCTAGAGGTGAGATCGAGGAATGACTGCAGATGGGCACAGGTTCTCTTTTTGGGGTGATGGAAATGACAGAGTAAGAATGTGGTTATGGTTCCACAACTGTGTTAATATAGCAATAATTATTGAATCATACACTTAAAATAAGTGAATTTTATGATGTGTTAAGTAAACCTCAATATAGCTTTAACAAAACAAAACAGAAAAGAAGTAAAGTGGGAAAGAAAAGAAGGAAATTATTTGTGGAATGTCTTGATTGCCATTCTAGGGAGTTCAGACCTTTAAAGCGAATCCATGTTTATTTTTCTCTAGGATTAAAATTATGCAGAACATTGGAGTTACATTTATTAAAACTGGGCAGTATTCAGATGCCATTAATTCATTTGAGCACATAATGAGTATGGCACCAAACCTGAAGGCAGGCTTCAACCTAATTCTTAGTTACTTTGCTGTTGGAGATCGAGAAAAAATGAAGAAGGCATTCCAAAAACTGATTGCTGTTCCATTGGAAGCTGATGAAGATGGTAAATACATTTCAGCAAATGTGAGTGTGAAGAAGACTGTTGTGTAGCCAGCGCCTAATTACCTGTGCTTCTCTGTCTCCAGCAATGAGGGAGTTGGAGTGGATGACATTTCAGGTTTCTCCCAGCCCTGTATTAATGTGTTTTATCATTTTCATTTGTTATTTAAATTAGGTTGACACCAGGGCTATTGAAATAGGGCTAGAGATTATGGTTAAAACAGACTGCACAGTTTTAGTCAAAAAACAAAAAGAATCTTAGGAAAAATTGTCATTCTTTAGTGTTATTTTATATGGAGTCATACCCTGTGCACTTGCCTGTGTTGATACATCGCAACGTATAGTAATGTCAGTTTCATAAATTGAACCTGATAGGTCTTCCTGATAGGGTGTAAGGGTGTCGCAGCATAGTGGCTGGCCCCACTACTCAGTACTCAACTCGCCTTGTTCCTCTATATTTAAAATAGCACTAATTATAACAACCTACCGTATAGGATTGTAAGGGTTAAATGAGGTAATGCATGTGAAATGCTTAAAATAGTACCTGGAACATAGTAAGTGCTGGGTAGATGTTAACTATTATATATAAAACTTTCATATTGAGAAAAAGTCATATATGTTGTGAAAGAAATCATCTATGTTTTCAATAGGAAGTAGCAATATGGATCATACTAAGTAATTGATGATCATTAAAGCATTTATATTTGAGTTAAGAATTCATAATATCACACATTTGTACTAACAACCACAGCTTCTGTGTACTTGGCCCTATTCTTTCCAGCCTGACCTTGTATCAACTGCTAGAATCTATGTTAGTTCAGTGGAGAATGTGATAGGTAATCAGAAGTAAGAAGAAAAAGTTTACATAAGGGAAAATAGTTTAGAAAGATTAATATATTCTCCATTTTATACAGCTAGCCTAGTGGTGGGGTTGATTAGAAATCTAGTTCTTGATTCTTACCTCTGAATCACTCATTTTTTTCCCCCAGGATGACCCACATACTAATTTAGTGATTGAAGCTATAAAAAATGATCATCTAAGGCAAATGGAACGTGAAAGGTAATATTTTGGGCACTTCATGATTAAAACTTAATAATGTAGTCTTAACTTCTGTAAGAGAGTTGAATATGCATTCTGATTATTTCTTTCAGAACTTGTTGTATTCAATATATTTCTTGAATAGTGCTGTCGTTTCACCATTTCTATACTCAGTGGGATTCTTTTTTCTCCTTCAGTATAATCTCAGTCCTCATGCTAATCCCAATTATTATTACTCAGTTACTCTTACTATTTCTCTGTAATTTGCTTTCCCTCTGCCTCTGGTGCAATATTAGAACTTTGTTCATATTACCTTTGTTCAAAAATTTATGTCTCTGTGTATCTTTATCATGGCCCCCAATTAAATTTCAACTCCCAAAGACAAAATTCTTTTTATTTATTTCATTTCTTCCTTTCTCCGATATGGTACCTAGTCTCTGTCAAGTATGGCTTGCACCTTCTAATATTTATTGAATATGCAACAGGTATCTTAGAAGTTATATCGCATCACAGAGGGCTCTTAGTTTGTTTTTTTTTTTTAATTGTGATAAAATACACATAAAATTTATCTTAACCAAGATATGTAATTCTTCATTTCAAAGGTAGTGTTAGGTGCATTCACGTTGATTTGTAGCCAGTCTCCAGAACTCTTTTTATCTTCCAAACTGCAGCTCTGTACCCACTGAACAACTCCCATCCCCCTCCCCGAGCTCCTGGCAGCCACCACTCTGCTTTCTGTCTATGAATGTGACCTGCTCTAGGGACCTCATGGAAGTGGAATCACGGTACTGTCTGTTTGTGACTCGCTTTTCATCCACGGTGTAGACGGTGACAGGATTTCCTTCCTTTTTAAGGCTGAATAATATTCCATTGTGTGGATGGAGGGCCCTTAATCTTTAGGATTTAGTTTAACAGTAAAAATTAAACTTACACTTCTGGGAAGATGGAGTAGATGTACTTTTCCATGTTCTTCCCGCTAAGTACAAATAAAAACCCCGGAAATTGTATATACAACAAAATGAGAAGAAAGGTAGAGACAAGAGGGCAGATCATCAAGGGACCCGGGGGCTTGAGGAACAGCATGGCAGTGAGTCCCCTCACATTTCCCAGACTTGGAGCTGAAGAAGCTGGCAGTCAGAAAGCCAGGGGCTGCATTTTTAAAAAAGGCTCTAAGAAAAGCCAGAGGACAAGGTGAGGGGTAGGCTAGCAAGACAGAAAACTTTCAGACAAATGCCACAGAAAAAAGCTGTGGTCCCATCCCCACACATGCCAGCAACAGCCAAGTGGTTGCCTAGACTTCCACCCTCCCAAGGCTGTGAGGAGACACTCAGTACCCCAGCAGACCAAGTAGGGAGCAGGACTTTAATCCCCAAGGCCCTCCTGGAGCCCCGCCGCTCTGACTCTGTGGTGTAGTGGACAGCACGTGGGGAGCCTGGAACTCCACCCCACCCAGCAGTACAGGGCGCTCTGGACCCTCCCTCCTGCGTGGTGTCGGAGGGGCAGTGGGGAACCAGGGCCTCGGTCATCACTCAGCTGTAACAAGGCCACCCCACCATGGTGTCAGTAGGGACCGGGGGACGCAGGGGCTCCCATCCCACCCAGCAGAAGCAAGGGCCTCCTCCCATGTGGGTGTCAAAGCAGGCTGTGTGGCGAATATGGGCTTCTCCCCTTATCTGGCATGTGATGCGGTGGTGTCTCTTCTTTCCCTGCTACAGTGGTGTCAGGAAAGACAGCTAAAACAGAAGATTTAAATAAAATTCAGTCTTTTTTTTTCTCTACGTCAATTTTCATTTTTTCACAATAAAATACAAAAGCATTCAGCTCTTTAAAGTATATCACTTGGGGCTTCCCTGGTGGCGCAGTGGTTAAGAATCTGCCTGCCGATGCAGGGGACACGGGTTCGAGCCCTGGTCCAGGAAGATCCCACATGCCGTGGAGCAACTAAGCCCATGTGCCACAACTACTGAGCCTGCACTCTAGAGCCCGCGAGCCACAATTACTGAGCCCACGTGTGCCACAGCTGCTGAAGCCCGTGTGCCTGGAGCCCATGCTCCGCAACAAGAGAAGCCACCGCAATGAGAAGTCTGCACACCACAAGGAAGAGTAGCCCCCACTCGCCACAACTAGAGAAAGCCCATGCGCGGCAACGAAGACCCAACGCAGCCAAAAATAAAATAAATAATTAAAAAAAATAAATAACAATATAAAATACATCACTTGCCCAAATCCTCAGAATCAGGGTGAAAGTAGTATTGAAGAACCTGAATGAACATTATTTTATTTTTACTTTTTTATTGAAATGTAGTTGATTTACTATATATATATTTATTTTAGATTCTTTTCCATAGGTTATTACAAGATACTGAGTATAGTTCTCTGTGCTATGCAGTAGGTTCTTGTTGGTTATCTATTTTTTTTTTTTATTTTTTAAAATTTATTATTTATTTTTGGTTGCATTGGGTCTTCGTTGCTGCGTGCAGGCTTTCTCTAGTTGTGGCGAGTGGGGGCTACTCTTCACTGCGGTGTGCGGGCTTCTTACTGCGATTGCTTCTCTTGTTGCAGAGCATGGGCTCTAGGCACGTGGGCTTCAGTAGTTGTGGCACGCGGGCTCAGTAGTTGTGGCTCGCGGGCTCTAGAGCCCAGGCTCAGTAGTTGTGGCGCATGGGCTTAGTTGCTCCACGGCATGTGGGATCTTCCCGGACCAGGGGTTGAACTGGTGTCCCCTGCATTGGCAGGCGGATTCTTAACTGCTGCACCACCAGGGAAGTCCCAGTTATCTATTTTATATATAGTAGTGTGTATATTTTAATCCCAAACTCCTAGTTTATTACCCCCCCTTCCCCTTTGGTAACCATAAGTTTATTTTCTATGCCTGTGAGTCTGTTTCTGTTCTCTGAGTAAGTTCATTTGTATCATTTTTTTAGATTCCATGTAGAAGCAATATCGTATGATATTTGTCTTTGTCTGACTTACTTCACTTAGTATGATAATCTCTAGGTTCACCTATGTTGCTGCAAATGGCATTATTTCATTCTTTTTTTTAATGGCTGGGTAATATTCCATTGTGTATATATACCACATCTTCTAAAATTCAGTCTTATAATGTAAAAATGTCCAAGTTTCTTTTTCTTTTTTTTTTTTTTTGGCTGTGCGGTGGCTTGCAGGGGGTCTCAGTTCCCTGACCAGGGATTGAACCTGGGCCACGGCAGTGAAAGCCTGGAATCCTAACCACTGGACCTCCAGGGAACGTCCAAGTTTTGATCAAGAATCACTCGTCATACCAAGAACCAGGAAGATCTCAAACAGTGAAAAAAGATAGTCCATAGACGCCAACACTGAGATGTCAGAGATGTTAGAATTATCTGACAAATTTTAAAGCAATCATGATAAAAATGCTTGAACAAGCAATTATGAACACACTTAAAACAAATGACAAAATAGCCTCAGAAAAGAAATAGAGTCTCAGCAAACAAATGATATAAAGAAAAACCAAATGGAAATTTTAGAACTGAAGAATATAACAGCTGAAATGAAAAGCTCAGTGGAGGGACTCAACAGGAGAATGAAGGGGAGCCAGGAGAGATTTGGTGACTGGAAGAGAAAATGGAAATTATCCAATCTGAACAAATAGATAAAACAGACTAAAAACCAAAATAACCAGCGCCTCAGGGATCTCTGGGACTATTACAAAAGAACCAACATTTGTGTCATCAAGTCTGGGAAGGAGAGGTGAAAGGAATTAGGCTAAAGAAATAATAGCTGATAACTCCCTAAATTTGGCAAGGAAAATAAACTTACAGTACAAGGAGCTGAAGAAATCCCAAGGAGGATAAACCCAAGAAAATCCATGTTATGATATATCATGATTAAACTTCTGAAAATTAAAAACATGAAGTCTTTTTTTCTTAAAATATTTATTTTATTTATTTGGCTGTGCCAGGTCTTAGCTGTGGCATGCGGGATCTTCGATCTTCTTTGAGGCTTGCCGGCTCCTTAGTTGTGGCATGCGAACTCTCAGTTGTGGCATGTGGGATCTAGTTCCCTGACCAGGGATTGAACCCAGGCCCCCTGCCTTGGGAGTGTGGAGTCTCAAACCCTGGGCCAAAAGGGAAGTCCCTAAAATCACAAAGTCTTGTAAGGAGGCAGAGAAAACAACCCATAAGGGAAAAGCAATTAGAATGACAATGGGAAAGTCTTAAATCAATAACCTAAGCTCCCAGCTTAAGAACCTAGAAAAAGTATAAAATAATTAAGCTGTAAGGATGTATTGTACAGCACAGGGAATATAGCCAATATTTTGTAACTATAAATGGAATATAACCTTTAAAAATTGTGAATCACTATATTGTACGCCTGCAACTTACATATATAAGTTTCAGGGATTTTATATATATATATATAAATATTTTTCAGGTATTATGTATTTTATATATATATAATGTACATCAACTATACCTCAATTAAAAAATAAAGAACCTAGAAAAAGAAGAGCAAAATCAACCCAAAAGAAGCAGAAGGAAAGAAAGAATAAAAGAACAGAAATCATTGGCACTGAAGAGAGAAACAATACAGAACATCAGTGAAACAGCTGATTCTTTGAATAGATCAGTAAAGTTAACAAACTTCTAACAAGACTGATGAAGGTAAAAGAGAGAAGACCCAAATTACTAGTATTAGGAACAAAATAGTAGCTATCACTACAGACCCTGCAGACATCAGAAAGATATTAAGGAAATACTACAGACAACCCTGTACACAGGGTTGTAAATTTGAAACTTAGACAAAATGGACCACTTTCTTAAAAAATACAAACTACCACAACTCACTTAATATGAAATAGATCGTTTGAATAGCCCTTTGAATGTTAAGGAAATTGAATTTATAAGGCAAATCTCCAGACCTATATGGTTTTACTAGAGAATTCTAGAAAATGTTTAAAGAAGAATAAACATCATTTCTATACAGTTTCTTCCAGAAAATAGTTCATTTTATGAACTAGTATTACCTTGATATCAAAATAAAACAGAAGAGACAGAAAACTACAGAAAAATATCTTGTGACTATAGATTAAAAATTCTCAAGAAAATATTAGGAAACCAAAAATACTAACAAAATAGGAAAAGAATTATGCACCATGACTAATTGGGATTTATCCCAAGACTACAAGATTGGTTTACTATCTAAAATTCAATTAATATGATACAGGATATCAGTAGAACAAAGAACAAAAGCCACATGATCATCTCAGTAAACCAAAAAAAAAAGGAAAAATTGGGGGGGAACAAAATCCAAAATCCATATTGGATTTTGTTTAACAAACAAACAAAACTTCAACAAGCTAGGAGTAGAAAGGAGGTTGCTCCATCTGATAAAGGACATCTATGAAAAACCCACAGTTTCACATTATAGTACTTAATGGTGAAAGACAGAAAGAAAAGTAACTAAAAGACTTACTTATCCAGATTGGAGAGAAGTAAAACTTATCTCTGTTTAAAGATCACATGATCTTGTACATAGAAGATCCTAAGGAACGCACTAAAAAAATTTACCACTGATAAACGAGTTCAGCAAGGTTCCAGAGTAAAAGATAAACATGCAAGAATCAACAGAATACTATAGAAGTGTGGTACACAGTGCTAGTGAGCTATCTGAAAATACTGTAGAGGGGTGGTACACACTGCTAGTGAGCTATCTGAAAATGAAACCAATTACATTTACAGTAGCATAAAAAATAATTTATTAGGAGTAAATTTAACAAATGAAATGCAAAACTTGTACTCTGAGAACTGTAAAACATCATTGGAAGAAATGCTAAATAAATGGAAAGAGATCACATGTTTATGGATAGGCACTTAGTACTGCTAAGATGGCAGTGCTCCCCAGATTACAGATTCAGTGTAATCCCTATCAAAATCCCAGTAGTGTTTTTGCAGAAAGTGACAAGTTGATCCTAAAATTCATATGGAAATGTAAGGAATCCAGAATAGCCAAAACAATGTTGAAAAAGAATAGAAAAGTTCGAGGACTCAAGCTACACAGCCACACTAATTAAGACAGTGTGATAATACTTTATGTTAGAAGCATAAAGACATACATAAAAGTCAGTGGGATGGAATTGAGAGTCCAGAAGTAAACTCTTACATTTATAGTCAATAAAACTGTCAGGACAATTCCATGGGGAAAGGATAGTCTTTTCAGCAAATGGTGCTGGAACAATTGAATGTGCTCATGCAAAAGAATGAAGTTGGACGTCTCTTTCACACCATACAGAAAAATTACTTCAAAATGGATCATAGACCTGAAAGTAAGAACTAGAATTACAAAATTCTTAGAAAAAAAAACATAGAAGTAAATATTATTGACCTGTGTTAGGCAATGGTTTCTTAGGTATGAAAACAATAGGTAAATAGAAAAAATAGGTAAATTGGACTTCACCAAAATTAAAGATTTTCGTTCTTCAAAGTACACCATCAAGAATGTGAAAACAACCTAATGAATGGGAGAAAATATTTGCAAGCCATGTATCCAAGAAGGGACCTACTTCTGCAGTACGTAGAAGAACTCTTCCAACTCACTAATAAAAAGGCCAAAACCTAATTAAAAATATACAAAGGATATGAATAGACATTTTTGCAAAACAGATATTCAAATGGCAATAAGCACATGAAAAGATGCTTAACTTCAGTACTCACTTAGGGACATGCAACTCAAAACTGCAATGAGATAGCACTTCACACCCACTAGTGTGACTGAATCAAAAAGATAGATAATAACGTGTTGATGCGGATGTGGAGAAGTTGAAAGAAACCTTGTATGCTGATGGTGGAAATGTAAACTGGTACAGCCACTCTGGAAAAGTCTGGAAGTTCTTCATAGACTTAACGTATGACCCAGCAATTTGTCTCCTAGATACATACCCAAAAGAAATTAGAGCATACATCCACATAATAACATAATAAGTTATACAGGAATATTCATAGCAGCATTATTCGTATCCAGAAAGTGGAAACAACCCAAATGTCCACAACTGATGAATGGGTAAAAAATATATGATCCATCCATGCAATGGAATATTATTTAGCCATAAAATGAATGAAATACTGACATATGTTACAGTACACATGAACCTTGAGGACGTTATGATAAAGTGAAAGAAGCCAGTCACAAAAGACCACATATTCTATGATTCCATTTATAAAACGAAAGGTGAAGATTAGGCAAATCTATAGAGACGTGTAGTAGTTCAGTTTTAGTATTTACCACAGTTTCTGTAGTGGCAGTTTTCACCCTTTCATTTCCACAGACAGTGCAGATTATGCAGCTTCAGCTGCCGAGTCCTGTGTATCTCTCTCTCCTTCCTTCTTTCTCCCTCCCTTCCCCCCCTTTCTTTCCCTCCTTCTTTCCTCAGAATGCATCACAGACCAAGAACTGCTGACCCCAAGGGCAGTCATGGCTTGCTGATTGCATTTCCCAGTCATGGTTTTCAACCTGATTTGTAAACAGATTGCTAGCATAGCTGCCCGGACAGTGTTTACACTTACATTTTAAGAAATAAATTGAAACTCTTTTTATACCATATTTCTAAATCTTTTTTGTTTGTTTGATATAGGAAAGCCATGGCAGAAAAATACATCATGACAGCAGCAAAACTCATTGCTCCTGTAATTGAAACATCTTTTGCTGTAGGTTATGATTGGTAAGAGAGAAATTCAGTATAACTGGATGGACATGATGTTTTCTAGTTTATACGTTTATTGATTTAAAACTTTGTTATTAGAAAAGTAAATAAATAATTGCAAATATTGATTTCTACTTATCAAGCAAATACTATTATATGGTAAGATTAGTATAGGCCACTCTAAAAGTTCTAACATATTTTTCTTATTGTTCATGTCATTTTGTAAATTAAGTACTAAGGCAAGTGTGCTACATTTGATATGTGGATACATAATTGCTTTCGTTGTATAAATTCCAGCCTGTGCCCTCTTCCTTTTTACTTTATCTTTTCTCATTATGTCCTTTTTCTACCTTAAATTTGTCAGTACTGCTAAACTTTTTATCCTGAGTAATACCTCTCACACCTAAAAACGCTATTGTCTGTGGATATATTTCCTAGATAGGAGTGAAGGGTTTTTAGAGCTGGAAAAATCTTAGGTCATTTTTTGGATGAGTAGTTGAATTTGTTTCTTCCACCCAGTACGACAATCCTCTTTATAGCATCCCATGTAGGTGCCATTTATCCTCTGCTTGGATTCTTACGGTGTTCAAATCATTTGCTTTATTTCTGAACATCTCTAAAGGTTAGAAAATTCTTCATTGTATTGAATCCATAGTTGCCCTTCATGAAACTCTTTTCTATGATCTTTCGAACCAATGTGGAGTGAATCTGTGACCTCTTCTGCGTGGTACCCTACCAGAATTTTTAAAGTCCAAGATACATGTACATGGTTAGAAAACCAAGTAAGTACAGAAGAGTTACAGCTCCCGTTTTCTAATTACTTTTCATGTTTCTTCTTGGTGGAAGTAACGTATGCTTTCTTTACCATATCCTCATTACGATTCAGATTCTCGCCATGGAATCCATTGTCTCCCTGGTTTAGTTTGTTCTGGAGGCTTCGTATTTGGCCCATGATGTTTGTTTTTCTGGTGTCTCCAGTTACCTCTCTGTCTTCTCTTGCACTCTTTGCTTCTCTTAGGTTATTTGGAGTCCTCCCTCTCGGAACTCTCCCTGCCCCAGTCTCTGTAAGCTGTTGGTTCCATTAGCCTGGTGTTGAATGTCGTCTTGGGGTTTACCTTCATTTCTTTCCCAGGTTGGATCCTCTTTCTTTTTGAACATCATCTTTATTTTTTCCTTGATTTCTTCCTGAATTAACCCCCTAAGATCTGTCTGTGCATGTCTGTAAGTGTCTAGTTCTGTCCTCATTCTTGGTTGATCATTTATTTGATCAGGTATGATACCCTAAGTTGTAACTTGTTTCCTCTTAGAACTCAAAAAGCATTTCTTCACTGTTAACTAGCACTGTTGCTGATTAGAATTCTAATGCTAGTCTCATCCTTGCTATTTGTAGGTGACCTGCAGTTTTTTTCTGGTAATTTTTATAATTTTCTCTGTAGCTTTGTTCTGAAATTTCATAATGTGTTTAAATTTGTCTTTTTTTTTTTCTCTATTTTCCTCTTAAGCACTCAATAGACCCCTCAATTTGCAGTCTATGTTTCCTTTCAATTTGAGTAAATATTATTTCTCTGCTAATTTACTTCCTTTTCCAGTTATAAATTTCTGTCAATTGGATTTGGACTTCCTTGTTACTTACCTTTCTTATATTTTCCAACTCTGGTTCTGCTTTGCTTTCTGGGAGACTTCTTTGAATTTCTCATTCAACTATTCCATTTAATGGTTTTATTTTACATTTCCAAGAGCACGTTCTTTTTCTCTGGCTGTTCTGTGTCATTGTTGAGTCTGAGGGGAGGTCTGCAGGCTCCCCGTCCACTGTCTGGAGATGGCGGTCAGTGGTTCCCGCTGCCCAGCTCAGCGCTTCACTCCCCGTCCCTGGATCCCCAGCCTCACCTGGAGCAGGAAGCACGCTCCTCCGTGGCGCTTTCTTACCGTAGCCTCCTTTTCTCTGCTTCATAATCCAGCACTCTTTTCATCCTTCGAGAAATTGTATTTCTCATGGGGGTGGAATGGGAAATAGTGCATGCCTGCTACTGTTTTGAATCAGAGGTTTTGCCAATTATTGCTGATAATGAGATAAGGGCTTTCTTCAAAGTTTTTTCTCTTTTCATAAACAGTTCCAGTTTCTTCATCCATTTCAGATACGGTGTGTTTTTCCAAAACGGCTGGTTTCCTACCTGACTGGTTGCTCGCCTAGTTTATAAACAAGTTCCTTAAAATGTGTCCCTGTATCTGTACATGTACTCCACATATGTTCTGATCAATGTATAGTACAACAAATCACTGTATCCCTTTCTGTGAACACCAAATGTTGGTTGTAACCTAAGATCTCCTTGATTTGGGAGACAAGCATCTCACAGTAAATGAACTCTGTTCATCTTTAATTATACTGAATAGTAAATGTTGTTTTACTGTTACTAAATCGAACCTGAATTCTCTTAATGTTTACTAAATCATATACATTTAATTTTCTAATGTTTTTAGCTTTTTAAGAAGATGATTATAGTTGTGTCTTTGCAATCTAGTAGTTGGTATGTAAGTGAAATTTTAAGTATTTATAAAATGCCAACCAGTCTGAGTGAAATTTTCCACTAACTTAACATTTTAACTTATCAAAACTAATTACTTTTGTCATATTAGACTTTTTAAAATTTTATTTTTGGCTGCGTTGGGTCTTTGTTGCTGCGCGTGGGCTTTCTCTAGTTGCGGCAAGCGGAGCTACTCTTCGTTATGCTGCGTGGGCTTCTCATTGCGGTGGCTTCTCTTTGTTGTGGAGCACGGGCTCTAGGCTCACAGGCTTCAGTAGTTGTGGCTCGCGGGCTCAGTAGTTGTGGCTCGCAGCTTCTAGAGCACAGACTCAGTAGTTGTGGCTCACGGGCTTAGTTGCTCCATGGCATGTAGGATATTCCAGGACCAGGGCCTGCATTGTCAGGCGGATTCTTTTGCTGATTTAAAAATTTTCTCTTTGTCTTTGAATTTAGATAGTTTTATTACAATGTATCATAGAGAAAATTGTTTTGAGTTGAACTTTTGGGGTTGTCTCTTAGTTTCATGAACTTGGATGTCCACATCTCTCCCCAGATTTGGGAAGTTCTCAGCCATTATTTCTTTTTTAAAGAATTTTATTGAATTATAGTTGATTTACAGTGTTGTATACAACAAAAATAAATATTTATTGTTTACTTCAGGCCAGTTGGAAGTTCAGGATAAAAAGTATCTGCCTTCAAGAAATTTACAGTTTAGCTATGTTGGTTGTCACCTAAAATCTCCTTGATTAGCTAAGTAGATAATTATATTAGCAATCACAAAACATTGTAACTGCTATGTTACAGTGATGTAACAAGTTATGTTTTATTGTGTGCTGTGTGATTTCTTAGTCCCAATTGCTAATGCTAATGTAGTTTGTTGTCATGGTGTCATGGAAGGCTCCCCAGATTAAGTGACATTTGGGCTGAGGCTCAAAGGATTAGTAGGAATAAAAGTGGGGGAAGGGAGGGAGGGTATTGTAAGTAGAGAGAGGAGTGTCTCAGGGGCCAAGATGTTGGCAGCCCTTCTTGTATAGATTCTTCTGGATAATTAGCCCAAAGGTTCTAAGGCATCCTGTCTGTCTAGCATGGTGGGAGCTTTGTTCCATCCTTAGGAAATTGAGAAAAAAAGTGACTCCAGTAATTTTCTGTGGGGCTTAATCCCTTTGCAGAATCCTGTTTGGTAACAGGAGGGGAAGAGCATCATGCCTTTGTCTTTGAGCCACTTGATTTGTTGATGGCAGCTCAGGGAATGAGTCAGCGTCTTAAATATTTCCGACTTTTCTGATCTTCCACATCTTTGGGTTTGTGAGCCCCTCTTCCTGGAACACCCTTCCCCTTTTGTCAAATCGATTCATCCTTGTCCCTTAAACCGAGCTCCCACATGTCTGGAATACCTTTCCTGTCTGGTTTAGTGTCTCCACCCCTCCATTCCTGTATTTCTTCACCGCGGTTCTTATACCTAGCTCAGTTTACAGGTCTGCTTCCCCTCGAGGGCAAGAACTGTATTTTGTGTGTCCTGGTAGCCCTGTACCAGACGTAATGTCTCACACGTTGTAGACATTCGGTGACCATTTGCTGCGTGCGTTGTGGAATAGAGGGTTTCCCCGTTACTTTGGGGAGCCCTGCATGCTGCTTTGCTGAGAGGGTCCTCCAGGGGGGCCTGACAGGCTGGGTTTCACATCCTCTCTCACCACTCCAAGCAGAAGGGCTGTTTTATAAATCAGGGTTTAAAAAATGTTCTGCTTGAAGAAAGGGATCTTCTGCTTCAATAATTTTATTTTTTAATTTTATCTTTTAAAATTATGTATTTATTTATTTGGCTGCGCCGGGTGTTAGTTGCAGCATGCGGGATCTAGTTCCCTGACCAGGGATTGAACTCGGGCCCCCTGAATTGGGAGTGTGGAGTCTTAACCACTGGACCGCCAGGAAGTCCCAGTATTTTTAAATTATTGGTCTAAGCCAGTGGCTTTGAAACATTTTTGAACCAGACCCTCAGTGAGAAAACGATGAAGCACCCCCCCCCTTGCCCTTGTTATGCACAAAGCCCTTTGATAGCTTTTCTCTTCTGTTACTTGAAAGGTCATGATCCTCAATTTGAAAAACATTAGTCTTGGTGCAGTGGGTTTTGGTAGCAATAGAAATTGGGCTCAAGTTCTTGGCAGTTTTCTACTTGTGCGATCTATTTTTGTATCTATGACATGAAATAATGCCAGTCTTTCAGGGCTGTGGTGAGGACTAAATGTGTTCATGCTTACAGGAATTGGCACATTGCCTGATGTTTAGTTAACAGTAGATGTTCTGTGTGCCCTGGGCAATGGATCCATGAAAGTCTGTTCAAGTTTGGACACAAAAAATTAAATATATTCTCAAGTTCTGTAGAATTTTTCTCACCATCAGAGCATTTAAGATGAAAATATATATAGAAACAGTTTTACCTGTTACAAACTGAAGTTGTTTTATTAATTTTAAAATGAGAATTTTATTTAAAATACCATAAATAATTAGATGCGACAAGAGGCTAATGAAAAATTGGCTGAGAAAACGGGTTTGGAACTGAAGAGCTCTGTAACTTAATGCCTGTGTTGGAAGGAGTCAGGTGCTCAGTCCTACAGAACACTAGGGGCACTTTTAAACACTTGTGCAAAGTCACAGTTAAGAAAACCTAGATATATTAAAATAAAATAACCGTTTTTACCCTTTACTTTATAGGTGTGTTGAAGTTGTGAAAGCTTCTCAGTATGTAGAGCTGGCAAATGATCTGGAAATAAACAAAGCAATTACGTACCTGAGACAAAAGGACTTTAATCAAGTAAGTTTAAAAAAATGTTTAGATGGAAGTTAATGTTAACTGGTCAAAGCGATAATACCGTGAAACTCCTTTCCAGATTACTGTTACCTGTGATTATTCTGAAGTTGAATAATATTTTTATTTCTACCTTAACATAATTTCCTTTAATATAGCGTGTTTTTAATTGTGACCTGTTTGTCCTGTTTCCCTTTTTTTGGCCGCACGGCATGTGGGATCCTAGTTCCCTGACCAGGGATTGAAACCAGGCCCCCTGCAGTGGAAGCACAGAGTCCTAACCACTGGACCGCCAGGGAAGTCCCCTGTCCTGTTTCTTACAATAGAAACGCTTGCCATGTACAACATGGCTGCTAAATTACTAAACCTTATTCTAGTCCAGAGGTCAGCTTTCCCCAGAGGTTTTCAGAGTGTTCCCTGAAGCTCGGAGGCTGTTCAGAGTCAGGTTCGTACCCAGGCGGTGGGGGAGGCCGGGAGCCGGAGCAGCAGCCTGGTGCCTGAGCAGCTCTCCTGGCATCTGTTGTACGTGTTTGGTTTACTCGTTGACGTTGCGTTGGGCACGAAAGGGATCTGTCACTGGTCCCACCACTGGCCTGCCACCTGAGGTGGGGTGGAACGGTGCTCCCCTTCCACAGTCTGCCTCACAGGAGAACAGAAGAACAGCTTTTTAAAAGGGGCCGGGGATCACAAAGGAGAATAAAGAGAATGAAACTTGATACCCTAGTTTATAAAACCAGTGGTTAGTAGCGTATATGCCTGCAATGTAGAAAACTCAGCTCTTCCGCGTTTAGACCCAGAGAGTGAGGGCCGGAGGGAGCCCCAGTGTCTTTCCGCCCTCCTGAGCCAGTTTCAGGCTTTCTTCCTATTTAAGGACCTTCCGTTTTCCTGGAGGCAGTAGAAGTAACTGACCCCTTTGTCGGGGAGGAGGGAGAAGGGCATCTGCCCCGAGGACGTGAGCGAAGGGGAAGCAGCCCGGTGCTCCTGGCGTTGCCGTGTGGTGAAGGCTGGGGCTGGCCCACCGTGCGCATGGGTTCAGCGTGCTTAACGATTGTTCAGCGTTTGTACAGCATAAGAAGACTTTCTGGGTATCTTTGTGTCTGTTCTGCCATTTGAGCGTCACACCCTTGGGCATTAAAAATGCCACCGATGAAACTCTGATCCTGTTGGGATGCTGAAAAGTGGAAGTGAAGTGAGACAGATTGGTCTTTGCTATCTTGCTGGAGTCATCTGTGGACCAAAAAAATAATTTCGTGTCTGTGTGAGAAGTACTGTTACAGATAACAAAATAGAGAAAGCCATTTTCCGAGTTTTCTGTTGATACTTTTAAATGGTCTTTTTAGAAAGGTTTAACACTGTATTATCGTCTATGTTTTAAAAGTGTGTTCACTAAGGAATAAACCCGCTAATTTTTTCATATTTAAATTCATTTAACCCAAATCATATTGTTTGCTGCTTTCCTAGCTGTTCTCATTCAAAATATTTTTTGTTCCATTTGCCTATGTACAATTTTAATATCAATTATTTTACTGATGTTTTAAAAATGTAATTTCTGCTTTCTTTTACATCGCTGCTTTTACTTTGTGTTTCTTTTGTTGTGTATTGTAAGTATGACGAGGTAGGTATAACACAATCTTAGTTTGGAAGGAACACTTTTAGGTTAAAAAGGATTGGATTGACGTATCTCATAATGATCATTGATTAAGATGCTTTATTTATTTATTTATTTTTGGCTGCATTGGGTCTTCATTGCTGCACGCAGGCTTTCTCTAGTTGCGGCGAGCGGGGGCTACTCTTCGTTGTGGTGCACTGGCTTCTCATTGTGGTGGCTTCTCTTATTGCGGAGCACGGGCTCTAGGTGCGCGGGCTTCCGTAGTTGTGGCACATGGGCTCAGTAGTTGTGGCTCATGGGCTCCAGAGCGCAGGCTCAGTAGTTGTGGCACACGGGCTTAGTTGCTCCACGGCATGTGGGATCTTCCCGGACCAGGGCTCGAACCCATGTACCCTGCATTGGCAGGCGGATTCTTAACCACTGTGCCACCAGGGAAGCCCGAAGATGCTTCGTTTACAACTTGGCGTAATGTTGTAAATGTTTTTCAAAAAAAATGCTGAAATTGAAATCTCAGAGTATGGTTTTTTTGTGGTGATAGTGTTGTTTTGTAGCAGAGAAAGAACTCCACTAAAGCCACAGGTGGATGGGGTGAAAGCCAGTGGTGGTGGACAGACATACCCAGAGGAAAGCTGAAGCCCTTAGTGGACGGCATCAGCCAGGAAAGAAAACCAAAACGGAGATTTGTCTATTTTCCTAATTCTTCTTGGGGAAAAATACCCCCAAACTAACAATGTTTATCTTCATTATTTGTTTTGCCATTTACAACTAAATTTTATTGTGAACTTTTATCTGTTTAATTTATAAATTGATTTACATTATTTTACTTTTAAAAACAGAAATATTAGAGATGCATTCATTGAATGTGTAAAGAACAGTATGAAAACAGCCTATTTCAAAGCCAAAAATACCTGAGAATGTTCCTTTTTTTAGAATATTAACCTTTTCAGGATAGCTGTAGTTTAGAAGCTTAAAATTTGAAATATGTTTTTACTCTGTCCATGTTTTTAAATGAATGTTTTAAGTTCTAAATATTCTTGTTAATTCTTCTGAATAATAACTTCGGGTTGCATTGTTCTTGATGTATTGTTTGGATTCGTAGCAATCTTTTGTGGGGAGAATAGATTTGGTGTTAAACATAGTCTTAAAGTATTGTTATCGATGAGCCACAGATTAACAAATATCAGAATTTTAAGATCCAACACATTTCCTTGACTATAATGTGAATAGCTGCTTTGAAAGGAACGATATAAACTGATAGCGTTCCGTTTTTAAAGAATTACCATTGTTGTTAGTTTGCTTTCGGGTTCTGCTTTCTGGATGTCAGAAATATCAGAGAACAGCCTTCTTCCCCTCTACAGTCTACTTGAGTCAGAGGATTCAATGGATATGTGAGTTATGCCTATTCACGTGCCTTATAATTAATTAATTAATTAATTATTTTTGGCCGTGCCACACGGCTTGTGAGATCTTAGTTCCCTGACCAGAGATTGAACCCACGCCCTCAGCAGCAAAAGCGTGGAGTCCTCACCACTGGACCTCCAGGGAAGTCCCCACTTGCCTTATATTTTAAATTAGCACATACATTTATAGTGACACAATCTGTAAGTAAAGATGAAAACATCTCAATTCTTATTCAATGTGAAATGCAGCTTATAAAGCTTAGAGGCTCAGAAGAGGAGCTGGGGTTGGGTAGAGTTGGTGAGGTGGCTTCTGCAGGGAGTCACTTCCAGGTAAGTTTTAGGAGCTTCTTGTTATGGAAGAGCCTTCCAAGAAAGAAAGTGAGAAAGGGGGTCTCAAGATGGAGGGTATGGCGTTTGGGTTTTTCTCTTACAGAATTTACTTTGTGGGATTATAAACTAATGGTCTGGAAACTTTCAACAGTTTTCTCTCGAGTAATCAAGACCCTTTAAGAGAGCAGTTCTTTACTGCGCTATGACCGGGTGTGCAGCTCTCCTGCCCTTGGCCGCAGGAGAGTCACGTGCTCGGTGGCCCGGCGCAGGGCTCGGACCACACGGCGTCCACCGGCTCAGGGCTCTGACCGCACGGCGTCCACCGGCTCAGGGCTCGGACCGCACGGCGTCCACCGGCTCAGGGCTCTGACCGCACGGCGTCCACCGGCTCAGGGCTCGGACCGCACGGCGTCCACCGGCTCAGGGCTCGGACCACACGGGCGTCCAGCAGCAGCAGCTGCGGCCCCTGCAGAAGCTGAGCAGGGCTTTGCTTGGACACAACTGCTCCCCAGGAGCCAGCAGCCAAGCATTTTCTATTCAGTAAATGTATTGTAAAGGAAGGAAGGAAAACCATGTCTTTTTCCTGTTTCTGGTACCTTTCAGTAACTTCTAGGTGGAGAACTCATCCACCTCTCATGCAAGGAGCCTGTCATCCCAAGTGTCCTGCCAGGTCGGGGCATCTCAGACTTGCCAGGGGGTAAAAATGTGCTTTCCTCATGGCTTCAGAGTGTAGTTACATTTGGATCTGTATCAGGTCACTTTGTGACGCTCCCAGAATTGCTTTCTATCCCAGTTTTGAGAATTCTTTTTCACAAGTACTGATAATCAAGTGAAATTCTCATCTGTCATCTGTTTTCCTGAACACACTAATCACCCCTCTGTGCCTTCCCTGGTCTTGTCCCCAAACTTAAGCCTAAATGCTATCATATTACAAAGGTAATAACTTGCAGATATTTCATTTTTAGGCTGTAGAGACCTTAAAAATGTTTGAAAAAAAGGACAGTAGTGTGAAGAGTGCAGCTGCAACCAACCTCTCATTCCTGTATTATTTGGTGAGTTCTGCTTTTCATAACTACGTTGGTACTGTGGTATTTTTACGTTGCTGCCCAAGGAGGGGCTCTGGAGAAGCGGGGTGGAGAAGGACAGCACGGCTGGGGTGGGTCTGGGGGCCGCTTGGGTGGTGGACGTGAGTGCGAGGCCATCTCAGAAGGAGGACGGAGGGAGGACCTGTGGAGCTGATCTCAGGTGGGAAATCAGGGTTAGAGATAAAATGCGTGGTTGTCTCTGTAGAGGTTTAAGCTTTGATGATAGATGCCATGGACGGAATGATTGTCTCCCCAAAATTCATCTTTGAAGCCCTAACACCCAATGTGACTGTATTTGGAGGTGGGGAATTAGGGTTAGCTGAGGTCATGAGGGGAGCCCCCATGATGGGATTAGTGCCTTTATTAGAGGAGAAGGGGACCAGAGCCCTGTGCCCTGTGAGGACACAGCAAGGAGGCCGTCTGCAGATGTGGACGTGGGCCCTCACCAGATACCAGGCCTGCTGACCCCCTGGTCTTTGACCTCCAGCCTCCGGAACTGTGAGAAGTAGCTGTGAATTGTTGAAGCCCTGTCTCTGGTACGCAGACAGCAGGCGGTGTCTCCAGGGTGTGAGCAGAGCACAGGGCTGGGGGCTGAGGAGGCCAGAGTGCAAGTCCGTGGAGGAGACAGGAAAGGAACTAGCAAAGCATGACGGCTTTGGGGGGGGCAGGCATGGTGAGAGCAGAGAGGGGGCACGGGAGAACAAAGGCCCCTGGGGGGGGCGGCGGGGGAAGGCTCAGCCCACCCTGCAGGACGGTCCGCTGGAGCAGGGCTGGGCCTTTGCACCTGCAGCCGCCTCGTGTTCTCCCCCTCCCCTCCCCCCTCCCCCTCCCCCTCTCCCTCCCCTCTCCCTCTCCTCTCCCTCCCCTCTCCCCTTCCCTTCCCCCTCCCCTCCCCCTCCCCTCTCCCCTCCCCTTCCCCCTCCCCTCCCCCTCCCCTCTCCCCTTCCCTTCCCCCTCCCCTTCCCTCCGTGTGCAGCTGCCCTTCCCTCCCTGGACCCTGAGGTCATCCCCTCACATCTCTCCAGTCCCCGTCAGCAACCCATCACTGCTCTTCTAAGTTGTGCCTGAAGCTTAATCCAAAAGACAGTGTTACACGGTTTAGTGTTTATGATGGCAGCACCCCGCTCTTAGGGAGTCCACACAGATACTTGTATGTGAATGTTCAGAGCAGCGTTATTCATAATAACCAGGAGTGGGTGGAAACAACCCAGGTGCCCGTGAACTTGGTGGAGAGGTCTGCGGGACTCGGATGCCCTCTGTGGTCCACAGCCCAGCCCGGCGCGGATCTGGGTCCTCTGCAGGAGCAATAGCTGGACATGGGTGGGGAGCGAGGGCGAGCTGGGCCAGGGGTGCGAGTCTGCACCCGCCCTGCCCCTGGAGACTGGGAAGGACCTTCAGAGGGTAAGGTGCCGCCACACGTTCACATGCACGGCCACTGGACAAGGATCACGGGGGATGGGAGGTGGGAAGCAGCGCCCCTCCCTCAGCCACGCCGATGAGGCACCAGCAGTTATGTTGTGAGAGGTGGGAGGCCCTCGCGGCACAGGTGAATGCCAGCCCAGCCGTGTCCTAATCAGGCACTGGCGGTGGGGACGGAGCGGAGGCGTGGGCTGTGGCGATGCGGGACCCACCGGCCATGCAGCCAGGGTGACCCAGGGTGACGGGGCAGGAGGGCGGTGGGGCCTCTAGCTGGGCGGGTGCCGTGGGTGTGGGGAGCTCCCACCTGCAGTCAGCGATGGCAGGAAGGTGGGTGCTGGAGATGGAACCGCTGCTGTGGAAGTGGTGCTGGTGTCCAGACCATAGCTGTGGAGCAGTCGGTTGTAAGAAACTTCTTGACAAGTAAGACCTTTTGTGGAGTGAGTCCAGCGAAGCCAAGATATGTAAAATATGTGCTTGTTTATCCTGTCTGTAATCTCGGAAAGTCCCTTTATCATGTCTGTAATCTCAGAAGAGGCAGAAGGGGTACAGTGAACTTCAAATAATTTGTATATTTTTGTACTTTAGGAGAATGAGTTCGCACAAGCCAGTAGCTATGCAGATTTAGCTGTGAACTCTGACAGATATAACCCGTCAGCTCTTACTAATAAAGGGAATACAGTTTTTGCAAATGGTGACTATGAGAAGGCAGCTGAATTCTATAAAGAGGCTCTAAGAAATGATTCTTCTTGTACTGAAGCACTTTACAATATTGGTAAGTAAAACAGGCAAAATTGCCTTCTTTTTTTTTTTTTTTTTTTTTTTTTGCTTAAAAAGCTCCAATTCATTGAGAGGAAGAGTTCCTTGCAACAAAAAGTTGAAAAGAAGACTCTTGGATTATAGACTATTTTTAATGGAATTAATGACTCAGAATGTGGACACTTGTGAGATTTGGGTAGATGTTGCCGAAATTTCCTCTAAAAAGACTTTCAGGTTCCTCCCACTGTGGTATGAGAATGTTTCCCGAATTCCTGCTAATACTGGATATTATAATTCAACTTTTGCCAAACTGATAGGTGGGGGAAAAAATCTCATTTTCTTCCTTTCTTTTCTTTTTTTTTTTTTTTTTTAATAAATTTATTTATGTTTCACTTCGTTGGGTCTTTGTTGCTGCGCACTGGCTTTCTCTAGTTGCGGTGAGCGGGGGCTACTCTTCGTTGCGGTGCACGGGCTCTAGGTGCGTGGACTTCAGTAGTTGTGGCACACGGGCTCAGTAATTGTGGCATGCAGGCTCAGTAGTTGTGGCGCATAGGCTTAGTTGCTCCATGACATGTGGGATCTTCCTGGACCAGGGCTTGAACCTGTGTCCCCTGCACTGGCAGGTGGGCTCTTAACCACTGCACCACCAGGGAAGTCCCTTCCTTTTTAATTACAAACAATTTCAAACACTAAAAAAAAAAAGAGAGAAAAAGCATACCTCTGTACCTACCACCTATATTTAACACATTTTTACATTTTGTTATTTTTACTTCAGATTTTGTCTTTAATAAACTGTTAGAGACCTGAAGGCTCACACCACCCCATCCCTCCCCTGCCTGTCAGAGGTCACCTGACCCCCATCGTGTCCCCCCGTCATGCCCCCCGTCGTGCCCCCCCATTTGTGCCCCCCCTGTGTGTACCCCTCATCCCCCCCACCCCCACCCCATCGTGAGCTCGTGCTGTTGCAGACACATGTTGATGCAGTGCAGGCTCATGTCTTGGCTTTTCAGTGAAGTTTCCTCTGAAGGTTTCTTCTCCTGCTTCTTTGGTTGGCTTGTTCATGTTATCCTCTCTTTCCTGTGACAATCTTTCCTCCATGTCTGATGAGCCTGGCCTTCTGGAATCTAGGAGTTTGCAGCTGAGGCTGAGTGGGACCTTCGAGGCCTGCCCACTCCCCACCATGGCGCCGTCTGTCTCGTCTGTGTCCTGGGAGTGTCCAGGCAGCTGGATCTCTCCTCCCCGGGCTGGGCTGGGTGGGACGGGAGGGGCAGGGGGCATTAGCAACTCTACCTGGCACTGAGGGGTTGGGAGAAGAGGGGTGAGTGTGGGGGCCTGGGGGCATGAGGTCACTCACCAGGCCCCCGTCCATTTGGCCTCTTCATATGTTTAAATGCCTCTCTTAGTCTGTCGCTTAAGGGAGCTTTATAATTTCTTCTGTGAAACAGAATTTTTCTATTTTTTATGTAGTCAAATTTGGTTTTTGAAAATTTGTGGCTTCATTTGTTTATTGCTTTATGAAACCCTTCCCTACCCCAAGATGACAAAATCATTTTCCTTTCATGCTTTTTTTTTTTTTAATTAATTAATTTATTTATGGCTGTGTTGGGTCTTCGTTTCTGTGCAAGGGCTTTCTCTAGTTGCGGCAAGCGGGGGCCACTCTTCATCGCGGAGCGCGGGCCTCTCACTATCGCGGCCTCTCTTGTTGCTGAGCACAGGCTCCAGATGCGCAGGCTCAGTAGTTGTGGCTCACGGGCCTAGTTGCTCCGCGGCATGTGGGATCTTCCCAGACCAGGGCTCGAACCCGTATCCCCTGCATTGGCAGGCAGAGTATCAACCACTGCGCCACCAGGGAAGCCCTCCTTTTATGCTTTTATAGCTTTGTTTTTTCTATTTAGTTTTAAAATAAAAATTGAATTTATTTGAAAAAGGAATAAATTCAGGAGAGGAATGTGTGGTTTTTTTCGTCATGCATAATCACTTGTCCTGGCACTGTTTATTACTTGTCCCTTAGTCCTCCTTGAGTTTATTTATTTTTTAAAAAATATTCATTCATTCATTCATAAATTCATTCATTCTTGCTGCACCTGGTCTTAGTTGCAGCATGCATGCGGGATCTAGTTCCCCAACCAGGGATCGAACCCAGCCCCCCATCATTGGGAGCACTGACTCTTACCCACTGGACCACCAGGGAAGTCCCAGTCCTCCCTGACTTTAACTAAATTCTGTAACCCAGCCCATTTCTGAACTGTTTGTGCTGTTCTTTTAATGTTTGTCATTCCTGCTCCCCTCAACACTTCAAAACATGCACTAAAGCTTTCATGGTTTAGTGTCTGCCAAACATTAGTGGAATTTCCTGCCCCTGCCTTGTTCCTTTTTTTTTTTTTTGATTGTGTTCATCTTTATTTTCTCTTTTGGATGACTATTTACCTATATTTAAATATTCATTCTGTTACTTTGAGAAAATTACTACCAGTACTAGTATTTATAGCTTACCTTTTTTTCTCTTTCTTCTTTTTAAAGGCCTTACCTATAAGAAGCTAAACCGGCTTGATGAAGCTTTGGACTGTTTCCTGAAACTTCACGCAATCCTAAGAAACAGCGCCCAAGTCCTTTACCAGATAGCAAATATGTATCTTATGTGAAAAACTTAAGGACAGTTATTAATTCACTCAGTTGGTGATTGAGTACCACTTATTAAATAAGCTTAACCAGTGAATTAATTGATGGGGGTATATTTTAAAACCTAACTGTCAAATTAATATGTGATGAAAATATTATTTGAGTGATCCTGTTTTAAAGGGTCATTTGCATTGTAGGAGGAATTATTTAGAAGTTGCAACTAGTACTAATTTTTAGACATAATAATTGAAGTAATTGGGTATCATGTCGAGTCCACACAAGATGTTCATTGAGCGTAAATTAGACCCTTCAGGGAATTCCCTGGCCGTCCAGTGGGTAGGACTCCTCGCTCTCACTGCCAGGGCCCGGATTTGACCCCGGGTCAGGGAACTTAAGACCCCGCAAGCCGTGTGGCGCAGCCAAAAAAAAAAATAATAATAATGATAATGATTAAAAAATTTTGAGTATTGTCTCCTGTGCTTCTGGTAGGGTAGATAAAATTTTTTTTGATAAAAAATGTTAATTTTAGAACAGATAGTGGCATAGTTATTTCTTTTAGCCTTTTTGTTTTGTCCAGTTCATGCCTCTGAAGGTGCCAGTGTCATGACCTGCTGGTGCCCAGTTCCCGATCAGTTTGGATCCAGTCAAGCAGTTGTTGTGTTTGAGGCTGTTTGAATACATTTCCTTATTTTTATGTATTTCTTATGGTATCACATTTGTCATCATTAAAAATAGAAGGCTCTTCTTTTTTTTCTTTTTTTAATAAATTTATCTATTTTATTTATATATTTTTGGCTGCATTGGGTCTTGGTTGCTGCACGCAGGCTTTCTCTAGTTGCAGCAAACGGGGGCTACTCGTCATTGTGGTGCACGGGCTTCTCATTGTGGTGGCTTCTCTTGTTGTGGAGCGCGGGCTCTAGGTGAGCAGGCTTCAGTAGTTGTGGCACGAGGGCTCAGTAGTTGTGGTTTGTGGGCTCTAGAGCACAGGCTCAGTAGTTGTGGTGCACGGGCTTAGTTGCTCCGTGGCATGTGGGATCTTCCTGGACCAGGGCTCAAACCCATGTCCCCTGCATTGGCAGGCGGATTCGTAACCAGTGCGCCACCAGCGAAGCCCCAAGGCTCTTTTTCAGTGAAACTTTGGATTGGAATATTTTCATTTCATTAAGACAACTAATACAAAATAAATAGTAAGTAATCAATAAGTACTGGTGTGAATAAATTATTTGAGTGCATACAGAGGACTTACTAGGCATTAAAGCTACAAAAAACTGTCTTGGGCTTGTAATGTAATTAGGGAAAACTCAATGGAAAATACATGGAAACCATTCCTTTAAAATGTTGAACATTTAAGAGAGGTAGAATAATTGAAACACAGCATTCAGGCATTTTTTTTAAGGACAAATTTTGGACAAAACTTTGAATAAAACAGCACACTATTAATTCTACTAGAAATTTGGCAGTTGATCTTAGTGGGTAGTAATGAAGTAAAAGGAAAAGCAAGGTGTGTGTGTGTATATATATATATATGTCCCATATATATATATATATATATATATATATGGGACAAAAGTGTTATTGCCAGTATGACCATTTTTCATCCTCATCCCTGACGAAAGCCAGAGTAAACAGTATTAAGTAGCACATTAGTACAGACTAGGAAATATTTTTATGAAATGTTGGTTTTAGGTTTGCTTATTGATCAGTGAATTTAGAAAAATTGTGTTATCCTTCATTGAAATTGTCTAAGATACGAATTAATGGAAGATCCCAATCAAGCTATGGAATGGTTAATGCAGCTGATCAGTGTTGTTCCAACTGACTCCAGAGCTTTGTCGAAACTGGGAGGACTATATGACAGTGAGGGGGATAAATCCCAAGCATTCCAGTATTACTATGAGGTGGGTGTGCAGACTTGCCTTCCTTCTGCTTTTTAGCCTTTTGTGAATTGTTATAAAAAAGACAGCAGGCCTTTTAATTTTTAAAAATTATAAATGCTTATTAGCTTTTAAATAAATAATGATTTAAAATAAAACATTTGTGGAATATAAAGTTAGTTTTTGATTATTTTAATAAAAAGTAAAATAAAAGGTACCAATGCATTTTTCTCTTGAAGGATGATTTAATCCCTTTTGAGTCTATTGCATATTTAATTTGACTCGGATCATATATCAGTACATCAAAAAGATGTTTATAGATAATTGAAAAATGTGTCAAACAAATCTTAAGTTTTCCAAATCTTACATAGTTTCAAAACTTGAACAGTGCTTGTGACAGCTCATACTTTTTAATTAAGAAATGCCACACTGTATAACTTAATCCAGCCTGTGGGGAAGATGTTGGGGAGTGAACTGTGCGTTGTGACTGAAGTTCTTTTGTCACACCTCCGTTTCCAGTCGTATAGGTATTTCCCGTCCAATATTGAAGTCATCGAGTGGCTCGGGGCCTATTACATCGACACCCAGTTTTGTGAAAAAGCCATTCAGTACTTTGAAAGAGCTTCTCTTATACAGTAGGTAACTGTTACGATTTTATGTTTAGTTAAATGTCTACAATCTGATAGACGTACTGAGTTCATGAGCAGTTATTAGTGAACATTCAGGCATCATTTCGATTTTCTTGTGTTTCATTTGACTTGGTCTTTATTATGATAAATATATTTCCTTTTTATGCAAATGTTTTAAAAAATACCTTCAAGGTACTTTTCTGTGTGTATTTTTCTTTTTCACATCTCAGTAAACAAGTATTATTTCTTTATCAATCAGAAAATGACTATCTCAGTCCAAAGACAAAGTTTCATTTCTGAAAGAGTCCTAATTGAAATGTTTCATTGGTCTCAATTTGTAATTGATATACATTATATATTAAAAATCAGGACTTCCCTGGTGGCGCAGTGGTTAAGAATCCGCCTACCAATGCAGGGGACACGGGTTCGAGTCCTGGTCTGGGAAGATCCCACATGCCACGGAGCAGCTAAGCCCGTGTGCCACAACTACTGAGCCTGCACTCTAGAGCCTGCGAGCCACAACTACTGAAGCCCGTACGCCTAGAGCCCATGCTCTGCAACAAGAAAAGCCACCTCATTGAGAAGCCCGCGCACCGCAACAAAGAGTAGCCCCCGCTCGCCGCAATTAGAGAAAGCCTGCGTGCAGCAACAAAGACCTAACGCAGCCAAAATTAAATAAATAAATGAATTTATTTAAAAAAAAAAAAAAAGAAAGAAAGCAGGAATAGCAATATTAACTTCAGACAGAACAGAAATCAAAGTGAGGAAACTTATTAAAAAAAAAAAAACTCTTAAAAATGTCTTTAAATTCATATCAGAATGTTTTATTCATTATTCAAAAATAATTGGGATATATCATGTTGTGTTTTGTATTTGGCCAAATTGAATTTTAACATTAGATGTGGGGAGAGGGGAGCGGAGAGGGACAAGGTAGGGGTAAGGGATTACAAGGTACAAACTACTATGTATAAAATAAATACGATACAAGGATGTATTGTGCAGCACAGGAAGTATAGCCAATATTTTATAATAACTATAAATGGAGTATAATCTATAAAAATTTTGAATCACTGTGTTGTACACTTGAAACTAATACTGTAAATCAACTATACCTCAATTTGAAAAAAAAGAGAAGTGAGGAGAGCATTAAATTATTCCCTAGTCTTTTATTCCTTCAAATTTTGTTTTTCTCAGAAATTTTTAGTAGTAGTCTTTAGAAATTCTGGTCATGTTTATTTTAGAAAAGAAATTCATTTCTTTTTAAGGGAAAAAAAAGAAAATAGATTTCTTTTTTACTTTCTTTTTAGTTGAAGTCTAATTGTTCAAACACAAGGTCAAAAATTGCCTCTTGGATACTAAATTTGCAGGCCTAAGCCTAGGTTTCTAAGCCTTAGGTACTAAGTATAAGATATGGCAAAGGTAATAAAAATGTTTAAAATAGAATGCTGTGGTCTTTACCCAAACTGGTGAGGTGGTTCTTATAAGAATGTCTAAATAAAGGTGTGAGTTAATTGAAGGACTCTAAATTTAAATTTCCTAATATAAATTTGACAGATAATAATGAAGGAAATTGTATATATGCTATTTTTAATAATAAAGATGATCTAATCAAATGTCAAAAAGTAATTGAAAGATAGTACAGATATGTAGCTTAGCTTTATAAAACTGTTTGGCCATCACAGATTATTTTTGTTTCATCTCTAATTTCACATAATTTATTTCTTTTACAGGCCCACACAAGTGAAATGGCAGCTGATGGTAGCTAGTTGTTTTAGAAGAAGTGGTAAATGCTTTAATTTTATTCACTTTAATATGTGTTGCTTGCTTCTATCTTTTAGGTAATTATGCATATAAATGTGTTCCTATTGTAGATTTATTTATTAAGATTAACTTTTGATAAGTACACATATCAAGCATTATATGAAAGACACAGTGGTTACTACGTACAGATAAAAGTTACGTTTACTAACCCGCATCCCCTGCATTGGAAGCAGGGAGTCTTGACCACTGGGCCGCCAGGGAAGTCCCATCTAGTCACCTCATTCTAAACATCCTGTGTGCTCTGCCCAATGTGTGAGCCTCTCACACCTGAAAAGCTGAGGAGAGCCCAGAACTGGGGCCGCAGGACTTGATTTTGTACAGCAGATGTCACTAGTCATCCTGGTTGTGTTTTCAGTGACTGTCTTTATCCTGTCCTGTGCTGCTGGCCTGTTCTGCAGTGTCAGTGTGTTAATGGTTTGGGACTAGCCATGAAGTGAACGATACTGTTAAAATATCAAGATTAAACAGGAGATAAATGTTAACACTGTGGTTAAAATGTTTAGTGTAGTTAAAATAACATGCTAATGTAGTTAAGTGTGAAGAATGCAGTCCCTCTTATAGAGCAAACAGATGTCCAGGAGGAGAACTCCCTTACCCAGGGAAGCGTGAGCTGTGACCACCGGCAGCAGTCCCCGCCGTTTCTTAGGGCCCTCTGTCCGCCTCCGAGAGCCCCTCAGGTGGCAGCGGGACACAGGTGCGGTGTGGCCTCAAGTCATTTTGAGGGTTGGTCTCTAATGTTACCGTGTTTCCCGTTGGCGGGAAGACCTCGCTGTATACACATTTTATTTACGTCAGGGCGAGTCTGAGTTGCCTGCGTGCGTTTAGCGCCTGTCCTGTGACGCGCGTGCACGCGTGTGTGTGTGCGTGTGTGTGTGTTCCTCGGGTTTGAGCGCTGAAGCGCAGGCGAGGGGAAGAGCAGCCACCTTAGCCGGCCCGGCTGTGCGCTGGGTGCTCCGGTCTCCGTCTTGTTCAGCCTCCACCCCGACGCTGAGGCCGGCGGGCCACCCCCTTGTACAGGAGGCCCAGACGTAAGGGCATAACTCTTTCCTGAGATTTTAGCAAAGGTCTTTGATCCAAAATTCATTTTTCCTATTCTTTGCTGCCATGTGAAGCTAAATTATTTTATTACAAAACAAAATGCTTTCTGTAAACTTTTTAATGTTTGAAAATAAAAACTGCAAAACAAGTTATTTTTCATCTTTTCCAAGTGAATAACGTTGAAATTAATGTTATTACTTCGTTTATTTTAAGAAGTAGAACTAAGTTTCAACCATTTACTTCCGCTCTACCCCTTTTTCAGATTTATTTTATCTGTACATTTTCTTCCAGAAGTTATATTGAGGGACCTCCCTGGCGGTCCAGGTGTTAGGACTCCACGCTTCCACCGCATGGGGCACAGGTTTGATCCCTGGTCGGGGAACTAAGATCCCACATGCTGCACAGCCAAAACAAACAAACAAAAAACAGAAGTTATATTGGGAATGGTTATTTATGCCTATGGCAAACATGAAAGTCATCCTTCTAAACCAATGAAATGGTGCCAGCATATTGAATTTAAATTAGTATTTTGCTGAATCCTGTTAATTTCTATAATCTGCTAGTATGTTTGTTTTTTCTCCTTCACTTATAGGTAACTACCAAAAAGCATTAGATACTTACAAAGATATTCACAGAAAATTTCCAGAAAATGTTGAATGTAAGTGAGCCTACATTTTGTAACTTTGAAAGTATAGGTTCTCACATTTTATGTCCTAATATGTAATAATTACCTTTGCTACAGTAATTGCATACATAGATACCAACCTATAATTTGTGGTACATATGTTTAAATATGTGGTTATAGGATCAGAAAATTTGACTATGCAAGTACACATTTTTATAGAATTTGTTGATGGATTTAAATGTACCACTGAATTCTCTTCAGTAGTAAACAGATCTATATTTCAAAGCTTTATGAAATTTTAAGAATAAATTTTGGTTTATTATTTTTTAAAGTTCATAAACTGTGGTATTTTATAGAAAAGGCATTTTATTTCTTTAAAAAAATTCTTTTTTATAAATTTATTTATTTTATTTTATCTTTGGCTGCGTTGAGTCTTCGTTGCTGCACGCAGGCTTTCTCTAGTTGCGGCGAGTAGGGGCTACTCTTCGTTGTGGTGCGCGGGCTTCTCATTGCAGTGGCTTCTCGTTGCGGAGCACGGCCTTCTCATTGCAGTGGCTTCTCGTTGCGGAGCACGGCCTTCTCATTGCAGTGGCTTCTCGTTGCGGAGCACGGCCTCTAGGCGCGCAGGCTTCAGTAGTTGTGGCACGTGGGTTCAGTAGTTGTGGCTTGCAGGCTCTAGAGTGAAGGCTCAGTAGTTGTGGCGCACGGGCTTAGTTGCTCCGCGGCATGTGGGATCTTCCCGAGCCAGGGATCGAACCCATATCCCCTGCATTGGCAGGCAGATTCTTAACCACTGTGCCACCAGGAAAGCCCTAGAAAAGGCATTTTAAACCATCCATTTAATTATAACTTTTTGAGACTGAAAAAATACCTTTAGAGTTTATGATAATAGAACATTAATAATCTTGCTGATACTGGTGGCAAATTAATTTTAAAACATTATATGTAACTTATTTCCCTTTTATAAAGTTGGCTTTGTATAAAATATTCAGTTCTTCCAGTCTTATTGCACAGTAGATTTGATGCAACTTGAAGTAACAGTGTTACAGTAACAGCAACAAGATCAGGATCCGGAAGAGTACAAAATAACCACATTCATAGGTCTCACATTCTCACTAAACTATACATGGCCCCGAGTAGCTTTGTGACTAAAGGAGGAGAGCAGATACAGTTGGTTTTATAATCTGTACTATTTATAAGGAAATAAAAAGTAATTCTTTGGGAAGAAGAAAATCCTTTCAACTCTTCAGTCGTGTCGAGACACAGAGGAGAGTAGATAAAAGGTCACTGGAAGATGTCATAGCTCCTAGCTTTACTAACATCCCTCCAACAAATCATGTGTTTGAAAAGACCGTTTTGAATGTTGTCCTTCAGTGACCGTGCACACAAAACAGCACATTTCAGTGAAAACAGGTCTTTTCTGGGCCACGTTTTCAGTGGCGCAGCCTGGTCCGGGGGTTAGACGTGCTGCATGTTCCTTCAGTAATATTTTTCTCAATTTGACTTCTGTGAAAGCAGAGAGCTCAGAATTATGGCCTTTGCTAAGAGCCTAAGGGCGAGGAGTTTTGTAATGCTGGTCCGATGTGGGTCCGTTAGCTCACAGCAGTTTCCAAATGCCAGTCAGAAAACAGGATACATGGGAATTACTTGTAAAACCTGTAAAAACTACAAATCTGTAGCCCAACCTACAGAGATTCTCATTCACGTTTGCAGTGGACCCAGATATCTGATTTTTCCTATTTCTTTTTTTTTTTTCTCATCTATTTATTTTCCTATTTCTTTTTTAACAGCTTTTAATGTGATTCTTAACTTCAGTCACATTGGGGAACTGATACTTTAGAGATTAAATGAGAGCAGTAATAGCTTTTGGGGAGTGGAAACCCAACAGTCTGCTGGGCAGAGTTTCTCAGCTTCGGCAGCACTGACATTTGGGATCGGATAATCCTGTGCTGTGGGGCCATCCTGTGGATTCTAGAATGTTCTAGCAGCATCCCTGCGCTCCACCCACTGGGTGCCAGGAGCACACTTCCTGTTATGACATTGTCGGGTGTCCCCTGGGGATGCAGCTGCTGCCGGTTGAGGACCACTGCAGTAGCTGCAGCACCTCCGCACTGGACAGCAAAGGGAGCACCTCCAAGCAAGGCCACTTTTCTTTCTTTAAAGAGAGTTTAAGATTCACTGTAAAAGTTGAATGATTGGGACTTCCCTGGTGGCGCAGTGGTTAAGAATCCGCCTGCCAGGGCAGGTGACACGGGTTCGAGCCCTGGTCCGGGAAGATCCCACATGCCGCAGAGCAACTAAGCCCGTGCGCCACAACTACTGAGCCTGTGCTCTAGAGCCCATGAGTCACAACTACTGAGCCCGTGCGCCTAGAGCCCGTGCTCCGCAACAAGAGAAGCCACCGCAATGAGAAGCCCGTGCACCGCAACGAAGAGTAGCCCCTGCTTGCTGCAACTAGAGAAAGCCCGCATGCAGCAACGAAGACCAAACGCAGCCAAAAATAAATAAATTTATTTTTTTTAAAAAGCGTTTAAAAAAAAAAAAAGTTGAGTGATTATCTGTGCCATGGGGAATGTCCAAGGTACTCTGGCCTGTTTAATTTTCAAAACAGGTGTAATCAGTAGTCTACCTTATGGTAGCATAGGAAAAACACTTGCACTCATGTAAGGTCTCACTTTGAGCAGAGTACTTTTCTGATGAACCCAAAGGGTGATTTAATCTTAAAATACATTCTTCAGTTATCAAAAATTGACCTGCTCCATAGAGTTACAGGTGACATGCTAAATTTCAGAGGATATCTACTGAAAACAGTGGGCTTTATTTTACATTAAATATTCCTAAGCCACTCTTTCCAAGGATGGGTAGATAAGAGAGATAATTGAGTATTATTTATAGAAAATATAAATTACCTTCTTACTGTGCATTATCAGGGTAAATGTATACATAGGCAATTTACACAGTAGTAATGTGTGACATTTTAGATGATTTTAGTACCATTACTCCTGTAATACGTTAATGGTCATGAATTAGCCACTAACTTACAGATTCTTACGGGGTGACTGCAGTGCTGGCACACAGTACTGTTCCTGCCCTGTGGGTGAGGCAGAAAACAAGACAGACCAGAATCCTGGCCTCCTGGAGCTTGGATTCTAGTGGGAAGAAAAAGACAGTAAACAAGTATATAGTATGTCAGGAGTCGTAAGTGGTATAAAGGAGAAGCAGATGAGGAGATAAAGGCTTGGGTTATAGATGCTGTGGTCTCTCCTGAAGGGCAGGTGGGCAGAGTCCCTCTAAACCCTCTTCCAGGGAGGTCAGTTCTCAGAGGGCCAGGAATACAAAGTGTAGTGATTTTTCAAGAGAAACAAACACTGTTTGTGAGCAGCATTCCTACCCGGGTCCCAGAAGACTGAGTTTATTGATTTATTGTTCTTTGAACACTATGGATAAATACTTTTCTAAAAATATTTTTCATAATTTAGGTCTACGTTTCTTGGTTCGTCTCTGCACAGATATTGGATTAAAAGAAGTTCAAGAATATGCAACAAAACTCAAGAGATTGGAAAAAATGAAAGAAATCAGGGAACAGGTATGTCATGTGAGCCGAAAACTGCTGTCAATTTTGAAAATGTCAGCCTTCTGTAGCTCAGCTGAGTGACGTCTGGGCTTCTGTCAGTGAAATTAAGTTGCAGTTATTTTTCTGCTGTGGCATAAAAGGAGGAATAACTAAAACTCTAGTTTTAGGATAAAATTCAGTCAAAATCTAGTTCCTAATCAGAGAAAGTGCAATAGATTCAGTGTAGTTTTTAGTGGAAATCTACTAATAGACTAACAATTGTAATTTCCCCAGTACAAAATAGCTGCAGGTTAATTTGTAGACGTAACTTCTTAGCTACATTAGCATGTTATTTCAGTGTCAGCTGGAGAGTCTCGTGGCCTGTGGAAACCAGGAGACAGTCACTTGCCTACAACAGCAGTTCGTTGGGCTGCTCTGTTGCATCGTAGGGCATGGCTCTGAGGATTGCTGATACAGAGGCTTCAGGTGTATTTCTGTGTTCCCTGAAGTGTTTTACTTCTGTGAGAGAATAATCCCTCCTGTGTTTGAGCCTAGAATATTTAAAACTTTAACATGATTTCTGAGTATCCGCCTTTCATAGAAAGAAAATTCTTTAAGCTTAAGCTTTTTCAAGAATTTAATTACCTTGGATAATTAAATCTAAATATCGTATTTGCTTTCAAAATGTGGTTATCTTGTTTTTGCTTTGAAGATGTGACCTGATTGTTTTATTCTCTTTTTTAAATTATCAGTTGTAAAAGCATTATGAGCATGACCTAGATCTTTACCTTAAAAATCCTATAAAACATCAAGTTGGTATTAAAATGCCACTGCTAAGGTATATAGTTACAACCTGCTGTGAAGACCAGCTGAATACCACGTACCAATTGCTAATTTAATTAGATAACTGTGTGAAAGTTTTGTAAAATTAAACTAGTACAAATTGGAAGTTCAAATTATCATAATTATCATCATAATTACTATTACATTTGTTTTATTAAGAAGAATCAAAAAGAAGTATCTATTTCAAACCGTGAAATTCTTTGGAGCTCAAAACTAGTTCTGTGAAGTTACTTAGTGTAGAACCGTGGGTGCATCTGGAAGTCTTCAGACTTCATAAGTTTAAGCATCAGTGGTTTGTCACGAACGGTGACTGAACAGTGCACATGAGCTCAGGCAAGTTCTGGATCCTGCATGGGGTCCATGTGCTGACCCTGCAGCCGAGTGGGAGTGGGCCTCCCGGCCGGACGCCCCCCACCCCAGTGAGGAGCCAGGAGCCTTCTAGCTCCTGCTTCCGGGGGCCGCACTCAGGCTTTAGGAAACATGGATTCCGAGGACTCCTGGGAAGTGAACTTGAGGGGTCAGGTCGAGACCTGTGCCCGCCACGCACCCTCCTCAGAGCCCCTGCCAGCCCCTGCCCTCCTTGAATCTAGACAGCCTGGGCCGCTACAGGTGCTCTTCTCCTTCTGACGTGGCAGCCCCCCCCCACCGGTCCCCCCCCCCCCACCCCCCCGCACCCGACTGCAACCCCTGTCCTGATTGTTCTCTTTTGCTCATGGGGGCTTGTGATTTTACTGTTGTAAATGAGTATCAAATGTCATTGAAACGGCTTTTCCTTTCTAATGACTACTCAGCCTCTTGATTCCTCTTCATCACAGTATTTGTGTATTCAGTGAACATCGTCAGCTTTTGTCTGTGTCTCTCATAGACCTGACCTCTTATTCTTATGTTGTACTCGCCATGGTGTAATTAAGGACACTTAGTAAGCTCAGACGAGTTACAGTTGATGCGTTTAAATTACGCAGTGCTTACCTTACCGGCTTACCCAAGTGAGCGCTGTGTCACTGTGCTCGAGCAGCGTCTCTCTTCCTAATGCCTCATCACTGCCGCACCGCACTGTGCCTGCATCACTCAGATGCGTCCTCTCGTCCCAGTCATTCCTTCGTCTTCCTTTAAGTCACAGCCCTTATCCACAGAGCACTTTCTTTCTGTTTCCTTGAGATCAGTTTCTCCATTGTTCTTTGGGACTGCTCATTAAATCTTACATAAAGAGAAACATTTTCTTGATGTTTTCTCACTTATATTTTGCTTATGAACACAAAATTGAGGGGGAAATTAGTGGAAAAGGTCAGTCCTGGGAAGGAGAGCAGAGGCTTACAGAGAAGGAGTCCTGTGGGTCCGAGAGCAGCCTTCTCGGGAAATCGCTGGGTGTCCCCGTGCATTTGTCTAGATTGTGAGCCGTGGGGCGGGCACCCTGTTTCCTGGCTGTGTGGTGCATGAGACGCTATTCGTTATGAAACAAAATGTTGCAAATAAACGCCTGAAGTAAGGATGCTATCCTTTTCTAAATTTGAACTTAAAACTTCTTGTTACTCTTCCTGTGTGTCTCCTGTTTAGAATCTGTCTCGATGCAAAAACTTAACGTTTTTCCTTCATAATTAGGATTTCTTCATAAAATCATTGCCGAGGCCTGTGTAATACCTGTTGTACAGATATATCTTGATTTCTTTGAATATTTCCACATGGTTAGGTATCTTTTTTCCAGTTGGTGACTTTCTAGTCTGTCTAGCTTTCAGGTATTCCTTGCTAAAGCTCTCTGAGTGTCTGTAGTTGAGCTCGTCCATATTGTTAGCTGGAGATGTTTGGGAACCAGCCACAGGGTTGAGACCAGGGATGTCCTGGATAATCACGCCACACCTTTACCTGAGCTGCTGGAAGGAATGCAGAGCTGAGCCCCTGTCTTTACCCTGTCCTTGCCCCTGCCAGTGCTGACGGTGGCAGAAGTTTGGCAGCAGAAGGAAAAGAAGTGACGAGGCTGGGTGGCCTTTCCTGGTCTCCCTGCTCTGGCTGCAGTTTCCCCTCCTTCCCCCTGATGGCATCTGCTCAGCTGGGCATCAGCGACCGGCAGCGGCAACGCCCAGTGCGTGATGAGCACGGGCCCGCTCTAGCCCTTTGCATGTACTGGCTAATTCAATCGTCACAGGAGTCCTACGCCATGATGTTGGATGTGGTTTTATTATTACTGTTCTTTAAGATGAGAAACCTGAGGCCCGTGGTTGCAAAGCAACTTTCTCCAGGTCACACAGCTGTCGGGGGGTAGGCCTCGGATTCACATCCGGGAAGGCCAGCTTCTGAGTCCAGGCTCCTGACTGCCATGCCCTGCTCCCTTACGGATAGTAGAGAAAAAGGATGATGCGACCAATTACTTTCAGTGGGTGTATAGTCCTTCCTTTTCTGCATCCAGGACGTTGGTAGCTCACTCCATGAGCTAAACGAGAATGCACCTCTGTGAGCTCACTCTGATTCGATCAGAGCTCGGGCCTCAGAACAGTGCTCTCCAAGTGTGGCCTGTGGACCCTCAGAGCCTCAGAATCGCCTGGGCTTCTTACAGTTACAAAGTCTTGGGCCTCGCCCCAGACTACCCCAACCCCAGAATTAAAATCTCTGGGTATGGAGTCCAAGAATCTGTGTGGTTTTTAAACAAGTTCTCAAACGCATTTTTTATTCACAGACCTTCAAGAAGCACTGGTGTAGTGTTACGCTCCCAAAGGGTTACCTTCAAATGATCAAACACCAGCTCAGGATACAGAATCTGCTTTAAGGGGAAAAGCAAACACAAAATAAATCAGGCCATGGATTTTTAAACACTGTTTTGAAATGGAAAGGGATTTGTGTAGACCTAAGAAGGAAAGAGAAACAGATTCAGGATTATGTGGACCGGGATCATGGACCTCCCCAGGCCCCTAGCTCCTACCTTAAAGCACTAAAGCTGGAAATTCATTTCTCTGGACTGACTTTTCAGAGAAGTGCGTCCTCTTCTGGAACACTTACGGAGAAGGAGGCTGTTCTCCCCTTTGTGCTGGGGGCCTGTGTTCCTGGGCGGGGAGGGAGCTTTGTGCCCTGTTTGCAGAGCCGTGGCAAACAGCGGGCGTGGGGTGGAGCCGCCCCCCAGCCGTGTTGGGTTTTAAGAGACAGTTCGAGTTTCCGCTTCGCTGAACAGAAGAACGTTAGCTGCAAGGAACTCTTCAAACTTCATTGCACGAATGGAAGAGAGCAAAATGGGAAGACAGGAGTTGAAGGCTGAGTATTTTAAATATGACAAGGAAGAGAAAAATACCAGCCCAAACCAAAGAGGATTAAGGGACAAAAAGAAACGATTAGGAGGGAGGAAGAAGATGGGGAAACAGATAGTTTACAAAACACAAAGTTTTAATTGCTCATTCACAAATGAAGTACATTAATAATTTATTCCTTTTTAAAAATCGAATTTCTAAATTTTCACAATATTCAAAAGGAGAATTCCTCTCCCAGTATTTGCCATTTTCCCCCCAAAGAAATCAAATAATTTCAAGAAATTCTTTCTTTGGCCAACTTAAAATAATATGTGACATTCAAAACTAATGTAAAATATAGTTGGTACTTATGCTCAAATTTCCAGTTATTGCCAGAAGCTAGTTGAAGTAGAAACCCTTTTGGTCATAGTTCTTAAAAGGAAAAAGATTCTGTATGAAGATCTCATAAAGGCATAGCTTTAAATGAACTGTGAAGGAAAAATGCAAAATTTTTAAAGTTTACGTATGTAATGAAAGCTGCAAGAATGTTTTGCCCATTTTGTACGTTATTGCATTTGTAAAGTTCAACAAAAACACAGAAGATAATTTATATAGCATTCATCCTTGGTATCAAGTGTGTGGTGATTTGGGCCTTGACGTTTTCCAGGGTGAGGCTCCCGCGACGCTTTGGTTAAAGGCCGTGGAGTCCCGCCTGCCGGCATCACCCTGCACCGGGTCCTTGGGTCACCTGCTCAGGAGACACTTGACACGGACGAGGTGCTCCAGCTTCTCGTCACCTGGCAGGAGAGTGAGACACACACAGGTCGCCTGCTGCCCGTGTGCACTGGATGGGGTTCGGCCCGTGACCAGGGGTCCGAGTGGTCCCCGGTGGAGGTGTGGCTGGACCTCGGGGCCTGGCGTGGAGACGGGAAGGTGTGAGAGAGGTCTGAGGGCAGGGAGGTGCGGCCACGTTCGTGGGTTCTTTGGAGTTGAAGCTACAAAGAAGCGTCTTCTGTTTTCTCTTGAATTTGAAGTCAGAGCCAATCTTCTTAAGGATCCTTAACTAGGTAACAACTGCTCCTTGTTCTAAGACAAAAATCTACTTCTTACGGATGGTGGACGGAACCCTGGGCTTTCCTCTCAGTCCCGGCCAGCTCCAGACCTGGTTCTCATCAGCAAGATGAGGACAGTGTTGTCGGCTGGCCTTCCCAAGCCGTCCGCGGCGCGCTTAGGTCCGTCCCAGTCTGTCCCCGACATGGCTAGAAAATGACCACATACTTGGATGTCAGAGACGTCAAATCGCTGCGGGAGTTTGCAGCCGTCACCCTCGGGTCCTGTGACCGCTGTCCCCCGGGGGCGGGTGACAGTGTGACAGTGTGGGGCTGCGCGGGTCCTGGCGACTCTGACTGACCCCTGCCGGAGAGCAGTGTTGTGTGTTCGCGGCGGGGAGAAGACACTCTCCCAGCACTTCCCTGTTTAATTTTTCCATCATTTTGTTTATATCTCCTTTGCTCCTCTTCTCTTTGTACCTTCTTCTCTCATTTTTTCCCCAAAGTGGGAATGGCATCTTTTTTTTTTTCATATTATTGAAAAAACAAATGTTATTCTAAAAATACAGGTAGATTACTTTTGTAAGTAACATTTTAATTCAAATAAAAATGTGTTAAGGAAAAAGTGAAAATCATTCAGCCACGACTTTGAGATCACTGTTAGCATTCTGACATTTCATCATCCCAGGCATTTTTACAAATATATACAAACATATATCAATACGTTTTTTAAATGGGACTTTTTTTTTTTTAAACAAAAGTGGATTTTTATAAAAGTACTGTCTTGTGACCTGAGTTTTCCCCTCACTTAGGAAGATAACCTGGGCAGCTTCCCATGTCAGCAAAGGCAGGCCTGTGTCGTTTTTTGCCCCTTCCTGTGGCTGTTTGACGTGTCAGTGTTGCCATGATGAGAATCTTCTGTCAGTCCCGCTTCCGTACCTCACGCCCCTGCAAGTGAGTCCGGATTCCTGGGAACTTTATGAGGTGTTGAAACTCTGAGAAGGCGGCAGTGTCTCCTGCTGAGAACAAAATGTGACACTGCAGTGCGCCTGTGTCCCTGGGCCTGTGGTCCGCCCCCGGCATTTGCTGTTTGCACCGGCCCCTCTCAATAAGTTGTTATTGTTGTGCCTACTTTATTTTCAGAGTTTCAAGTTCTCTTTCTCCAGAAGGTTCCCCCAAACTGGACCTCACCTTGACCCCCTCCAGTCACGCGGCCGAAGCATCCCTCCCCGAGACCCTCACGGACATGGTGTGAATGTAGTGGACACTTTGACCTTTCCACCCTGCGTGACAGAGCCCCGCTCGGTCATCCCCTCCCTGTCCCTTTAGTTCCCGGGGCTCCGGGGGCGGTGGCGGAGCCTGACCCTTTGAGGGCTCCCCTTCCTTCTGTCCCCTGAAGGCCCCGCGACCCGGCCTCTGTGGGTGGATGGTCTGAGAGAAGACTTGGCCGAGTCTCCACAGGTCACATTGCTTTAAACTTAGAACCTGATCGAGCCTATGTGCTGGTAAACGTTCTGGTCTCACTTGTGACATTGCCGTCTCTGTAACCTCCACGCGGACTTGCTGCTTCGGCTGCTGTGGCGATGGGGACACAAGACTGATGACGGTGGGGTTTATTGATTTCCAGTGGCAAATGGGTGGAAGAGGACGAGAACCCTGACCTCCGCCCACAGACGAGTGAGTGGAGTCGCGGGGGCCTCGGGGAGTGAGGGGGGCTGGCCGGAGGAGCCGGTGGAGCCGGGGGACGAGCCCACGAGGAGGAGGCCACACCGGGGAGGGGGCGTGCGGTCCCGGGCCCAGGAAGACGGAGTCTGAGCCCACGGCGGGTGCCGGTCCACTCGGGTCCATGGGGCTCGGCTGAGTCAGCCGGCTCTGGGTTCTCCCGGGAGCGAAGCAGGCCACGCGGGGACCTGGGGGTCTTGATGCAGACGTGCTTGCCATGGCAGGGGGCTTCCAGGCTGGAAAAAAGCAAGGGCGTGACGGGGTGACTTAGGCAAAGGCGGGTGAGAGCCAAAGCATGGGAAGGTTCTAGACGGGCGCAAGGACAGTGTGACGGGGCCACGGTCATCGCCGCACGTGCTCACTTTCCTAGGTTGTCCTGTGCTAAGCTTACAGTTTCTTAGATCTTTTCCCACATTTGATTTGGAAAAAAGTTTCAAGTTATATGGACATTTGTCTTTATGAGTGTAATTATTTTATCATTCATTGTCTAGGTCTTATAGATACGCTGGCAATTATTAATCTATGGATAGATGAAAACCAAGTTCTGAAATAAAATCTGATTAGAGATATTAAAATATTTTGTTGCATCATTTTTAGATTTTCTTTTGTTTGTGAAGGCAGAGGGAGAGATGGAGTTCTGGGGAGATTTCTTTTTAATAGAAAAAACTCAAGCATGTTTATATATATTTGAAGGTCCTAAGTTTTAGGAGAGTGTTTCATTTTACAGAAATGAGTCTCTTTTTTTTGAATTTTATTTTATTTATTTTTTTATACAGTAGGTTCTTATTAGTTATCTGTTTTATACATATTAGTGTATACACGTCAATCCCAATCTCCCAATTCATCCCACCACCACCCCACCCCCCTGCCACTTTCCCCCACTTGGTGTCCATACATTTGTTTCTCTACATCTGTATCTCTACAGAAATGAGTCTTGAATCATTGAAAAAAATTGTTTTTTCTTCCTAGGAGACTACAATGTCAGTAATCCCATCCGTGACCTGATAATTTATAAATATTTGGGGAGTTGTCGGGGTTGGGGGAATAAATGGTGTCCTTTGAATTAATGATGAAATTATGTTTACGTTATTGAAGATCTAAATAAGATACCAATCTGTGTTAAGAAATTTCAATCCAATTGTAAATAGTTGTCAAAAGCCGTCTGTGTCTGCTCACTGACTACCCTCTTCTCCAAACAAACCATTATTCATACAAGAGCCTGGAGTCAGCGTTTAATCAAAAGCTCTAACTTAGGCACAGCACAGCGTGACCGTTCAATGTAAAAATAAACCTAAGAATGTCACAGTTTGAAGATAATTCTCATGTCTTAAGGGTGAGTTGGTGTCTAAGAAAGTAGACTGTTGGGCAGATCTTAGGTACTTTGTGAGATTTAACAGTGCCTTTATTGTGGAAGTTGACTTTCAAAACCCTGTTGTCCTTTAATCATGTCAAGTGGGGCTAAAGCAGAAATAGCCCATTTGCAAGGTCCCCTTCTCCCTCCACCCCTTCAGCTACTGCGTTTAAGACCTGAGCTTTCACATCTGGGAAATACTTGGTTTTTAAGTTGTTTGCAGAAGCAAGGACGACCCTGCACTTTGAGACCTGAGTGCCGTTCGCGTGTCTGTAGGACTGGTTGCCCTTCTCAGGGTTTCCCCCTTACTTACAAGGCAGCCCGGGCCTTCCTCCTGCGGGGCCGACTCAGGGGCCGCTCCCAGTGAGCCCAGCCTCGGGAGGCAGGGCGGTAAGGCCTAAGGGACGCACAGTTTAACGTGTGTTTTAGAAATCGGTTCTTGGTTATTGTTGACCTTGAAGGACTATCATTTATTCCTGTTTTCATTACAGTACAGCTGACGTCCAGTATGTCCTTTCTAACGTGTCGCCTTCTTGCTTTAGCGCACCAAGTCTGGCAGGGACGGCAGCGGGGGTCCCCGCGGCAGGAGAGACGGGAGCGCTGGCAGTGGTGAGTGTCTCTGCCCCCCGGAGGTGCCGGTTGACAGATTTCTAGTACATGGGCTTCTAGAAGCACCTTGAAGTCATCTGAAAATGTCCTGTTTGTTTGTTTTATACACAGTAAAACCTCACCTACTCTACTTTTGTGAGCATCAGCCTGCTGTGTAATTGAGTGTAGGTGTTAGTGGGTGTTGGTTCCTGAATAAACGGACCTGTTTCTGCTAATTGATGAATAGACAGTTCACACTGGATAGATTATCACAGGTGTCCATACTAGTGGGTTTTACTGTGTCACATGTTTTAGATGTACGTTGTAAGGAGGCGCCATGGGACCTGGGGTCGTCTTACAGGATGCTGACAGACCTTTACACTTGTAGTGTAGAAGTGGTGCCGGTCTGGGCACTGGGTGGCATGGCTGTGGTCCCAGCCGTGGCCACTGCACGTCTCTGGACCAGCCACGCAAATGCTGTCGCTTTGGGCGATTCTCTGACTGCTGGGGACATTGTTACTTAATAAGAAGGTTTGTTAAGTTTTCCTCCCCTTTTTCCCCATCAACAAAATCTACCTTCTGTCTCTACTTCAGGGGATAGTAGAAGTTATATTTAGGGGAAACTGGATGGTTTTAAAGAGACTAATTAGAAAAACAAATGCTAAATTGGGATCCGTATCATGTCCACAAATAGCACCGTCGTGCAGACAGGACCCGACTTCATCCTGTTGTGTCTGTCTGTGGTCAGGAGTCACGACAAAGAGAAATGCGACCCTCGGTTTAGGGAGGCCTTCCTTTCATTCGTTCATTTATTGGATGCACGCTGGGTGCCGAGGACGTGGGGACGAATGAGACGGGGCCCCTGCCCTCAAGGAAGTCAGGATCTACTTGGAAAGACACACGAGCCCTGATCTGTTGAGGGCGCTGCCTGGCAGGGGTGGGGACGCGGCTGGGACGGAGACCATCCTCGAGGGCGGAGCTCTGCTCTCTAGGTGCGCCCAGGCGCTGACAGCCAGTGCGGTGCCTGGTCCAGCGGGACGCCTGGATTCTCCGAGGGTCAGTCCCGCTGCTCCAGCAGAACCCCCAGTCCTGGCCTGGGTCCCTGGTCCCAGGGACCATCACCCAGAGCTTGCGAAGTTGGCAGGGCGGCCCTGAGCCTGGGTCCTGCGTGTGCCAGGGCCGCCCCTCATCTCCCCCCCTCTGCCCCTCCCCGCCCCACGCGTGTGGGTGGCCCTCCATCCAGGTCCTGGTCTGGAGACCTGTCCCGGCAGCTCTCCGTCCCTTGTCCAGCGGGGCCACCTGCGGTGGAATTCAGCATTTTGCGGAGTTTAGAGAAGTATGTATTGTGGTGCATTAGCCACGTACCCTGTACCTCCCCTGGGGAGCATCTCCGAGTCAAAGGAGTCTCACTACTTCAGTGCAGCGTGAATATTCACACTAAGGATAAGTAATGGCCCAGAATAGCTGCAGGTCAAGTCAGGTTTTATTCTTGACGTGAAGTTGTGTTGCTGCCTGGAAAGCTGGCTTTAGATCTCTTTGGAATTTGGATTGTCGTTGAGGGGCTATGGGCCTGCGTCTACCAAAAGCGTGGAAGCACCTCGGGGAGGGTCCGGGCAGCCCGCCGCTCTCGCTCGCCTGCCCTTAGGAAGCCCGCCAGGCGGCCGAGGCGCGAGCCCTTGACCTGCGCGCCCCTTGAAGGAGCAACCCCCAGGGAAGCGTCAGTTACTTACTGAGTTCCAGGACCAGACGCAGCACCCTCTAAGGGTCCTCCACATCCTGCTGAAAACCTTGAGCTCGGAGTAGCCAAGCGGTCCCTAACGCACACCCATCACCAAGCCTGCCCTCAGTCCGCAGGGCCTGCCCTGGTCACCGTGGGCTTGTGAAGTGTCGCTGAGGTCCCCGGGGGTCCTCACGTTCAGGGTCCACTTGGGAGACTCCAGCCCTCCGAGCGAGGTGTCCTGAGAGCTGCCGGTGCTGAGCCGGAGCCCGGAGGACGGTGTCCACCCAGAGAGTGGCTCCCGGCCCGCCTCCCAGGTGCCACCTCGCGCAGAGGAGGGCGCCTCCTGGGCCAGCCTCCCCGCCACTGCCGTTTCTCTCTTAGTAAGTTTTCCTTTCTCCCATCCAGCGCGTTGCAGCCCAGCACAAACAGGCAGTCCTGGGGCACAAACACGCTTCTTGGAGCCGAAGCTCTGGCCGCGGGCCTTGCAGGCCAGGGGTTGTGGGCCTGGCTCTGGGGCGGGTTTAAAGCAGCTCCTGGCTCCCGGGGGGCTTGCCTCTCTCTCTCTACACTTGCCCTTTTGTTCCTGGTTTCCCATCATCGCCAACACCCCACTTCCTCCCAGGGCCCCTCCCTGTCCCCGGAGCCTGGCTCTCGGTCCGCCTCCAGCTCGCCCAGGCCGGGGGCCGGCCCGCCCAGCTTTGGGGTCTGAGCCCGCCGGGCTTCCTCCTTGCTTCGCCTCGCAGCCCCCCGGAGCGCCCTGGGCAGCGTCCCCTCCCCGCCCCCCGCAGCCCCCCGTGGGCCGAGGTCGCTGGCCATCCCTCGGGCCTCTGGAGGAGCTCCCAGCACGACCTGCGTGTTGAAGGGTGCCCGGGGCCCACCACCTTCCACCTCTGCCCCGGGAGACCCAGCGGCGCACGTCTCAGCCCGGCACTCTCTGGCGCTCTGTCTGGACGAGACCCGCAGCTCAAATAGGGGAAAGGGACAGTTTTCTATATGGATCCAGGTGAGGCCAGCCTGGAGCTGGTTAAGTATGATGTGTTAAAATTAAGTGCAGTGCCTACAACTAGGTTTTTAAAAGTGTTGCCTAGGAGAGAACACCATAGGAAACATGTCATCATAGTTATTCGTTTGTATAACATGACTGTTTCTGAAATGCCTGAGGGCCCTTGAAAACTGTTCTTCTTTTGTGCATCAGACTGGTCTCACTGCAGCCTGGTCTCTCTGTTAATTTGCTGATTAACCTCAGCGCCCTTCCTCACGAGGGGTCCTCAGATTTGAGTGTGTAGCAGAGTCACTGGGAAGGCTGGTTAAAACAGACCCGAGCCCCCATCCCCAGTGACGGGCCCGGGGCCCTGTGTTTCTGACCAGGTCCCAGCTGCTGCTGCTGGTCCTGGGACCACACCTGGAGAACCACTGCTGTATCTCAAAGGAGAGAATGCAGATTACATGCAGCCTCGTGTATGTAAAAGGTCACCGCCACTACTACCACCAAACCCACGTTCACGTATGTGGCAGTCTCTGGTCACCCAGCCTCCGGGCTCCGTCACCCACAGGGGGTTCCCCCCGGGAGGTGGTGTGAGACCCGCCTGCACACGCCGGTGCTGGCCAAACAGTGTGTTATTATTATCACTTACACAAATCACACTAGGAAGCAGCAGCGTTTGCTTTAGAGCTTTGCAGGATTTTCAGTACTTTAGTTTGTTTTTTACAGAATAAGCTTAAAATGAAATGAACTTGTTTTAAGTACTTGAAATAAAAAATGCATTACCCTTAAATGCAAAATTTTGGCTTCAGGTTTGAACAGCTCGGTGCCAAAACATCGGTTGAGAAAAACAATTAAATCAAATCCATGTGCACAGGCAGAGCTGAGCTCCACGAGTTCAGGGTCCACATGGCCGCCCCGTAGCGTCTGCGGGGATGGGGGGTGAGAGGGACAGCGTGTTACCGAGGCCGGGAGCCGGACGGGTGGCCTCTCCTGCGGCCCCGTCTGCCCTTGGGGGACAGCAGGTTTGCTGACTGACTCCGCGTACTGGGTTATGAAGGTTTCGTGTTAAAATTGTGGTCGTTTACCGTGTGTGATACTTAATGGTTTATTGCGTTTTTCAGTCTAATTTTTATTCTGTCTTGGGTGTGAACGTCTCTTATGCACTATTTCCATTCCATATTTGGACTCTATAATCCTTTTAAGGTTTTTCCTTAAATTGGGCCAGAATCTATCCTCCTGTGCCGGGCACATCAGACCCCTTCTGTATGCGTTCTCCAGGCATGTGAAGAGAGTTGGGGGGGCGGTGCCTGGGCCAGGCTCGCCCAGCCTCTCCCGCTCCTCACCTGCCCAGGCCTCTGGTGGCTCCCAGGCTCCACGCGGGCGACGGCCCAGCCCCTTCCCCCCACCCGCTGCCCTGCTCCGCGCCAGGGGGTGTTCGCCAGTGTCTCCAAGCACATGGTGGGAAGGGTCTGCATAAAGCCTACTCTTTTTTTTTTTTTTTTTTCTTTCTGACTTCACTGTGTATGACGGACTCTAGGTCCATCCACCTCACTACAAATAACCCAATTTCATTCCTTTTTATGGCTGAGTATTATTCCATTGTATATATGTGCCACATCTTCTTTATCCATTCATCTGTCAATGGACATTTAGGTTGCTTCCATGTCTTGGCTATTGTAAATAGTGCTGCAATGAACATTATGGTACATGACTTTTTTTTTTTTTTTAAATTCACGTTCTTTTATTTATTTATTTATTTATTTATGACTGTGTTGAGTCTTCGTTTCTGTGCGAGGGCTTTCTCTAGTTGAGGCAAGTGGGGACCACTCTTAATCGCGGTGCGCGGGCCTCTCACCATCGCGGCCTCTCTTGTTGCGGAGCACAGGCTCCAGACGCGCAGGCTCAGTAGTTGTGGCTCACGGGCCTAGTTGCTCCACGGCATGTGGGATCTTCCCAGGCCAGGGCTCGAACCCGTGTCCCCTGCATTGGCAGGCAGATTCTCAACCACTGCGCCACCAGGGAAGCCCCTAAAGCCTACTCTTGAGTGATGCTTTGACTATATTATAGGTTCCCAACAAGAGATTTCTTTTAAATTTCAGAAAACAAGAATTACATCCTTTGGAAATTGGCTGTCGAATGAAACAGCCTTCCTGTTTCTTGACAAATAAGTAGACTTTAAGATTCGTAATGCAGTGTGATGTTGCCCAGCGTGTTGAACACGTGTGTTGTTGTTTCTGTGTTTCCAGACGGTGGCCAGAACTGTAGTGCCGGTAGCAGAGGCGAGCGGCTCAGCGCCCAGCTCCGAGCCCTGTCCAGGACGGAGGAGCCTTACGACAGCAGCAGTAACAAGGAGCTAGGCAAGTGCCCGGGCCTGGCAGATGCGTCCACCTGGGCGTTATTAAGGGTTTTCCAGCACAGACAAAAGTTTTACATGACTTGGGAGAGCATTTCTCTTCATTCTGGGTTGTTTAGTTTTGAAGATGAGCCTCATTGGTTTCACATTTGCTGTTTTTCCCTGTTCCTCTAATGCAACCATCTGTTCTGAAACCTAGACGCCTCCTATGTGGATCCGCTTGGCCCGCAAATAGAAAGACCCAGAACTGCAGCCAAAAAGAGAGTCGACGAGGATGATTTTGCTGATGAAGAATTAGGAGATGATTTGCTTCCAGAATAATATATATTTTAATGTATTATTTATTAATTAAAGGGAAGGAATCACCTTACAAGATAATACTCATGTTAAAGTTTGGATTAAATACCCAAACTTTAATTTTGCACACTGTCAAAACTTTAAATAAGTGTATTCTGTTCTATGAGTATGGATTTAGATTTTGTTTTGCTTTTAATGGAATAAAAATGTGTGAAAATAATACTTTAGGCCAGAGACTTACGCTCTTGAAAACATTGACCCACAGTAAGAAATAGATCTTGTAGCGCTACCTAGTACCTCCACACACGTAAGTATTATTACTCACTTATTACTACAGTGTGTGCTGCTATTTTCTGTAATTTCATTGAAACAAAGTGAGTAATGGAAACACTATATTGATTTCATAGTTTGCAGCTTAAAAATACTGTGCTTGGACATACCCTTGATGAGTCGTTATTCAAGGTAAATTGCTTTGGAAGTTTTGCTTCATGGGGATTCCAACACTAGTAAAGCAGTTGTGTTTGGGGGCAGGAAAGTGTAGTGAGAGAAAACACCAGCCCGTGACCTTCCTGCTCTTCTCCGTGGTCCCTGCATCCCCAAGCGCCGGCAGCCTCGAGTTGTGCTTCCCGTTGAAACGCGGGGTGCGGGGTCGAAGCCAGGACTGCGTTCATCCTTCTTACGGTATGTCTGGCTGGCGGGTACCGTCCAGAGGAGTGCAGTGATGTGCAGTCGGGAGACGTGGCTGGTCTGTAACACTTCACGAGAGAGGACGGACCCCCCACCTCATTTTACATTGTTTCCACGGCGTGCACACTTCTGTTAGGTGCGGGAGAGCAAACACCAAAATCAGAGCACTTTCCCTGCTCACAGAAAAGGTTAAGATCTAAGGGGGCAGGCGTTCACCAAATACACTAAACGGCTAGTGTGTGCGAGATTCTGAGGCTAAGGTCGTGACCAAGACAGCAAGACCCTGCCCTCAAAGAGCGTAAATTCTGGCGGGGGGAGACAGACAATGTATTTTTTTAATGGGCTTTGGGTGTTGTTAAGGGCGGCGAAGGTAGTGAAATGGAGGAGTGTCACGGGGAGTGACGGTGGTGGAGGAGGTGAGCTGGGAAAGCCCTCCAGGGGCATTTGTGGCAGCAGCAGGAAGGTGCCTCGAGGGCAGCAGTGCCCGCGGCAGGAGGAGCGCCCGCGAGCGTCGCGGGGGGGGGGGGGGGGGGCGGTGCTGGGCGCCGGTGGGCGGGAGCGTGAAGGGCCCGGGCCCGGGGCAGGGGCGGGCCTCGTGGAGCCCAGCGCCGCCTGAGGCTTCACGCTGCCGGTAACAGCGGAGGCGCCCTTGGCAGGTTTCGCTCGGGGAGGGCGCGTGATGTGCTGTGGTCTAACCTCCGGAGCAGCGGGCCCGCCGCCCGGAGGGGGTTGGCTGGGGCGGGCGGGCGGCCTGCGTGCGGGTGGTGAGGAAGAGAAGAAAGCGCGATGGCAGCCTCTGTGGCGGAGGCGCTGAACGGCGGCCGGTGTTGCCTTTCTGCGGTGGGCGCCAGTGCCGCCACGCTAGGGCCCCGGGAAAGCGGCGAACAAATCGTGCGCTGCGAGTCAGGAGGGCTGCGAGCAGCAGGGCTAAGCGACGTGCGTTCGCGTTCAGAGCCCGGGCGAGAGGTGGGGAGGAGAGATCCGAGGAGGGAGACGGAAGTTAATCATCTCGGAGAAGAATACAACTCGGAAGGTGTGACAGGCCCGTGTGTGGAATGGCCATCTGAGATGCGGCGCACGCCCAGCCGTATGAACGGAACAGAGAGGGGTTGTTCCAGGCAAATGTCACAGAGCGAAAAAGGAACAAGGGACCAGGGTATTTGCAGGGGCGTGGCGATCGCGTCGAACCACCAACTCCCAGACGAGAAGGGAAACTAGGGCTCGAGTGGGGTGGCTGGTGAAAAGGCAGGGCCAGCAGACGAGGTCAGACAACTACAGGACAGGTGCGGAGAGAAGGTGCTGGTGTCGGGGGCCACTCACACTCGGACGGACGGGGAGCCGTTACCAGTAATGATCGCAGGGGTCGCGGTGGGTGAGCACAGGCTTCCAGAGTTGAGACGTGATGGGGGAAAGCAGGTGGAGCTGGGGTAGCCAGTTCGAGGCCGGGTCTTGGGTGGCTCCTCCACAGGTGTTAAAGGTGCGGGAATGAGGTGCCGACGTGGTGGGACCTCCAGGTGCTGCCCGAGAAGACGACAGATAGACAACTCGTGGTGGGGAGACCTGATCTTCGGAGGAGGGAAGGAGGCTTGGATCCGTCAGTTAACCCAGGAAGGTAAGTGGATGCAGCCACCCCTACCCGGCTCCCATGCCAGGGAGCTACAGCCGGCCTGGCGCTGGGGGGCTGAGCGGTCCAGGGGCTGGGCGAGGAACGGCTCTCGTGAGGTCGGGGACCGTGGCACCTTCAGCGGAGAACACTGTAGAAGAGTTAGCTTCCAAGGGAACATGACGAGGCTGCTTTTGAGTATTTTGTTGCCTTTTCTCACTCGTCTTGATGTTGGATTTAACTATGAGCATGTTTATTTCACACGTTCATAAATATGTTCAGGTTTGAGGGGAATTGACTACAGACATTTTGCACCTGTTGAGAAGACAATTTCTCAACTCTGCTTAGCATCACAAAAACGAATTTTATGTTCTATCAAGTGGGCAAGCATTTTCAGTAGTTTATGATCTTATATAAAATGGAAAGTGTTGGGAAGTAAATACTTCCGTTTCCAAGTAACAGGGGAGGAGAGGGAAGTTGCCATGTTATCAGACAGTAGAAGATATTTTGTTGAATAATATACAGAATGAGCGGTCTGGCGCTGTATCGCCTTACTTTTCAAAGGATGAAACTGCTGTCTCCTAAAGGAGTCCCACACTTCTACCAAATTTAAAAAAACAGTATGTGTTTGTGTATTGATATGTTTATTCCCATTTTACCAGAAAGAACACAATTTATCTACTAATCAGAAAAAAAGTTTTGTAACCTAAAAACAAACGTTTACTCGCCAAGCTGTAAATAGCTTAAATGGCTTAAATTGGAGATTTCTGTGGGATTTTGAGCAGTAAATAGGACAATTCCTAAACTCTTCAGTTATAGAATATTCAAGGCATACAAAAGTGTTGTTTTTCTACACAGCATAACTGAAATGTAGCTTAACCAATGATTTACAAGGCAGTCAAATACCAAAGCTGGAAAGCATTTAGGGAACCATAAATTATGTATTTTCTATACCTTCGAAAACCTTTCAGCTGTTATCAATCTTTTTTTATTGGCCAAGTATGACTGCCGTAAAATGACCGTATTCACTAGCCCTTCACCTAAAAAGCATTAAGCATTCATTTACAGAATGAACGAACGAGCACGTCTGCTTTGGTTCTTGAAATAGAATTCCCTCGTGTAAGTATATTTTCTTTATTTACAAAGTATTAGGCTTATTTTACATGACTGCGCGCGCTTACAGTCCCGGCATCACGAAGCAGGAGTTCCCGACCCTGTAGCGTCCAAGGATGCCCAGTTCCAGCCATAAAAGTGCAAGCTGGGTAGAATGGTGCTTGGATTTCGGAGGTGCTAGGGGGGCAGAGAGGGACCGCTTCCTGGTGTCTGGGGGAAGGAGAAGCGCCCCCGCCCCCCGTTCGGAACGCTCTCCATCTCCAGTCCCTCAGAGGAAGTCGTGGCGAAGAAGCTGCTTCCAGGCCCCGCGCGCGCCTCTCCGGGTGCCCTTCCCGCTCCCGCGGCGCCTTCGTCCGGGAGGCTCGTCGCGGCGGCCGGACCCGGCCAACTTCCCTTCCAGCCGAGGCGCCTCCTTCCGCTCAGCGCCGCGCGGCTCCGCTCGGGACGTGTCCGCGCCTCCGCGACCACCGGAGCCACTTCGGGGCGATGCTGGGGCCACCGGTGAGTGCGCGGCGCAGCGGCCGCGTCTCGGCCCCCGGGCGCCGGGGGCCGCCGCCGTCCGTCCCGGGCCGCCTCGTGGGGCCCGCGCGCCCCGGACACGCGGGGGCCGCCGAGGGGCCCGGGCGCCGTCACAGGCACTCGCAGCCCGCGGCGCAGCAGCCCGGCCGGCACACGCACACGCGCACCGCGCACCCGCGGCCCACGCGGACCCCGGCTCGGGGCGGCGGCGGCGGGGGGCGAGCGGGCCGCCGCGGGGGAGGGCCCCGGGGTGCCCGCGGGCGGCGCGCGGGCGGGGAGGGCGCGCGGGGGCCGGCGTGGTCAGCACCCATCCTCCGGGCGGGGGCGCGGGGCGGGGGGCGTGGGGCGGGGCCCTGGGGGCGGGGGCGGGGGCGCGGGGCGGGGCGCGGGCCCCTCCTCCGCGCGGCGCTGAGCGCGGCCTGTCCCGCAGGTCTGGGCGCTGGTGGCCGGCGTTCTGCTGGCGCTGTCGCCGGGCCGGGCGGGGGGCGCCCCGAGGGCGGGCCGGCGGCCGCCGCGGGCGCGGGGCTGCGCGGACCGGCCCGAGGAGCTCCTGGAGCAGCTGTACGGGCGGCTGGCGGCCGGCGTGCTCGGCGCCTTCCACCACACGCTGCAGCTGGGCCCGCGCGAGCAGGCGCGCAACGCCAGCTGCCCGGCCGGGGGCAGGCCCGCCGACCGCCGCTTCCGGCCGCCCACCAACCTGCGCAGCGTGTCGCCCTGGGCCTACAGGTGAGCGGGCGCGCCGGGGGGCGCGGGGGGGGGGGCGCGGGGGGCGCCGGACCGTCAGCGGCTCCTTCCCGCAGAGGCCGGGCAGCTCCCTCCGAGGGACCCGCGTCCTCCGTTCACCGTTCCGGTCTTTCAGACGCCCGTTTCTCGAGCACCTGCGCCTTGCTAGGTACGTGGTTAAGTGGGGTCCACGCGGCCGAGCCCGGGGAGCTTTCGTTGATTGTTAGAGGACTCTGCGCAGGAGGCCTGTGCGGGGTCTGACGTGGGGTCTTGCGGACGTTTCTCGGGCGCCTGTGCTGGTCCAGGTGCTGCTGGCCTTGGACCCTCCGAGCCCGTCAAGCCTGTGGTCGACAGGAGGGGGGGTGGCGGTCATTGGGAGCAAACGAGGCGGGACGTGATTGGACACGAGGAGTTAAGTGTGCGGTGGTTTAAGCGGGGGCAGGGGGAGGACGGGGGGCATCGAGCACGCTGGAGGACGGGCGTCATTCCACGGTCGCTGGGGGAGAGGTCATCTCGCAGGAAAGCAGTGGCGTGCAGGCAGGGCACAGTGTGGCTGGAGCGTCCTCAGCGCACGTATGGCCGTCCGCTTCCATCCCTGCTGTCGCTGCGGAGTGTCACCGTCCCGAGGGGCTCCCAGTCAGGCTGGAGAAGGTGGGATCCCTCACTGCCACAGCCTCGGGAAAGGGACGGGGTGACCCGGAGGAAAGGAAGGGAGTGAGGAGCTCAGGCCAGGGGGGTGGGGGGCGGGGAGCGCAGGCCTGGGTTTGCCCTTAGCAGTGTTTGCAAGGTTGACATTTATCCTTGAGGGTGTTTTTTCGATCCAGGAAGCCATACAGCCACTCGTGTTTCGTGTTTCGGGAAGCTGTCCCTGAGGGGGGAAAACTGGACACACGCAGCTAGGATGGTGGGAGAGGTGAGACCAGGACCAATTTGAATGGCACTGCTTAAAGAAAAAGGGACAGGATTTAGTGGAGGATGGTTCCGTGTGGGACGGAGGGGCCGCCAGCGTCCCAGTCCCCACGGTGGGCTGTGCGGGGACATGCGAAGACCTCCCCCGCCTGCCGTGGCGCCCAGCCCCCTCCGCCCCGCGTGCTCGCTCTTCCCGCTTGTGGCTGGTGCCCTCGAGACACACCTGTCGGCCATTCACGCTGGTGCTTCGTCTCCGCCTTTTCCTCTTTCTCCCCACCATTCCCAGGGCCCCAAAGGGTGGGTTGTTGTCCCGCCCTCTCTTTCTAGCCTCATGTCACACCCTTGACGTGCGAGGTGGCATCCCGGAACAACAGACTACGCTCTCCTCCCAGGCCAGGCCGAGGCCCGTGGACCATGAGGACCACGAGGCAGCAGAGTAACTGTTACTCAGGACCTCCTGTTGGGCGCGTCTGCCACGCGTCTGGCTTGGGTGGTTGACGTATTTTAGCAACAGGACGAGCAGGCTGCGTGGAGGAAACGAGTTCAGTGCTGGGCTGCGCAGGTCCGCCCCTGAGAGCACGCGGGCGGAGGTGTGGTCTCGCGAGAGGTCGGGGCTGGAGCACAGACCCGGAGTTGTCAGCTCGAGAGCTCCGCGTCGTGGAGTTGAGCTGCTCGTGCACGTTGCTGCCACTGACGCCTGTGTCTCCCCAGGAAAGACCCCAGAGCGGAGGGAGCAGGGCGCGGCCGGGGCAGGTGGCTGTCAGGAACCCAGCATCGCGTGGTTCTGCCTGGGGAGCCTTTGCCCCTCGCGGGCCTGGGCCAGGAGCTACGCCTGCGTCGTTTTTCGGACATTTCGAGCCTCGTGAGCTTGTCCCTCGGTGAGCACGGGGAGGCCCGATGGCTCCACGCTCTGCGGGAAGGATGGTTTCCAGGATGGGCACGGGCCGGGACTGCAGGTGGCTGGCCGCTGAAGCCGGTGCTGCCGGGAGACCCCGCCCTGCGCCCTGACCTCGGATCACCTCCCCACCTCCCGAGTTTCTGGGAAGATTAGAAAAAGCAATACACGTGGCATCCAGGAGCCTCTTCTAAGTGGTGTGCTTAGACGTTACTGCTGGGCGGGATCGCGGGCGGTAGAGCGGCCTCACCTGTGCTGTGTCAGTTCAGACTCAGAAGTGGTATTTAAGGCTACAGACAGAACTTTTAAAGATGGATGGGGAAATGGACTGCATGTCAAACCTGAAAGGCACAGAAAGGACCACTTCAGCTGGGTAAGCTAAGCTTTAAAATAGAAATTTGGAGTATAAAGTGGTTTTCCTTCTCTTTAGGGGAGAGATGGATCATTCGATAAATAGCGTTGGGACTGGGTAACTAGCTGAAAAGATATAGTTGGATCTCACTCTTGTATGGAAATAAGTTCCAGATGATTCAGACTTAAACGTGAAAAGTAAAACCACAAAAACACATAAAAACGCAGTCAATTATATTTATACTCTTGAGTGGAGAAGGCCTATTTAGTAGCTCACAGGCCCCCAAAGTCATTAAAGAGGAGAGTGATAAATTTAATTACATAATTATCTGCCATTTCTTCTTGGCAAAATTGGAAAAAAAAATACAAGGGCAAACTGGGAAAAAATACTTGCAACCCATGTGACAAAGGGCTTGTTTCATGAAGAGCTCCTACAAACCAAGAAACAGGCCCAATGAATTGGTATAGATGATCTTATTTACAAAACAGAAATAGAGACACAGATGTAGAGAACAAAGGTATGGATACCAAGGGGGGAAGAGGGGGTGGGATGAATTGGGAGACTGGGATTGACATATACACACTATTGATACTATGTATAAAATAGATAAGTAATGAGAACCTACTGTATAGCTCAGGGAACTCTACTCGGTGCTCTGTGGTGACCTAAATGGGAAGGAAATCCAAAAAAGGGGATATATATATATGTATAGCTGATTCACTTTGCTGTACAGTGGAAACTAACAACATTGTAAAGCAACTGTACTCCAATAAAAGTTAAAAAAAAAAAAAAAAAAAAAGACCCGATGAAAGGAAGATAGAGGCCGTGGTCAGTCCCCATGGAGGGAAGTCACATGACCCCAACTCTGAAAGGACAGACCTCGCCCTCAGGCGTATTTAAACTGTACTGGCACTTCCCTGGTGGTCCAGTGGTTAAGACTCCACGCTCTTAATGCAGGGGGCCCGGGTTCTATCCCTGGTTGGGGAACTAGATCCTGCATGCCGCAACGAAGATCCTGAGTGCCGGAACTAAGACCCGGTGCAGCCAACTAAATGAATATTAAAGGGGCTTCCCTGGTGGTGCAGTGGTTAAGAATCTACCTGCCAATGCAGGGCACAGGGGTTCGAGCCCTGGTCTGTGAAGATCCCACATGCCGCGGAGCAACTAAGCCTGTGTGTCACAACTACTGAAGCCCACGCACCTAGAGCCCGTGCTCCGCAACAGGAGAAGCCGCCGCAATGAGAGGCCCGCACACCACGATGAAGAGTAGCCCCTGCTCGCTGCAACTAGAGAAAGCCTGTGCAGCAACAAAGACCCAACACAGCCAAAAATAAATTAAAAAAAAAAAAAAAAAGGAAATCCAACTCTTATTTAAAAAAAAAAAAAAAATCACTGTACTGAGAGAGCTTTTTTGGTGGGGGCACCCATCTGGCCGAGCTGGCACGGTGTGAGGGGAAGGGTCTCCCATACACTGGGGGTGTGACTGTTACAGCTTTTATGCAGGAAAGTTATGTATTAACTACGACAATTTCAAATCCCTATTTTGCCCCTCCCCCTTTCCTCTCCCCATTGGTAACCAACCACTAGTTCTCTGTGTCAGTCTGTTTCTGTTTTGTTATGTTTATTCTTTTTTTAGATTCCACATACAAATGACAACATGGTATTTGTCTTTCTCTGTCTGAATTATTTCACTAAGCATAATACCCTCCAGGTTCATCCACAATGCTGCAAGTGGCAAAATTTCATTCTTTTTCTATGGCTAATATTCCACTCTATATGTATATACGTCTTCTTTATCATTTGTCTGTTGATGGACACTTAGATTGCTTCCATATCTTGCATGTATCTTTCCGAATTAGTGTTTTCATTTTTTTTTGGATATATACCCAGGAGTGGAATTGCTGGATCATATGATAGTTCTATTTTTTTTTTTTTTTTAATTTACCATTTTCATCATTTTTTTAAAAAATTTATTTATTTATGGCTGTGTTGGGTCTTTGTTTCTGTGAGAGGGCTTTCTCCAGTTGTGGCAAGCGGGGGCCACTCTTCATCACGGTGCGCAGGCCTCTCACTATCACGGTCTCTCACTATCACGGCCTCTCTTGTTGCGGAGCACAGGCTTCAGATGCGCAGGCTCAGTAATTGTGGCTCACAGGCCCAGTTGCTCCACGGCATGTGGGATCCTCCCAGACCAGGGCTCGAACCCGTGTCCCCTGCATTGGCAGCAGATTCTCAACCACTGCGCCACCAGGGAAGCCCTGGTAGTTCTATTTTTGTTTTGTTTTGTTTTGAGGAATCCTCACACTGTTCTCCACAGTGGCTGCACCAATTTACATTCCCACCAACAGTGCACAAAGGTTTCCTTTTCTCCACATCCTCGCCAACATTTGTTATTTGTGTTCTTTTTGATGATAGCTATTCCGACAGGTATGAGGTGATATCTCATTGTGGTTCTGATTTGCATTTCTCTGATTAACAATGTTGAGGATATTTTCATGTGCCTGTTGGTCATCTGTATATCTTCTTTGGAAAAATGTCTATTCAAGTCTTCTGCCCATTTTTTAATTGGTTTGTTTTTTTGTTTTTTGATATTGTGTTGTATGAGTTGTTTATATATTTTGGATGGTAACCCCTTATTGGTCATAACACTTGCAAATATCTTTTTCCATTCAGTAGATTGTCTTTTGTCAGTAGTTTCCTTTGCTGTGCAAAAGCTTTTAAATTTGTTTATTTTTGCTTTTGTTTCCTTTGCCTTAGGAAACAGATTGAAAACAATATTGCTACAATTTACGTCAGAGAGTGTTCGCTTATGTTTTCCTCTAGGACTTTTATGGTGTCCGATCTTACGTTTAGGCCTTTAATCCATTTGAGTTTACTTTTGTATATGGTGTTAGAGAATGTTCTAATTTCATTCTTTTACATGTAGCTGTCCAGTTTTCCAAACACCACTTATTGAGGAGACTGTCATTTCTCCACTATGTATTCTTGCCTCCTTTGTCATAGATTAATTGCCCATAAGTGTGTGGGTTTATTTCTGGGCTCTCTGTTCGGTTCCAGTGATCTGTGTGTCTGTTTTTGTGGCAGTACCATACTATTTTGATTACTGTAGCTTTGTAGTATAGTTTGAACTCAGGGAGTGTGATTCTTCCAGCTCTGTTCTTCTTTCTCAAGATTGGTTTGACTATTCAGGGTCTTTTGTGTTTCCATTCAAATTTTAAAATTATTTGTTCCAGTTCTGTGAAAAATGTCATCGGTGTTTTGATAAGGATTGCTTTGAATCTGTAGATTGCCTTGGGTAGTATGGTCATTTTGACAGTATAAATCCTTCTAGTCAATGAACACAGTGTATCTTTCCATCTGTGTCATCTTCAATTTCTTTCATCAGTGTCATCATTTTCCGAGTACAGGTCTTCTACCTCCTTAGATTTATTCCTAAGTATTCTTTTTGATGATGTGGTAAGTGGGACTGATTCCTTAATTTCTGTTTCTGCCAGTTCCTTGTTAGTGTATAGAAATGCAATATATTTCTGTGTATTAATTTTGTATCTTGCAACTTTACTGAATTCATTGATGAGGTGTAGTAGTTTTCTGGTGGTGTCTTTGGGATTTTATACCTATAGTATGTCAGCTACAAACAGGGAAAGTTTTACTTCTTCTTTTCCAGTTTGGATCCCTTTTATTTCTTGTCTGATTGCTCTGGCTAGGACTTACAATATTATGTGGAATAAAAGTGGTGAGGGTGGGCATCCTTGTCTTCTTTCTGATCTTAGAGTAAATGCCTTCAGCTTTTCAGCATTGAGTATGGTGTTAGCTGTGGGCTTATCATATGTGGCCTTTGTGATGTTAAGGTATGTTTCCTCTATACCCACTACTGGAGAGTTCTTATCAGAAATGGATGTTGAATTTTGTCAAAAGCTTCTCCTGCATCTATTGAGATGATCATAATGGTTTTTATTCTTCAATTTGTTAGTGTGGTGTATCCCAATGATTGATTTATGGATATTGAAAAATCCTTGCATCCCTGGGATAAATCCCACTTGATCATGGTGTTTGGTCCTTTTAATGTATTATTGGAGTCAATGTGCTAATGTCTTGTTGGAGATTATTGCATCTGTGTTCATCAGTGATATTGGCCTGTAGTTTTCTGTTTTGTGTGATATCTTTGTCTGGTTTTGGTATCATAGCATGAATTCAGATGCATTCCTTCCTCTCTGATTTTTTGGAATAGTTTCAGAAGGATAGGAATCAACTCTTCAACTCTTCTCTAAATGTTTGGTAGAATTCACCCATGAAGCCATCTGGTTCTGGACTTTTGTTTGTTGGGAGTTTTTTTCTTTCTTTTTTTTTTTTTTTCCAATTACTGATTCAGTTTGATTACTGGTAATTGCTTTGTTCATATTTTCTGTTTCTTCCTGGTTCAGTTTTGGGAGATTGTACACTTCTAGGAATTTGTACATTTCTTCTAGGTTGTCCATTTTATTGGCATACAGTTGTTTATAGTCATCTCTTATGATCCTTTGTACTTCTGTGGTATCAGTTGTAACTTTTCCTTTTTCATTTTTGGTTTTATTGATTTGGACCCTCTCTCTTTTTTCTTGATGACTCTGGATAAAGGTTTATCAACTTTGTTTATCTTTTCATAGAACCAGCACCTAGTTTCATTGATCTTATTGGTTTTGTTTTGTCTGTATTTCATTTATTTCTGCTCTGATCTTTATGATATCTTTCCTTCTACTAACTTTGGGTTTTGTTTGTTCTTTTTCTAGTTCCTTTAGGTGTAAGGTTAGGTTGTTTATTTGAGATTTTTCGTTTTCCTGAGTGTGTATCGCCGTAAACTTCCCTCTTAGAACTGGTTTAAAAAAAATTTTTTTTTAATTGAACTATAGCTTATTTACAATTTTGTGTTAGTTTCTGGTGTAGAGCAAAGTGATTCAGTTATGTATATACACACATATATGTATATATATTCTTTTTTATATTCTTTTCCATCATGGTTTATTACAGGATACTGAATATAGTTCCCCGTGCTATACAGTATGGCCTTGTTTATCCATTTTATATATTGTAGTTTGTATCTGCTAATCCCAAACTCCTAATTAATCCTCCTCCCCTTCCCCTTTGGTAACCACAAGTTTGTTTTCTATGTCTGTGAGTCTGTTTCTGTTTTGTAAATAAGTTCATTTGTACCACATTTTAGATTCCACATATAAGTGATATCATATGATATTTGTCTTTCTCTGTCTGACTTCACTTAGTATGATTATCTCTAGGTCCATCCATGTTGCTGCAAATGGCATTATTTCATTCTTTTATGGCTGAGTAATATTCTATTGTGTATATATATCACACCTTCTTGATCCATTTATCTGTTGATGGACATCTGTGTTGCTTCCATGTCTTGGGTATTGAGAATAGTGCTGCTGTGAACACTGGGGTGCATGTATCTTTTAGAATTAGAGTTTTCATCTTTTAAAAAAATGTTTATTTATTTGGTTGCACCTGGTCTTAGTTGTGGCAGTCAGGCTTCTTAGTTGCAGCTCACCAGCTCCTTAGTTGTGGCTCGCGGTCTCCTTAGTTGTGGCAGGTGGGCTCCTTAGTTGTGGCATGCGAACTCTTAGTTGTGGCATGCATGTGGGATCTAGTCCCTTGACCAGGGATCAAACCTGGGCCCCCTGCATTGAGAGCGCGGAGTCTTATCCACTGTGCCACCAGGCAAGTCCCTAGAGTTTTCATCTTTTCCAGTTATGTGCCCAAGAGAGGGATTGCAGGATCATATGGTAACTCTATTTTTAGTTTTCTGAGGAACCTCCATACTGTTTTCCATAGTGGCTACACCAATTTACATTCTAACCAATGGTGTAGGAGGGTTCCCTTTTCTCCATACACTCTCCAGCATTTATTGTTTGTAGACCTTTTTTTAAAAATTTATTTTATTTATTTATTTTTATTTTTTGGCTGTGTTGGCTCTTCATTGCTGTGTGCAGGCTTTCTCTAGTTGCAGTGAGCGGGGTCTACTCTTTGCTGCAGTGCACAGGCTTCTCATTGTGGTGGCTTCTCTTGTTGCAGAGCATGGGCTCTAGGCATGCAGGCTCAGTAGTTGTGGTGCACGGGCTTAGTTGCTCCACAGCATGTGGGATCTTCTCGGACCAGGGCTCAAACCCATGTCCCTTGCATTGGCAGGTGGATTCTTAATCACTGCGCCACCAGGTAAGTCCGCATGTATCTTTTTGAATTATGTTTTCTTCTGGATATATGCCCAGGAGTGGGATTGTGGGATCATATGGTAGCTCTGTTTTTAGTTTTTTAAGGAACCTACATACTGTTTTCCATAGTGGCTGCACCGATTTACATTCCCACCAATGGTGTAGGAGGGTTCCCTTTTCTCCACACACTCTCTGGCATTTATAGTTATAGTTTTTTTCTTTAATTCTTTTTTTAAAATTAATTAATTAATTAATTTTTATTTTTGGCTGCGTCGGGTCTTTGTTGCGGCATGCGTGATCTTTCCTCGCAGTATGTGAGCTTCTCTCTAGTTGTGGTGCACAGCCTTCTCTCTAGTTGTAGTGTGTGAGTTTTCTCCTCTCTAGTTGTGGTGAGCAGGTTCCAGAGTGCATGGGCTCTGTAGTTTGTGGCACGAGGGCTCTTTAGTGGAGGCACGTGTGCTCAGTAGTTGTGGCGCACGGGCTTAGTTGCCCCACGGCATATGGGATCTTAGTTCCCCGACCAGGGATTGAACCCATGTTCCCTGCATTGCAGGACAGATTCTTTGCCACTGGACCACCAGGGAAGTCCCGCATTTGTTGTTCGTAGACTTTTGGATGATGGCCATTCTGACTGGTGTGAGGTGAAACCTCTGTAGTTTTGATTTGTATTTCTCTAATAATTAGTGATGTTGAGTGTCTTTTTATGTGCTTTTTGGCCACCTGTATGTTTTCTTTGGAGAAGTGTCTATTTAGGTCTTCTCATTTTTTGATTGGGTTACTTGGTTTTTTTTTTTGATATTGAGCTACATGAGCTGTTTGTATATTTTGGAGATTAATCCCTTGTTGGTTGCATCATTTGCAAATATTTTCTCCCATTCTGTGGGTTGTCTTTTCATTTTGTATATGGTTTCTTTTGCTGTGCAAAGCTTTTAAGTTTAATTAGGTCCCATTTGTTTATTTCTGTTTTTATTTCCATTACTCTAGGAGGTGTATTCAAAAAGATATTGCTGAGATTTATGTCAAAGAGTGTTCTGCCTATGTTTTCCTGTAAGAGTTTTATAGTATCCAGTCTTACATTTAGGTCTTTAATCCATTTTGAGTTTATTTAGTGTTAGAGAATGTTCTAATTTCATTCTTTTACATGTAGCTGTCCAGTTTTCCCAGTACCCCTTATTGAAGAGACTGACTTTTTGCCATTGTACATTCTTGCCTCCTTTGTTATAGATTGGCCATAGACACGTGGGTTTATTTCTGGGCTTTCTATCCTGTTCCATTGAGCTATATTTCTGTTTTTTTGCCAATACCATACTGTTTTGGTTACTGTGGCTTTGTAGTATAGTCTGAAGCCAGGGCACCTGATTCTTCCAGCTCTGTTGTTCTTTCTTAAGATTGCTTTGGCTCTTTGGTATCTTTTGTGTTTCCATATGAATTAAAATTTTTTTGTTCTAGTTCTGTGAAAAATGCTATTGGTAATTTGATAGGGATTCCATTGAATCTGTATATTGCTTTGGGTAGTATGGTCACTTTAACAATATTGATTCTTCCAATCCAAGAACATATCTCTCCACCTGTGTGTGTCATCTTCAGTTTCTTTCATCAGCATCTTATAGTTTTCAGACTACAGGTCTTTTGCCTCCTTAGGTAGATTTATTCCTAGGTATTTTATTCTTTTTGATGCAGTGGTAGATGGGATTGTTTCCTTAATTTCTGTTTCTGATATTTTATTGTTAGTATATAGGAATGCAACAGATTTCTGTGTATTAATTTTGTATCCTGGAACTTTACCAAATTCATTGATGAATCTACTAGTTTTCTGGTAGCGTCTTTAGGATTTTCTACGCATAGTATCATGCTCCTGTGTATATGCTCTGCCCCTACTACCCATCTCCATCTCATTGTGCTTCCTTCTTTATATCTTTAGTTGTAGAACATCTTTTCTGGTAGGTTCTGGTCTTTTTTTATTGGTAGTTGCTCTGTAAATATTTGTCATTTTGGTGTGCCTGTGAGCTTGGGGGTCTTTCTGCTCCACCATCATGGCCAAGCTCCAAAAAAAGGGCCAAAACATCTTAACTTTAAAATGGAGAGCCGAAAGGGAAATTTGCCAACCACGAGGAAAGAGCAGATACTAACGAAACGAAGCTTCAGTGGGTCACGACAGCCTTCGATTTCCCAAGAGCCTTGGCTCCAAGGGAACTGTTTGCTCTCACCGGTTGTGGGCTCCCGGCAGAGGCCTTACTTGCCTTCACGGAGGTCAGAGGCCCCGGGAGCCACAGCCTGGGGACACAAGGAACTGGGCGGGGACAGAGCCAGGACCCAGGTCCAGACTGCTCTGGTTCCCCTGGCTGTGCTGCCCACATATGGGCTGTTAGAAGAGCAACATTCAGCCTCCAGAATATAAAAATATTTTCTCATTTACTTTGTGTCATCGTGTTTGTTTCTCTTAAGCTTTAGAAACAAATACGACAAAAATAAAATCAATGTGATTGCTCAGTAAGTTTTTTAAAGTCACATTGACATAGTAAGAAACATTGTAGGAGTACTGAAGTTTATTACAGTTTAAAGATACACGTTGCTTATTTATGTTGACACCCCAAAGATACACATCCACCAACACTCCAAGTAATTTTTACTTGTTTATAGTTCTCAATTTTGGGTATTAGTCTAAAGATAACTTTTCTCTAGGATGTGAATAATGCACAATAATTTATTTTTAGGCTTTGCTACTTTTCTTTATAAATTCCTCCTGGGAATTTAAGCAACTACATCTACGTTTATTTTGCAATAAACAACTCCATGGGTCACAATAGCAGCAAGGGAATAAATGGAAAGAAAAAGACAGGACAAGGAGGCGGGGAGAGGAGGGGGGACGGGGAGGTCGAGGGACCCAACGGGAGGGGCAGGGGGACCACCCGCTTGTGAGCACAGCAGCCCTGTGCAGATCAGCCTGCGTTGGGGGTACCGGCAGGGGCGCTGGCCGGGTGTTGGGAAGCGTCGGGAAAGTGGAATTTTCTCACGGAGAACCCGGGTTGGCTCTGCTCTGTGGCCAGAACTCTCAGCAGGAGACCCTTGGGAGCAGGGGCAGCAGCAGCGACAGCTCCCAGCTCGTGGGGGGGGGGGGCGGGGGGAAGGGCACCACTGTCTCCGGCCGGGCCAGCGAGATGCCCGCGGGGATGACCTGCACGTTCCCACGAGCCGGTGGCTGGATATTTAGGCACGCTGGTTTCAGGAGGGCTGAAACAGGAAGGGCGCTTCTGCTTGCCCCTTCTCCGACCCTGCGTCCGCCACGCCACCCCCGAGCGTCGCCTCCGCGCCCCTTCCCCAACAAGTGTCGCCCAGTTGTCCAATCCACTGTGCGAGGCGGTGCTGTGGACATCACTTTTTCTTCATTATGTTGTCCTTAAAATTGTAGAAGAATATTAATTAGAGAAAGTACAGAGGGGAGGAGCATCGTGTTAGAGAAGGTCCGCCCCCTTTCGAATGTTCCCGCTTGTTTCTCTCGTGCGCCCCCTCCCCCCGGGTGCACGGTCAGGCTGTGTCCAGGCACCGAGAGCCCAGGTCCCCACGGACAGGAGCCGCGGCTCCCAGGGAGGTGGCCGGCAGGGGGCAGCACCGGCCAACCCACCCGCCCTCCGGCCCCGGTCATCTTTGAACCTGGGGAGACCTTGCTTCTGTCTGTTTTTCGTTGGCAAGTTCACTGTCGCCTGGCGCCCGGCTTCTTATTCTAATGATTTATAAACAAAGCCTTTCTGCCTTCCCGGGTATCTTTGTATTGTCTGTGTATCAGCACAGGTGTCGAGTCCTTTCTGTTAAGAAGGGCAGGGAGGGAGGAAAGGACAGAGGCAGTCGACTGCCAGCGGGGGTGGGGCTCCAGTGACAGCACACGGCATTGGGCGGGAGGGGACATCGTCAGACTCTGTGGTAGAAAAGGAGAAACTCATCATTTAAAGCAGCTTGGTAGGAAATGGTGGTATTTCTCCCCCCAGATATTTTTATGGATAAGTGACTTTAATTGGTCCAAGTCCTGCATGGATCTTTTTCTCCGAGCTGCTCAGCACACAGCGGGTTGGGCTGCGGCCACCAGCGTTCCAGAGTAAAAAATAGAAGCGTTGTCGGGAGCGCCGTCCTGGGGTGACGGTCTCTCCTGAAAATAGGCCGTTCGTTTTGCTTTGAAGGTTGTCTTCTTTGACTGCTGGGTCTTGTTCTACGTAAGATGCGTGAATATTCCATCCCGTCGTCCCCTGAATAAAATGTCTGTGTCCTTCATACGGGTGGAAGGACTGGGCGGCGAGCACGCCTGCCGCGAGCCGACGTCCTCTTGGCCTCGGTCTTCAGAAACGACACCCGAGGCTTGAAGGAGGGCAGGGGGTGCCTGGCTCCCGCGGTCAAGGGGAAAATGACCTTCCAAAATGCTCCCAGGACGAGGCGCAGCGTCTGGGCTCGTGTTCCGTGTGGATTATTCCTCACACTGCGCACGAGGTGCTTGGCCCGCCCGCCCCAAGGACAGCGCAGCGGACGTGGCTCCGACGCCAGATTCTGCAGCTTCCCTGGACGGAGAGTCCAGACTGCCGTGGCAGGAGCTCTGTTTTTCCTTTGAAGAGATTCTTCCCAGCTGCCCGGAATGTGTGGCATCTGCCCTGAGGGAGAAAAGGGCCCTAAAGAAGCTCTGGCTCATTCGTTCCCTGGTTCCCTTTCTCTGTCCCTCGGCAGGGCTTTTGTCCTGAATCGTCTTACAGATTCTTTCCGAGTCTCTCTGCTCTTCCCTGAGCTCCCAGGTGGGCAGGTCTTGCACTGAGTCAGCGGGTCACCCTTTTCCAAGGGCCCCGTGGTGGTAGGGCTGAGCCCCTGGGGGCCTCGGGCCCCTCGTGCGGGGCTGGGCCTTGGGGGGTGGGCCGGGCCTTCCAGGCTCCGCGGGGACCAGCCTGGCGGGCAGAGGAGCCGGTGGGTCTGCATCGACCTCCCTGGCTTTGGGTCAGGGCTGTCCGAGGCCAGGCTCAGGATCGCAGCGCAGTGGCCTCGGCCCAGGGTCACTGACCCCTGGCTGTCCTCGCTGGCATCCTCGCCGGCATAGGGCCAGGTGCGCCCGCGGGGACGGCCTCCGGGTCCATGCGGTCAGGCCCCTCTGCCTCCCAGCTGGTCCCATGTCCTCTTCCCCAGGGACACACACACTGAGGTTCTCGTCGGGCGGGGCTGCGTTCAGGGCTTCCTGGCAGCCGCAGTGAAGGCCCGTCCGGCTCAGCCTGAGCAACAGGAGGGCCGGCGGCGCTGCGCAGGGGGCTGCCGTTTCCTGTCTCCGCGCCCCCGGCGGTCGGACCCGTTGCACAGGGAACCACAGACCTGCCTCAGTGCCCTGTGGTCTCTCGGACCCGGGCCCAGCGGCCTCCCCCGGGGCTGGTCAGGACTGTCCAGGGGGTGTTCAGGCCTGGCCCGGCCCTGCGCCCCCCTGAGCTCCACAGCCCTGGGGAGGGGACAGCATCCCAGCAGAGAGCAAGCCAGGTCTCAGCGCCACCGTCCACGCTGGCTCAGCAGTGACCTTGTGGGCTAATTAGACTCCTTGGCGTGGGCATCCAGCGGGAGGGTCCTGAGATGGGGGGATGGGGAAGTGCCCCCGGTTGTGTGCAGTCACCCCCTCAGAGGCACTGGGGGCTTCTGTCTGGGGCTCCCAGACACGAGCCAGGCGGTCACTTGGCGGCCAGCGGGCTGAGCTCCTGAGTGTGGAGGGAGGCGTGGGAATCCGGGGTTGAACAGGCCCCATGCCACACGGTTCTGAAAACCACAGTTTGGAAACCTTGTTTCTGCCTTAATTGCCCACGTCCAGGAGAAACAGCGCTTGGGAAAAGACACTGTCCCCCTCAGCTTCCTTGAGGGCCGCCCGATGTCTTCCCGTTACCAGTATCTTGAAGGCTGGTAGAGCAAGCCCCTCCTATTCGTCCTCGCAGCTGTTTAGACTGTTCTGGGCCCTTTTCTCTCTGTACGAGTTTTAGGATTAGCCTGCCAAGCTCTAAGAGAAATCTACGAGAATTGCACTGATTTCATAGATTACTTTGGGGAGAGTCTCCGATATCTCAGAAACGCAGGGGATTACAGGCGTCTTTTCTAAGCAGAAAACGTTGATAAAAATACCACGTTATTCGTCCTGCCATCGAGAAGGTGGAGGAAGCAGCCTGCCCATCAAATCCATCCCCTGCACTTTGCAGAGAACCAGCAGGGCCGATGACTCGTCCAGTGTCACTGGTTGGTAACCAGGTTGGACCAAAATTGTAGGTTCAGGACTCTGACTCCAGGCCACCCCTTTATGAAAGTCTGTTTTGACCTTGGAATCTGGGGACCCGGGACTGTTGAGGCCACTTGGTTCCATCCGTTGCTTCTGGGCGGAGGGGCCTTTCCCCACTTCTTCCTGGCTTTGGGGCCTGGGGTCTTGGGATTGCTGTGAAAGGAGTGATCACACAGCCTCTGCTGTTTGGAATTAAACTCATTTGTGTTTTGCAAAGAGGGAGGATGGGTTTGTGCATAAACATGGCGGCGGCTCTGCCCCGTGACCTGCTGCACTCCTCGGGGAACTGCCTCGAATTGTTTCCTACCCTGTCCAGGGCCCGAGCGGCTCTTTTTCTGGCCCTGCCGTCACTCACATTCCTCTGGGCTCGGTTTCCATCCCGTCTCCTCACGTCCTTTGTTCCTGGATTAAGCTGGGCCAGCTGTCGCTCCCTGCGGCCAAGCTTCACACGTGGGGTCCCTGCAGAGGGGACCTGGCCTCACTCCCGCATGTTCCCTCTGGCTGGGTGCGCACGGTGGCAGCAGAAGCGGGAAGGCCGAGGGGGTGGGCACGGGGGGCCATTCGACCGCGTGTCCTTGTGGGGTGACAAAGGATCCCTGCTGGCAGCTTTCTTTACCCCGAAAGCACTCCTAGCTGAGGATCTTCCCAGAATCTCAAGGCAGGGGGTTGGGGTGACGGGCCTGCGTCTGTCCCGTGTCCCGAGGCTTCTGGACTTTCCTCCCGAGCCCCGCGCCCGCCCCCCATCGTGGTCTCCGCCGGCCCCCCACCTGCAGTGCTGGGTGTTGGGTGGGATGGGTGCGTTGCACCCCGTCCCATGGTAGCACATTTCCATCCTGAGAGAAACGCCGGCCATGAACCCCCGATGCTGAGCCATCCATGTGCCCATCCCAGGTCGGGTGGGCAGGGGTCCCGTTGTCACAGTGCCTTGGCCAGAGGTGTCCCTGTGACAGTGGAAACTTCAGTCCCTCGGGCCAACTGGCGGGAGTCGGGGGGATATTTTTAGTCGGATGAGGCTTCTGACCCATCTCCACATCCAGGCGGCCATCAGGTCCACCTGCAAAACTAGCACGTGACACGGGGACTGTCACCTGTGTAGAAAGAGAAACCCTGGTTGTTTGAAAGGGATCTTTATGCCCTCAGGTTGGGGCCTCCCTCCCACACCCGGTTCTGTCCCATGGCTGCGTGCGCGTCTACACTGCCGTCGGCATGAGCTTCCCGTTGTCAGCCTGAGCCTGTCTGCGTCTCATAGCCCCTTGTGGCTTCTGGGACCTGTAACTCCAGACTCTCTGCTCTGGGCTCAGGGGTCCTGCCACGTCGCAGATTTCTTCGCAAGTCCCTGCCCCACTGCACACACGCGTGTAGACACACACACACACACACACACACACACGTGCGCACACGCCACTCCCCCTGGCTCCCTCCCCCACCGCCTGCGAGCCCAGCCCTCTGGCCTCACCTCTCCCCTGGGCCTCCCCTGGGTCCCATGCGCGGGTGTGTCCAACCCCTGGCTGTGCGGCAGGAGCTTGAAAATTGAGGCTCACTGCTGACCTGCCGAGACAGGTTTAGAGGCACACGGTCACTGTGTGTGTGTGTGTGTGTGTGTGTGTGTGTGTGTACACACCCACGAGTTTGGTAGTTTCTCTAAAAGATAAAGATTCTTTGTTAAGCAAAGCCACAATACCACTGAACACACCTAAAATTGAATACTTCCTTCATATCTTCAAATAGTCCAGTTTAGATTTTCTTGACTGTCTCATATTTTTAAAACTTAAAGTTTTTTCTCTTTTATTACTTAATTCTTTGCTTTGAAATAATTTAAAAGTAACAGGAAAATTTGTGAAATTAGTACAAGGAAGTCCCTGTACCCTTTACCCAGACTACCCAAATGTCAGCATCATAGCTCAGCAAAATTACCGAGATGAGGCGCTGCATGGATACGGTGCCATATTCTGAACTGTGACCTTCAGAGGGTTCCTACTCGTGCCTCTTCCCTGCCCCAGGGTCCAGCCTCTGCAGCTCAGGGCTCTTCAGTCTGTGACAGTCCCTCAGTCCTTTGTCTCTCGTGGCTGTGACACTTTTGAACAGTGCTGGTCCATTGTTTTGTCGAATGTCCCTAAGGGTTTGATATGTTTTTTAAGCAACCATATACATATAGTTTCTCATCCAAATGAAAACACCTGGGAATTGGGGCTCAACTCCTAGCTGCACCTGGTCGGCTGGTGTAAACCAGGTCAGCGATGCCCCAGTACTTACATCACTCTGCTCAAGGCGCTCCATTTTTTAAATTGAGATACAGTTGACATGTGATATTAGTTACAGGTGTGCGATATAATGATTCAATATCTGCATATATGGCAAAATGATCACAATAAATCTAGTTAACGTCAGTCACCACAGTTACACATCTTTTGTGCATGATGAGAAATTTTAAGATGTACTCTCTTAGCAACTCTCAAATATGCTATACAGTATTGTTTTTTTTTAATACGTCTTTATTGGAGTATAATTGCGTCACAATGCTGTGTTAGTTTCTGTTGTACAACAAAGTGAATCAGCCATATGCATACACATGTCCCCTTATTCCCATATCCCCTCCCTCTTGAGCCTCCCTATCCCACCCCTCTAGGTGGTCACAAAGCACCGAGCTGATCTCCCTGTGCTATGCGGCTGCTTCCCACTAGCTATCTATTTGACATCTGGTAGTGTATATATGTCCATGCCACTCTCTCACTTCGTCCCAGCTTACCCTTCCCCCTCTCCGTGTCCTCAAGTCCATTTTCTACCTCTGCATCTTTATTCCTGTCCAGCCCCTAGGTTCTTCAGAACCTTTTTTTTTTTTTTAAGATTCCATATATATGCGTTAGCATACGGTATTTGTTTTTCTCTTTCTGACTTACTTCACTCTGTATGACAGACTCTAGGTCCATCCACCTCACTACAAATAACTCAATTTCGTTTCTTTTTATGGCTGAGTAATATTCCATTGTATATATATGCCACATCTTCTTTATCCATTCATCTGTCAATGGACACTTAGGTTGCTTCCATGTCCTGCCTATTGTAAATAGTGCTGTGATGAATATTGTGGTGCATGTCTCTTTTTGAATTATGGTTTTCTCAGGGTATATGCTCAGTAGTGGGATTGCTGGGTCATATGATAGTATTGTTAACTATGGTCATCATGCTGTACTTTATACCCTCACGATGTAATTATTTTATAACTGGAAGCTTGTACCTGTGGACCCCCTTCACTATTTTACCGACCCTCTACTCCCTGCCCCTGGAAAATACCAGTCTATTCTCTGTATCTATGATTGGGTTGTTTTTTGTTTTGACTTCACATGTAAGATCATACAGTATCTGTCTTTCTCTGTCTGACTTATTTCACTTAGCATAATGCCTTCAAGTTCTATCCATGTTGTTGCAAATGGCAAGATTTCATTCTTTATTATGGCTGAGTAATATTCCATTGTATATATACCACATCTTCTTTATCCATTCATCCATTGGTGGTCACTTAGGTTGTTTCCATGTCTTGGCTGTTCTAATAATGCTGTGATAATAATGCAGTGATCATACATCTTTTCAAGTTAGTGTTTTTGTTTCCTTGGATAAATACCCGGCAGTGGAACTGCTATATTATTTAGTAGTTCTATTCTTAATTTTTTGAGGATTCTCCACATTATTTTCCAGTGTCTGCACCAACTTACATTCCCACCAACAGTACACAAGGGTTTCCTTTTTCTCCTCATCTTTGCCAACACTTATTTCTTGTCTTTTTTTTGGGGGGTGGGGTGGGCGTGTTGTGTCTTCGTTGCTGCGCGCGGACTTTCTCTAGTTGTGGCGAGCAGTGGCTACTCTTCATTGCGGTGCACAGGCCTCTCTCATTGCAGAGCACGGGCTCCAGGCATGCGGGCTTCAGTAGTTGTGGCTTGTGGGCTCTAGAGTGCAGGCTCAGTAGTTGTGGCCCATGGGCATTGTTGCTCCGTGGCATGTGGGATCGTCCCGGACCAGGGCTCGAACCCATGTCCCCTGCATTGGCAGGCTTCTTAACCACTGCGCCACCAGGGAAGTCCTCTTGTCTTTTTGATAATAGCCATTCTGACAGATGTGAGGTGGTTTTGATTTGCATTTCTCTAATAATTAGCGATGTTTGAGCATCATTTCATGTGCCTATTGGACATCTATATGCCGTCTTTGGAAAAATGTCTATTCAGGTCTTGAGCCCATTTTTTAATCAGATTGTTCTTTTGGTATTGAGTTATATGAGTTCTTTGTATTTTGGATATTAACCCCTTATCAGTTATATGCTTTGCAAATATTTTCTGCCATTCAGTGGGTTGCCTTTTCATTTTGTTGATTTCTCAAGGCTCTTTTAATATTTAGGTTCCCCTACCTCTTTTTTCCTTCTTGGAATGAAACCTCTGTTGAGTTTCTTTTAATTTGGTATCTCTCTATACACTTAAGTGAATGGTCTTACTTAACTATTCATATGCTAATAATTTAAAAATCTCCATCTCCAGCCAAGATCTCTCTTGGGCTCCAGACCAGCTTCCACTCTGTAGTCTGAGGGATCTAAAATTCCATCTGATTGGGTCACTTCTCTTTTTAACATCCTTCCTGTTGCCTTCAGGGTCAGATCCAAAATTCCTGCTATGAACTGGGGGCCTCCACAGATGGCTGCAGCCCCAGCTCTGAGTTCTCCTCCTGTGCTGCAGCTCCTAACTGACCTGGTCCCTCAAATCTAGGCTTTGACCTCTGCTCTAAATGCCCTTTCTCCCTCTTCCTCTGGATGAATCCACCCAGGTTCCACTTTACCAGGAAGCCTCCTCTGCTGTGATGGCCGGGTTTAACTCTTTCTTTGTATATTTATCCCCTGAGAGGGTGAGTCCTTGGATGATAGATTATTATAGTATTTCATCTATATTCCTACTGCCTGAACCACCACTGGCACTTAGGTGTTTGTTGAATAAATGTTGAATGTGGTTGCAGATATTATAAATTCCTTTTCCTTCTAATGTAAGTGAGGGTCTCATCTTGACCTCAGGGTCTGGAGGACAGGAAGCTGGAGAGTGCAGACTCACTACCACCCTCTCACCATCTACTGAACTCTTCCTCTCCGTGGGCGCTGTGCTGGGCTTGTCAGAGCATGAGAGTGAGTCCAGATACAGTCCTTATCCTTCCCTCCCAGGGGAGGACGTGGAAAATGTGCAGTTCTGTCTGAGGCCCAAGGTGTTACGAGAATATGGGGAAAGAGGAGGTTAAATCTGACTAGGGAAATCTGAAAACTCTTAAGATAATGACTTGCATTGGACCTTAAACATGGCAAGTCTTCGCTGAGTTGAGATTGGTTTGGGGGAGAGTTCATCTTGAGCAAAAGCTTAGCCGCGGCCCCTGCCAGGCGTCCCGCCCTGGCGGCAGGTGTCGGGCGCGCGGACGAAGGTACGTGGGTGAGGAGCAGGTCGTGGAGGCCTTTGGAGGCGAGGCCGAGGAGCTGGGGTTTTTCCTGACCTGACCGCCCCTGCCCGAGAGGGGATCTGGGGGGGCCTGTGCCCCTGTAGGGGATGGGAATGAGGCATTACGGGGGTGGAAAAGCTGGAAAAGTAAAGTTCTTACGAAGGCAGCACTGAGGGAACAGTGATGAGACGCTTATAAAAGATATCTTCAACTCTCTGTGGGCATGCTGGGCATGCTGGAGGGACAGCGGGCCGGATGGGGTTGCTGTGGGTCTCCGTGTCCCGGGGGCAGGCAGGTGCCTTCGCAGGCCGGCCCCGCTGCCCTCCTCCTGCTGGCACACAGATTTCCAGGGCCCTTCCTTGCACAGCAGTGAGAAGGGAGTCGGGGCCTGGCCTCCCTGCTCCCCTGTTGCTATCCTCCTGGTCACCCCGACTTCTCCTCTGACCTCATCCCCACATCCACATGGTGGCCAAGGACTCAGCAATGTCCCTCTGGGCTCTGGGATGCTCAGGGGCAGGGCGGCGTGGTTCCTGACTTTAAGCACCACCTTCCGTCTTGACGGCATCCTGAGGCCCGCTCCTCCCCTCCCCTCCCCACCGGCCCCCTCCCTCCCTTGGGCTGCAGGCCTCACCCCGCCTTAGTTCTTTCCTGCTGTGTAAGTGGCACGTAGTTGGTGTCAAGTGGATTTGTTGTGGCGTGAAGATACCGTTTCTGAGGCTGTCCACAGGCCACGGGCAGTTGGCCTGGGTGACATGGCCTCCAGGCCCCCCACACTTGACAGCTGGTCAGGTTCTGCCTCCTGGCCTAGTTTGCCCAGTTCACCCATCGCGTGCCTTCCCGCCTCTGCGCTTTTGTAACTGGTTGTCGGAAGGTCCTTCTCATCTGGAAACTTCTTAGCTTGGCTGGTGCCCTGCAGTCCTGCACGGTGAGGGCCGAGGGACACTAGTCCACAGAGGTTGCGCGTGAGGGGCAAGAAGCTTCTGGAAGCCTGGCCACGCCCTCCCTGCGGAGCCCCAGGTCCCAGGGGTGGGCACCCTTGGGGCACATCTTGCTAGGTTCGTTTCCATCCTAGGCTCCCCTTGGGCCAGCGCTCGGGGGGCCTTCCCAGGCGTATGGATGTGTGTGTCCCTTGATAGGTCAGGTCACGGCTGTGACTCTGAGACTTCAGGGTCACAAGGACCGAGCTCCAGAAGTAAGAGGGCAGATGAATGGAAATGAGAGTTTGGGGTCTTGGCGATCCCATGAGGTGGGGCAAGTGTCCCCATGCAAGGGGACGTTAGGGAGGAGTCCTGGGTTCCCTCAATGACCTCCTGGTTTCGGGGAGGCAGGGGCAGGGCCCAGCCAGCAGCCACAGGGTCGTCCTGGGCGCTGACACTTGGATCTTGGCAGCATCTGGCCAGAAAGTAGGGAGACCTGGAGGAACACGGAAGTGGTCCAGTAAGGCATCCTTCACTTCCCGCCTGTCCTGGGCGGCCGGTCCTTCCTGCCCACCCCCCGCCCCCTGGTGTGACCCGGCCCCTCTCCCACACGCGGGCGGGCACGTGGACCCTGACGGACAGCGGGATGCAGGGCCCGCTCCAGGGTCTTCTGGACAGGTGTCTGGCGGCCGCCTCTGCTTGAGGCTCTATCAGCAGCGGGGAGGCCAGGGTCTGCCCGGCCTGGGCCCGTGGGGTGGTGAGGGCCCAGAGCAGGGCGGCCGGGGGCATCTCATTGCGCACGCGGGCTGTGCAGTGTGCACCTGTCCTACGCGCAGAGTCTGGAATGTGGCCTGAGGGGCGGCCGTAAACTGTCTTCAAACACAGCGAAGGCCAGCGGCTGCTCGGCTTCAGGGCCCGTCCTCTCCCCGCAGGATCTCCTACGACCCCGGCCGCTTCCCCAGGTACCTGCCCGAGGCCTACTGCCTGTGCCGGGGCTGCCTGACCGGGCCGCGCGGGGAGGAGGACGTGCGGCTGCGCAGCGCCCCGGTGCTCGTGCCCGCGGTGGTCCTGCGCCGGACCCCGGCCTGCGCGGGCGGCCGCGCCGTCTACACCGAGGAGTACCTCACCATCCCCGTGGGCTGCACCTGCATGCCCGGGCCGGACAAGGATGCAGACGGCGCCAACTCCAGCCTGGACAAGCCGGCCCAGCCCTGAGCACCCGGCCCCAACCCGGGGACCCCGAAGCCCCAAGGAAACGTGGACGGAGCACCCAGCGCTGGACTGGACTGCACTGCCTGCGAGCCTGACCTCCTGCATCCCCCGGGCTTCCTCTTGGGCAGGAGCGCAGGGCGGTGAGAGGTGATGGGAACTAACCACGTGGCAGCCCTGTGTGGGCGGCCCAAGGCTGGGGCCACCACAGGTGACCGGCTTCGCCCGAGTTCGTTGAGGCTCCTTAAGGCTCCCAGCCACCGACCCCTTGCAACCACGGGTGATAGCACTGCAAGGACCGCTGGGAGGGGACAGAGCCTCACAAGACAGAGGGCGGACAGACACTTACCACCTTTTTTTTAAAAAGTAGAATATATACCTTCTTGTTTATCCAGCTGTTTTCAGTAGGGGCAGAAACTATTTTATGTTAGCCATTTTCAGCAAGTATATTATTACTTGACACGTAAACATTTTATAAACGTTGTTTTCACTTCCTGGGCAGGCGTTTTTAGAAGCGCAGGTGGAACCCTCACCCCCTAGCCCGCCTTGTGGCCTGGGTCCCTGAATCCCGCCTGTTGCTGACGGTCGCCAGTGGACACGGCTATGTGGGACCCGCCCCCGTCTGAGAGGCTCAGCTCCCCCCAGGGTCTCACACTTGCTTTGTTCATGAGGGTATAAATCGCCGCAGGTTTATACAATTAGAAATTTTTTTCACTTGCAGACTTACAATTCCCAGAAATCAGGCGCGGAGTCCTCTTCTACAACTGCGTGAGCTTAAAACTTTACTCTTTTCTTTAGGCTTAAGTCTGTCCCTGAACACAATTATTTGTAAAAGTAAGAAGTTCGTAACTTGCTTTAAAATCCTTAAAACAATTGTAGATGAAGGGCACGCTGGCTGTGCATCTCTCTCTGGACTCTGCTCTGATGGCTCCACTAAATTTTCAGAGGAAACTGTTAATTAAGGTCTTCACTTTATCTTAATGTTATGGTTGATGTTTAGGAAGATCATCTGCAGAGTCAGCCTCTCTGCATCGTTGTTTATTTTATATGCTCTTGCCCCTACTTACAATCAGCCTTGGTTTGATCTGGATGAAAGGTCAACTGAGAATTTTCAGTTTGTACCAAATATTGACAGAGGTTGTGCATGAAAACATTGCTGAGCAAAATTCATATTTTCCAAATAAAAAATTCAGAATTGAAATTGATAGCTGTGGGTAGTTCTATACCATTTGGGGAATTTTACTTCTGTGCTCAACCTCTGGGGAAAAAAAAAAGGTAAGCCTAGTGGTGGTTATATCTAGCATACATTCTTGTGCAGAAAATAGAAGGTTCAGATCAACATCAAAAAAGAAATCCACGAATTAAAAACAAAATTGCCTTTCAAACCTTGGGTAATTATTTCAAGCACTGCCACTGTTGTGTAACATTTTCTAGCCACTCCTCAAACATAGCCACTCCTCAAACATACATAGTGCAAACATCAGAGGAGTGGACTGAAGGAGAGTAAATGGTTTGCATGGGGATAATACTGCTATTCCATAAACTGTATTCATCATCAGTTTAACTAACGTTAGCTGTTAACAGGTAACGCATTCCCAATGGAAGAATCAGCTTTCCCTGCCAAGATCTAGAAAGGCAACCTGTATTTGCATTTTTTCTCTGAATGGAACACTCATCCATTTAACAAATATTTACTGAGCATGTGCCCTCTTCTGGGCACTGAGCTCCTGGGAGGCAGTTGTGAACTGGACACAACCCTCGTCCTCAGCTACAACTCCAAACGGCATGGCTGTCAAAGCACACTCGGGTGTCCGCAGGCACCTGCACACGGGATGCGCCCCAGGCAGAGGCCAAGGTCCTGGCCAATCACTAAGCTGCCTGTACTTCTGCTCTTTACCTGCGTTAAGTGAGGAGAGTAGACTAGATGCTTCTATGACTTCTTCCAAATATAATTCCACTGATTCAAGTTGGCAAAAGCATTCCAAGCTCTAGGGATGCCCTCACTAAGGAAATCACAACAAGATGTTGTCTTCTTCATCTTGAAAGTGAGGCCGGGGAGAGCCCCAGTTTGTGAGGGAGGAGGGGAGGTCGTAGCTTTTCAGTCTACTAAGAAAATAAAAAGAGGGAAATGTCACATGGGTCCTTTACTACCTTGTATTACCAGCTGCGTTCACAGTTCACGGTCCAGCCCAGAATCATAATTCACGTAACAGCGAAATTCATTTCCCAAGGTTCGAGTGTGTTTTGGAATAAACTTGCACTTCTTCACTCCAAGAAGTTTTGCTGCCTCTTCCTCCATGACGGCACCTGGAGAGGACAACCAGAGGAACCCGGAGACTGAGGCACCAGCCACGTGCTCAGCTCCACACCCGCCAGGCCGGCCAGGGAGGTATTCTCAACCAGATGCGGGAAGCGGTGAGTTGATGGTACCACTCAGCGATCAGGGGGAAGGTCAGTGCTCTCTATTCCTTTTTACTTCCTCCAACATTTATGCAAATTACCTACTTTTTTCCTTTTCTTTTTCATTTAATAAATAATTTTCCTACATCTGCAAGGCTGAGACACTTAGAAATTAATTATATTCCACAAAGTAACATAAGGAAAGCAAAAATAATTACTAAAAAAACCACCATTTTCCAACTTTGAGTCAACAACCCCTTTTTCAGTAGTAGCGAATTGTGCAAACTTGTACCAATACATTCACACCAGCCTTCGGCTGACACATCCCATTCCTCCCTCCAGCCCTGCCTGTCCTCGGCACCCACTGCACTGGGGGAAGCAGGGCCCACACAGCAGGCCTGGAGGCCAGGCTGCCCGCAAGTAGGGAGACCAGCAGTTAACGTTTTCGTTCTCAGTCAGATGCCAGTATATCCACCTTAAGAAAATATATCCACATCACCAGTGTGAAGTCTCCTTCTCAGCTTTGGTAAACCTAATCTAATGTCTAGCTCTGTGACCTTTGCCATCCACTTTAACCCCTGAGATTCCAAATTTCTTTTATCAACTGTACAGGCTGAGTCAGATACTGTTACTATTACTGACGTTGATGCGTACAAGTAACACTCCTGGTGCACTCACCCAGGGCCGGACCCCGCGTCCCAGGCATCATGCCACTTACTTCTCTCCAGCCCTGAGAGGCGGGCAGCATCTCAGCCCCACTGTACAGATAGGCGACTGGGGCGCGGAGAGGCGAAGAGCCTTGTTTAAAGTCACGGGAGGCGTGTTGCCAATCCGGCACCTACCTGTGCACAGCAGAATCTTGCCCCGGGTCAGGTACTTGATGGTTTCCGACGTTTTTCTAAGACATTCCTCAGAGAGATAGGGGGGATCTGCTATTACAATGTCAAAACTGTGTGCAGCAATTTTCTCAGGTAAATCCACTGGGTTATTGTAATCATAGAAGATAAACTCCTCTCCGTATATGGCAAACCTGTGGTCATATTCGAAGATACAGACAGAAAAGTCTTCTCTGTGCAGCTCTCTCAGCTTCTGGTAAACGCTGGGGGCACTCACACATGCTATTCTGGAACAAAAGGCGCCAACTCATGACTGAGCTTTAGGACAGCGCATGGCATCAAATGACCACTTCACTAAAAAACCAGTCCTTGTGTTCAGATTTTCTTAAAGGAAACAATAATGCAAACTGAAGTAATAACAGCAGTACATTTTGAGAGAAAACTTTCTACTGCCTCACTTTTAAGGAATCGACTGTTTCCAAATCTACAACTCATAATTTTAAAGTATGAAAGGATAAATGTGCTTTTCATGGTAAAATATTAGGACAAGGGTTATGAAGCCCATGGCCTGAATTTACCTTAGTATTTTCATGGTGGTCTCTTAACATTTATTTCAAATACTTTTTAGCCTCAAACTAAATATTTTGAAGTTACTTTGTAATATTCATAATCTTGAAGAAAAAACTCCAAATAACTGCCTAAACAACTTTAGTTTTCCAAAAAGATACATTAAAACTGGGTCTCAGTGCAGACAGACTACTTCGAATTTCTGCTGCTTTTTTGTATAAGTAAATTAAAGAATCTGTCTCATTACAAGCATCTCCAGTTTATGAACGGGTAGTGTTCCAGTAGTTAACTTTTAAAGCCAACTGCCAAAAATGCTATAGGTAACTTCAATGTTGAATTACTCAGTTGACTGTGGTACGTCTATCACAGTGGGATACTGTGTTGTCATTACCTCCAAGACAGTCAAGTTCAGGAGAGTGTAAACTGCGCTTTCACGGAGTGGGGTTTATACTTACAGGTGCACCCGTGACCTCTTGGAGATACACAGCTTGTCTGCAGACAATGGGAAAGAGACTTTTTGTCTCCATCCCCTTTGTCGCTTTTAGATTTTTATTACATGTGTCGATATATATATATATACACATACACACACACACATAAAATCATTCAGAAACCTACTTATTTAGAAAATTAAACTCAGCTTTAAAACCGTGAGATGCATTTCTTCGGAGAAGTGTCACACGTCTGGTTAGGTGCCCACGCTGGGCTCAAAGGCTTCTCAGCCCAAATGCACGTGAAGCACGTAAGGAAGTCTGGGGGCATCCCGACTGCCTTCTGTGGGGACCAGACCCCAGCCCGGCTGCTGCCAGAGCTCTGGGCCGGGGGTGCAGAGGACTTGAACCACAGCGGCACCTCCTTCCCTAAAAACCCCTGAGGAGGTACCTCCGGCGGAAGGACAGTGGTCTGAGGTGGAGGAAGGCACGAGAGCCGGCTGTGGCGACAGCGGCAGGGGAGCGGACAGCCTGCTGCTCACAGCTGGGGCCCTTGGCGAGCGATGGGACCGCGTGGGCCTCAGCGCCCGTCTTTAGCATGGAGAGTGTGACAGGAACTACCTCCAGAGGTGTGAGGGCTAAACAAGATGACCCTCAGAAAGCACTTACCAGGAGGCCGGACACACAGTAAGTACTCAAGAAATGCTACTCTTACTACTCATCTTTAAAACTATGACATAACTCCTAAAAATACTGAAGATGCCTTTCAGAAAAAATAAGTTGCTTCCAAAGCCCTCATATGTAAAAACAAGAAAATACATGTAAAAACATGTCATTAAGAAAAACGTAATAAACTACATATAATTTTAAAAGAAAAAGGACAGAAAAAAGAAAACCTTAGGACTTCCAGTTAAAGATGGCAGAGGGAACACATTCATTTAGATTTGCTCCTTCATGAAAGCCTGCTGAATAAAACATGAAAATAAACCTCCAACAGTAAGACAGTGTGAGGGGAGACAAAAGAATACTTAGCAAGCTGACAGGCAAAGTGGCGGGTGGTTTCTGACTCAGCAGACCCAAGACAGCCAAGTCCTAAACTGGCCAGGAAAGCCGAGAAGGGAGCTGGACGACAGCACAGCGCCCGCGGCTCAGGAAGCTGCGCCGCCAGGTAACTCAAGCAGGGGGGCGAAGGTGGGGCAACAAACAGGAGAACTGTTTCTGAAAGGTCTATTCAAGAGGAAATGCACCCCCAGGATTCTCTTCCCTATCCCAAGCCTCCACAACTGCGGTAGGAAACTGGAGGGATGTTCTCTGGATTGGGGGGGCTTGAAGGGCGGGTGCCAGGCACAGCTAGTGGTGAGGTACCATGTGGAAATGGCAAGGATCACGTTAAACCCACTGGATGTTGGGACCCCCAACCCTCTTTCAGAAATAAGCCTTCTGGGATGAGGTCAATGAGATGCGTGACTTCCAGGCAGGAAGACTTCCTGGGGCTCTGACCAGCCCACAAGGAAAGGCCTGGATATGCTGACCCTGGGCGTTGACGGAGAAACAGCCATCTGCAGACACCCAAGTAGAGAGGTCCCGCCCAGGTATCAGAACCTCCAGCCCTAGAGCGCCTCACTCTTAAATACGGACAGACAGCAGGGGGCCAGCAGACATTCAAGGAAAGCATCTAATACCAGAGGCCAAAATAAACAGAAGACGCATGTGTGCAGTTAGTTAGAGACTGTGTAGGGAGAAAACTCTTTTTAAAAAAATCCTATAATATCCTCAGAAGGATGAACAAGATACAATAATAAATATTCAGAGACCCAAAAAAGAACTACGGTTATAGATGACTAAGTACATGACAGCAGAAATGGTAAACTCAGTAGAAAGTTTCAAAGATAAAGTTGAGGAATTTTCCCAGAATGTAAGGTCAAAAGATGGAAAAACGACAGAAAAAAAAGTAGATAGGTCCAACATTCAAATAATAGGCATTCCAGAAAGAGGAATCGGGAAAAAAAAGTGGGAAGGAAATCAAAGAAATAATTTAGGACTATTTTCCCAAACTGAAGGACCTGAGTTATGAGAATGGAAGGGCTTTCACCCAGTACAACAGATGGAAGCTCCACACCAAGACACATCGAATACTGGGGATCAAGAGAAAATCCTAAGCTAGCAGTGGGCAGGGATGGGAAAAACAGGTTTCCCACAAGAAATCAGAATGGCATTGTATTTTCCAATAGCACTACCGAAACGTGGAGTCAATGAAGCAGTGCCCTCAGAACCTGGAATTCAGCACCCAACAAAACTAACACATGAAGAGAATGGGTAGAATAAAAATATTTTCAGACATGAACGGTTTCAAAAATTTCCCTCCCATGGAAACTACTGAAGGATATACCCAACCAGGATAAAGCTGTAAACTAAGAACTGGGGTACTGGACACAGGAAGTCTGTAACAAGAGAGAGGTAAAAGGACACCTCAGCATGATGGTGAAGGAAATACCAAGACCAGAGCTGCAGCAAAACCAGAAATCAACCAGTCCAGATGGAACAGGTTGCAAAGCCCTGGAAGTCATTTTTTTCAAGGAGCTGAAAAATATGTCTGAATTTGTTGATAAGAGATTTACACCACTGGGGAGAATCTGAGAGTTAATTAGTAATATAGACACAGAAATACTAAAAAAAAATAAAGAGAATTATTTTCTTCAGGGAAGATGAAACATTGTACAGAAAAGGAAAAAACTCAGCTGTAAAGAACATCTATGTTGTCCTAACAATATAAGCCCTGTTCTAACCAAAATTAGGATATAACTAACACCAATTCTACACAATCACTTCCAGGCAATAGAAATACAGGCAACACTTCCCAGCTCATTTTATGAAGCTACCATTAACCAATATGAAACCCAAACCAAGAGAATGAAACAAAAGAAAACTTCAAACCAATATCACTCATGAACATAGAAGCAAAAATCCTCAACAAAATATTACCAGAGTCCAGCCATTAAAAAAAAAAGAAAAGAAAAAGAAGAAGAAAGGATATAACTATTGGGAGAGTGGCCAGAAAGCAGACAGGTGCGTGGCAGCTGTGGACTGCAAAGGGAGCCAAATCCTCCGTCTCTGAAGGTGAGAAGTCAAGTCATGTCTACGAGTGACAAGTCAAGAAGTGCCAATATAAACATGTTATTTAGAAATGGTTGTAAATACCAAGAGAATCAATGAAAGAGAGCTAAAAAGGGGAGGGGGTGGACAAGGGGAAAATTAACAATGGATTATTTTTTGAACAAGTCTTTTAGGACCATTTGACTTTATATGTGTGCAAAGTTTTGACAGAAGTAAAAACCAAATTAACAAAAAAGAATCTATTCTTAAAACTTCAAAAAGGTCAAGATTTTTTTTTTTTAAAGCAAACTCTAGGGGTATAAAAGTAACGGTAGAAAATGTTAAAATAAGGAACAGAGATAAGATATCTTACACTGAATAGATTTCTGTGTGTGTCCCCAGACTCAATAGTGAAGCAGTTCTTACTTCCTCATGTTCTGTGAATCATGAACTACAGGTTTTGCAGATTACAGTTCAGCCTTCTTACCAACCACGTCTCATCTAGGAAGGACATTCAAAATATTACTTTAGGGCTTCCTTGGTGGTGCAGTGGTTGAGAGTCTGCCTGCCAATGCAGGGGACGCGGGTTCGAGCCCTGGTCTGGGAAGATCCCACATGCCACGGGGCAACTAAGCCCGTGAGCCACAACTGCTGAGCCTGTGCGTCTGGAGCCTGTGCTCTGCAACAGGAGAGGCCGCGATAGTGAGAGGCCCGCGCACCGCGATGAAGAGTGGCCCCCGCTCGCCGCAACTGGAGAAAGCCCTCGCACAGAAACGAAGACCCAACACAGCCAAAAATAAATAAATAAATAAATAAATAAATTACTTTAGATTAAAAGGCAAAAGAGAAGTGAAACTGATCTCACCTGCCACCTTCCCCAGCAGCTGCCACAGCTTCCTCTGCGAGGCGCAGGGCGGTCTCCGGAGTGTACCAAAACTGGCTCAGCTGCTATGACAGAGGAATGAGTGAAATCATTTTACAACTGGCATAAAGTTTATCCTTTTAATTTATATCTACTACATCAATATATACTATATCAATTATCAGTGTTCACTGCTGGGCCAACTAATATACTCTGATTGCACTTCTTTCTGGTATGGTACCTCTTGATTTTCCTAGAGTAAATACATGATTGTTTCATTTGCTTGGGTTCTTTGAACCTATCCCTAATTCTCCCAACATCCTGCAGCTTCTGAGAAGTGGTGCGTAGGAGGTAAATGTTGTGAGACTTACCATGTCTAAAACATTTTAATTTTATCCTTACATTTGACTGATAACTCAGCTGGGTGTAGAATTCTAGGCTGAACAAATTTTCACTCTAAATCTTGAAGGAATTGCTCCACTTTTTTCTGGTTTCTAATAAAGCTACTGAGAAGTGCGATGTGATTTGCAGACCTGAGACTCTATAGGTGACATGCTTTTCTCTGGAAGGTTCTACGATCTTCTTTGTCACCTATATCCAGAATTTTCAGTCATAATAATCATGTGTCTTAGTGAGGGTCTTTGGTTCTGGGAAATTTTCTAATATCATTCTTTGAAGGTTTCCTCCCCTCTTTGTTTTCAGTTCTATTTTTCTGGAACTCCAGTTAGTTGAATATTGAGCTTCCTGGATTTATCCTCTAGTTTTATGTTTTCTTTCTATAATTTGTATCATTCATTGTCTTTCCCCACCCCCCCCAACTTCCTGGGAGATCTCCTTAATTTTATAAACAAACCAAAAGAAAGTGTCAAAAATATACAAATAGTTAATTGAGGTAGTGGAGTTATGACTTGTTTTTTTGTTCATGTTTTTATAGATTTTCTACAACAACCATAGATTACTTTTAGAATCAGAAAAAAGTACATAGTATTTAAATAAGCAGAAGGAAAAGAGAAAAAGACCACCTCAAGAATAATAATGTACTTCAAGTTTCTAATATTGACTATTCAAAGCATCAAGCTAAAGACAAAAGCACATAAAGAAGGGAAGCAGTGAGAAAGAGGCATCTGAGTAAGTGGAACATTTAGAATAAATATAAAGAAACATTTTTGTCCCAGTTTCAAACAGATGGTAAACAGGAAAATTTTATATAACTTAAGAGATCTAAACTTGACACAAAATGTAAAAGACTGCTTAAACACACACACACACACACACACACCTCCTTCCAGCTGCAAAGTGATTAAGAGAGGCAGCTCTATTATCAACGGGTAGTCACAGACAGAAATTTCAAGCCTCATCTATTTCTCAACTATCTCCTTCAAAAATGTAAATTTCTACATTCCAGGTTAGGTTAGTTTTCCTGAACTCACTTTTTTTAATTCCTATTTTTATTTGGACCATAAAAATACAATTAAAATACATACTGTGCCCCAGAAACTATTAATATCTTCTTAAAAACTCATCTGTTTTCATCTATTTTTTACTACATGTTTAAGTCCAGTTACCCCATTACTGCAATGATCAATTTTTCCCTTTTCTCAAGGATTGCTGGGCTCCACAACAACCAACAGAATGCATCTATATACAAGAAGGAAGCACAGTTTGTGTTGGATATAATGATATGCTGTTCTTCTATCTGAAATGTCCCCTCCTCTGATCACCAGGCAGCCTGAGAGTCAGAATTAGGAAAATCTGCATTTATACTGTCTTAAAATGTTCGTGGACTGCTTTCTGTCTTAGCTCCTTAATTAACAGGTTATCAGCTTCACAGTGACAAGTGAGATGAACTTGGGTATTAGGTCAGATACAGACAAACACTGGACTAGGTACAGAAGGGGCTCCACACCAACACTTCCTGATGGATGTGGAATGCATTAACTTACCCAGTTCTCTTCTATTATTCCAATGTTATACTTGTCATCGCCACCGAGGTCGGTGTACTGTTTCTGCTCAGCATAAAATTCCTGCAGAGCTGCAAGGGCATGGGAAGAGAGCTGGGGGAGGTCCTCATCTTCAGAGTTGCTCATTTCACACCTGCAGGGAAATGAGTATAAGTGATGTTTGTTCTTTTCCATCAAACAACAATTAAAAAAAATTTTATCTCACAGCAGGGATCCAAACTGAAAGTGAGTTGTATAAAGGAAACACACCTGTATGATTCCTTGCAGAGTGAAATCTTTACCATAAATACTATAAAGATGTTTTGCTTTCTTCTGGTACCCCAATGGCCACATGCAGCTAATTCACAGTAGATTCTCTTAATAAGATCTTTTTATGTGTGAATGTCACTGTTTGTAGGTAACCTAAGGCTCCTGGGTGTCACTGACAGGATAAGTGAAGGGTCATAAAGGAGGGGTATAGGAAGAGAGATGAAAAATAAAAGGAATGAGAGAATGCAAATTATGATAATGAGACACCACTATATACCTACCAGATTGACTAAAATTTAGAAGACTGATAATACCAAATGTTTTGGGGGATGTGGAGTAATGGAAACTGCCTATTCTGCTGTTGAAATGTAAATTGATGAAAACATTTTGGAAAACAATTTGACCTTACCCCTGCTTCAACTCAGTAATTCTGTATCTACATATACATATAGATCATATAACTATATGAAACTCCTGTAATTCACATAAATAGACATGTAAAATATGTTCAAAGTAGAAAAGTGTACTAGCAAAAATTAAAATAACTGAAATGTCCACCCACCGGACATTATACAATATACTGCTATATATTCCTACAGTGGGATACTATATAGCAATGCAAACATTTTATATCAGTCTTTTCTCCTTTGTTGGCTTGCTACCTATAGCTTTATTTAAGTGGTTGCTTTAAGGTTTACAGTATATATTTATCACAGCATACATTCAAATAACGTATCACTTCTTGTATTACATAAAAATTTTATAATTGTATATAACTTCCATTTCTCTCCTCCAATCCTGTGTGTTACTGTTTGATCAGCATCTTATTTTTACATTTGTTATAAACGCCGCACCACACTGTTAAATTTAAAAACCTTATATATTTACCTACTTCATAACCACTTACAGTGCACTTCATTTTGTTGTACAGATTAATATTTCCATCTGTTGTCATTTTCCTTCTGCTTGAATGGCTTCTTTTAACATTTCTTGTAGTGAAGTTCTACTGCTGATGCATCCTTTCAGCTTTTATGTCTAAAACTGTCTTCATATTGCCTTACTTTTTGAAAGATTTTATTTTTTTGGGCGATGGAATTCTAGGTTGAGTTTTTCTTCAGTACCCTAAAGAGATTCCTCCACTATTAGCTGCATTATTTCCAACATAAAATCTGCTGTCACCCTTAGTTTTCTTACTTTTTGTGTCTTCCTTCCCTGGTAGCTTTTAAGATTTTTCTATCACTGGTTTTGAGCATTTGGTTATGATGTGTCTCAGTGTAGTTTTCTTCATGTTTCTTATGCTTTGAGTTTACTGAGCTTCTTGGATCTGTGGGTTTACAGTTTTCCTGAAATTTGAAAAGTTTTTGGCCACTATTTCTCAGATATTTTTCTGCTGTCCTTCTCTTTCCGAGATCCAAATACATGAATATTAGGTAACTTGAAATTGTCCCAAAGCTCTCTGATGCTCTGTTCACTTTAAAAAAACCAAAAACAAAACTTTTTTCATTGTATTTCATTTGTGTTAGTTTCCATTTCTGGTCTTCAAGTTTGGTAATTTTTTATTCTTTAGTGTCTAATCTGATGTTAATCACATCCAGTGTATTTTTTATTTCAGATATTGTAGTTTTTATGGCTAGAAGTTTGACTTGGGTCTCTTTTGTTGGGTTGGCCAAAAAGTTCATTTGGGTTTTTCTGTAAGATGGCTCTAGTAGCACTTACATGTCTTTACCTTCATTTGAAACAGTTTTGTTAGATTGTCTTGTGACAGCTGTCATATCAGCATGCACTTTAAAAAAACTTACTGATGCGGAGTTTGCATCTCCTCACAATTAGGGCACCTACCAGGCGCTGGTGGGGGACCTCGGACACCTAAGGGGACGGGAGGAACTCCCAAGTGACTGGGTGGGACGTGGGGGGGAGGGAGAGGGGAGGAGAAGTGGAGGCAAGACGGAACCGGTGCCCCTGAGGGGCAGCTGGGGGAGGGGAGGGGCCCACCCACAGTGAGGGGATCAGCGGGGACAGGGAGAGACCCTGGGGGATCGGAAGGGAATGTGGCCAACATTTCCCCTGCCCACTCAGGCCCTGGGGAGCCTGCTGAAGTCCCAGGCCTGATCTTGCACACTCCGAGGCCCCCTCCAGCCACGCTGAGCCTAAGCCCTGTGCCTGCCCCGCCCACTCAGGGCCTCTTCTGGCTGCGAGGGTCCTGAGCCTAAGCCCCGCCCCCCACAGCCAAGGCCTTTTTTTTTTTTTTTTTTTTTTTTGCTGTTGTGGTGGTTTTACCTTGTATTTATTTGTTTGTTTGTTTGGGCTGTGCTGGGTCTTAGTTGCAGCACACGGGGTCTTCGTTGCAGCATACAGGATCTTTAGTTGTGGCAATGTGGACTCTTAGTTGCAGCACGCATGTGGGATCTAGTTCCCCGACCAGAGATCAAACCCAGGAGCACAGAGTCTTACCCACTGGACCACCAGGGAAGTCCCTGTTTTTACCTTGTTGTTGTTGTTTCATTTATATTTTTATTTTTTCTAATATATTTTTTATTTTTCTAATTTTATTTATTCTTTGTTATTGTTCAGCTTTTTTTGTTTGTGAGATCTTGGTTCCCAGGCTGGGGTTCGGGCCTGAGCTCCTGTGGTGGGAGCACCGAGTCCAAACCGCTGGACTAACAGAGAACTCAGGCTCCAGGGAATATTAAGCAGAGTGAGGTCTCCCAGAGGTCCTCATCTTGGCACCAAGACCCGGCTCTACCCAGCTGCCTGCAAACTCCACTGCTGGACACCTCAGGCCAAAGAGCCAGTAGGACAGGAACACAGCCCCACCCATCAAAAAAAAAAAAATGAGACAACAACAAAATATGTTACAGGTGAAGGAGCAAGGTAAAAACCTACAAGACCAAATAAATGAAGATGAAATAGGCAACCTACCTAAAAAAGAATTCAGAGTAATGATAATAAAGATGATCCAAAACGTCAGAAATAAAATGAGGCACAGATTAAGAAAATACAAGAAATGTTTAACAAAGACCCAGAAGAACTAAGGAACAAACAGTGATGAACAACACAACTGAAATGAAAAATACACTAGAAGGAATCAACAGCAGAATAAGTGAAGCAGAAGAACGAATAAGTGAGCTGTAAGATAGAATGGTGGAAATAACTGCTGAGGAACAGAATAAAGAAAAAAGAATGAAAAGAACTGAGGACAGTCTCAGAGACCTCTGGGACAACATTAAACACACTAACATTCAAATGATAGGGGTCCCAGAAGAAGAAGAAAAAGAGAAAGGATCTGAGAAAATATTTGAAGAGATTATAGTTGAAAACTTCCTTAACATGGGAAAGGGAATAGCCACCCAAGTCCAGGAAGCACAGAGTCCCATACAGGATAAACCCTAGAAGAAACACACCAAGACACATATTAATCAAACTAACAAAAATTAAATTCAAAGAAAAACTACTAAAAGCAGCAAGGGAAAAGCAACAAATAACATACAAGGGAATCCCTATAAGGTTATCAGCTGATTTTTCCAGCAGAAACTCTGCAGGCCAGAAGGGAGTGGCAGGATATATTTAAAGGGATGAAAGGGAAAAACCTATAACCAAGATTGCTCTACCCAGCAAGATCTCATTCAGATTCAATGGAGAAATCAAAAGTTTTACAGACAAGCAAAAGCTAATAAGAGAATTCAGCACCACCAAACCATCTTTACAACAAATGCTAAAGGAACTTCTCTAGGCAGGAAACACAAGAGAAGAAAAAGACCCACAAAAACACACCCAAAACAATTAAGAAAATGGTAATAGGAATATACATATTGATAATTACCTTGAATGTAAATGGATTAAATGCTCCATCCAAAAGACATAGACTGGCTGAATGGATACAAAAATGAGACCCATATATATGCTGTCTACAACAGGCCCACTTCAGACCTAGGGACACACACAGACGGAAAGTGAGGGGATGGAAAAAAGATAATTCCATGCAAATGGAAGTCAAAAGAAAGCTGGAGTAGCAATACTCATTATCAGATAAAATAGACTTTCTAATAAAGACTGTGACAAGAGATAAGGGAGGACACTACATTATGATCAAGGGTTCAATCCAAGAAGAAGATGTAACAAATTTAAGTATTTATACACACAGCATAGGAGCACCTCAATACATAAGGCAAATGCTAACATCCATAAAAGGGGAAATCAACAGTAACACAATAATAGTGGGGGACTTCAACACCCCACTTACACCAATGGACAGATCATCCAGACAAAAAATAAGGAAACACAAGCTTTAAATGACACAATAGACCAGATAGATTTAATTTTTATAGGACATTCCACCAGAAAGCGGCAGAATACACTTTCTTCTCAAGTGCACACGGAAAGACAACCCTCAAAATGGGAGAAAATATTTGCAAATGAAGCAACGGACAAAGGATTAATCTCCAAAATATACAAACAGCTCATGCAGCTCAATATCAAAAAAACAAACAACCCAATCAAAAACATGGGCAGAAGACCTAAATAGACATTTCTCCAAAGATGACATACAGACAGCCAAGAGGCACATGAAAAGATGCTCAACATCACTAGAGAAATGCAAATCACAACTACAATGTGATATCACCTCACACTGGTCAGAATGGCCATCATAAAAAAGATCTACAAAGAATAAATGCTGGAGAGGGCGTGGAGAAAAGGGAACCCTCTTGCACTGTTGCTGGGAATGTAAATTGATACAGCCACTCTGGAGAACAGTATGGAGGTTCCTTACAAACTAAAAACAGAACTACCATATGACCCAGCAATCCCACTACTGGGCATATACCCTGAGAAAACCGTAATTCAAAAAGACACATGCACCCCAATGTTCATTGCAGCACTATTTACAATAGCCAGGACATGGAAACAACCTAAATGTCCATCGACAGATGAATGGATAAAGAAGATGTGGTACATATATACAATGGAATATTACTCAGCCATAAAAAGAAACGAAATTGAACTGTTTGTAGTGAGGTGGAAGGACTTAGAGTCTGTCATACAGAGTGAAGTAAGTCAGAAAGAGAAAAACAAATATCGCACATTAACGGATATATGTGGAATCTAGAAAAATGGTACAGGTGAACCTATTTCCCGGGCAGGAACAGAGACACAGACATAGAGAATGGATGGGTGGGGGTGGGGGTGGGGGTGGGATGGGGAAGGGCAGAGTGGGATGAATTGGGAGATTAGGTTTGACATAAATACACTACCATGTGTAAAATAGCTAGTGGGAACCTGCGATATAGCACAGGGAGCTCAGCTTGGTGCTCCATGATGACCTAGGTGGGCAGGATGGGGGAGGATGGGAGGGAGGTCCAAGAGGGAGGGGATCTATGTATACATATAGCTGATTCACTTCGTTGTAGAGCAGAAACTAAACATTGTAAAGCAATTATACTCCAATAGAAAAAAACTTATCAAAATTGGTGAATTTTTGTGTAGCCATTTTAATATTGAAGACAGAAGAAAAAAAGCAACATTTTTGGCATATTATGCTTTATTATAGGTAAAAACACAACTGAAACGCAAAAAGAGATTTGTGCAGTGTATGGAGAAGGTGCTGTGATGGGTCGAACGTGTCAAAAGTGGTTTTCAAAGTTTTGTGCTGGAGATTTCTCACTGGACGATGCTCAAGGTTGGGTAGACCAGCTGAAGTCGACAGCAATCAAATAGAGACATTAACTGAGAACAATCAACGTTATACCATGCAGGAGATAGCCGACGTACTCAAAATATCCACATCAAGTGCTGAAAATCATCTGCAACAGCTTGGTTATGTTAGCTGCTTTGATGTTTGGGTTCCACATAAGTGGAAAAAACTTCTTGACCGTATTTCCACATGCGATTCTCTACTTAAATGTAATAAAAACGTTCCATTTTTAAAACAAATTTGTGATAAGCAATGAAAAGTGAATACTGTACTACTGGAAGAGACCGTGGGGCAAGCAAAACGAACCACCACCAACCACACCAAAGGCCAGTCTTCATCCAAAGAAGGTGATGTTGTGTATATGGTGGGATTGGAAGGGAGCCCTCTATCATGAGCTCCTTCCGGAAAAACCAAACGATTAATTCCAACAAGTACTGCTCCCAATTAGACCAAATGAAAGCAGCATTCACCAAAAAGTGTCCGGAATTAGCCAACAAAATGCATAATCTTCCATCAGGATAATGCAAGACAGCATGTTTCTTTGATGATCAGGCAAAAACTGTTAGAGCTTGGTTGGGAAGTTCTTTTTTTATCATTATTTTTAAAAATATTTATTTATGGGACTTCCCTGGTGGTGCAGTGGTTAAGAATCCGCCTGCCAAAGCAGGGGACGTGGGTTCAAGCCCCGGTCCAGGAAGATCCCACATGCCGCGGAGCAACTAAACCCGTGTGCCACAACTACTGAGCTTTCGCTCTAGAGCCCACGAGCCACAACTACTGAGCCCGCGTGCCACAACTACTGAAGCCCATGCGCCTAGAGCCTGTGCTCTACAACAAGAGAGGCCACTGTAATGAGAAGCCCACACACCGCAATGAAGACAAGCCCCTGCTCGCTGCAACTAGAAAAAGCCTGCGCACAGCAACAAAGACCCAATGCAGCCAAAAATAAATTAATTAAAAAATATATATTTATTTATTTGGCTGCACCAGGTCTTAGTCGCAGCATGTGGACTCTTAGTTGCAGCATGCATGTGGGATCTAGTTCCCTGACCTGGGATCGAACCCAGGCCCCCTGCATTGGGAGCACAGAGTCTTAACCACTGGACTACCAGGGAAATTCCGGCTGAGAAGTTCTAATTCATCCTCCGTATTCACCAGACATTGCACCTTTGGATTTCCATGTTTTGGTCTTTACAAAATTCTCTTAATGGAAAAAATTTCAGTTCCCTGGAAGACTGTAAAAGCCACCTGGAACAGTTCTTTGCTTAAAAAGATAAGACGTTTTGGGAAGATGGAATTATGAAGTTGCCTGAAAAATGGCAGAAGGTTGTGGAACAAAACGGTGAATACGTTGTTCAATAAAGTTCTTGGTGAAAATGAAAAATATATCTTTTACTTAAAACCCAA